>NC_091994.1:96714641-97314641 GCF_044704955.1 Pristiophorus japonicus
GAGAGAGTGTTTTCCAGGGGGGACACAGAGGAGGAAGGGTTAGCGGGGGTGGGGTGGTGGTGGAAGGGGAGGTGGGTGGAGAGCGATACGAGGAAGTAGTCAGAGATGGCCTTATCAGCGATTGACATGATGGGAGTAGCGAGGCCACGAAAGATGGCAAAGTCGAGGGGCTGGCCATGAATATGAGTTGGGGAGTTGACCTGGAGCGAGAGATTAAGGGAGGATAGGAGGCTAGTGAACTCAGACGAGAGAGAGCGTGGTGAATTGAGATGGAGGTTGAAATCACTGAGGGATGAGAAGTTGTTCGGTACAGAGGCAGAGTGAGAAAAGTAGTGAAGAAATATTGGTAATAAAATGTTGATAGTACTTTATAGCAGTTGGACACTCCCGGGTCGATTTTCCGCTGGTAATATCAGCGCAACCTGGACGGGATCGGACGAAGCAGCGCGAACGATCGGGAATTTTAAACGTGCGCTGCACCCAAAACCACTTGCGTTGGTGATCTTTTACGCTGGTTCACGATTCAGGTCCCCCGAAGCAGGCTCTGCCCACAAAGCAGGCCCAAGCCCCCAGGTGAGAATTGCGAGATTCCACAGATTGCGCTGGTTCGGGAAGGCCTTTCAAATGGAGCCCATTTTCTTAGGCGCACCGGCACTAGTCGGCAGGGTTTCAAAGTTTTCTCATATGAAAAAATATTGAATCTACTTTGAAACTGACTCGAGTACACCAATGAAACGATTAAATGGGTCAGTATTGTTTTTTTGCAGTCACTTACAGTGATTACTTACAGGTGGAGGACTGGGCACTTATTGAAAATGCTTATTTTTGCTGATGAACACATTTTCAGCTGTATTAATAGAACTGTACCAGGTTACCATTCTTAAATACATCAAGGAATACTTTTTAATAGTAAGAAAGGAAAGGAATCAATTACATTCTATTACACTGCCCGAATGCACTGGTTCATTGAAGAGTTTATGTTTGTCAGTATTCAAATTCATTTTATCGGAAACTTGAACATTGCAATTTCGAGTGCATTTTGGGGTCAATTTCCCGATTGCACCCAAAGCGTAAACTCTCCTCGTATCACTCACTGTCCTTGGTGTTCCTGTAGTCAGGAGCAGTACAATTTAGTTGGGGCTCTTGCTCCTGATTGCTATCCAGCAGCTGTGAGGCGAGGACCGGATTGGGCTCGGCTGTGATGTCCCCTGGAGTTGAATATCCTCCCATGCTCACACAGGAAGAAAGGGGAGAGGCGCTGGATAGCGGCTGGCGCCTGCAGAGCTGTTCTCAGCTCTTTTATTGATGCGCAATTCACCGATGGCAGTGTTGGCATTCTCGTGATCATTTAAACATTCATCATGCTCGCACATCAAACTAATTACTGATCTTGACCCCATGGGACAGGGAAATACTCCAAACAAAGCCAGGCTCGGCTCGAACACCATGAAACAGCAGCCTAGACATACCCATTCAGTGGCTTTAAGCACGATGTGCTTGAGCCATTCTGAGCGGGTCAGTTTTAATCAGCATTTGGGTCGAAATCCTGCAGTGCGATATTGGTGAGCAATTCCTTTGTCCCACAATTTATGAAGAAATGTTTTAGATATAAACATAGAACGTACATGCCATTTGGCCCATCTGATCCATGCTGGTGTTTATGCTCCACATGAGCCTCCTCCCAACTTACTTCATCTAATCCTACCAACATCTCCTTCTATTCCTTTCTCCCTCATGTGTTTATCCAACTTCCCCTTAAATGCCTCTATGTTATCCGCCTCAACTACTCCCTGTGGTAGCGAGTTCCACACTCTAACCACTCTCTGAGTAAAGAAGTTTCTCCGAAATTCCCTATAGAATTTATTAATGGCCATCTTATATTTATGGCCCCTAGTTCTGAACTTCCTCACAAGTGGAAACATCTTCTCTACGTCGACTCTGTCAAACTCTTTCACAATTTTCAAGACCTCTATCAGGTCACCCCTCAGCCTTCTCCTTGCTGGCCATTTGTTGCGAATGCCACACGATCCAATCGCAACATGTTGTCTTCCTTGAGAGCTGCCCCTTTGTGTTGGGTCTGGTGCTTTGCTGACACACGGGTCCTGCATAAATGGCAGAGTAAAGTTGCCAGATTTGCCAAAGTCGTTCGCATCGTCCTGACCACCGGCCTCAGTGACTCTGGCAGGTTTCCTTGGTGCTGGAGCCCGGGGACAGCGCCACTAACCCCACACTGAATGGTGCTGGAGCCCGGGGACAGCGCCACTAACCCCACACTGAATGGTGCTGGAGCCCGGCACTAACCCCACACTGAATGGTGCTGGAGCCCGGCACTAACCCCACACTGAATGGTGCTGGAGCCTGCCACTAACCCCACACTGAATGGTGCTGGAGCCCGGCACTAACCCCACACTGAATGGTGCTGGAGCCCGGCACTAACCCCACACTGAATGGTGCTGGAGCCCGGCACTAACCCCACACTGAATGGTGCTGGAGCCCGGGGACAGCGGCACTAACCTCACACTGAATGGTGCTGGAGCCCGGGGACAGCGGCACTAACCTCACACTGAATGGTGCTGGAGCCCGGCACTAACCCCACACTGAATGGTGCTGGAGCCCGGCACTAACCGCACACTGGTGCTGGAGCCCGGCACTAACCCCATACTGAATGGTGCTGGAGCCTGGCACTAACCCCACACTGAATGGTGCTGGAGCCCGGCACTAACCCCACACTGAATGGTGCTGGAGCCCGGCACTAACCCCACACTGGTGCTGGAGCCCGGCACTAACCTCACACTGAATGGTGCTGGAGCCCGGCACTAACCCCACACTGGTGCTGGAGCCCGGCACTAACCTCACACTGAATGGTGCTGGAGCCCGGCACTAACCCCACACTGAATGGTGCTGGAGCCTGGCACTAACCCCACACTGAATGGTGCTGGAGCCTGGCACTAACCCCACACTGGTGCTGAAGCCTGGCACTAACCCCACACTGAATGGTGCTGGAGCCCGGCACTAACCCCACACTGAATGGTGCTGGAGCCCGGGGACACCGGCACTAACCCCACACTGAATGGTGCTGGAGCCCGGCACTAACCCCACACTGAATCCCAGATCGGAGCTGCTGTGGTTTTGCTTTAAATCATTGTGAGCACTGAAACCGAATCTCCCAAGATAAAAATCTGACTGTATAATTTCCAATCTCTGTGTTGGCACTGACTGAGATTGGATATTTTGGGATAGATTTCCATCGTTCCGTCTGGGCATTAAAGCATCGCATGGGTGGAGCTGAGAGTGGAACATCTGGTGGGGAGGCGTGCAGGTCGGCAACAGAAGGTACCGCATTCTCCTTCCGTTAGTTAAGTTACCAGGGTGCAGTCATCCCCGTCCAAACCTCCTCTCAACGCTCTGCCCAGGCCATGCTCAACACCCAGGTGGTAAATATGGAAATCTAACCCATTGCATATTAAAAAAACATTTCTTCCGATTTGCTCCCATCTCTCTTGATGGCGCTGACTCTGAGGTGCAGTTAGCCAAGGGGATTCTGCCACCGAGGGACCAATCTTCACATGTGAGCTGACACAGCAAGTGTCAGCAAAATACCCAACTCTTCCAACAAGCCGGGGGTAGGCTGAAAGAGATGGGAGATTGCCAGGAGACTCAGAGGCCAAAGTTGGCCCCCGACCAAAAAGTAAGCGCACTCACCAATTCCGTAGTGTTTTCTAGGCCCCAATCTATGGGGCAGAGATTGGTCCGATATTCAGCTCTTAGCCTTTTGTTTCCGGTCGGGGGGGTGTTGAGGGATGGAAGTGCCTCGGAGCGAAGCAGCTGTCGCTCTGAGTCACCAGCGCCGAGGACAGCTGTGTCACACTGACACATCACAACATCCCTCCCCTTCAGTTAAAGGAGCGGGCCGCTGCGAACTCTGCAATTAGTTTAGTTAGGTCCACTGGGCCACCAGGGAGGGTTTCGGCTGGGCCAGTGGCCTCGTACCCAAGAAGGGATGCCGAGCTGCCTGTTGGCGGCCCAGCCGAGCACGTGGCCCCCATTGTCGGGCGGACCTTGCAGTCGGCCGACAATTAAAATAAGATGGCACTGGCATCTTCCCAACAGGGAGAAGCTGTTAGTGGCACTGGCCAGTGGCGGCGGTGCTCACGTGGGGCAATTTCCTGCGCGGGCAGAAAGGGGGTTGCTGCCAGTCAGAAGAGGGTCGGCGCTTGCCCGACAAGCGACAGCTCGGGCGACGTGGAAACCTGTCCCTGCTGCTCCCGGCCCGGGGGCAATTTAGGACGGGTCAGCCCATCTGTCTGCCCCCGGTCGGTGAGGCCCATCCATCTGCCCCGGTCGGTGAGGCCTGTCCATCTGTCCCAGGTCGGTGAGGCCTATCCGTCTACCCCAGGTCGGTGAGACCCATCCATCTGCCCTGGTCGGCGAGGCCCATCCATCTGCCCCCGGACGGTGAGGCCTATCCGTCTGCCCCCGGTCGGTGAGGCCTATCCGTCTGCCCCAGCCGGTGAGGTCCATCTGTCTGCCCCCGGTCGGTGAGGCCTATCCGTCTGCCCCGGTCGGTGAGGCCTATCCGTCTGCCCCGGTCGGTGAGGCCTATCTGTCTGCCCCGGTCGGTGAGGCCTATCCGTCTGCCCTGGTCAGTGAAGCCCATCCATCTGTCCCTGTCAGTGAGGCCTATCTGCTCCATTACCCGCGTTAATGGGCCTCGAGGAGGGGGGCAATTTCGCCCCCTTGGTATTTACCAGGTGAAGTCATGGCTGGAGCAGCGGTTGGCAGGATGATGAGCTCCATTGCCTCATCAGTGCAGTCGAATTGCGAGGCCAGCAAGCTGAGGCTTGACGGTGTCGTGGTCAGACCGTAACTAGAGCACTAGTGCAGCACAGGTCACTGAGACACAAGGGGAAACAGCCAAGCCTAGAAACACATCAAAGTTACAACACAGCAACAGGCCATTCGGCCCAATCAGTCCCTTTACTCTCCACACAAGTAAATAGTCCCAATCACAGTTACTTGCCCAGTTCCCATATCCCCTTCAACCCCTTTTGCATCAACCCCCTCTGAAATCTAATCTCGAATGTTGACATAGTTTCTGCCTCAACCACTAACCCTGGGCAGTGAATTCCACAGCCTCACAACTCTCTGTGTGAAGAAGTTTCGTCTGCCCTTTGTTTTAAATCTCTTACACCTAATCTTCTCTCTGTGTCCCCTTGTTCTTGACCCCAAAACTACTGCAAGCAGTTTGCTTCTATCTAACCTGACTCTTCCTTTCATATTTTTCAGCAGTTCTATTATATCACCCCATCATCTGCGTTTCTTCATACCAGGCAGCATCCTCGTGAACCTGCGCTGTACCCTGTCTAAAGCCTCAGTACCCTTCCTATAGTGTCGCTTAAAACTGCACACACTAGTCTAACTGGAGGTCTTATTCAGGTTTTAGGCAGACTCATCACTACCTCTAAGCTTTTATATTCTATACCCCTTGAGATAAAACCGAACATTCTGTCTTATCAACCTGAGGTGCTGCCTTTGATGTCCTGTGCCCCTGTCCCCCGAAATCCCTCTGCTCTTCCACCGCACTGAGTGTATCAAAATGCATCATCTTACACTTACTGACATCGAATTCCATCCACCACATTTTAGCCCATTCCCCATTTTATCAATATTCCTTTGCAGTTTCCGTTGGTCTTTTAAACTATTGGCAAGTGGAGGGAGCGCCTGTATTTACACACTCACTGTGTTACGTGGGGCTCCTGTATTTACACACTCAATGTGTGCGTGGGGCTCCTGTATTTACACACTCACTATGTGTGTGGGGCTCCTGTATTTACACACTCACTGTGTGTGTGGGGCTCCTGTATTTACACACTCGCTGTGTGCGTGGGGCTCCTGTATTTACACACTCGCTGTGTGCGTGGGGCTCCTGTATTTACACACTCGCTGTGTGTGGGGCTCCTGTATTTACACACTCACTGTGTGTGGGGGGCTCCTGTATTTACACACTCACCGTGTGTTTGGGGCTCCTGTATTTACACACTCGCTGTGTGTGGGGCTCCTGTATTTACACACTCACTGTGTGTGTGGGGCTCCTGTATTTACACACTCGCTGTCTGTGTGGAGCTCCTGTATTTACACACTCACTGTGTGTGGGGGGCTCCTGTATTTACACACTCACTGTGTGTGGGGGGCTCCTGTATTTACACACTCACCGTGTGTGTGGGGCTCCTGTATTTACACACTCGTTGGGTGGGGAGAGGGGGGTCCTGTATTTTCTCACAGGCTGCAATTTTGTGGGTTAATGTTATCCCCCCGCTCACCCCCGCCCCCCCCCCCCCCTTGAGTGAATGACCACTGATTGTAATATCTGTTTTAACCCTTCCTGTAACCTGGTATTGTTGATAATCAGGATTTTCCCGTCCCCTCAAACTTGCAGAATCTTTCTCTGAAAATCCCGCATGGGTACGAAATTCCATTAACAGTACAAAAAAAATCTAAATGTGAATGTAACCTTGAATACAGGGATGAAGTTATTCAGATGACTGTATGTATGAACGAGTTACATGGAAACGCTACCTATCGAAGGGCCTTTTACTGGAGGCTGTTGCTGATATCTCAGCTGTCCAGTGTGTCGGTTAATTAAGTTGCCCCATGATGCCTGCTTTACTGTATTTAAAAACATATCCCTCCACAGCACTTTGTCCCTTGAATAGTTTTGGCGAAAAGGGAAATAGCGAGACATTGGCCGCAGTATATTTATAGCACTGACATGATTCAGTTCGAGCGAGAGGCCTGTGTGTAAAATATAATCTTCACGGCTCAATTTAGGAATAACCTGCACTTTAGAGATTGTGATGTTTGCGGGTGAAGGATTTTCAAACACTTATTCAGGAGGGTGGCAGGAGGTAGGAGAAGCTGAAAATTAAAGATGGCAGGGAATGTTGGCTGCCTATATTATGTGTGTTTCTGGGGTCACATGCGACAATGTCAAAATGATTACATTTGATAAAAATGTCCATCAACATCTGTGTTGAGGTAACTTACCTCATCCCGGGCAGCGATGTGTGATTTCATTAGCGTCAGTGTCTCTGGGTCTGACAGGGGGGCGGAATCAGCACTGACCACTGCCCTTCGCTGGAAAGTGGACGTGTCTGAGGACACCGGGTGTCAATTGGGGAACATAAGAACATAAGAATTAGGAACAGGAGTAGGCCATCTAGCCCCTCGAGCCTGCTCCGCCATTCAATAAGATCATGGCTGATCTGGCCGTGGACTCAACGGTAGCATAGTGGTTACATTGCTGGCCGAGCAACCCAGAGGCCTGGACTAATGATCCAGAGACGTGAGTTCAAATCCCACCAGGGCAGCTGGGGAATTTAAATTCAGTTCATTAAATAAATCAGGAATAAAAAGTGTTGTGCATGCGATAACTGTTAGACTGAGTACTGTTTAACTCCAAGAGGTATGACCTTGGCTCTGCTTTATTAAGGCCCAAAGTGACTAATATACAAAATGGCTGGCCTTTTATACTTGGGCTGCACACACGTGCGTGCAGCCCAATGGCCTCCAACAGTGACGCCATCTAGTGGCTAGTGATCCCAAAGTACATCCATGACAAAAAGCTCGTATCATGAAACTACTGGATTGTTGTAAAAATCCTTCTGGTTCACTGATGTCCTTTAGGGAAGGGAATCTGCCATCCTCACCTGGTCTGGCCTATATGTGACTCCAGAACCACAGCAATGTGGTTGACTCTGAAATGGCCTGGCAAGGCACTCAGTTGTCAAGAAGGTGGCTCACCACCATCTTCTCAAGGGCAATTAGGGATGGGCAATAAATGGTGGCTTTGCTAGCGAAGCCCACATCCCGTGAAATAATAAAATAAAGGGTTGATAGGGTTGGTCTGATGCTCCCCCAGTAAACCTGCCGAGACCCGTTATCTAGCCCGAGGCATGAGGAGAGAGCAGCACCAGAGAGATAGCAGAAGCCTGGCCATATCGGAACTGCACCCCATAAGAGTCAGCACCTCCAGAAGCAGAGGGGGAGAAAACTGCGGCGGGCAGGGGGGGAATCGAATAAGAAGCAATCAGCAATTTCAGCCGTCCTTTGTGATTTGTGGAGTCACTGTTCTGGATGGGGAAGCGGGTGAATGTTGATGATTTAGAGGTGTTCTCTCCAAATCTGCTCCTCCGTTCCTCGCATGCACAGGAGGCTTTGCATTTCACTCCCAGAGGTTTCCTTTGTCGGTTGCAGTGAGCTGTATCCGTGGACAGATTGCTCTGTAATCAGCCCAAACCACTTTCTTGTGGCATGCCACAGCTCTTGTATGGAAACTAATGACTGCTTCCCTCCCACCCCTTATGGGAACACTGCACCTTCCATCAGAGCCGTACCTCATTTTCAACTCTTAACAGCAGGCTGCAGCCAGTGGCTTGTCCTCATTCGAAAATCCCCCACAGTTCATTAAATATGCCTGAGCAACTGTCGGCGGATTAACTCATTCAAGACCACTCACGATAAGATTATCACCTTTTGCTTCTCACTAACCTTTAACCATCTTTACACCTGACTCCAGAGGTGGAGATCTGAGCTGAGTTTAATTCCATAAGCTTTTCCAAAATCCCCAACCCCTAAAATACCGCTCATTTGTGTGTGTCAAGTATTGAGGCAGCAGCTCCCTGGAGCAGGGGCAATGAGGCTCGGGTTGCTATCTCTGGTTGGATGTATTCCTGGAGGTTTCATCATGGCAAAAGAACCAAAGGCGACGTAAGAAAACACTTTTTTACACAGCGAATGGTTAGGATCTGGAAATGCACTGCCTGAAAGGGTGGTGGAGGCAGACTCGATCACTGCTTTCAAGAGGGAGTTGGATAAATACCTGAAAGAAAAAGATTTGTCGGGCTGTGGAGAAAGGGTGGGGGAGTGGGACTAGCTGAAGTGCCCTTGCAGAGAGCTGGCACGGGCTCAACAGGCCGAATGGCCTTCTTCCGTGTTGTAACCATTCTATGATTCTATGCCATGGCCTCCCACCTCCGACCTCCCCGCCCAGTCAAATATTTTTCTACTATATAAACAAAAGTGTTCGAAGGAAATGACAAAAAAAACGCACAATTTTTTTAATGCCCCTACAATTATTCTCCAGAATTTTGCTCACAGATTAATCTTTGCTCCTGGAGATTAATCTTTAATTCCTGGAGATTTCAACAACTTGCATTTATATAGTGCCTTTAACATAGTAAAGCGGCCCAAGGCGCTTCGCAGCAGCGTTATCAGACAAAAATTCACACCGAACCACGTAAGGAGAAGATGAGAGGTAGGTTTTAAGGGGTGTCTTAAAGGAGGAGAGAGAGGCGGAGAGATTTAGGAAGGGAATTCCTGAGTTTAGGGCCTAGGCAGCTGAAAGTACAGCCGCCAATGGTAATCGTTCCACCATCGGGGATGCGCAACAGGCCAGAATTGGAGGAGTGCAGAGATATCGGAGGGTTGTAGGGCTGGAGGAGGTTACAGAGATAGAGAAGGTTGTAGGGCTGTAGGAGGTTACAGAGATATCGGAGTGTTGTAGGGCTGGAGGAGGTTACAGAGATATCGGAGGGTTGTTGGGCTGGAGGAGATTACAGAGATATTTGAGGGTTGGAGGGTGGAGGAGGTTACAGAGATATCGGAGGGTTGTAGGGCTGGAGGAGGTTACAGAGATATTAGAGGGTTGTAGGGTGGAGGAGGTTACAGAGATATTGGAGGGTTGTAGGGCTGGAGGAGAT
Source organism: Pristiophorus japonicus (assembly GCF_044704955.1). Taxonomy (NCBI): domain Eukaryota; kingdom Metazoa; phylum Chordata; class Chondrichthyes; family Pristiophoridae; genus Pristiophorus; species Pristiophorus japonicus. Next base: position 96,724,400 of record NC_091994.1, read on the forward strand.
TGCAGAGATACTGGAGGGTTGTAGGGTGGAGGAGGTTACAGAGATATCGGAGGGTTGTAGGGCTGGAGGAGGTTACAGAGATATCGGAGGGTTGTAGGGCTGGAGGAGTTTACAGAGATATTGGAGGGTTGTAGGGCTGGAGGAGATTACAGAGAGTTGTAGGGTTGGGGGAGGATACAGAGCTATCGGAGGGTTGTAGGGTTGGAGGAGGTTACAGAGATATTGGAGGGTTGTAGGGCTGGAGGAGATTACAGAGAGTTGTAGGGTTGGGGGAGGATACAGAGCTATCGGAGGGTTGTAGGGTTGGAGGAGGTTACAGAGATATCGGAGGGTTGTAGGGCTGAAGGGGGTTACAGAGATAGCGAGGTGGGTGCGAGGCCATGGAGGGATTTGAAAACAAGGATGAGTATTTTAAAATCCAGGACAATCCTGGTTGGGTTGGCCATCCTAAATGAGAGAGGTGGTGGCGAGGACAGACAGATATTTGCAAGCAATGCTTGTACAGGAAATGCTTTGCTGGTTCTTCTTCGCCTTGTGTTAGATAAGCTGGCTGACAGGCCGAGGGGGAATTCCATCACTTTGTACTAGTTGGCTTCATGAGCAGAGAGACAGATGCACAGGCCCAAGGTGGCAAATGATGAGCACCTCCAGCCAAGGCATTAATATCGGTTGTCAACAAAACCCACAGAGCTCCATCACTGTGGATGAGCCACCACGTAATAAAACCACAAACTATCTGTCAATTATATTGTTGCAGGCTAGGAAAAATAAGATTATAAATGAAAAATTGTTCTTGTCCTGCTAAGTTTTTGAGTGCTGAATATCATTTCTGCCTACTCTCCTGAAAGTGCTGGGCATCAATGGGAAAGAAAAGCAGGCGAGATGTAAATCTGTTGATTTGTATGGCTGGCGAAGGCCAATTTCCCTCTCGCTGACACTTGTTGGGGTACAGTCCCATGAGTGGCCATCCTTTAGTGATGATTGTCGGCAGGATATTCAACTGGGATTGCCATCATAACTTCACCTGACATCCATACAGCAGGGCTAACTGGATAGCGATCAAAAGGGAGTTATCCCCCCTCCCAACCGCCCCGCCCCTGCCCTTCCCTAGTTTGGGGGCACTGAGATCAATTAAATCAACTCAGACCAGGGACCAAATCAGACACCACGCTTGGCGTTGCCTTCCCCCTCTGTCGAATCAAGGGAGTTAGAGGTTTACAGCACAGAAAAATGCGCTGGCTCGTTGCTAGGGAAATCCAATACTAATCCACTGCCCCTCACTCCCCTCTCGGCCTTGTATCATCCTGCGCTTTAAATATTTATCCATTTTCCTGTAAAAGATGCAATGGTCTCTGTCTCAGCCGCTCCCTGTGGCAAAGCTCCGACAGTCCTCTGTGCAAAGAAATGTCTTAATCTCTGTCTTCACTCTCCTAGTGATCATCTTAAATTGATGACCACTTGTCAGAGGCAGAGTCCTAGAGCATTGATGTAAGTAACGAGTTCCTGACCCTTTGTCACCTTACACCCCTCCCAGACCCAGTGGCACCATGGCAATGCTATCATATTTTTCATGATTTGTTTTTTTCTTAACACAATGTCTGTGCTGGGAAATTGAATATCTTCCCATTTTAGACACTAAGTGATAGCATGTAGCTCTCTCCAATCAGGTACAGCATGGCTAGATCAGAGTAAAGCTCTCTCTGCGCTGGCCCATCAAGCACTCCCAGGTCAGGTATAGTCTAAGTTCGATGCTGAGTACCACTCCCTTTACACTGCACTTTCTAATGCACAAGTCTTTCATTCCCCACATCAGCCATCTTCTGACCTCTCTTAGGTATACAGTATCAAGCCCATTTCCCCCCCAGCAGCTGGGTTGAGACCACCCAAACTCATTTCATGCAGGACCCTTATCGCCAGGGTCCTGTAACCCGGGTCTCAAGCCTGTAACACTGACAACCCTTTAAGATAAAGGAAACACCCCACCACTACTTTCTCCGGGCAACTAGGGATGGGCAATAAATGCCTACGACGCCAACATCTTGCAAATGAGTATTCTGTATCCTTGATTGAACATGTATTGAGTGGGATTTGTGCATTTTCCTGATTGATATACAATTACCAGAAGGACAGTGAAACCAAATTTAAATCTTCCCAGTGTAATTTAGCAGTGTGTGATTTTATGTGAGTGTGTTCAGATCTTTCTTATACAGTGGGTGATGTTCTCACTAGTACTGTACTTACTCACGAATGCAGGAGAGCAAGCGGACTGCTTTGTCCTGGATGGTGTCGAGCTTTTAAGTGTTGTTGGAGCTGCACTCATCCAGGCAAGTGGAGAATATTGCATCACACTCCTGACTTGTGCCTTGTAGGTGGTGGAGAGGCTTTGGGGAGTCAGGTGAGACACTCGCCGCAGAATATAAGAAATAGGAGCAGGAGTAGGCCATTTGGCCCCTTGAGCCTGCTCCACCAGAAGACAGTTATTGGAATCGTTTTTTCTTTTTGTCACTCCCCCCCCCTCACCCTCCTGTAGATGTGACTCCGTGCTAGGGTACAGTTCCAAAGACATCCTCTGGTACCTCACCTCGCTGTCAGCAGCCGAGTTTACCACAAGGGTCACTGCAGCTGAACCTCGTGCTGCACTTTGCTTGAACTTGTCCCCACATGCACATTTCCAGCACGGGTTGTCAGATAATCAGTAGAACCCATACTATGGTCCCAACTGAAACCAATGAACAGTGCAGATCAAGGGCCGAACCTCGAACCTGTATGGTTTGTATGGCTCACCTACCCAGACTCTGACCTGCTCTTGTAGCCACAGTATTAATGTGGCTGGTCCAGTTAAGTTTCTGGTCAATGGTGACCCCCCAGGATGTTGATGGTGCGGGATTCAGTGATGGTAATGCCGTTGGATGGCAAGGGGCAGTGGTTAGATTCTCTCTTGTTGGATGATGGTCATTGCCCAGCACTTGTATGGCGTGAAAGTTACTTCCCACTTATCAGCCCGAGCCTGGATGCCCCGAGTTGTCCCAAGCTTGCCACACATGGGCATATTTTTTATACGTTATGGATAGCTATCATTATTGCACAGTGCAATATCTAGGCTATTAATAGGACAACGCGGATGGTCCTTTGCTTGGCATCTGACTGTGCTATACCTGACCTGAGGCTGGAATACAAAACAGGCTTGAAAATGCCCCACTTGTCCACACTGCCCCTTGATTCAGCACAAAAAAAGATATATTGCTACAATCATTTAATACAGAATGGAACAGGTTTCAAAGGGTGCCAAAACATCTTAGCTTTCAGCACAAAAGGGAAAGAAAATGAGATTCACCGTAAAAATACTTGTATTCAAAACATTACATTAAAGAGACGCAGCAGACGGCTTCGATAATGGAGCCCGTTTGTTTTCATTCCTGTGACAGATTGCAATGTAAACACAATTGCTGAATGTAGTTGAGAATGCTCATTGAGATCTACAGAGATGCCATCCTTGGCCATTTTTTCTGAGAAGTCGTTTGTCTTGCTATCTTATTCTTTCCTAAAGGCACATCTGTGTTTTCTTGTTCTGGGTGTCGCTCCACGGTTGCCGCGTACCCTCTAGTACCTTGCCCAATTTGGATGCACTTCATGTGTAAGCCTTGACAGCAAATTGTTGGCGGGCTATTTGTACATTGGTGGCAGCTGTGCCTGGTATAGACTGCCACCCAGTGCAGTGAATGGAGACTCGGTTGGTATAGACTGACAGTCAGTGTAGTGAATGGGAGTAGGCCATTCGGCTCCTCGAGCCTGCTCCACCTTTCAACAAGTTCATGGCTGATCTTCTACCTCAACTCCACTTTCCTGCACTATATCCATATCCTTTGATTCCCTTAATATCCAAAAATCGATCGATCTCTGTCTTGAATATACTCAAACACTGAGCCTCCATAGCCCACTGGGCCAGAGAATTCCAAAGATTCACCACCCTCTGAGTGAAGAAATTTTTCCTCATCTCAGTCCTAAATGGCTGACCCCTTATTCTGAGACCCTGACCTCTGGTTCTAGACTCCCCAGCCAGGGGAAACATCCTCCCTGCATCTACCCTGTCAAGCCCTGTAAGATTTGTGTATGTTTCAATGAGATCATCTCTCAATTCTTCTAAACTCGAGAGAATATAGGCCTTGTTTACTCAATCTCTCCTCATAGGACAATCCCCCCATCCCAGGAATCAGTCTGGTGAACCTTTGTTGCACTCCCTCTATGGGGGACTCGGTTGGTATAGACTGCCACATGTTACATTAAATATGTGGTTACTTGAAATATTCAGTAAAGAAATGGTCTGATTCCTGACTGCAGTGTTGAGTAGATGGGTACAAACTTGGCAGCAAGTCAGGAGGGAGATACAATGAATCTTGAAAGCTCCTGAAACTGATCTTAAAGGGAGGCAGCGAAGTGAGCTGACGAACTGTCCTCGTATTCTTGTGCTATTGTATATTTACTGCCCCAGTTACAGCTGCAGGGGAACAGCTGCATTCGTCAGCCGGGTATTCTTGTGCATGGTTGTGAGAAGAGCTTTGATTTACAACAAAAGCGTGTTTTGTTTTTATTGAATGATAAATGGATCTTACCGACAATATTAGTCATTGTTTAAGTTCTCTAATTCCTGCTGCCATGCACCGAGGCCTGATCATGAAGAACAAATGCAGCAATCAAACAGTAAATTGTAACTGCGATTTACTGCTGGTCCAATGGTGCTTAATAAATTTAACCCACAAAATTGACTTTATTTTCGAAGAGACCCATTGCACTGTCATGGTCTTCTTCCTCCTATATCTTCACTTTGTTGAAACCAAGTCATCGCACCATCTGCTGCTATCATTCATTCCCTCCCAGGACCTCTAAACTGTGGAACTCCTCTCTTATAACAGTGACTACAAAAGTACTTATTTGGCTGTAAAGCGCTTCGAGATGTCCGGTGGTCATGCAAGGCACTACATATTTCCCCACAGCTTGACTCCTGCTCTTTCCCCCCATGGTGAAGACATGTCCCAAAGGACACGGGCCCTCACCTATATTTGTCATTTAGAATCCCATGGTGCATAGGTTCTCCCGAGACCCCATTTGTCAGCACTCTGTGCAAGCTGCTCAGTGATGAGACATTTGTTGAGGTCCAGTGGACATGGGTTGACTTGTACTTTCTTGGCCTATTGCTATACTCACCCCATTCTCATCCTAAGTAAGCTGGAGCATGTGCATAGCCACAGGGCATGTGGCGGTCTGTACCAAGCCTGCCGAACCATTGTACAATAGGCCAGGGGGGAAGCACTTAGGGTCAGGGGGGAAGCACTGCCTCCTGCACTCATTTGCTTGTCGGAAAATCCATGTGGGGCTCTCTTTCTCTCTATCTATCTGTCCGTCCATCGATCTAACTTTTATCTATCTCTCTTTCTCTAACTTATCTCTCATTCTGTTTTTCTTTCTATATCTATCTCTTTATCTCTCTTTATCTCTCTTTATCTTTATCAATCTTTCTCCATCTCTTTATGTATCTTTATCTCTTCATCTATCCCTCTCTGGATCTATCTCTTTTTCTCTCTTTATTTATCTATCTCTGTCCTCTTTATCTCTCTCTCTTTCTCTGTCTCTCCTCCCGCCATCCCCTCCCTCATCCTCTCTTTAGCACCATCTCGAGCTCAGGGAAGAAGAACAGATAATTTAAACGTAATGACTTTACACATCGGGCAATGAATATGTGGAAAAGTCTGCCCAGGTGGAGAGTAGCAGCAAATTTGAGAAGGAGCTGGATAACCTCTTGGTCACAGAAGGGAGAGGAGGGTACAGGTGCTGAAGTAGTGTATAGTACTTTGAACCTTGAACCACAGTGGTGTCTGGTATATTCTGTGTTACGAGGCAGAGGAGTGATGCGTCAGGTGGGAGGATCTGAATGGGGCAAAAAAAGAACCTAAAACATGGAGGTGCAGGGAAGAAAAGGAAAATGAAGCAAAAATGAACTCCTGGCAGGAGAATGGTACAGAATGAGGTACAGTTGCTATGGGCCCAAGTTTCCACATGATTCGCGCCTGATTTTTAGGAGCAACTGGTGGAGAACGGACTATTTTCGAAATCGCAATTCTCCACATTTTTTTTTCTGCAGTTCTGGTCAGGTAGAACAGTTCTAGTTTAGAACAGAATTTTTTTCTTCAAAAGGGGGCGTGTCCGGCCACTGACGCCTGATTTGAAAGTTTCCACAGTGAAAATGTACTCCAAACTAAAGTAGAATGGAGCCAGTGAAGATTTTTGTAGAACTGAAAAAACCTGTTCTACACATTAAAAAATCAGGCGCAGGTTACAAATTAGGCGTCCAGAACGAGGTGGGGGGGAGGGGGGGGGAAGGGAACTCATTAAATTCGACAATAAATCCTTATTTATACTTCTACAAATGTTATACAAATAAATGCAACCTGAATAAACATTTATAAGCCAAGAAAAGATTAAATAAACCATCTTCCTACCTGTGTGAAAGTGCTTCAGCCAGGGAGAATTCTGCAGCCGTTCGTGCCGCTGAGCGGGAGGGGGAGAGAGAGAGAGAGGGGGGAGGAAGGGAGGGAGGGAGAGAGAGGGGGGGGAGGGAGGGAGAGAGAGAGAGGGGAGGGAGGGAGAGAGAGGGGGGGAGGGAGGGGGAGAGAGAGAAAGAGAGATGGAGAGAGGGAGGGGGAGGGAGGGAGAGAGAGAGAGGGGGAGGGAGGGAGAGAGAGAGAGGGGGAGGGAGGGAGAGAGAGAGAGGGGGAGGGAGGGAGAGAGAGAAAGGGGGAGGGAGGGAGGGAGAGAGAGAGAGGGGGAGGGAGGGAGAGAGAGAGAGAGGGGGAGGGAGGGAGAGAGAGAGAGGGGGAGGGAGGGAGAGAGAGAGAGGGGGAGGGAGGGAGAGAGAGAGAGGGGAGGGAGGGAGAGAGAGGGGAGGGAGGGAGAGAGAGAGAGAGAGAGAGAGAGCGGGGTGGGGGAGGGAGAGAGAGAGGGAGGGGGGGGAGCGAGTGTCGGGTCTGGTCAGGCGGGGAGCAGGAGCTGGCCGTGGGAGGAACCTCATTCACGCAGCCCCAGTGAGGCCATTCAGCCAGGGCTCGGGGCTGCGTGCTTTGGGCCCCTCCCACACAGTTCGGCGCCTGGAGCTACTGCACTTGCGTGCCCACTGTAGCGCGCATGTGCAGAGGTCCCGGCACTGTTTTCAGCGCCGGGACCTGGCTCCGCCCCCCCCCCACAGCTCGTGCTGGCTGCGCCGAGGGCCAGAGGACCTGTAAGTAGGTGGAGAATACCGAGGATTTTTTAGGCGCCGTTTTAGGCGCGAAAAACCGGCGCCCAGCTCGGAGGGGCGCCCGTTTTTTTTCTTGTGGAAACTTGGGCCCTGTGTGTCAGCTTTGCTGGCAGCCCGGTGTGTATGTTCTGGGCTCTTTGGCATTCTAGTGGGCACGAGGACACAATTAAAATTCTTAAATCATAGCTGTGCGTGTACCAGGGGATTTTGAAGCTGCCCTCGCTAGTCTCAGCTCTGATATTGATTCCACGCTGGTCTAATAGTTTTTCATGAATCCAAACACTATTTAATGAAATAACAAATAATCTGATGTGTGTTAATTTTAGCCGTCCCTTCGAATAATAATTTTTGTAGAAATGCTCGCCGAGTCCATCCAGCTTGGAAGCCTGTTTCCAGTTAAAGCTGGGGAATGTACTTATTTATAGATTGGTTAGTGAGTCGGTTGATAACAAGGGAGGCTGTTGGTGCCAATACTACTGAAGGAAGCCGAAAACATTTAATTGTGGTGCAACTTGTCAAAGATTAATGATCTCATTTTGTGGATATCCAGTGGTGTTTTTTGTAGGTTTCCATCTGTCTTGGAAGTAATGAGTGTAACTGATTTATTTTTCCTCTCCCAGCTTTCTCCCCTTCTCTGCCAGAGGCAGGTGACTCTTTGCTGAGGTAATGTCCCAAAGGTGTGAGGTTTCCCCCGCCCCCCCCCTGCTGCCACTTCCCCTGCTACCTCGGGCCAATTGGCCATTCTCTGTGCGTGAGCCTGAACAGTTCTCTGTTGTCGGGCTATTCACCCGTGGAGAGCATCACAATCTGCCCAATCCGATCCTCGCCCAACATCCACAGGCACACATTTGACCCGGAGTCGCTGGGTGGCGATCGGGAACAGTTGCCCCCCCCCCCCAGCCCCGCCCCCCCAGCCCACGGGCACTGAGGCTAATTCGACCATCAAGCGCTACCCTGGCTGAGACAAGCTACCTTAGCACATATGCTGATGCTGTTTTATCAAATATAATCCCTTTGGCATGTTGACTCCTGAGCTGCACAGAAAATAAATGGGAAAAAAACTCGATGCCCTCTGCAATTTTAGATTTTCTCTGCTCCCCTGCTAAAAGGAAAGGTTTGAAAATACTTCACCTGATAGCATCATAGTTACTAAAGTTCAGTTAATTCTCAAATCGCACCGTGAGATTTAATTTAAGACACAGGCCTCTCTGTTTAGCTGAATCGTGCCAGAACTATAAATATGTTGTGGCCTCTCTTCTCTGTCTCTCTCCATCCCTGCCCTCAAACAGCACAGGGCACAAAGGGACAGGTAGTGGGATAATCATAGAAACATAGAAAATAGGTGCAGGAGTAGGCCATTCGGCCCTTCGAGCCTGCACCACCATTCAATAAGATCATGGCTGATCATTCACCTCAGTACTTCTTTCCTGCTTTCTCTCCATACCCCTTGATCCCTTTAGCCGTAAGGGCCATATCTAACTCCCTCTTGAATATATCCAATGAACTGGCTTCACCAACTCTCTGCGGTAGGAAATTCCACAGGTTAACAACTCTCTTGAGTGAAGAAGTTTCTCCTCATCTCAGTCTTAAATGGCTTACCGCTTATCCTTAGACTATGTCCCTTGGTTCTGGACGTCCCCAACATTGGGGACATTCTTCCTGCATCTAACCTGTCCAGTCCCGTTATAATTTTATATGTTTCTATGAGATCCCCTCTCATCCTTCTAAACTCCAGTGAATACAGGCCCAGTCGATCCAGTCTCTCCAGTCTTTCCTCATATGTCAGTCCTGCCATTTGCCTTCTTCACCGCCTGCTGTATCTGCATGCCAACTTTCAATGACTGATGTACCATGACACCCAGGTCTCGTTACACCTCCCCTTTTCCTAACCTGCCTCCATTCAGATAATATTCTGCCTTCCTGTTTTTGCCACCAAAGTGGATAACCTCACATTTATCCACATTATACTGCGTTATAATCCTTACTGATTTCTGCCCTACGTGGCCAGGGGAACTGATGTCAAGTGTAGTGTCCCTACAGACTCACCAGCTGACATCAACTAACTTTAAAAAAATGCTTCCTTGGGACATGGGCATCGCTGGCAAGACTGGCATTTATTGCCCATCCCTAGTAGCCCTGAGAAAGTCGTGGATGGGCCTCCTTCTTGAGGCGCTGCAATCGTTGTGGCAGTTTTGACACAACTGAGTGGCTTGCTTGGCCACCTCAGAGGGCCGTTAAGAGTCAACCATGTTGGTGTGGGACTGGAGTCACACATTGGCCCAGACTGGGTAAGGACGGCAGGTTTTCTTCCCTAAAGGACATCAGTGAATCAGTTGGGTTTTTACGACAATTGGACATCTTCATGGTCACTTTTACTGATCACTGTTTTTTATTTCCAGTTTATTTTAAATTGAATTTAAATTCTCAAATTGCCATGGTGGGATTTGAACTTACATTCGCTAGACTATTACTTCAACCACTACCCCACCATACCCCAACATAGCACAGAGATTGCTCCAGGATTTCCCTAGTCCGTGTGGTTCAATTCCCTGTTCGCTGGCACATTTCCTCAGTGAACCATCGGGAAACACTTTATTTTTGCTGCTTTCATAAGAGTAGAAATTACTCTTGATCATTTTAGCAAACACTGATGCATTAATGCATTAATGTAACTTCCCTCCTACTGCTCTTATGGTAAAGGTGCCAACCGATTTAAAATAAATTGGCTAACGCTTACATTAAAGTAGCAGTCAGAGGAATGTCATATGAACACATTAAATGTACTGCACTTGCTTAAGAATTAATAGCAACACATTACTATTTAGAACTAGTTGGTTTATTAGCAAAAGGTTTAACAATCACACTACACATTACCAGTTTATCCACCAGGCTCACAACCTCATTGTGGATCCCCCAAACCCAACTGGCTGGGGTTTTATTGAGTCTTGTGAACATCACGTGACTGGCTAAGCCACTCGCAACTCAGCAGCGCTACAACTATTTTGTTTGAAACTATAAATCAAGTGCCCCTTTATTAAAGGGGCACTAAAATCGACAAATTAAATGAAATTAAACTTTTAACATTCAAGAATCAAATGAAAATTTGGTTGCCGGGGTGATGATGCACTCCAGTCCCTCCGGTGCCCACCTCTCGCGGAAGGTCGCGAGCGTACCGGTGGACACCGTGTGCTCCATTTCCAGGGACATCTTGGCTCTGATGTATCCGCAGAAGAGAGGCAGGCAGTCGGGCTGAAAGACCCCCTCGACTGCCCGCTGCCTGGACCGGCTGATGGTCAGCAGCTCTACAACTCTTTTGTTGCAAAAACAAAATCAATTAAATCAAGTGCCCCCTGATTAAAGGGGACACATGCTCCAAACAGTTTTCAAGTGCCCTTTTTTGTGTTTTTTTGTGTTTTTTAGGGGGTTTTTTTTGTGTTTTTTGGGCACTAAAACCACAAATTATACACGTGCCCCCTGGCTAAAAGGGAGGGGACACTAAAACCCAGCACAATAAAACAAACTTTAAAACATAGAAAATCAAATTAAAATTTGGTTGCCGGGGGTGATGATGCACTCCAGTCCCTCCGATGCCCACCTCTCGCGGAAGGCCGCAAGTGTACCGGTGGACACCGCGTGCCCCATCTCCAGGGACACCCTGGCTCGGATGTAACCGCAGAAGAGAGGCAGGCAGTCGGGCTGAACGACCCCCTCGACTGCCCGCTGCCTGGACCGGCTGATGATCAGCAGCTCGACAAACCTGTGAGCATACTCACAGGTGCATACATTACACCTTCGACTACACTTACCCCACATGTCTGTGAAAACAAGCACAGCAAACCAACAATGAAGAATGCACAGACTAGCTGTGGGCGAATAGGACACCAAACAGCCCAGGTTCCACCATCTTTCAGATGAGATATTAAACTGAGGATCCATCCGCCATTCAGGTGGACCAAAAAGGAACAGGGGAGTTCTCCCGGTGCTCTGGCCAATATTTGTCCTTCAAACCAACACCACTGGAATCAGATTAACTGGCCATTTGCCTCATTCGCTGTTTGTGAGATCCTGCTCTGTGCAAATTGTCTGTTACATCCGCCTACTTAACAACAGCGACTGCACTCCAAAAGAAATTCATTGGTTGTGAGGTAACTTCGGGTACCCTGAGGATGTGATGGGCACTATTCAAATGCAAGTTCAGTCTTTTTTTTGGAACACATAGAAGGGACAGGCAGTGGCTGAGCTAAATGCACAAACACAATCGCTTGTGAGGCTTCTCTCAAATAATCCCTCAAGGCAAAAATATGAAAATAGTCCCATTTGCTACTAACAAAGGTTTATGCTTTAGAACTTGCGCTGCAATTATTGAGCAATGTCACTCAATGCTGAATGTAATGACAGGAATTATCACTGAAACATTAGCTGTCGGTGCATCAGTTTTATTTCAACATTAAGTCCTAGAGGTGAGTTTTGACTCCCTTGACAATATCATCTTCAACTTAAAGTTCGTTAAAAAGTACTTTTTTACTTCTATTCAGTGTAAATGCCTTCATAAAACTATTCATTTGTAATCAAATGTAATTTAGCACATTGGAGGAGATGGAATAACTTTTGCTGGTTTCTAAATATTTGTTAAAACCGCTGCGGTGTGTGCCGGGCCGCTCCAGCTCCTCCCTTTATCCCTGACCTGCGAGGCAACACCAGCGGCAGGTCGGGGATAAAGGGAGGAGCTAGCCTCTGCAGGGAGCAGTGTGAGCCGGTCCAGGAGGACGACAGCTTCGAGGAGCGTGACTGGATTGACGTCACCAAAATCCAGGTCGCTGATTGGAGCGTGGGCAGGATCATTGGCGGGGCCCAGGTATAGCAGAGGAGTGGCGAGGTCTGGGCGGAGGAGCAGCGAGAGATTGTGGCGGAGAGATCGGGGCCCAGGAGCAAAGTGATCGGGGCCCAGGAGAGGTGTGAGCTCTAGGCCCAGAAGAGGCGAGGGCCCAGGGGCAGCACAGGCCAGCCCACACTGCGATCTATGGACAGTTGGAGTATGTGTGCATACTCGGTCCATGCAGCAGAGCTTGGTCACCAGTTGTCTTGGTTCACCCTTGCCACTGGATCAAGACCGAACTCTGTCAAGTCCGTGCGGTGGCTGGTGTGCAACGGCCACCCCACGTTAAAAGAATCCACGCACAGGCATCTTCCACCCTTCAACATGTAGTTCGGGACCTGGAGTATCAGGTCCCTCATCGAAACACCTGTGAACTCATCCTTTTTGGTGTGGAAGCAAGTCATCCTCGATACGAGGGACCGCCTAATACTATACTACTATTTGTTAAAGGCACCAAGATGCAAACCTGTTTAAGGTGGAACGCGGATTTTAACACGCTACATTTCAGCAACAAAAAGGAAGAGAACGAATAGGATTACATAGGATATACCACACAGAAAAAAGCCATTCGGCCCAACCAGTCCAGGCTGGCGTTCATGCTTCACTTGAGCCTAGACACTAGATACAGATTTAAGATAATTGGCAAAAATGCCGGGGGGGAGATAAGGAGAATCTTTTTCAACTCAGCGACTTGATATGGTCTGGAATGCACTTAATGATAGAGTGGTGGAAGCAGATTCAATCGTATCTTTCAAAAGAGAACTGGATATATATTTTAAACGACAGCAAAGAATGACTAAGAAAGCAGTAAAGAAAGGAAAGATAGATTACGAAAGTAAACTTGCGCAAAACAGTAAAACAGATAGTAAAAGCTTTTACCAATATATAAAACGGAAAAGAGTGACTCAAGTAAATGTTGGTCCCTTAGAAGATGAGAAGGGGGATTTAATAATGGGAAATGTGGAAATGGCTGAGACCTTAAACAATTATTTTGCTTCGGTCTTCACAGTGGAAGCCACAAAAACCATGCCAAAAATTGCTGGTCACGGGAATGTGGGAAGGGAGGACCTTGAGATAATCACTATCACTAGGGGGGTAGTGCTGGATAGGCTAATGGGACTCAAGGTAGACAAATCCCCTGGTCCGGATGAAATGCATCCCAGAGTATTAAAAGAGATGGCGGAAGTTATAGCAGATGCATTCGTTATAATCTACCAAAATTCTCTGGACTCTGGGGAGGTACCAGCAGATTGGAAAGCAGCTAATGTAACACCTCTGTTTAAAAAAGGGGGCAGACAAAAGGCAGGTAACTATAGGCCGGTTAGTTTAACATCTGTAGTGGGGAAAGTGCTTGAAGCTATCATTAAGGAAGAAATAGCGGGACATCTAGATAGGAATAGTGCAATCAAGCAGACGCAACATGGATTCATGAAGGGGAAATCATGTTTAACTAATTTACTGGAATTCTTTGAGGATATAACGAGCATGGTGAATAGAGGTGTACCGATGGATGTGGTGTATTTAGATTTCCAAAAGGCATTCAATAAGGTGCCACACAAAAGGTTACTGCAGAAGATAAAGGTACGCGGAGTCAGAGGAAATGTATTAGCATGGATAGAGAATTGGCTGGCGAACAGAAAGCAGAGTCGGGATAAATGGGTCCTTTTCGGGTTGGAAATCAGTGGTTAGTGATGTGCCACAGGGATCGGTGCTGGGACCACAACTGTTTACAATATACATAGATGACCTGGAAGAGGGGACAGAGTGTAGTGTAACAAAATTTGCAGATGACACAAAGATTAGTGGGAAAGCGGGTTGTGTAGAGGACACAGAGAGGCTGCAAAGAGATTTAGATAGGTAAAGCGAATGGGCTAAGGTTTGGCAGATGGAATACAATGTCGGAAAATGTGAGGGCATCCACCTTGGGAAAAAAAACAGTAAAAGGGAATATTATTTGAATGGGGAGAAATTACAACAGGCTGCGGTGCAGAGGGACCTGGGGATCCTTGTACATGAAACTCTTTTAGAGTCTACCTGCAAAACATAAAACATTAAACCGTGCCACCCGACCTGGGTGACACACCAGACATTTACAAGGCCCTTTTTTTCCTCCTTTTTTTTGTTTTTTTTTGTTTTTCTTTTTTTTTTGGGCACTAAAATCACAATTTTTCCCCAGTGCCCCCTATAAAAGGGAAGGGGACACTAAAAGCACCGGCAATTAAAACAAATTAAACTTTAAAACGTAAAATCAAATTAAAATTTGGTTGCCGGGTGTGATGATGCACTCCAGTCCCTCCGGTGCTCACCTCTCGCGGAAGGCTCCTTGTGCATGAATCTCAAAAAGTTAGTTTGCAGGTGCAGCAGGTAATCAGGAAGGCGAATGGAATGTTTGCCTTCATTGCGAGAGGGATGGAGTACAAAAGCAGGGAGGTCCTGCTGCAACTGTATAGGGTATTAGTGAGGCCGCACCTGGAATACTGCGTGCAGTTTTGGTCACCTTACTTCAGGAAGGATATACTAGCTTTGGAGGGGGTACAGAGACAATTCACTGGGCTGATTCCGGAGATGAGAGGGTTACCTTATGATGATAGATTGAGCAGACTGGGTCTTTACTCGTTGGAGTTCAGAAGGATGAGGGGTGATCTTATAGAAACATTTAAAATCATGAAAGGGATAGACAAGGTAGAGGCAGAGAGGTTGTTTCCACTGGTCGGGGAGACTAGAACTAGGGGGCACAGCCTCAAAATACGGGGGAGCCAATTTAAAACCGAGTTGAGAAGGAATTTCTTCTCCCAGAGGGTTGTGAATCTGTGGAATTCTCTGCCCAAGGAAGCAGTTGAGGCTAGCTCATTGAATGTATTCAAATCACAGATAGATAGATTTTTAACCAATAAGGGAATTAAGGGTTACGGGGAGTGGGCGGGTAAGTGGAGCTGAGTTCACGGCCAGATCAGCCATGATCTTGTTGAATGGCGGAGCAGGCTCGAGGGGCTAGATGGCCTACTCCTGTTCCTAATTCTTATGTAAAAGGAAAAAAAAATGCAGGGCTATAGGGAAAGAGCTGGGGAGTGGGACTGATTGGATAGCTCTACCAAAGAGCCGGCACAGGCACGATGGGCTGAATGACCTCCTTCTATGCTGTACAAGTCTATGATTCTATGAATAATGATATTTGCTGTTACAGTGGATTATAACATTCCGTGCCTCAAGGGTTGTGGGACTTGCATAAGAATTAGGAGCAGTTGTAGGCCATTCAGCCCCTTGAGCTTGCTCCACCATTCAATAAGAGCATGGCTGATCTTCTACCTCAACTCCACTTTCCTGCACTATCCCCATATCCCTTGATTTCCTTAATATCCAAAAATCTATCGATCTCTGTCTTGAATATACTCAACGACTGAGCCTCCACAGCCCTCTCGGGTAGAGAATTCCAAAGATTCCCCACCCTTTGAGTGAAGAAGTTTCTCCTCATCTCTGTCCTAAATGACCAACCCCTTATTCTTCGACTGTGGGCCCTGGTTCTACACTCTCCTGGATGATTCTGTTCAGGCGATGAGTTATTTATTTCTGCTTATACCATTAATGGATCGGGGGAACGGGGACGGGGAGGTGGTGTTGAGATGGCCAATGTGTCATTGTAAGGAGTTAAACGACAAATCAGAAACTGGGGTGAGGAGGCTGCCCAAGGTGCCATTCCTCATGATCATCTGAAGGGCGGCATTGCGAAGGATCCCAGCTCAGGCAGCAGAGGAGGACAATAAGAGACAGAGAAGAGAAATCTAAAATAGAAAGCTCACGAAGGAATCGTTATTTACACCAGACACATTGCCGAGATGCCCTCAAAGCCCACCTGGTTATGAAATGATGTTGTTTGGAGTAGGGCAGGGGACAGTTTCTCAATCAGAACTATGTGAGCAAACCAGAAACAGAGAATTTGTAAAGAAGAATAAGGCGACCAGCGCTGGACATCGGGTGAGAACAGGATCGGACTCAATGGTGATTCCCCCCGAGGACGAATAGACTGCTGATTCTCATTGTCTGGCTTCACACATGCAGAAAGGCCATCTGGGTGAAGTGCCAGCTGCCACCTGTGGAATCTGTACCCAGCAAGGACCTTCAGAAGAGGAAGGGTGAAAATTGGCAACAAAAAAAAGACGGCATTGCAGTTAGGGTGGGAAACTTGGAGTGTGTTTCAGGGCAGCAGGGCTGTGGTCTCTCATTAGCCACAATTGCCCTGCAGTGAGTTCTCAATTTCAGCCACATTGTGGAGAGAAAGAGCTCAAGGAGAGAGCACGCCAGAGTCAGGCATGTCCTCGTGACCGGCTCCAGATTGGCATTGACGGACCGCAAGCTGCCTGTTTGCCTACCTTGACTGCCGAAGATGTGATATTTATGTCATGTATTCAACCAGCATTGTAATCCATGTATAATCTGACCTAAGTTGTACACTGTGAGAACACTGACAACTAGGTGGTGAACTTGTGGGAGACACTCCTAACCTAGACCTTCAGATATAAAAGGGGAAGCTCCACCCACTTCCATCATTTGAGTGCTATGAAATAAAGGACAGGTCACAGACTGACCTTCTCTCAAGCATGGGCCTCATGTGCATTTATACTGTATAGTAAGGACGTATGAATGGCGACAAGAAACTGGGATTTAAACCACGCGAGCATGGCCACTAGCAGAACAGACGAGAGGTACTGTGTTAAGGAATGGTTGGGACAGAGATTCAACATTGTTAAAGCAGCACACAGTTCTCCAGGCAGACAAGGGCAGTCGGGCATGCCCCAACATGTAGTCGAACCCAGAGGGGGAGTTCGACAGAGACAATGGCAAGCTGAACGGCGATTCACGCCATTGCAAGGGACAATGCGGCCAGTAATGGGGCCATCAACACCTGTTAATGGCGCACTCAAGGGCAATAACAGGGGCAGTCAGGGACGATCGACTGGCAAGGGACCTTTTGTTTCAAACAGCAGCTCATGCTGGAGGCGTGGAGGCACACACTCAGCCGGAGTTTGCAAAGGTGAGCAAAATACCTGCAGAAATTGCAGAAGTGAACGCTGGGGAAATCGCTGGAAGCTAAAGTTCAGCGAGTTCATGTGGAGCACGTATACAGTTCATAAACCAGGACGCCACCGATAATGATGAAAGTGCTCCTCAATGGCATCCCAGTATCAATGGAGCTAGACACGGGGGCCAGCCAGTCCCTGATGAGTATCAAACAGTTCGAAAAGTTGTGGGCGTCCAAGGCCAGGAGGCCAAAATTATCGCCGATTGACGCACAGCTACGGACATACACAAAGCAGATCATTCCGGTGCTAGGCAGTGCCACGGTAGTCGTGACCCACAAAGATTCGGAGAACAGGTTGCCACTCTGGATTGTCCCAGGGGACGGTCCCGCACTACTGGGGAGGAGTTGGCTTGCTGACATAAACTGGAAATGGGACGATGTCAATGCAATTTCCTCTGTGGAGCGAGTATCATGCTCACAGATCCTGGACAAATTTGACTCATTATTTCAACCCGGCATCGGCACTTTCATGGGGGCCAAGGTAGTGATTCACATAAACCCGGACGCCAGGCCAGTACACCACAAGGCCAGAGCGGTGCCGTACATGATGCGGGAAAAGATAGAAGGTGAATTGGACTGCCTGCTGAGGGAAGGCATCATCTCGCCAGTCGAATTCAGTGACTGGGCGAGCCCGATCGTGCCAGTGCTCAAGGCGGATGGGTCGGTCAGGATATGTGGTGATTACAAGGCCACCATCAATCGGGTGTCACTCCAAGACCAGTACCCGCTACCGAGAGCGGAGGACCTCTTTGCGACGCTATCCAGTGGCAAACTTTTTTCAAAATTGGACCTGACCTCAGCTTACATGACCCAGGAGCTGGCGAGTGAGTCGAAGAAGCTGACCACCATCACGACACACGAGGGGTTGTTTGAGTACAACAGATGTCCGTTCGGGATTCGCTTGGCCGCCGCGATCTTCCAATGAAATATGGAAAGCCTCCTCAAGTCGATTCTAGGGACGGTGATTTTTCAGGACGACATCCTCATTACGGGTTATGATACTGAAGAACACCTCCACAATCTGGAGGAGGTGCTACGCAGACTGGACCAGGTAGGGCTGCGACTGAAAAAGGCGAAGTGCGTCTTTCTCGCTCCAGAGGTAGAATTTCTGGGGATGAGGGTAGCAGCAGACGGGATCAGCCCTACTGCGTCCAAGACGGAAGCGATCCAGAGAGCACCCAGACCCCGTAACACAACGGAGCTGCGTTCATTCCTGGGGCTCCTGAACTATTTTGGTAACTTTCTTCCCAAATTGAGCACGCTGCTAGAGCCACTACACGTGCTCCTACGCAAAGGTCGCGAATGGGTCTGGGGGGACAGCCAGGAAAGGGCTTTTAATAGAGCACGCAGGTTGTTATGTTCCAACAATCTGTTAACGCTCTTTGACCCATGTAAGAAACTTGTGTTAACGTGCGATGCGTCGTCCTATGGTGTCGGGTGGTGTTGCAGCATGTCAATGCCAAGTGTCAGTTACAGCCGGTAGCTTATGCCTCCAGAAGTCTGTCCCAGGCAGAAAGGGGCTACGGGATGGTAGAAAAGGAGGCGCTCGCATGTGTATATGCGGCAAAGAAAATGCATCAGTACCTGTTTGGCAGGAAATTTGAGCTGGAGACAGATCACAAACCCTTAACGTCCCTTTTGGCCGACAACAAGGCCATAAATGCAAACGCATCGGCCCGCATACAGAGGTGGGTACTCACGTTAGCCGCCTATGACTGCACAATTCGGCATAGACCGGGGACCGAAAACTGCGCCGATGCACTCAGCAGGCTCCCACTAGCCACCACTGAGGGGGCTACCGAGCATGCTGCTGAGATGGTCATGGCTGTTGAAGCTTTCGGAAGTGAAGGCTCACCCGTGACAGCCCGTCAGATTAAAGTCTGGACAAATAGAGACCCGCTATTGTCTCTAGTCAAGAAATGTGTTCTGAATGGGGACTGGGCAGCCACGTACAGGGCATGCCCTGAGGAATTTAAACCATTTCACAGGCGCAAGGATGAACTCTCGTTTCAGGCCGATTGCCTACTGTGGGGAAATCGCGTAGTCATGCCCCAGATGGGCAGAGAGGTGTTCATCAGAGAACTCCACAATGGGTACCTGGGCATTGTCACGATGAAGGCAATTGCCAGGTCACACGTTTGGTGGCCAGGGATAGACGCAGATCTGGAACTTTGTGTTCGCAGGTGCAACACGTGTGCCCAGCTGGGCAATGCGCCCAGGGAAGCCCCCCTTAGCCCCTGGCCATGGCCCGCCAAGCCTTGGTCACGCATCCATGTGGACTACGCAGGTCCTTTCATGGGGAAAATGTTTTTGGTTGTAGTAGACGCCTACTCCAAATGGATCGAGTGTGACATTTTAAATTCAAGCACATCCTCTGCCACGGTAGAAAGTCTACGGGCAATGTTCGCCGCCCACGGTCTACCGGACATCTTGATCAGCGACAATGGCCCGTGCTTCACAAGCACTGAATTCTAGGACTTCATGGCAGGCAATGGAATTAACCATGTTAGAACGGCACCGTTCAAGCCGGCCTCAAACGGCCAGGCAGAACGAGCAGTGCAGATAATCAAACAGAGGTTGCTCAGAATCCAAGGGAGTTCCCTGCAATGCCGCTTATCACACCTCCTGTTGGCCTACAGATCCCGACCACACTCGCTCACAGGGGTTCCACCCGCAGAGCTGCTGAAAACCCGGTTATCCTTTATACACCCCACCATGAAAGAAATTGTCGAGAGCAGGCGCCAGTCACAATATGACGACCATGACAGAAATGCGAGGGCGCGATGTATTGATGTAAATGACCCTGTTTTTGTCCTCAACTACGCTGCAGGGCCCAAATGGCTTGCAGGCACTGTGGTTGCCAAAGAGGGAAATAGGATTCTGGTAGTTAGACTTACCAATGGACAAATCTACCGCAAACATGTGGATCAAACAAAAAGGAGGTTCAGCAACCCCATAGAAGAAGCAGAGGAAGAACACGATGTAGAGTTCACTCCACCACAGGTGACCGCACACCGGAACCGAAGGGAGGAGAGCCCAGTCACTGTGGGCAGTCCGGATAGGCCTGAGGCACCGCAAACAGCAAACACTCAGGCCAGCGCCCAACAACCGGAGCCCCAACTCAGGCGCTCTACAAGGAAGCGTAAACCACCAGAGAGACTCAACCTGTGATCCCAATAAGTGATGTCATGTATTCAACCAGCATTGTAACCCATGTATAAACTGACCTAAGTTGTACGCTGTGAGAACACTGACAACTAGGTGGTGAACTTGTGGGAGACACTCCTAACCTAGACCTTCAGATATAAAAGGGGAAGCTCCACCCACTTCCATCACTTGAGTGCTATGAAATAAAGGACAGGTCACAGACTGACCTCTCAAGCATGGGCCTCGTGTGCATTTATACTGTATAGTAAGGACGTATTAATTTATTTTTGGGGAGGAGGTATGTGAAAAGAGAAAAGAGCAAGGGGCGGGGGTGTGGTCAGGACAGAGTCAAATGTGAGGAGGTGGAAAGAAAATAATGGAGTCAATCTCCAACCAGAGGCTCGAGTCCTTGTAAGAACAGACCAAGTGGGAGACATGTTATTTGTTTTAGGAGTCTTGAACATGTCCTAAATATTGAAGTAAAGATATAATGTACTTTTTGTCTTTGTTCAATATTACATTTGGGACACTCGTACTCCTAACATGCACAGACTCAACTATATACTTAGCCATGATCTTCACAGAGTCCAAGTCCATCCCTTCCCCCTCCCCTGAAAAGAAGAGGTCATTAAGCGCCTTGGGATATTTTACTACATTAAAGGCGCTATATAAATGCAAGTTGTTATCTTAACAAATTTATATGATGCTAAAGGAGAGATGTATGAGTCGATGTATGTATCTATCTACCAGCGTGGAGGCCCCGACCTGCGTGAGAACACCAGCGGCAGGTCGGGGCCATAAAAGGAGTGGACGTGAGCGGTCTGGGAGCAGCGTGGCGGCATATTACTTCAAGGAGCAGCACGAGCTGCAACGGCAGTGAAGAGTGACGACGGCAAGGTCCAGGTCGGTGATTGGAGCATGGGCAGATACAGCAAGAGCGGCGAGATCGGGGCCAAGGAGCAACGAGAGAATGTGGAGGGATGTGATTGGGGCCCAGGAGAGGCATGAGTTTGGGGCCAGGGGCCCAGGGGCAGCACGGGCCAGCCCACACTGCGATATGTGTGCGCACGAGGCCCGTGCAGCAGAGCAGATCTCCAGTCATCTTGGGTAATCTTTGCCACTGGACCAAGACCTAGCTCTGTCAAGCCCGTGTGGTGGTTGGTGTGCAACGGCCACCACACGTTAAAAAAATCCACGCACAGGCATCTTCCACCTTTCAGGATGTAGTTCAGGACCTGGAAAATTAGGTCCTTCATTGGAACACCTGTGAACTTATCCTTTTTTGGCATGGAAGCAAGTCATCCTCGTTTCGAGGGATCGCCTATGATGATGATGATCTATCTATTAAAATGCTATCTCTATACGCATTTCTTGTAAACCCTATCCGTTATAAATTCCCAGATTAAATTTATAATGGGAGCTGCCCGTGTAAAATTGCCACGCAGTAAATTATCCGTGATTGGAGATGCTGCATTGCCACCATTGGCCGGAGGATGTAACTGCAGCGTGATAAGTTTGTCGAGATGGAGGAATTTACACTAAAGTGGGGATTGAATTGCATCTGTGCACCCTGGATCAATCATCCCTCTGCCTCTAACCCCACTTTAATTATTTTCTTTCTTTAAAAGGATACATTTTCTAATTCTCACTCCCCTGGGTTAGAGAAGGGAAGCCAATCGGTCAGGATGCCCGATCGCCACCCAGTGACCATTGCTGAAGAAGTGCACATGTATGGGGGTAGAATAGAGGTTGAAAGAAAATCAATTAAAAAAAGAAAGACTTGGATTTATATAGCGCCTTTCACGACCACCGGACAAAGCTCAGGATGTCCCAAAGTGTTTTACAGCCAATGAAGTACTTTTGGAGTGTAGTCACTGTTGTAATGTAGGAAATGCAGCAGCCAATTTGCGCACAAACAAGCTCCCACAAACAGCAGTGTGATAGTGACCAGATAATCTGTTTTTTTGTTATGTTGATTGGCTAGGACACTGGGGATAACTCCCTTGCTCTTCTTCGAAATAGTGCCATGGGATCTTTTACATCCATCTGAGAGGGTAGACGGGGCCTCGGTTTAACGTCTCATCTGAAAGACGGCACCTCCGACAGAGCTGCATTCCCTCAGCACTGCACTGGAATGTCAGCTGAGATTTTTGTGCTTAAGTTCCTGGAGTGGGACTTGAACCTACAACCTTCTGGCTCAGAAACAAGAGTGCTGCCCACTGAGCCACGGCTGACACTAATCAGCACTTAGGCAAGGTGCTGGGGGGCTGGAGTGCTTGAGCAACTGTACATCAGCACCAGTCAGCACATTTAGGAGAAAATAAGAGGAAAAGGTGTTTTTTTTTAATTTGTTTTAATTTGCACAGAAGAGAAGTTGCCCCTGTCCCCATTTCCATCTCTGGCAGTCAATATGAAGATGAAGTGGTTGAATCATAGATAGAGGATACTATTTAATTCTGTGCTGCATAAACACCACAAGGAAACTCCCAGCATCACTGAGGGATTGGATGTCCAATTTCAGTGTAATTGTATGCGATCAGCCTGAGTAGACAAGGAGGTTTGAAGGGTAAAAACATCAAACCTTACTGTACTACAAAGCCCTCTCAAAGGAGCCCAGAATCTGGGTTAACCGTCTTGTCTTTTATCGTTCCTCTCGAGAAAATAAATCACCGTCTATTTTTGATCTCAGTTTTGAAATTTGCTTCAGCAAAAGAAAAAATCTAAAGGTAATTTCTGATCTGTGTCATGGTAAGAGGAATATTTCAGCTTTGTGAAGTGGTTCACATAGTATTTCAACAACAAGGGATTGAAAGATCTGGGGAGGATTTCCACTGAAATATCCCAACCTCTCTTTCTTTCTCTTGCCCTGTTGTCAGAGGCCAACCATGATACCGCCAGAGTGTCCGGTACTTAGTCACCTCGACTCACGGGACTCCCAACGAGTCAGGAACTTGCTGACTGCAGTGGATCACAATGCTCCCGTGTCCAGTGCAGGACTACAGCTGCAAGCATTCAAATCGCTGTGATTTGAAACTGCAGGTCTAAGTTTAACTGCAAATGGAGCCTTAGCAGAAGTCGCATATTAAAGGGGAGTAATAGCCTCTCTGGGGAGCTTTGGGGAACAATGCCTCAGCGATCAGCTAGGTTTGGCACACCAACCATGTTGAGTCAGGTGATCTAATCATACTTTATCAGGTGCCACAGACTGCTGCAACAACACTTTTTTTAATATTCATCTTAATTAGTGTACGAGTAAGATAAAGATGGGGACCATGAGAGAGTGTAGCGTGCTTTTAAGCAGGTGAAGGGAGATTTCTCTGTCTGGGTGTTGAAAGATGTTGCATATTTTAGGTGTGCTCTCTGAGGGAGAAGATCCCTCCAGATTCCCTCTCAATCTCATTTCTGGGTTTGTGACACACCCTTGGCTTTGCACCTCGACAGACCAGAGTGAGAAAGGCCATTCAGCCTGTCACGAGATATACCAGTAAACGTACTTATTAAGAGTTGTGGTGGCTGGTGTACAACGGCCACCACACATTAAAAAAACCATGGACAGGCATCTTCCACCCTGCAAGATGTAGTTTGGGATCTGGAATATTAGGTCCTTCATTGAAACACCTGCGAATTCATCCCTTTTTCGCTTTTGAAAGCAAGTCATCCTCGCTTTGAGGGACTGCCCATGATGATGACTTTATTAAGGGTGACGAATTATACAAAAATTAAGGGTGGGAAATTGCCCCCCTCTTTAAGGCCTGTTACTGAATTTACTGTGGCGGTAAGTCCTTTGCAAGGCCAACTCATCCGCAATTGCCCCCGAGCCGGGAACGGGTTTCCGCGCGTGGCCCATGTTTCTGACCCGCCCAGCGTGCCGACCCCTTACCGCCCAGCAGTGGCCCCTTATTGCCCCGCAGGAGCGTGGCCGCCACCAGCCGGTGCTCCCAATGGCTTCGCGTGGCGGGAAACTGCCAGTGGCTGGGCGGTGTGGCCGCCCTAAAAGGGGAGGTCGCACTGCCATGGCCACCATTTTATTTTAATTGTCGGGCCGACTCCTGAGTCGGCCCGACAATGGCAGTTGCTAGTTCGGCCGGCAGGCAGCCCAGCCAAGCCCCTCCCTGGTGGCACAGCAGGCTCCATGACATGATGGACACCGCCCTGCTCCCATGCAAACCTGTCCCAACACCACCTCAAACAGCACTCCAAAGCGCTGGGAGGTGGTGTCAGAGTTAAAGTGTCCAATTTCTTCCCTCTTCCCTCTGACTCCTGCCGGGCGGTAAATTCCGGTTAATTCCAAGTGCTCTCCTCAATTTCCCACTGAGAGCGATTTCAGCCCCTAAATCTCTCAGGAACCCTGTGCTAGAAGAGCCAACAAAAGACTGGCACTGATGGCTACTTTATTGAGAAACCTGGGAGTAGGATCAAGGTTCATAGTGCAAGATACCACCAAAGTTGTAAATTGTAGGAGAAGAGGGTGAGATAAATTGAGGAGAGAATAAGTGACATCAGCCTTGGGCTTTATGAGCATGCAGGTTATAGGGGCAAGGGAAGGCTCAGGGAGATGAAGAGTTCCACAGTTCAGGGGTTTGAGGAAAGAATGGGTTCAAGTCGGGAACAGTGTGAATATTTGATGGATGGGGAGAGGAGGAAGAGTGCAGGCTCAAGAGGAAGAAGAAAGCAAAGCTCAGAAAAACACTGACAATGGTAGCATTGGTCAAATATATAGAGGAATGGAAGGTTGCTGTCATGTATTCAACTATCATTGTAACCCATGTATAAGCTGACCTAAGTTGTACACCTTGAAAACTTTGACCACAAGGGGGTGAACTTGTGGGAGACACTCCTAACCTGGACTTTCAGGTATAAAAGGGGAAGCTCCACCCACCTTCATTACTTGAGGTCTTGGTAATAAAGGTAACTGGTCACAGAGTGACCTTCTCTCAAGTATGGGCCTCGTGTGCATTTATACTGTATAGTTAAGGACATATCAGTTGCAATGGGAACTTGTTGGGGACTAGAAGTGAGAGAAAGATCACCTCATTTTGTATCCTGTGCAGGAGTTGAGAGAGATAACGGAGGCATCCCAAATCGAATCATAGAATCTTACTGCACAGAAGGAGGCCAATCGGCCAAAGTTCCCTCTTATTTATTTCATGTGCGTGGCCCCTTTAAGGGGCTGCACGGTCCATTCACAGTTTCGTACATGCATGAAACGTCACATTAGAATAGCCAGTCCCATGCTACATGAGACCAACAGACAGTAGCACGGCCGCACTGCCCATAGGGAACGGTACATTTGGCCCATTGAGCCTGTGCCGGCTTTTTGAAGCTGCTTTTCCCATAGCTCTGCGAATGTTTCCTTTTCAACTATATATCCAATTCCCTTTTGAAAGTTACTATTGAATCTGCTTCCACCACCCTTTCAGGCCGTGCATTCCAGATCATAGCAACTCGCTGTGCAAAATAAATTCTCATCATCTTCCCTTCTGGTTCTTTTGCCAGTTACCTTAAATCTGTGTCCTCTGGTTACCGGCCCTCCTCCCAGTGGAAACAGTTTCTCCTTATTTACTCTGTCAGAATCTTTCATAATTGTGAACAGCTCTGAGAAGTTTGCCGTCAGCCTTCTCTGCTCTAAGGAGAAATAGAGGGGCAGTCGTCTCCAGTTCTTGGGCGGACTTACTGAGAAGCAACGTGGTACTCACACACAGACACGTTTCCCCAGCGGGTCCCTCAGACAAATCCGCCATGTAACTTATTATTTACAATGATGATTGAGTCAGTCGAGGAGAAACAGGAATGAGAAAATCCATGTGGGTTATTTTGCACTGATTGTTGCAGGGTTGCTGGATGACTGATAACAGGAGAATCCTGAATGTCTGATAACAGGCCTGACAGCCATTGATAACAATTTCTTTGACCTTTTCTCTGCTTATCTGGTATTTGGCGAATGCCAGAATGCACGGCTGAAAATAATTCATCGCAGATGCTGGAGCGCGGGACAGGCGGGTGGGTATTAAACTCAATGGGCAGGGGTTCCCGCCGTGCTGGGGAGTGGGCAAGTGCAGCGCCACATGCTGATTGGTGGAGAACGGGGGGCTCACATTCCCCTTGTTCACGGCCTTTTTCTCGACTCCATGCATTGGAAACTAGCCCCCCCCCCTCCCCCACCCCCTTCTCACAGCTTGATTTAACAATAACCGTTTTGCGTTGTGAATAAAAGGAGTTGTTGGCAAAATTCTTGCAGCATTACTGGAGCATTCCAATGTTTAACTACATGGTACACTTAACCCAAGCAAACACCCAACTCCAACAACAACTTGTATTTATATAGCACCTTTAACGTAGTAAAATGCCCCAAGGCGCTTCATAGGAACGTAATCGGACAAATTCAGATGATGCTTGGCCCAAGAGCAAGCAGACTGGTGTCAGCCGTGGCTCAGTGGGTAGCACTGTCGCTTCTGAGTCAGAAGGTTGTGAGTTCAAATCCAGCCCGGAGACTTCAGCACACAAATCTAGGCTGACACTCCAGTGCAGTGCTGAGGGAGTGCTGCACTGTCAGAGGTGCTGTCTTTCAGATGAGACGTTAAACCGAGGTCCCGTCTGCTCTCTCAGGTGGGCGCAAAGGATCCCCTGGCACTGTTTCGAAGAAAAGCAGGGAGGTTCTCGCCGGTGTCCTGACTAATGTTTACCTCTCAACCAACATCACTAAAACTGATTATCTGGTCATTATCGCATTGTTGTCTGTGGGACCTTGCTGTGCGCAAAATGTCTGCCGCGTTTCCCACATTACAACAGTGACTACACTCGTACTTCATTTGCTGTACAATCCTGAGGTTGGGAAAGGCACTGTATGAATGCAAATTCATTCTTTCATCTTTCAGACTGTTCCAGGAATTGTGAGCAAACTATATTCTCATTGCCTTCCCAAGTCATAGTTGGCTCCTGTTGCTTCAGTTTCTTTTTCTTGTTAAGAAACCTAGGTGAAATGCCAGGGCCAGTGAGCAGGATTTCAAGTAAAAGAGCGGGGAGGGAGATAAGACCAGGTAAATCAGGGAGCAGTGATTAGTGACACCAAATCTGGATTTCAAGAGCTTGAAAATTGTAGAAGGACAAGAAGATTGAGAAAGGGGAGCAGTTCCAAAGTTCTGACCGGAAAGCAATGAATTGGAGTAAGACGATGCAAATGAGGCTTGGTCTGCACCACAGCAAGGCTGCTGCGAGTATTGGCAGTGTCGGAGGAACAAGAGGGGCAAGCGCTGGCGAGAAATAATGGCAGTAGCATTGGTAAAATAGGGAGTTGTGGTGATGCAATTATGGGCAGCAACCTTCTGCACAGGAAACAGGAAAAACACGTGAGCGGATGAGACAAATGGACTGCGTCCAGCTTTTACATTGTGGTGCGACATTTCGGCGAGAGTATCGGGCCTATACTCTATGGAGTTTAGAAGAGAGAGTGAAACATACAAGATTCTGAAGGGGATTGACAGGGTAGATGCTTAGAGACGGTTTCCCCTGGCTAGAGTGTCTAGAACTAGGGGTCACAGTGTCAGGATATAGGGAAGGCCATTTAAGAGAGATGAGGAGGGATTTATTCACACAGAGGGTTGGAATTCTCTGCCCTAGAGAGTTGCGGATATTGAGTCTCTGAATATATTCAAGGTTGAGATAGATAGATTTTTGGGCTCTAGGGGAATCAATGGATATGGAGATTGGACAGGAAAGTGGAGTTGAGGTCGATGATCAGCCATTAAATGGCGGAGCAGACTCGATATGCCGTAGGGCCTACTCCTGCTCCTATTTCTTATGTTCTTATCTACCAATTCCCGTACCAGGGTCACATCTGAGGACAGAGTGAAACTTGATCACTTTTTGCACGTAGGCTGGGGCCACTGAGTTTCACATTTTGGACGTGCAGCATGCCCAACATAAGCGAGGCCATTCAAACCTTGTTGCTGGCCACTGTGGTGTGGGAAACGGTGATGGATCATCTGGCATTCACTGCACGTTGTGGCTTTACCTCGGCAACATACATCTTCTGCCATGTTGCACGTCCTGCTGGATTTGTTTAGGTTCACGGCCTCAGTGTCCCAAATCAAGCGAACACTCGTTTGTTGTTCAGCCATGGGTCTGTTCCCAGTGGCCACCTTCCGGAGCCTGTTCTCTGTCAGAGTTTAGAGAGGGATGAAAATAAACAAGAGACGCCAGTCAGAGAACAGAAGGCAGCTTTGCGGATATTCAAACATATTCTGAATGTGTGCTTGTGTTACTCATTGGGACTGA
Organism: Pristiophorus japonicus; assembly: GCF_044704955.1. Lineage (NCBI taxonomy): Eukaryota > Metazoa > Chordata > Chondrichthyes > Pristiophoridae > Pristiophorus > Pristiophorus japonicus. The sequence goes on from NC_091994.1 coordinate 96,753,062, forward strand.
CAGTTGAGCTGAATGGAATTGCTGATCAGGCTGCACAGCAGGGAACACTGACATCTCTGGAATAGCAGATGACTGTCCTCCAAAGTTCGGCCAGAAATATCCCTGTGAAAACTTTCTGGTTTTCAGGAAAGGCTTTATGTTTTGTTTCATTGATTTCTCTCCATTTTGCCATTTCCTCACCCTATTCCTGACTGAAACACCTCCCTCGGTGCCACTCTATAAACCGACCAGTGAGGTACAGGGTAGCAGATGGTCTCGGCTGAGATGGGGAATTTACGACTTGGAGAGATTTCTGCATCTCTGTTGCTGAGGTCCAGGTCCCAGAGGTGCTGGTTTGTGCTCCGGTACCTCGCCCAAGTAGCCATTCTTCAAACACAAGCCCACGTAGCAACTGTTGGCAAGGTAACTGAACCAGATTCTGTGCTCACCCAATAGCCGCACATGTGCACTGTGTCGGAGTCGGGGGTAGGAGCGCTGGTCCAATGGGTACTGAGGCCAGTTGCAGCAGGCCCTGCTGCCGTCTTGCTTTAGAGCAGCTGATTGAACACAGGTCAACAATCAAACCTTGCACCTCATTGGGGAAGTGTACTGTCCAGTGTGCCACTGAGCCACGCAGACCAGAAATGTGCCAAATTTAGTCCCAGATTGAACTGGGTCAGTCTTGGCTTGGTTGGTAGCTTACTTGCCTCAGAGTCAGAAGGTTGTGGGTTCAAGTCTCACTCTAGAGACCTGAGTACAAGATCCAGGCTGACACTCCAATGCCGTAACGAGGGAGTGCTGCACTGTCAGAGGTGGCGTTTTTCAGATGAGATGTTAAACCGAGGCCCTGTCTGCCCTCTTAGGTGGACACAAAAGATCCCATGGCACTATTGCAAAGAAGAGCAGGGGAGTATTCCTCAGTATCCTGGCCAAATTTATCCCTTAACCAACATCACGAAAAGAACAAATTGTGATGTACAATACACTGGGAATATTTTGTCTTTTAAAAATATTGGCCCAATAATTGCAGGTCAACAAACCGATAAATCCAATCGGGAATTCAGGAGAAGCTTCTGATGTAAATTGTGTCCTGTTGTTAATTGGAAGATGACCTACTAATCAATCTCTCCCCATGGCCATTGTGTGCCATCTTCTGGCTTGCTTGGTCTCAAACTTTGGACCAATCATGTCCCTGTCAGTTGGAGTGGAGGCTGGAGGGCTCCCCTGCTTGGCTTTGAATGGGTTCTGGTTTTGGAGGGGTGGATGAACACTTCAGTGCAGTATTGAGGGAGTTCAGGTAAAGCATGAATCTGAAGCAGGGTAAAGCTCCTTCTACAGATGTGGAGTCAGTCTTCATGCATTATACTTGGACATTTTTTTTGTAATTCTCCCAATCTTTCTAACTATTGTTATGTAATATGAAGGCACAGTAAAGATAGCTTTTAAATACTTTACTACAAGGAGCAGCATTGAGAGAAAATGATTTTAATTAAACGATGGCTTATTGCTGAATAAATGGTGTGTGAGTAACTGTGAGTCACTGCAGGCTACAAGAGAACAGTACTCCCAACGTGCCCATGTTACTACAGGTTACATACAATGGTAATGCTTTCTCCGTGCTGTTCCAGCGAGCATTCCCAGTTCAGGTACTACAGGAATTAGATGTAGAGCAAAGCTCACTTTGCACTGTCCTATAGAGTGCTTCTTGAGTTGGGCATAGTACCATATGTAGATGCAGAGTAAAGATCCCTCAACACTGTCTTATCGAGCATCCTTGGTATAATATGGGTTAGATGCAGAGCAGATCTAGGCTACTTTGGTTGTATTTCATTGGAATTTAGAAGGTTATGGGGTGAATTGATCAAAGTTTTCAAGATATTAAGGAGAACTGATAGGATAGAGAAAGAGAAACTATTTCCACTGTTTGGGGAGTCTGGGGCGAGGGGGCATAGCCTAAAAATTAGAGCCAGGCCTTTCAGGAGTGAAGTTAACAAACACTTCTACATGCAAAGAGTGGTAGAAGTTTGGAACTCTTCTGCAAATAGCAGTTGATGCTACGTCAATTGTTAATTTTAAATTTGAGATTGATTGATTTTTGTTAATCACGGGTATAAGGGCGATAGGAAAAGGTGGGCTTATGGAGTTAGGTCACAGATCAGCCATGATCTCATTAAATGGCAGAAAGGCTCGAGGGGCTAAATGGGCTACTCCTGTTCCTGTGTTCCTATCTCCTCCTGCACTGCCTTGTTGTGCTGTTCCAGGTCAGATATAGCTTAGCCAAATCCTCTGCTCGTCTCCAATGTTGTACCTTAACCCCAACTTTAAAAGAGTGCCCTTAGTGCACTGGTGTGGCCCCTTCCTTCCCCACAGCAGCCAGCCTCCCTCTGCACAAGACTGATAGTTTTGTGCTGAATTGTGGGCAACGCTGTAGCTCCTGAAGGTGACTGTTATACTAATCAGGAAAGACTGTACAGGCTTGGGCTCTTTGCTGTAGAAAAGGGGTGACCCGATAGGGTAGACGTGGAGACGATGTTTCCACTAGGGGTCATAAATGTAAGTTCGTCACCAATAAATCCAATCGGGAATTCAGGAGAAACTTCTTTACCCAGAGAGTGGTGAGTATGTGGAACTCACTACAACATGGAGTAGTTGAAACGAATAGCACAGATGCATTTTTAAGGCAAAACTAGATAAACACCTGAGGGAGAACGGAATAGAAGGATATATTGATTAGGTTCAATGAAGTAGGGTGGAAGGACTCTCGTGTGGAGCATAAACACCAGTATGGACCTGTTGGGCTGAATGGCTTGTTTCTCTGCTGTAAATACTATGTAAGCTACCTGTTCAATCTGGCCCAACCCAAGGGACGTCACCAAGCTACCTTGAACCCCCAGGGGCACAGGGGCAGCACGGGCCAGCCCACACTGCTATACGTGTGCGCACTAGGTCTGTGCAGCAGAGCTGGTCTTCAGTCGTCTTGGGTAATCCTTGCCACTGGACCAAGCTCTGTCAAGCCCGTCTGGTGGCTGGTGTGCAACGGCCACCCTACGTTAAAAAAAATTCACGCACAGGCATCTTCCACCCTTCAGGATGTAGTCCGGGTCCTTCATTGAAACACCTGTGAACTCGACCTTTTATTGGCGTGGAAGCAAGTCATCCTCGTTTCGAGGGACCGCCTATGATGATGATGATGACCTTGAACCCCAGAGCTGTGTGGATCCCAGCATATGCCGAACTGTATCACCAGCGCAAATATACTGTCCTGTAATTACTTCACAGTAACTTCACACGATGTGTTTGTCTCTTATAACAAACAGAGACAGAGAAAGAGTCATTCTTTTTTATAATGGAGTTGTAACAATTAATAGAGTTATTGTGATTAATTAATCACATTTTATGTTTAATCTTTTAATCCAACCAGGGCCATGATTCATGAAAGGCAAACAAGGAAACAAGCGTGGGTCTTGTAAATTGCAATTAGGAGTGGCTCGGACTTGTGTCTATTAGGGAAGCAGAGATTTTACGGGTTAATTGATGGTGACAGATGAATTAATATGCCGAGTCACCCTGAGTGGACACTTAACCCAAAGGCATGAAAACACATCATGTTATTGTACTTCACGACCAGCTCCAATTTCAGGCAACATCTGCCAGAAATGGGGAGATAGGATGGGTTTTAAAACCATCAGAATCTTCTACTGTCAAGCCCTGTATTTTGGGGAGGAATTGCACTGGTATTTTAGATTGAAACATTTTGTGACTCCTCCCACTATCCCTGACTTCAATTCACTCTTTTCTCAGGACCTCAGTATTGTGGAATCCCTCACCTGCCTCAGTCATCCTTTTAAAAACCCAAGCTTGGTATCATCCAAACACTGCTTCTTAATTTCCTTCATACTTCACATCAGCCCAACATTACAGTGCAATCAACTTACATTACATTACATGAGGCCAACATTACAGTTACAATTACATTACTGATTGTATTGAACTGACCATCCTGTGTGGGTGGGTCAGCTCCAACGCCGGTGGTGTCACGGGTGCTGTCCCCGACCAGCGACAGGGCACGGATCTCAAACTCCGTCAATGGTTCTTGCATTGGGGGTCCTCCCCACTCCTCCCGTACGCCGCTGATCTGCTGCTATTGCAGATGTCTTCTTCTACAGAAAGTGAAGTAAATGAAAGTAAAAATCTTTAATTCATTTAAAATCACAGACACACAGATTCACACACACACACTAAAACACTGGGTTGATCCTCTTGTCATTGCCTGAAAGCACAAATACATCGCCGTAACCTTGGGATAAATAACATCATCCATGTGACACTGAATCTACATTTACATGGTACATGGCACATGGGGGTTGCATAAATAAAATCATTACTTACTCTTGCTAGCCTCACAAGGTCGTTCCACCTCTTACGACACCTTTCTCCAGTGCGTGCCATTGTACTTATGGAGGAGGCATCCTCCTCGATCTCGTCCCATATTCTGTTGCACTCCTTCGTTAAGTCGGAGTATCGCTCCGTGATATTCTCCAGCAGGGCGGATAGTTCCGTCTCGTTGAAGGCGGGTTCCCTCACCCTCCCGTGCTTCTCAATGTTCCTGCCTTTGACTTCTTTTTCAGCATTTCCATTATATTTATTATTTGATTTTTTATTTATAAAATATGTATTATTATTGTTGATATTGTATAATTATTATTTGTTAATATTATTTGACTCTGGAATCTCTGATGAAAAGAACTGACCCTCGAATACTTTGGTGCTCCTTCTCACTCTCTCTCTCCCTCGACTTCAACTCTCTGCGCATGCGCAGGTGACCCCTGACCCCTGAAATTGCGGGGGAAAACCACCTGTGAAAAAAAGCACACAAAAAAATTTGTGTATGCACACTGCAGTGCCACACCGTCCATCAACAAGAAAGTTGATCTTGATCGACTATAATGCTGCAAACCGCCCGATGCACACCACTCGCAAACCGCTTGCATACCACCGAAACAAAATGTCACCAAACTAGCGCTCTTCGGTCTCAGCGGTATTCTGGTGGTTTTAAGCGACGCACCACCAAGAAATAGGCGGACCTTATGTCCCGATGAATTTCGGGCCCTTTATAACAACTTGCAGTTATATAGCACCTTTAGTCATAAAACATCCCAAGGCGCTTCACAGGGGTGTTGTCAAACAAAATTTGACACCAAGCCACATTAGGAGATATTAGGACAGGTGACCAAGCTTGCGAAAGAGGTAGGTTTTAAGGAGCGTATTAAAGGAGGAGAGGGTGGTAGAGAGGCGGTGAGGTTTAAGGAGGGAATTCCTGAGCTTAGGGTCCAGGCAGCCAATGGTGGGGTGATTAAAATCGGGAATGTCAGGACAGAATGGACATGCCAAGGCTAACTGCGTGTTTCTAGATCTCTCAGTTGCCTCTTACCCTGTTTTATGCTTTAGCGACAGCAGACATTTGGTACCAAGCTCTCCTACTTCTGGTATCACCATGGAGCAGAACTTCATGATGTCACTGCTAGAAAGAAAGAATGCCTTTCATTTCTTTAGCGCCTTTTATGACCATTGGACATTTCAAAGCACTTTACAGCCAATTAAGTACTTTTGGAGTGTAGTCACTGTTCTAACATGGCAGCCAATTTGCGCACAAGCAAGCTCCCACAAACAGCAATGTGATAATGACCAGATGATCTGTTTTTTTTGTTATGTTGATTGAGGGATAAAGACTGGCCGGGACACCGGGGATAACTCCCCTGCTCTTCTTCAAAATAGTACCATGGGATCTTTTATGTCCACTTGAATGAGCAAACTGGGCCTCGGTTTAACATCTCATCCGAAATCAGCACTTCTGACAGTGCAGCACTCCCTCAGCACTAGAGTGTAGTGTAGATTTGTTTGTGCTCAAGACCCTGGAGTGGGAGTTGAACCCACACAACCTTCTGACTCAGAGGCGAGAGTGCTGCCCACTGAGCCATGGCTGGGGAAGCTCTGCACAACATATGAGTTCTGACGAAGGGTCATCGACCCGAAACGTTAACTTTGTTTCTCTCTCCACAGATGCTGCCTGACCTGCTGAGATTGCCAGCATTTTCTGTTTTGTATCAGTTCCCAGGCTGTCTCTTTGCGGCACTTTGATGACGAAAAGATAGCAGTGTGCGCCTAGGTATCATCCTTTTTCATAACATTTAGCATTCGGAGGGAAACTGAAAAAATTGTTGAGATTAATCAAAAGGAGACAGGCTTGTTGGACTTAAGAGCCTTTTCCTCTTCTTAACAATTCCATGGTGGTGATTCAACGGAGTGTAGTTCACCTTTAAGTACAGTTTTGGTGCAGTTACTGATTGACAGATTCACAAACTGTAAAAAAAAAAGGACTAACATATCTCAGACCGGGAACTGAATCACAAAATAAAAACAATAGCAATCTTGTCTCTGGCCTCACGGATGAACAACCCAGGAGGTTTTGCTATCTGCTTGTTTGACTGGGACACACAAGTTAGATTAATAGCAAGTGGTACTATGCATGGTGTTGACTGTATATAACAGTCAGACAATGAGCAATCAACTACAGCACAGATATGTTCAGGGAAATTGGATAGCCTTGAGCCGAGCTGTGTGATAACTTGTTTAGGATACTCTGACTGTCCAAGGCAATGATAATTCATTAAAATATTGAAGAGCTGAGCTACAGAGTTATGTAACATGGGCAACAACAACAATTTGCATTTATAGAGCACCTTTAACGTAGTAAAATGTCCCAAGGCGCTTCACAGGAGTGTCATCAAACAAAATTTTCCACTGAGTCACATGAGATATTTGGACAGATGACCAAAAGCTTGGTCATAAGTTGCAGGTTTTCAGGAGCATCTTAAAGGAGGAAGAAGAGGGGCAGGGAGGCAGAGAGGTTTAGGGAGTGAATTCCAGAGTTTAGGGCCCACACAGCTGAAGGCACAGCCGCCAATGGTGGAGCGAAGGAAATCAGTGATGTGCAAGAGGACAGAATTAGAGGAGCGCGGAGTTCTCTTAGAGTTGTAAGGCTGGAAGAGGCTATAGAGATTGGGAGAGGTGAGACAGTGGAGGGATATGAACACAAGGATGAGAATTTTAAATTTGAGGCTTTGCTGGACCGGGGTTTAATGTAGGTCAGCAAGCACAGGGGTGATGGGTGAACGGGACTTGGTGTGAGACAGGATACGGGCAGTAGAGCTTTAGATGATCTGAAGTTTACAAGGTGGGAGGCCGGCCAGGAGAGCATTGGAATAGTCAAATCTGGAGGTAATAAAAACATGGATCAGGGTTCAGCAACAGATGAGCTGAGGCAGGGACAGAGACGGGTAATGTTACAGAGATGGAAGTAAACATCTTGGTGATGGAGCGGATGTGGGGTCGGAAGCTCAGCTCAGGGTCAGATAGGATGGCGTTGTTGCGAACGGTCTGGTTCAGCCACAGACAATGGCCAAGGACAACAGAAAAACTAGTCTGAAAACCTATTTACAATCATGGGTTCGGCCCAAACTTTCACGGTGGTGCTATAACTTGAGAGTTAACAGCAGCTTTTGCAACCTTAGAAAATACCAATGTAGAGGCATTCGGGTGGAAAATAGCACAATAAGACGGAGCATTCTTCTTAAGGATACGGTGAACATGAGCAAAATTCCAAAGAGATGGAAAGATGAGCTGGGGCAAGAGAGGTTGAAAAGACAGGCCTGTGTTCAGCAATGCACATCAGGGCAGTCAGTGTGATTCCTTAAAGAGAGGTTTGATGGGTCATTTTCTCACACTTAGCCTCCAATCTCTCTCCTTACTCCCCTCAGTCTTCCATTCCTACCACAAGCTTTTGAAAATAAGGTTAGTGTCATAGGAACAGGAGTAGGTCATTCAGCCCCTTGAGCATGTTCTGCCATTTTGTTAGATCCATGGCTGATCTGTACCTCAACTCTATTTACCTGTCTTTTCTCCATATCCCTTGATACCCTTACCCAATCACCATTTCCTGATTTATTTTGTCTTTCACTCTTTTCAATCTTAGGTGCCTGATATGAGCAGGAGCATGTAGGATCCTGCTGTTTAGTATATGATTGTGTACTCTGAGTTCAGTTTAGATTCTGTCCAGTTCACTTTTGAATGTTGTAAGTCCACATTCACTGCAAGCATGAGTTGCTTGATAGTGATCCGAACATAAGAACCTAAGAATTAGGAGCAGGAGTAGGCCATACGGCCCCTCGCGCCTGCTCCACCATTCAGTAAGATCCTGGCTGATCCTCGAATTCAACTCCACTTTCCCGCCCGATCTCCATATCCCTTGATTCCCCTAGAGTCCAAAAAAGCTATCTGTCTTAGCCTTGAATATACTCAACGATTCAGCATCCAGAGCCCTCTGTATAGAGAATACCAAAGATTCATAACCCTCAGAGTGAAGAATTGGTCCTTGTCTCAGTCTTAAATGGCTGACCCCTTAACCCGAGACTATGCCCAGAAGCAATGCCCCAAGCCAGTTTTTCTCTCCATGGCTTAGTTTATCTCGACGAAGGTGGTAGAAAGACGCTGAGATGAGTCGTAGAGCCACTTTCACCATCTTAGGTGAGATCTGCTAAATCCGGGGAGACCAGTGATCGAAGCTGGGATCTTCCTGGTCCAGCTCAGCTTCTCACTGCACCTTCAACTTGCTTCCTGTAGACTGCTCAATACTTTGACTCAATCAGCTGCTGGTGACACATCCCCTCAATGTGTATCCTGCTCACTACTTCTGATTGCCTTGTCGTTCATTGAAGCGTTTCTGAATCAGTTTGCTGAGCTGCACTCTGCTTGTGTTATTTTCCTCCCCCGATAATATGCTACACAAAGATTGTCCGTCCCTTCGCTCCCTCACCCAAGTAGTCAAGTGTGAGCCCAGTGTCAGTGGGGGGACGGGGACGGGAGGGAGGTGGGAGGTGAGGGAGGGGGAGAATGCTATTGCCATAATAAATCCTTCCCTCATCTGTTGTACACACATGTTCACCACAGCCAGGATTCACTGGACAGCAATCGGAGCAGGAACCAATGTCAATTTATTACCTTCCCCATTGCCTGGGGCACGGAGGCTAATGGCACAGACTGGGAATTGGTTGTGCAAAGCTCAACGACCCCACCAACGGGGCTACTGGGTCCCGGCATTTGAGAGCATGGGACATAAGCACTGGTTGGAATATTGACGGCGTCGCTCGAGCTTTGGATTAGCGCTGGTAGCAGACAAGGTTCCCGGCCGACTTATAGAATTATCCGCTGCATGGATCTCCCATGCCCCCTCAAGCAAGAACGAGAAATCTGGTCTCTGAATACTGGGTTGACATCCAGCGGGGTACTCGAGTCCGATGGCAGTGGAATGGCTCCCCATCCCATCGTTTCCAGTTAGTCCCTTTGGGAGGGGATCGTGAGTCAGGCTAACCTGACTGTCCATATAGATTCTCTACAGAAAAAAGCCCAGAGTGCAATCTGCTGATGTAAAGCAGTGGAAGAAGCAGATTGTCTCACTTACTGCTGGGCATGGAAGAGAGAGAAGAAATGGGTCTTCACTCAGGCTACATTCCTAAAGTTGCAGATGGATTTGTGAAAGGAAAATCATGCTTAACAAATCTTCAAGAATTTTTTGAGGATGTTTCCAGTAGAGTGGACAAGGGAGAACCAGTTGATGTGGTATATTTGGACTTTCAGAAGGCTTTCGACAAGGTTCCACACAAGAGATTAATGTGCAAAGTTAAAGCACATGGGATTGGGGGTAGTGTGCTGACATGGATTGAGAACTGGTTGTCAGACAGGAAGCAAAGAGTAGGAGTAAATGGATACTTTTCAGAATGGCAGGCAGTGACTAGTGGGATACCGCAAGGTTCTGTGCTGGGGCCCTAGCTGTTTACACTGTACATTAATGATTTAGACGAGGGGATTAAATGTAGTATCTCCAAATTTGCGGATGACACTAAGTTGGGTGGCAGTGTGAGCTGTGAGGAGGATGCTATGAGGCTGCAGAGTGACTTGGATAGGTTAGGTGAGTGGGCAAATGCAGATGAAGTATAATGTGGATAAATGTGAGGTTATCCACTTTGGTGGTAAAAACAGAGAGACAAACTATTATCTGAATGGTGACAGATTAGGAAAAGGGGAGGTGCAACGAGACCTGGGTGTCATGGTACATCAGTCATTGAAGGTTGGCATGCAGGTACAGCAGGCGGTTAAGAAAGCAAATGGCATGTTGGCCTTCATAGTGAGGGGATTTGAGTACAGGGGCAGGGAGGTGTTGCTACAGTTGTACAGGGCATTGGTGAGGCCACACCTGGAGTATTGTGTACAGTTTTGGTCTCCAAACTTGAGGAAGGACATTCTTGCTATTGAGGGAGTGCAGCGAAGGTTCACCAGACTGATTCCCGGGATGGCGGGACTGACCTATCAAGAAAGACTGGATCAACTGGGCTTGTATTCACTGGAGTTCAGAAGAATGAGAGGGGACCTCATAGAAACGTTTAAAATTCTGATGGGTTCAGACAGGTTAGATGCAGGAAGAATGTTCCCAATGTTGGGGAAGTCCAGAACCAGGGGTCACAGTCTAAGGATAAGGGGTAAGCCATTTAGGACCAAGATGAGGAGAAACTTCTTCACCCAGGGAATTCTCGACCACAGAAAGTTGTTGAGGCCAATTCACTAAATATATTCAAAAAGGAGTTAGATGAAGTCCTTACTACTAGGGGGATCAAGGGGTATGGCGAGAAAGCAGGAATGGGGTACTGAAGTTGCATGTTCAGCCATGAACTCATTGAATGGCGGTGCAGGCTAGAAGGGCCGAATGGCCTACTCCTGCACCTATTTTCTATATGACTATATGTCAGAGAATGGTGATGCCCAAATATGGTGTGTGTGACATAGATAGCAAATTTGATATATGACTAGGCAATTTCCAATGGGATTGCACACGACGGAGTGAAGACCAAGAGTAGTCCAGATGAAATGGGGTTAGAAGGCAATGGGACAATTCAACCAGGGCACGCAGGTAGAATTCAGTCCCCATTTTAAACTCAAGCATTCTGTCCTTAGTTTTATTTTCCATTATAAGTTCCAATGTCCATAATTAAAATGGAAATTGCTTATGTAAATGAGTCACGCTGTAATGACACCTTCCCTCAATGTGGTAGTGTAGCGCTCTCCTTGACAGGAGGGTGCAATTACAGTGTGACAAGTTGACATAGGAAGTTACTGTTATATATGTGGGCACAGGAATTTCTAATGGAAAACGTTGACAGGCAGTGGGGGCAGCTATTACGTTTTTTTAATGAATGAAATAGTTGATATCGATAGTGGCAGAGATAGTCTGTGCTGTTATGAGGCAGGGGCGGTAATGGGCCTTTAACTAGCTCATTATTCCGGTGCCTCTTGTGCCAATGCTACCCGCTGCGGTTGATTTTCATCTGCCTGAATCGTGATCATTGTCCGATCGCGCTGATGCATTCCTTGCCTAACCAGTCCCCAAGCTATTCCTTCTGATTCTTCGCCAAAGTATTTGCAACGAATAAAATAATTTTTTTTTGTGCTCTCTCTCTCTGTCCAGCGATATGAAGCTGCTACAAAAATGTCCTCAAGGTAAAACATACCTCACTGCAAATAGACAACAATGAAGACATTCACTGAGAGAGAATGTTTTGCCCTGATTGATATTGTGGCAGTTGATAGCAGGGCTGGGAGACATTTTTTCCAGAATAAATGTATTTTAAATTCACACCAGAAGCTCGCAGCCAAGATTTTGGTGCAAATGGGACGCTGAGTATAATGAGACAGACTGGGAGGTGGTTGGATGTCTGGACATTATGTTCTTAACTTCTAGCTGCAGAGAGCAAATAGCCTGACATGAGGGTCTCTCCGATTTGCAGAAGGGGGCAAAACTCTCGGAAGCAAAGACTGATTGTGCAGTACTGTGTCTGCCTGCTGTTGGGAGTCAAGGGATTTCACCGCTGGCAGTTTCTGCTCTTGTATGAATTTGATTAATGGAGATGACTGGAATTACTGATGTCGTTCAATGATTTTGGTTGACAAGATATAAAGCTAATCCGTTGTTTGACTGGGTTTTTTTTTAGCGAAAGCAAAAATGCGAAACCCTCGACGGCGACTTGTCTAAACCCTCCTGTTCGACTCCTGTCTCCGCTTGGGGCGTGCTTAGGGTTGCCAACCCTCCAGGATTGCCCTGGAGTATCCAGGAACTGGACTCTGCTGTGGGCACAGGAGAAAAATCATCAGGGGGCAGTAAAAAATTTTTGGGGTTTTTTTCATTTTATTTTTAAGCACTTTTGTTTATTAGTTATAGAAATATTGGAGTTGGGGGAGAAATGGCTGTTTGACTATGCATTGGAGACAGGAAGTCATGTGATGAAACCTCCTAGAATACATGCAGCAAGAGTTGGCAACCCTTGGCTCGTTGGGCTGACTCCCCAATCGGGTGTTCCTGGTGCGGAGAGGAGCTCAAAGAGAGGGCGAGTCTGCAATTACTTTCAATGGATGCGGGCAACGGCTCCCCATCAGTGACGCCTACAGGTGCCGTCGTGCACCAGGAGTAGCCAGAATTGGAGAATCAGCCCCCTTTTGAGGTCTTTGTAGATTTCGGATCGCCCTGTTCCCTCCCTCATCTTTTGAGAGCGTCATCCCTTTGCTGGGAGGGGCAGTCGATCTCGGCCACCTTACCCGGTTGGTTATGTGTGAGCCCAGGTAAGCTGAGAGGTAGCAGGTTATTCAACCATGGGGAGGATCACATCTGAGCTCAGCCATGATCTCACCTGATACTGATACACGTCTACTTTCAAGCAAGATTCACTCGAACTCAAAACGCTAGCTGATCTTGTTTTCCTTCCATATTATGGGGTAACATCTTTATAACCACCTTTCTAAAATCAACTAACTGAGCACACACTGAGAATTGAAGCTGAGATCTTCCTGCTCTGTGTTGGACATTTACATGGAATAACACAGCACAGAAACAGGTCATTTGGCCCGACAGGTCCATGTCGGTCTTTATGCTCCTCCTCCCACCCCACCTCATCTCACCATATCAGCATATCCTTCTATTCCTTTCTCCCTCATGTACTTATATAGTTTCCCCATAAATGCATCTATTTATTACTCCAGCTGCTCACTGGATCAACTTGCTGAGTCATTGAGGAGGCACTGATATGATGTTTGACTGGATATATATTTTTTAAATGAAGCACAGATCCTTGGCTCTGACATAGCCAGATAATGACCCTCAAAAGCTTTCCATTCCTTTATGAATTTGTAGTTGTGGTGTGAGTGCACACATATTCATCTTACGGATTTTCTGGGGTGACAGTGTGGGGGGGGGGTGCGGGGGTGGAACAATAAGATGAAAAATGTTGCTTCTGTAGATTATTATTAAGGAATTGACTCGGTGACTCAGGAGGTAAAAATGCTGTGTGCCAGAACACTGAGCCATACAGAGCACTGGAAGGCCTGAGGCCTGATTCCCGGCCTCTGTTGAAATAGCTGATCCCAACCGGGGCAACAGTAGGAACAGTGCAATTGGCCTTGAATCAGAGAGGGGAAAAGTCGACGAGGAATTCCCGCTTCAGATAGCTATCAGACCCAGGAGGGGACCAGCTTTGCACTTCAGTCAGCAGACCCATTTTGAGGCACTCGCGGACAGTGTTTTTCTTTCATTCCTACTTCCCCCCCCCCCCCCAGCTCCCCCGCCCCCCCACTGCCTTGTGTGGGCAAAGGTGGCAATCTCGCTGATATTTTTCCTTCCCTCTCATCACTGTTGGAAGGCAACTCACCGAGATTACGGGCTGAGACCAGGGATGTGAGACGTCCAGGGCCTGAGCCCAACCTGGCAACACGGCCTGGAGCCACAGCACCCCCATGTGTTCAAGATTTGTAACGTTTGAATATGGGGCTTTTAACAAGGGAGCTGTAAGCTGTCAGCAATTTTATAGAGGTGGGCATTTGACTTAACAAGCCTGTAGGCTAACAGCCATTAAAACAAATCAACAGTTGTCTAATAACTTTACTGTGAATAATTAACACATATTTAATTAAAAAGAAGCTGTTACAACAATATAATAATTAATTGCCAATATTTTAATAAAATATGTAAGCTCGTTCTTAAATGTCAGACAAGAGTTTGCAGTATATCACAATAAAGGGAATTAAAAATAATGTTTTTCTCCTCTCCTCTTGTGAAGGCACTGACTCTTGCGAGGGTCCAGTTTCCATGGACGCAGGGCTGCCCTCCCTTACCTCCCAAGTGACCATTCTTGATCTGTGAACCTTGACAATGAACGGTGGAAGACTATCACAATGTGCTCCTGGCTGGCCTCCCACCTTGCATCCTCTGTAAACTTGAGTTCATCCAAAACTCTGCTGCCCGTGTCCTAACTCGCACCCAGTCCCGCTAACCCATCACCCTCTGTGCTCGCTGACCTACATTGGCTCCCGGTTTGGCAACACCTCGATTTTAAAATTCTCATCCTTGTTTTTAAATCCCTCCATGACCTCGCCCATTCCCTATCTCTGTAATCTCCAGCCCCCTGACCCTCTGAGATCACTACGCTCCTCCAATTCTGGCCTCTTGCACAATCCTGATATCCATCGCTCCACCATTGCCGTCCATGCCTTCAGCTGTCTAGACCCCACGTTCTTGAATTCCCTGCCCAAATCTCTCTACCGCTCCTCCTTTAAGATGCTTCTTGAAATCTACCTCCTTGAGCAAGCTTTTGGTGATCTATCTCAATGTGTCACTTGGTGTCAGTTTCTGCTAGATAACGCTGCTGTGAAGTGCCTTGGAGCATTTTGCTATGTTAAAAAATGCTACATAAATGCAAATTGTTGTCGACGATGGAAGAAAGCCTCACTACCAAGGCCCGTCCTATACGGATCAAATGTTCACCGACACAACCTCTTCTAGAGGGGAAAGTGAACAGTGATCTGGAGCGAGAACTGATTTTCCAGGGCCTAATTCAGGGGTAATGTGGCCAATTATGCAGCTGTTACAGCTGCCCTGGCTGCGATTCGCTAACTCAGTGCCTTCCCTTTACTCACTAGACCAACAGATCAGCCAACAGGAAGATGTTAAAATGTGTTAATGCATATTTGTGTTTTCTCCTGCCTAAAGCTCATTGCACCCTCTTGGGTACCAGGCCGCTGGCCTGGCCGAAACCCACCCTGGTGGCCCAGTGGACCGAACTTCTAAAATCACGCCGATCTCTCCTTTAACTGAAGGGGAGAGCTGTGGTGATGCGGCGCCGTGATGACATCATCAGCATTATGCTCATGATTGATAGCAGCAGACACGACCCCCCCCCCAACTTCCGCCCCCTAGTGTGCTCACCATCACATATCCACCCCTTTTATGATTGACTTCCGGTCCGCCTAGAAATAAAAGCCAAAGAGCGGAATTTTTCTCAAGAGGCCACCTCAACCACCACGGCGGTAAAAACACGAGAAATGGGGTGCGTGCGCCCAGTTTTCAGCGGTGGGCAATTTCGGCCCCACTGACTCGCACCTTCATCAATGAACACTGGCGCCCCTCGAGGACATTTCCCGAACTGGAAGTTGTCATGTGAGTTTAGACAGTCAGGAGGCAATTTTAACCTAAGCCTCAGTGGAGACTAAAATTGGGCTGGGTGTAAAACACCCAACAGGGTGGTTAGCTTAAAATTGCCCCCTAAGTTTCAGCAAATTATTTGAACACTGAAGGGCATTCTGGTACTCTGTAGCATTCTGCACATATCATGTACTACACTCCCTGTTACTAGGATAAACTATTATATAATATCATGCTGTATATTACTGGGTGTGCTATTATGAAAAGACTGTTTTTATTTTGTAAAATCAAGATGAAGAGCCAAGCCCTATAATAAAGGTCAGCACCAGGATGAAAGGAGTAGAAGAGAAGGTGAGGTTAATGAGAAAGTAGTAATTAGGCAATGACTAGTTTATGTTTTAAAAGCTTATAGAATCATAGAAAAATTACCACACAGAAGTAGGCCATTCAGCCCTCGGTGTCCATGTCGGTTGAAAAAGAGTTACCCAACCTAATCCCACCTTCCAGCACGAGGTCCATAGCCCTGTTGGTTACAATTCAAGTGCACATCCAAGTACTTTTTAAATATGATGAGGGTTTCTGCCTCGACCAGCCTTTCAGGCAGTGAGTTCCAGACCCCCACCACCCTCTGGGTGAAGTAATGTTCTCCTCAACTCCCCTATAATCCTTCTACAAACTATTTTAAAATCTATGCCCCCTGGTTATTGACCCTCTGCTAAGGGAAATAGATCCTTCCTATCCACTCTATCTAGACCCCTCATAATTTTATACACATCAATTAAATCGGCCCTCAGCCTCCTCTGTTCCAAAGAAAACAACCCCAGCCTATCCAATCTTTCCTCATAGCTAAAATTTTGGCAACATCCTCGTCAATCTCCTCGGTAACCTCTCCAATGCTTGTTAGTTGAAGGGAAGACTGAGGAAGGTAAGGACTCTTAAATATCAGCTCAGTTCAGTTGGTTACACTGTTGTCTCTGTTGTCAGGAGGCCGTAGGTTCAAGCCTCAGCCCAGGTCTTGAGTGCGCAGTGATGGGAGTGCGGCACTGTTGTCCGAGGCATGCAATGTTAAAACAAAGCTTTGTCTACCTGCTCAGAAAAGATCCTATGGCGTGACTCAAAGATAAACAGAAAGTACTCCTGTGTCCTGGCCAGCCGTCAAAAACAGGTCACCTGGTTGTTCATCTCATTCACACTTTATGAGGCTGATCTCTGTTCACTTTCCCCGCCAGGAGATGTTGTGTCGGTGGATAATTTGATCAGCACAGGACGGGCCTTGGTGGTGAGGCCTCCTCCCATCAAGGTTCACAAATAAAGGAGGGCCATTTGTGGGCGGTAAGGGAAAGCAACCCTTCGTCCATGGAACCTAGGCCCCCACAAGAGTCCTCACTGGGACTGCCAACTCTGTCTGCTTGTCATCCTGGAAGTTTCATCACATGACCTCCTCCCTCCAACTGTCCCGATGCCTCACTCCCCCCCCTCCCCCATTGGCCACCATCCTCGCGGCGCCCCGCCTTCCCACAGCTCATCAGAAAGCAAACGGACTCTTCATTACCCAACTGGATGATTCTTGACTCTGAAACGGCCTTTTCTGTCCCAACTCATAAACAAAAGTGTTGAAAGAAAATGATTTTTCTTTTAACACCGCTCTGATTATTCCCTCCTCGATTTTGCTGCCAGCAGTGTCCCGGCGATTAATGTTCAGATCCTGGAGACTCCAGGACAATCCTGGGGGGTTAGCCACCCTAGTTACCCTGAAAGCAAGTTGGGTGTCACATTTACCCACATAACAACAGCGATGCCACTTCAAAAAGTAACTCATCGTAGGCCAAGAGCGTTGCGGCATCCTGAGAATTGTAACGAGTTATTTCGTTTACAGTTTAAAGTTCGAGGAGAAAATGAGATCGAGTAGGAAACAATGTTATAAGTCTTGATTTCAACACAGTGAGGAGGCAGGGAATAGGAAGAGTGTGAAGATTGTAGTATTTAGAGGAACGATTGAGGAAAGTTAGGAAACGCATTAACAATTGCAATAGTGATAAAATAGACGGAGAGAGATTGTGATGGAGGCTCTTTTAATGGGAACTTGTACAAAAACACAAAGTACCAGACCCTGTCAAAGGGTTTAGATGTGTCCAAGGTTTATTGAAGCATAATTCTACTGTATATATTACAAATTAATGCCACATATTGTAGAATATTATAAAAAATGTATGAGCCAGGTCTATCCATCTATTTACAGGATTAGTGATATATATTACTATTAATTATTGTTCCCTAAGAGCTTTTTAATTAAACACATATTAATAATTTATCACACTGTTATTCCAGTGTTATTAAACAACAGGGATTTTTATAGTTAGTGTGTTACTCATTTGTTAAACATTATGAACTGATTTATGACAGTCACTTAAAATTAAGTGTTCAGAGTTTTTGTAATTTTTTTCTAATTGTAACCTGCTTGTCCAAATAAATCATGTTGTGTCTACAACCATTTGATGCAAATCACCCCAACTGCCACTCCAGTGCTCCAACATTCCATCCAGTGTTCCAACACTCCATCCAGTGTTCCAACACTCCACCCAGTGTTCCAACACCCTCTCCAGTAATCCAACACCCTCTCCTGTGCTCCAACACATACTCCAGTGCTCCAACACTCCATCCAGTGTTCCAACACACCATCCAGTACTCCAACACCCTCTCTAGTGCTCCAACACCCTCTCTAGTGCTCCAACACATGCTCCAGTGCTCCAACCCCCACTCCAGTGCTCCAACACTCCATCCAGTGTTCCAACACTCCATCCAGTGCTCAAACACTCCATCCAGTGCTCAAACACATGCTCCAGTGCTCCAACACTCCATCCAGTGTTCCAACACACCATCCAGTACTCCAACACCCTCTCTCGTGCTCCAACACCCTCTCTAGTGCTCCAACACATGCTCCAGTGCTCCAACCCCCACTCCAGTGCTCCAACACTCCATCCAGTGTTCCAACAATCCATCCAGTGCTCAAACACTCCATCCAGTGCTCAAAAACTCCATCCAGTGCTCAAACACTCCATCCAGTATTCCAACACCCTCTCTAGTGCTCCAACACTCCATCCAGTGTTCCAACACCCTCTCCAGTGCTCCAACACCCTCTCCGGTGCTCCATCACTCCATCCAGTGCTCCAACACTCCATCGAGTGCTCTATTATCCTCTCCAGTGTTCCAACACTCCACCCGGTGCTCCAACATCCATCCAGTGCTCCATCACCCTCTCTGCTCCAACACCCAGTCCACTCCTACACCCTCCCCAGTACGCCATCGCCCACTCCAGTGTTCTAACACACGCTCCAGTCCCCTAAGCCCCTGTCAAGTGTTCCAACCCCCACCCAGTACCCAGTCCAATATTCTCTCGCGCAATGAAGGGAATGACGAGTCTGATTTTTGTGTTAGCTGCCCATTAATTCTGAGAATGGAACATCGGGCAGTACATTTGCTACATGTGCTGACAAAATGGTGTACTTGTGTGGAACTGTTTTGCTTTGGATTTCAGCTCTCATAGGAGAGACTTTAGTGCAAGCCGCATCCTCCTTGCAGACCTGGGTGCCTTTGACCCGACCACAGCGGATGCTTTCTACAGAAAATAATAACATTCCTGTATTTCAGTCTTTGCTGCTAGGATTCTCTCCAAATAAGATGTGTGAACCAGAAATGTAGTTTTAATCCTTATTGGAGAGGATCTGTTGACTTTTACCTCCAAGCATAATAGAACGTTACACCAGTGTTCTGTTTTGTTTGAATTGATCTTCACTCCGGAGGTGCTGTCTCTCAGTAGGGTTCATGTCCCAGATCCCCACAGCCATGTAGTGCCTTGCAGAAGTGACGATTCCTGGTGTTGTGAGGCTCTTTGACCATGGCCAACATTGTGTTCTCTCCCAACATGTCCTTTTCCCGCCGGAGTTTCTGGGAATGAGGAGCTGGAGGGTGATGGGGCCTGAATATTCTCCTCCTGGACCCGGGCGGACTGAGGCGGCTGGCGACACCTCGGTCACGATCCCCAGCTGAGATGAGCGACTGCTTCACGCACCATTCCCCGGGCAAGGGGACACGCCAGTGACCAGGCCCACAGGCCCCTCTCCATGATGGCCCTCTTGCTCAGTGTGGGCGATGCCTTCGGCCTGTGCTGCTCTCCCCTCAGCAGGGCAGCAAGATCAGGGACTCGCCGTGTGTGTGTTGGAGAGCAGTTAACCCCGAGTATAGACCGTTGTTCGCCCTAAATTGTCTGTGTTGTGTGCGGCCTCTTTATTTCAATGCACGGGCCCATTAAACGTCAAATGGCAAAGCCTGCGAGAGCCGTTACCGATTCCCCGCGCTTAAAGGGAACATCGCTATAAACGCTCGTCCATGACAATCGCCCCACAATGCGGCCCAAATTTACTGAGACCTTCCCTCAAAGCGGCATCGCTGGCTGGGAGCTGCACTCCATTTATTCTGCAGTAATTTATATGTCATGAAGAAACCCCCCTGCCGTTGCCTTTAACCTTGTTTCAAAAGCCTTTAGTACTCAAAAGTTCAACAAAACGGACCCGCTTGATGTATCACTGAGTTGATCCAGTGATTAACTCGGTCACACAGCCGAGAACAGGGCCCGGCTTCAGTCCTGGGATTTGTGTCTTGAGCTGCAGTCTGCTCTCCTCGGAAGGAGCAGCAAGAGACCGAGCCCCCTCTGGCTTAGCGAGGATAGAGGAAGGAAAACCCTCGCGGAAATGTGTGCGAGTGGATGGTGTGGCACGTTGTCCCAACTCATCCACTTGACAGCCTCCTGGGTTGTATTCCCTAACATCGAGAAGGTTAAGGGGTGATCTGATCGAAGCTTTCAGGATATTCAGGGGAATAGATGGAGAGAATCTATTTCTGCTGGCTGGGGATTCTAATACTCGGGGGCATCGTCAAAAATTAGAGGCAGACCCTTTCAGGAGTGAAATTAGGAAACACTACCACCCACAAAGGATGGGAGAAGTTTGAACTCTCTTCCGCAAATGGCAATTGATGCTAAATCATTTGTTAATTTTAAATCGGAGAGCGATAGCTTTTTGTTAACTGTAATGTCTGTAAGCTTGTAATGTTTGTAGCTGTACACTATGGATGTGGACGTATGGTGTACTGCAACTGCAGAGTTAATAATAAACAGAACCAGGCAGATTCCGGAGGCTTCCGCGAGAGCTGCCTGCCATATTAGGAGCTGTGTGTGCTGTGCTCAGTGAATATATCACATTTGGCGATGAGATGGGATTTTTTGGATGATTTAAAATTTAAATTTTGTCGGAGGAGGAGGATTCAGCCAGCCAACAGAGAGACTTTGGAAGTTTCTGTCTTTGCAAAAAAGCTACAAAATCCGAGGTAAAATACAGCATACAGCTAAAATGGCAGGTGTAATCGGACATTGGGGGAATATAGACACGACCGGGAACGTTTTAAAGTGTATGTGAATTGGCTAGAAATGTATTTCACTGCAAATAACATAATCGAAGTTCTAGACAATGCAGTCCAGAACCGGGCTGTGTTGGAACGTAAGAAAGCAATCTTCTTATCGGATACGGGTCCGGCATTGTACAAAACCCTTGTAAATCTGCTTGTGCCTGACTAGCTAAAGGACACAATGCTTAAAGAGATTTTAACGAAGCTGGAGCATCACTATAACCCCAAACCGTTAGAAATTGCTGAAAGCTATCGTTTTGGGATTCGGAATCAAAAGACTGATGAAGTATCAGTAATTACATCGTAGCATTAAAAAAGCTATCGATGCACTGTAATTTTGGAAACTTTCAAAACCGAGCATTATGGGATCGTTTTGTTTGTGGGGTGAAAAATGATGCGATCAGAAGGAAGTTATTGATGACGGATGACTTGACTTTTAAGATTGCTTGTCAGACATCGAGATCAATGAGCATGGCCGAACAATATTCCCGAGAATTAAATAATGATTACGATCGTCAGTCAACCGAGGTAAATCACCTGCAGGTTCAAGGTAAAAGATGGTGGGGGCCCAAAGTCTCAGAAACTGGAAATTATAACAGAGCGTCGAAGTCATGCTATAGGTGCCTGGGACAACACATTGCTCAAAGTTGTCCATACGTGAAGGCAGAGTGTTTCTTCTGCAGAAAGACTGGGCATCTTGCGAAGGCATACCGACTGAAAGGTAAAACAGCTTTCAAAGCTATGAGTCCAGCGTTCAAAGCTATGAGTAGAAATCCCAAGAGACTACATAGCATGGAAGAACAACAACAGGACGAGGAGATGTTAGAGTTACACGTCATCAGGAGCACGAGGTTAACGGAAAGCATCAAAATCCACATAGATGTTGCGGGATTCAAGATACCAATGGAAATTGACACGGGTGCTTCCGTGAGTGTAGTACCAGAGTCACCGTACCGCGACAAATTGCGTGATTTCCAACTGGAGAAATCCAAGATAGAGCTGTGAGGTTACTCAGGAGAGAAAATTCCTGTGGTAGGTTGTATCACCGTACCGGTGAAATATAAAGATCTATTTCGGAACTTGCCTCTAATAGTAGTGAAAGGAGACAAGTCTGTCTTACTAGGAAGAAATTGGTTGAGCTCACTAAAGCTGGATTGGAGTAAGATTTTCTGTGTGGAATCGAGATTTTCATCAATGGCTGAGGTTATCAAGAAGTATCCGAAGGTGTTCTGTGAAACGGGCAGTCCAATCCAAGGCTTCAAGGTGAGTGTCAGGGTACAGAAGGACGCTAGATCGATTTACTACAAGCCACGTTCCGTACCATATGCAATCAAGGAGAAAGTTGAGCAAGAACTCAAAAGACTAGAGACAGAACATTATTTGTAAGCTAGCTCGATGTAATTGGGCTACACCCATTGTTGTTGTACTAAAGTCCGATGGTAAGGTAAGATTGTGTGGTGATTATAAAGTAACCGTAAACCAGATTCTAGAGGGTAATGTCCCCAATACATTGCCGAATATAGAAGATTTGTTCACAACACTGACAGGTGGTCAGATCTTCTCAAAACTGGATCTTACTAATGCCTACTTACAGCTTGAACTAGATGAGGAGTCCAAGTCATGTTTATTCAATTTAATAGGCTACCGTTTGGAGTGTCTTCCGCCCCTGCCATATTCCAAGGGGTGATGAACCAGATTTTGCAAGGTATTGAAGGGGTAGTATGTTATTTGGATGACATACTAATTTCAGCACCAAATAGGCAAATTCATAACAACATATTGAATAAAGTCCTCAAACAGCTAGAGAAGCACAGAGTACGAGTGTCTGCTCATAAGTGTGAGTTATTTAAAAACTCAGTGGAGTACTTAGGATACAGAGTAGACAAAGATGGTTTACATCCAACCAATGAAAAATTGGATGCAATTAGAAATGCACCCACTCCCAGGAATGTCACTGAACTTTGTTCATTCTTGGGTCTTTTGAATTATTATGGGAAGTTCCTACCAAATTTGGCTACAGTATTACATCCACTGAATGAACTTTTGAAAAAACAGGTCCATTGGAAGTGGTCAAAAGAATGCGACACAGCATTCAAGGAGTGTAAAAGCAAATTGGTAGAGAGCACTATGTTAGTTCACTATGACATATCTAAGGAGGTTAAGCTAGCATGTGGAGTTGGGGCAGTGATCTCTCATGCATTAAATAGTGGGGAGGAGAGACCAACTGCTTTTGCTTCACACACTCTCAGTGCCAGTGAGAGTAGTTATGCGCAAATTGAAAGGGAAGCTTTGGCATTAATTTTTCAAGAAGTTTCACAAATACTTGTATGGTCATAAGTTTACCATCATTACGGACCATAAGCCCTGAATAGCAATCCTCCATCCAAAGTCCCCAGTTCCAACATTAGCTGCAGCCCGAATGCAGAGATGGGCTTTGATTTTGTAAGCATATACATATGATATTGAATATAGACAATCAGCTGATCACAGTAATGATGATTCAATGTCTAGATTGCCTTCCCCATCACAAGTTAGGCCCGATAGGGAAGAAGTGTTTTATTTTTCATACATTGATGAACTGCCAGTCACAGCTGAAGAGATTGGTAGAGCAACCAAACGTGACCCAGTGATGTCAAAGGTGTATGAGTATATTGCAAATGGATGGCCAAACCAGGTAACAGACAAAGATACACATCCATTCTTCATTCGTAGGAATGAATTATCAGTCGATAAAGATTGTATCATGTGGGGTGCAAGAGTGGTTATACCAAATAAATTCAGGTCCAAATTATTAGGAGACCTCCATGACTAGCACCTGGGAATGTGCTTGACCAAGAGTTTTGCACGCAGTTACTTATGGTGGCCAGGTCTTGATAAAGATATAGAGTACATCGTGAGTCAGTGTACGACATGTCAATCGGTAAGCAAGCAACCACCACCAGTACCATTACAGCCATGCAAATGGCCTCCCAGGGTGTGGCAAAGGCTACATTTGATTTTGCTAAGTTTGAAGGACAACAATTGTTCATTGTGATTGATAGAAACATAGAAACATAGAAAATAGGTGCAGGAGCAGGCCATTCAGCCCTTCTAGCCTGCACCGCCATTCAATGAGTTCATGGCTGAACATGAAACTTCAGTACCCCCTTCCTGCTTTCTCGCCATAACCCTTGATCCCCCGAGTAGTAAGGACTTCATCTAACTCCCTTTTGAATATATTTAGTGAATTGGCCTCAACTACTTTCTGTGGTAGAGAATTCCACAGGTTCACCACTCTCTGGGTGAAGAAGTTTCTCCTCATCTCGGTCCTAAATGGCTTACCCCTTATCCTCAGACTGTGACCCCTGGTTCTGGACTTCCCCAACATTGGGAACATTCTTTCTGCATCTAACCTGTCTAAACCCGTCAGAATTTTAAACGTTTCTATGAGGTCCCCTCTCATTCTTCTGAACTCCAGTGAATACAAGCCCAATTGATCCAATCTTTCTTGATAGGTCAGTCCCGCCATCCCGGGAATCAGTCTGGTGAACCTTCGCTGCACTCCCTCAATAGCAAGAATGTCCTTCCTCAAGTTAGGAGACCAAAACTGTACACAATACTCCAGGTGTGGCCTCACCAAGGCCCTGTACAACTGTAGCAACACCTCCCTGCCCCTGTATTCAAATCCCCTCGCTATGAAGGCCAACATGCCATTTGCTTTCTTAACCGCCTGCTGTACCTGCATGCCAACCTTCAATGACTGATGTACCATGACACCCAGGTCTCGTTGCACCTTCCCTTTTCCTAATCTGTCACCATTCAGATAATAGTCTGTCTCTCTGTTTTTACCACCAAAGTGGATAACCTCACATTTATCCACATTATACTTCATCTGCCATGCATTTGCCCACTCACCTAACCTATCCAAGTCACTCTGCAGCCTAATAGCATCCTCCTCGCAGCTCACACTGCCACCCAACTTAGTATCATCCGCAAATTTGGAGATACTGCATTTAATCCCCTCGTCTAAATCATTAATGTACAATGTAAACAGCTGGGGCCCCAGCACAGAACCTTGCGGCACTCCACTAGTCACTGCCTGCCATTCTGAAAAGTACCCGTTTACTCCTACTCTTTGCTTCCTGTCTGACAACCAGTTCTCAATCCACGTCAGCACACTACCCCCAATCCCATGTGCTTTAACTTTGCACATTAATCTCTTGTGTGGGACCTTGTCGAAAGCCTTCTGAAAGTCCAAATATACCACATCAACTGGTTCTCCTTTGTCCACTTTACTGGAAACATCCTCAAAAAATTCCAGAAGATTTGTCAAGCATGATTTCCCTTTCACAAATCCATGCTGACTTGGACCTATCATGTCACCATTTTCCAGATGCACTGCTATGACATCCTTAATAATTGATTCCATCATTTTACCCACTACTGAGGTCAGGCTGACCGGTCTATAATTCCCTGTTTTCTCTCTCCCTCCTTTTTTAAAAAGTGGGGTTACATTGGCTACCCTCCACTCCATAGGAACTGATCCAGAGTCAATGGAATGTTGGAAAATGACTGTCAATGCATCCGCTATTTCCAAGGCCACCTCCTTAAGTACTCTAGGATGCAGGCCATCAGGCCCTGGGGATTTATCTGCCTTCAATCCCATCAATTTCCCCAACACAATTTCCCGACTAATAAAGATTTCCCTCAGTTCCTCTTCCTTACTAGACCCTCTGACCCCTTTTATATCCGGAAGGTTGTTTGTATCCTCCTTAGTGAATACCGAACCAAAGTACTTGTTCAATTGATCCGCCATTTCTTTGTTCCCCGTTATGACTTCCCCTGATTCTGACTGCAGGGGACCTACGTTTGTCTTCACCAACCTTTTTCTCTTTACATACCTATAGAAACTTTTGCAATCCGCCTTAATGTTCCCTGCAAGCTTCTTCTCGTACTCCATTTTCCCTGTCCTAATCAAACCCTTTGTCCTCCTCTGCTGAGTTCTAAATTTCTCCCAGTCCCCAGGTTCGCTGCTATTTCTGGCCAATTTGTATGCCACTTCCTTGGCTTTAATACTATCCCTGATTTCCCTAGATAGCCACGGTTGAGCCACCTTCCCCTTTTTATTTTTACGCCAGACAGGAATGTACAATTGTTGTACTTCATCCATGCGGTCTCTAAATGTCTGCCATTGCCCATCCACAGTCAACCCCCTAAGTATCATTCGCCAATCTATCCTAGCCAATTCTCGCCTCATACCTTCAAAGTTACCCTTCTTTAAGTTCTGGACCATGGTCTCTGAATTTACTGTTTCATTCTCCAACCTAATGCAGAATTCCACCATATTATGGTCACTCTTCCCCAAGGGGCCTCGCACAATGAGATTGCTAATTAATCCTCTCTCATTACACAACACCCAGTCTAAGATGGCCTCCCCCCTAGTTGGTTCCTCAACATATTGGTCTAGAAAACCATCCCTTATGCACTCCAGGAAATCCTCCTCCACCGTATTGCTTCCAGTTTGGCTAGCCCAATCTATGTGCATATTAAAGTCACCCATTATAACTGCTACACCTTTATTGCATGCACCCATAATTTCCTGTTTGATGCCCTCCCCAACATCCGAAGTGGGTCGAGGTGTTTCCAATGTGGAAAATAACAACAAGTAAAACATTGGACATTTTACGAAAATTATTTTCTTCATTTGGCATCCCTGAAGAGATTGCTTTGGATAATGGACCACAATTTTATTCAGAAGAATTTGCACAATTCACAAGCAAAAATGGTGTGAAACATACCAAGGTTCCACCATACCATCCTGCTTCGAATGGTGCAGCAGAGCGCACTGTACAAATTGTAAAACGTGCCCTCATAAAACAAATGTTAGATCTAAATCCAAGGAAACAACAGTTGTCATTGGATCACAAATTGGCTAATTTTTTGATTACATATCGAAATACTCCTCATGCAACTACTTGTAGAACACCAGCAGAGTTGTTTCTCAAACGACAGCCGCAAACTAGATTCTCGTTGTTGAAGCCAAATTTGGCACAGTCCGTAGAAGAGACGCAATTAAGACAGAAAGAGAATCATGATAGAGGTAGAGTAAAAGAGAGAAGTGTGAAATTAAACCAGAAGGTGAGAGTGAAGAACCATCACCATAAATGGGTAAAGTGGTTACAAGGAAGAGTGGTGAAGATATGTGGTTCTCACACATATTTGGTAAAGATGTTTGATAATGGACAGGTTAGGTTTGTTCATATTGATCATATTTTACCTACAGACCTGGAAGGAGTTGAAGGTGGGAATGATTCAATTATTTCTGACTCATCAGATAGTTTTGATATACCAGTAGCAAATCCTAAATCCAATGCACTGGAAACAAATCCAGGAGAGAATCAGAATGAAAGTCTGAGTCTGAGTCAGGAAAACAAAGAGCCTGAAGTTAGAGTGAGTTCAAATGAAAATCTAGGAAATTCCATGGAGGAAAACGTTCCTCAGGATGAGCCTCGAATGAGTTTAGATTCGACACCATGTTTGGAAGGTTCTGTTCTAGAGCGAAGGTATTCTCTTTGAAACAGAAAACAAGTGGTAAAGTTAAATTTGTAAATATGGAAAAAAAAAGTTTATATCCTGTGTTATGTATAAACATGAAAGTTATGTATGATGTTTGTTATAATAACTTCTTCATTAAGGAGGGAGAAGTGTAATGTCTGTAAGCTTGTAATGTTTGTAGCTCTACACTATGGATGTGGACGTATGGTGTATGGCAACTGCAGAGTTAATAATAAACAGAACCAGGCAGATTCCGGAGGCTTCCGACAGAGCTGCCTGCCATGTTAGGAGCTGTGTGTGCTGTGCTCTGTGACCACATTAACCAAAGGTATTAAGGGATATGGGCCAAAGGCAGGTACATGGAGTTAGGTCACAGATCAGCCATGATCTCATCGAATGGCGGAACAGGCTTGAGGAGCGGAATGGCCTCCTCCTGTTCCTGTGTTCCTATGTTCCTCCTCCATCACCCCCTCCCTCCATTGGAAACCTCCATAGCATTAGCCAATACTCTTCCTGTACTGTTTGTCCTCCCATCACCCCACCTGACTCCCACATACGGTCAACTCTGGCATGACCCAAGATACTATCCTTGGAGCTCACACTTACATGTTTCCTCTTAAATGCTCTAGTGTCAGCCATGGCTCAGTGGGTAGCACCCTCGCTTCTGAGACAGAAGGTTGTGGGTTCAACTCCCACTCCAGGAACTTGAGCACACAAATCTAGGCTGACACTCCAGTGCAGTGCTGAGGGATGAGACATTAAACCGAGGCCCTGTCTGCTCTCTCAGGTAGACGTCAAAGATCCCATCATACTATTTCGAAAGAGCAGGGGAGTTCTCGCTGGTGTCCTGGCCAATATTTATTCTTCAGTCCACATAAAAAAACATTATCTGGTCATGATCACATTGCTGTTTGTGGCAGTTTCCTGTGCGCAAATTGGCTGCCGCGTTTCCCACATTACAACAGTGACTACACTCCAAAAGTACTTCATTGGTTGCAAAGCGCTTTGAGACGTCCGGTGGCCGTGAATGGCGCTATACAAATGCAAGTCTTTCTTTTCCCATTTAACTGTAACTATGAGGAGACAAAGAGAAAGGATGGAAGACAGAAAGGAAGGAAGACTTCCATTTATATTTACAGCCCATGAAGTACTTTTGAACTGTGATCACTGTTGTAATGTCGGACACGCGCTAGCCAATGTGCGCACAGCAAGCTCCCACAAACAGCAATGTGATAATGACCAGATAATCTGTAATAATTACCAGTTCAAGGTGTTGTATAAGTGTAAGTCATTGGTCTTTGGGAGACAACAGAATTGGGCTCGGCTGTCGAGAGTTGCAGCCCGAGGTTGCCCACCAATGATGCCTGCTCTGGTGTGCCCTTGCTCTCCAGGGCACTGTCACCCAGTAGGGCAAGGACAGAGAAAACCTCAATAAAACATTTCACAAGGAAAAGAAAAAAGGATCGTAAAAGTACGAAAAAGAAAAGCAGAAATCGGCTTTGATTTGTAAGGCGGTCTTCAGTGGAACAGGCACGAGAGTAAATGTCGATAAAAGGAGAGCAGGCAGCGAGCTAAACTCCCAGTGCATTTTCACCCTCCAAAAACAACAACCTTCTGCAATCATTTGAATCAGGAGTTCCATTTCCTTTTTATTGGGCAGCAGTTGCAAAGAATCTGCAAGAAAAAAATCAATTGAAACTTCTGGCTGGATGCATCAGAAAATGGGAAATAGTCTTTGAACAGTTCTTTCTGGGATATTGTTATTTATCTCGATTTCTCCCCTCCCCTCGTTAGGACATGGACTCTACTCGCTGGGGAACAGTTCCACGCTGACCTGAGTACCTCCCCCGGGTGCCCAGTCTTCGTGTATGAACCCGGACACTCAGTGGCACCAGGATATTTGACTGTGAAGAGCCTCACTGCCAAACCTAATCCTGTTCCCGCCCGATGTGCCACATGCACACCCGTGCATATACACACACACGCTCCTTCACACACGCATGCGCTCCCTCACACACACATGCGTGCGCTCCATTGTGCACACGTGCATGCGCTCCCTCACACACACACTCCCTCACACACACACGCGCTCCATCACACACACACACACACACACACACGCGTTCCCTCACACACATGCATCCATTTCATCATATACACACGCCTTCCCTCTCACACATGCAGTCCCTCACACATACACACGGCCTCCCTCACACACACGCACTCCCTCACACAGATGTGCAGACATGCATGTGCACACAGTCACACTTTCTCATTCACACACGCACATGTACACACACACGTACGCTCTCACACACGTGCATGCATGGACATGCAGCCACCACACACGCACGCACAAGCACTGTGCAGCAAGAATCATGGACAGCAATCAGATGCAGGAACCCGAGCTGATTTTATGTCCTCCTCCCCAGCCCAGGAGCACCGCACTCGATTCTAGCCTCTCTACCAGTATCGCAGCCCAGACCAGGAACCGAAAACTGCCGTCCCTTTCAGATCTGTCTGGCTCAGCTTGACGCTGGCCATGAGCTTTAGCAGGCTGATCCACCTTGAAGGTCGTCGCAGCTGAGCTCATCCAACACTCATAAACGTGCACCAAGAATCGCCACGAGGTAGTGATCAGAAGCAGGAACCCTGGCTGACTTCCCTCTCTCTAACAAAGGACTGGTGATGCGCAGTTGTGGCACCCCAGATACTCTTGTTTCACCCTCTATTAATTTTGCGTCGCAATGGAGCAAAAATAACCTGCAGGAAATTCTCGGAGAAGCGAAAACAAGCTGCGATTAAAGGCAAGCTCGCTCACACGCTGATCTCGTAAAAAAAAACTTTGGCAAGAGAAATAATCCCAGCCTCAGCCCCATTAATTCTGTAATTCCTAACGGCAGATTTCTCCTTGGTTGGCCGTCCACGAGAGAAAGTAATTCTAACCCAGGAAGAAAAAAAAATGTGCTGATCCCAGCTCTTCTTTCAGAATTCGATTTGACTTAATGTCTTGGCCAAATGCCCAGCCTTGCATTAACTTTGTGCCACAGATACACAGCTCTCCCAGCATGCCACTGAGCAAGGAGAAATAGTTCACTAATGAAATCTCCTTGCAAGATGGACTGGTAAACACACATGTCGTTACATCTGCAATTCATAATTCTTCCCTGCTTCCAATATCCCAGTTTTTTGTTTTAATATTTGATATTGGTGTTGCTCTTTCTAGTTTCCATATCACCTAACAAGTTTAATATTTGCAACAGTAAAAGAAAGACTTGGATTTATATTGTGCCTTTCACTACCACTGGATGTTTCAAAGCACTTTACAGCCAATGGAATACCTTTGGAGTGCAGTCACTGTTGTAATGTAGGAAACGCGGCAGCCAATTTGCACACAAGCAAGCTCCCACAAACAGCACTATGATAATGACCAGATAATCTGTTTTTGCTATGTTGTTTGAGGGATAAGTATTGGCCAGGACACTGGGGATAACTCCCCTGCTCTTCTTTGAAATAGTGCCATGGGATCTTTTACGTCCACTTGAGAGAGCAGACGGGTCCTTGGTTTAACGTCTCATCCGAAAGACAGAAACAGTGGAGAGAAGACTTGTGTTCCTCTCTTCCCTCATCTCTGCCTGCCCTCAGATTTGTTCCATTCCCCAGCCGTGCCTCTGAGTCTGAAAATCGTGGGTTTAAGTCCAACTCCTGCAACATAATCCAGGCTGACACCCCAATGCAGTGCTGAGGGAGTGCTGCACTGTCAGAGGTGCCATCTTTTGGTTGAGACATTAAACTGAGGACGTAAAATATCCCACAGCCGCTGTTTCCCAGTGTCCTGGCCAATATTTATCCCTCAGCCAACATCACTAAAGCAGATTATATAATCATTGTCACATTACTGTTTGTGGGAATTTGCTGTTTGAATATTTAATTCCTATTCAGTGTGAGCCCCTCAACACCTCCATGTCCAGGAGG
The DNA here is from genome assembly GCF_044704955.1 of Pristiophorus japonicus. NCBI lineage: Eukaryota > Metazoa > Chordata > Chondrichthyes > Pristiophoridae > Pristiophorus > Pristiophorus japonicus. The sequence continues at coordinate 96,784,584 of NC_091994.1, forward strand.
CATTTTTGTTGAAGGAAGTTGGACGAGTGCCATATTGCTAAATTCACATGTTCTTCAATCTTCCCTTCTCCCTCCAATCTACAGGCTTTTCAAACCCAAAGTTGACATCACTGGAACCATTTCTTCCTATTCGCCTCATCTTCTCTCCTGTCCGTTTTTGTTTTCCTTATTCTTGTGGGAAATTTCTTGTTCATCAATGTGAGGGGTGCCCTGGGAAATTGGACACTTTCCATTTCCCATACCCATTGTTAGCATCAGACAGCCCCAGGTCAAGTGCAGCATTGATTAGATGCAGCGTAAAGCTCCCTCTGCACTTCTCTGCCAATCACTCCCAGTTCAAGTGCAGTACTGATTCGGAACAGAGTAAAGCTCCCTCTACACTGCCGTGTCAATTAACCTACGTCCCAAACTCACAACATAGAATTGCATAGAATGTACAGCACAGAAACAGGCCATTTGGCCCAACTGGTCTATGCTGGTGTTTATGCCCCATGCAAGCCACCTCCCACGCCTCATAATCTCAGCCTATCAGCCCACCTTCGATCCTTTCTCCCTTGTGTGTTTATCTAGCTTCCCCTTAAATGCATCTATGCTACTCGCCTCAACCACTCCATGTGTCTTCTACATTTTAACCACTCTCTGGGTATAGATGTTTCTCCTGAGTTCCCTATTGGATTTATTAGTGACCGTCTTATATTTATGGCCCCTAGTTTTAGATTCCCCCACAATGCCCCTTCCTGCACCGGTAATGTTACCACTTCCTAGCCACCCAGAAGCTCTCTGTGTACGCCTGTTGATTTTGGTGCCGTGTTGGAGGAGCAGTTTTGTGCAGCGAATCCCCAGCTCATTAGGAAATAGACTGATGTGCCGTTTGTAACCTCGGTCCAGCACTATGGGTCTTGGACCTTCGTCTGTCCGTCACGAAACAAACAATGCGCAGAATGCAGATCAAGTCAGAAGCTGCTGAATGCGAGGTGAATGAAGGGTCTATGAAGCAGAGTGAGCCAAAAATCTGTGGAGGCGAGCGAGCCAAGAATCTACACACAATCTGGTGACACAAATGGAGAGAGTCCCAGTGTCAGAAGGTACAACAGTCTGCTCCAGAGTAGGATCAGCTGTTCCCTTTCCATTTTCAATGGGAACTGACTGAATGATTCATCAAGAAAATGGTTAAGGAAAGTTGAGCCCCCAGCAGTTTCCTCAGTTCATTGAGTCTATTTTCCTTTTTCTTGTTGATGGATTGTCGTTATTAGATACCAGAGTTTCAGTTCCTCGGAAGGCACAGCTCAGTTGAACACCACTGCTGCAGCAGTTGTCCTGTCATATTGATTCAATACCCAGGGACTAATGGCGAAGGTCTTTCTTTTGTTTGCCCCATAGCTGTCACGGTTGACAAGGTAAATGAGGCTCCGGCAGCCTTCATCGAACACTAAGGGTACTTGAGTCCACATCGCAGCACTCACCTGTTCTACAATGAACTATGACCAAGCAACCTAGTTATTCTTAAAATCGCCAATACAGAAAGGGAAACCCACAGTGCCTCATCACCTCTTTCAGATACATCTCAAAGTGCTTTGGATACAATGATTTACTTTGTATTGCCATTGCTTCTCAGTACAACAACAACTTGTATTTATATAGCACCTTTAATGTCGTGAAACATCCCAAGGCACTTCACAGGAGTATTATGAGACAAAAAATTGACACCAAGCCACATAAGGAGAAATTAGAGCAGGTGACAAAAGCTTGGTCAAAGAGGTAGGTTTTAAGGAGCGTCCTATAGGAGGAACAAGAGACGGAGAGGTTTAGGCAAGAAATGCCAGAGCTTGGGGCCTAGGCAACAGAAGGCACGACCACCAATGGTTGAGCGTTTATAATCAGGGATGCTCAAGAGGGCAGAATTAGAGGAGCGCAGATATCTCAGGAGGTTGTAGGAGATTACAGAGATAGGGAGGGGCGAGGCCATGGAGAGATTTGAAAACAAGGATGAGAATTTTGAAATTGAGGCGTTGCTTAACCGGGAGCCAATGTAGGTCAGCGAGCACAGGGGTGATGGGGTGAGCGGGACTTGGTGCGAGTTAGAACACGGGCTGCCGAGTTTTGGATGATCTCAGGTTTAGGTAGGGTAGAACGTGGGGAGGCCAGGCAGCAACTTGCATTTATATAGCATCTTTAACGGAAGCATAATCAGACAAAATGCATCACTGAGCCAAAGAAGGAGCTGTTAGGAGGGCTGACTCTTTTTGAGAAATTTTCGTCAGAGGGCTCCTGATTTGGCTACATATCTGGAATGTTACCTTTTCCAGGAGGTGAATGGAAGGGAGGGTTGGTATTTGGGGATGATATCAGCCAAGGATGAAGCTGATGGCCTATTTTTTTTCCGTCCTGGGTAACATAAACACAAGTCTCCAAATACATAGAGCTGGCCAACCGAATTAACATCATGAACACATAACAAAGACCAGCACTTGAGGAGGTACACCCAGAATGACATAGAATGTACAGCACAGAAACAGGCCATTTGGCCCTAACAGTATCTGGTGGTGTTTATGCTCCACATGAGCCTCCTCCCACCCTACCTCATCTAACCCGAGTCTAAAGTGGAGTGGAGAAGAGCTGGTAGAGCCAGTGCTGTATTGCAAATAGCCATTAGAAGTGTACAGTTTGAGTGCAGTCTATCCCTGCTGGCATCAATAACATCAGAGGAGAATTCTTGTTAGAACAGTCTGATAGAAGCAAGCCTTCTTTTTGTTCCAGTAAATTGAACTTTGCCTGAACGGAAATCAATTGTGCTTCATGCTTCGGCTCACAGGTGATCACAGAGCAGGCCGGCAGGACACAGCCGCTCAGCCACCCCTTGTCTGACTTTGCTTCTTATTTGTCTTGATTGCTGGGCCTCAAATGGCTGACTGCACCTCTCTGCACAGATCTGTCTCTTGTGCTTGACGATAGTGCAGTGCTACTGGCCTGGTGAAGGTCACTGGGCTACATCTTCCTTCCATCAGGAGCAGCCTGCTTGCCTGTTGTTTAGTCATTAACCGGTGGAGCACTGCAGTGTCCCGACCCCATAGCGAGTTTTCCTTTGGTCAGGGTGACGACTTGTCCCTATGTTTCAACCTCCGTTACAACAAAATAAGAGCTGCTCCAGAGGACACGCACACACAGCGTCCCCTCATCGGTGGTGTCACCAGAATGGAAACAGCAACCTGCATTTATATAGCACCTTTAACGTAGTAAAACGTCCCAAGATGCTACGCAGAAGGGCTATCAGACAGAATTTGACACAAATCCACATAAGGACAGGTGAACAAAAGCTTAGTCGAAGAGGTAGGTTTTAAGGAGTGTCTGAAAGGAGAGGGGGAGAGGTTTAGAGATGGAATTCCAGATTGAAGGCATGGCCGCCAATGGTGGGGCAAAGAAAATCAGGGATGCACAAGAATTGGAGGAGCACAGAGATCTCGGAAGATCGTAGGGCTGGAGGAGGTTACAGAGATAGAGAGGAGCGAGTCCATGGAGGATTTGAAAACAAGGTTGAGAATGTTAAAACATTCCACTTTCCATCAGCCCACCGGAACATCAGCATTCACGTGTCAGCTTGGGTCACACTAACCTTTCAGTCAGGAGGTTGTGGGTTCAAGCCCCACTCCAGGGTTTACTCCAAGTGAGTACTTGCACACTCCGGTTCTGAGGGAATGCTGAATTGTCGGAGGTGTAGTCCTTTGATTGAGATGCTAAACCGAAACTCCAGCTGCCCGTTAGATAGTGTTTAGGATCTCACGGAGAGCGGGCACCATTCCCGGTGTCCTGGCCCGCATTCACCATCACCAGAAATAAACCGACTGCTTATTCACCTTATTGCTGTTTGCCGAATCTTGCTATGTGCAAAATAGCTACTGCATTTCCCTACATAACAACGGTGACGGCACTTCTGAATTCAAGGTGTGAAGTGTTTTGAGGGAGATGTGAATCAGAGATTTTAGTAATGCAAATCTTTCCTTAACTTAATAGTAACAAGTATGTTGAACCCCTCAAAACATGCTGGCTCAGTTGGTAGGTGTTGAGGAACTGAGCCATATTTGAAGAAGGTTCACTCCTGTCCTTTTTATCCCTACATTACAACAGTGACCACATTTCAAATGTACTTCATTGGCTGTAAAGCACTTTGGAATGTCCTGAGGTCGTGAAAGACGCGGTAGAAATGCAAATCTTTCTTTGATCTCAGCTAGTGTGATGGTAAGGACAGTATAATTGGCCTCAGTGACCCGTGGCTATGGAGGGTAAGAATCAACCAGCATACCAGCTCCCGATAACCATCCAGGGAAAGTGTGTAAGGACATTGGCTGAGGTCAGGGGTCAGCTTAGCTTTGTTGCTTTGCTGATGAAGAAATATCTGTCCTGGCCAAAACCTAAAGGATGGTCACTTGGGCGAGGTAGCAGAGAGCGGTATAGGCAAAGTACACAGCGTGCCACATGGGGAGAGGGAAGGGAGGCCAAATCAAAGTGAATCACCCGGAATCCTTTCTCAATACCGTGCTGACTGGATCTGTCAATTATCCTGCAAGACTGGGCTGTGGCACAAAAGAGGAAATTAAGCCAGTTTGAAAAATAGAATTTTATAAAAATACTTCCATTGAGGAAGCCTCTTCAGCCCATTATTTCATCTCCTGCGCAATGATGTGTTCCAGGGTCTGATTAGGAGCTCCACAGTCACATGATGGGGATCTTCCACCGATGGAGAAGATGGCAGCATCGACCATGACCGGTTCTGAGACGGTTGATTGTTGCCCACTGTTTATGAGGAAGGTTTGATTCTTCAGGTTGTATTGTGGGCTCCTCTATAAGGAATCCATTCCGTATGTCGCAGTTCTTCCAAGCATTTCACCATCGGTCATCGAGGCTGAGGGGAGATCGCTGAAGGACTTCAGTGACGGTCCAAAATAGCCTTCTACACTTGAGACGGGTTGGTGGTAGGTTGTTCAAGTCGGCCTGGATCGGCATTTCTTTGCTGGTGTAGTGGTTGTATTCTCTGGAGACGGCATATTCGCGGCATAGGTATGGTGGTACAATGTTTGCAAACACGGGCAGCCAAGGTGTTGGTGTCGATAAAAACGTACTGGTGATAATTCTCAAAGTAGAATTCAGCTGGACATCAACGGATTAGTGGCAATGAAACTGTTGTATGCAACTTATAGTCAGTGTCGCAGTATTGCCTGACTCCCATTGCTCTGAATTAGATCAGATCCAGCAACACAAGAATACAAGGTGCGCAATTCCACTGTTGTAATATAGGAAACATGGCTGCCAATTTGCACGCAGCAAAATCCCAGAAACAGTATTGAGATAAATGGCGTGATAATCTGTTTTAGTGATGTTGGTTGAGGGATAAATAATGGCCATGACACCGGGGAGAACTCCCCTGCTCTTCTTTGAAATAGTACCGTGGGATCTTTTACACCCACCTGAGGGGCAGACGGGGCCTCGGCTTAACATCTCATTCGGCTGCCTCATTTATATAGGAACTGCTGTGCTATCAATGGGGGCTCGAGTGTAGTTTCAGCTGCACGTTGCTGTGGGGCAATCAGAAAAATGTAACACATTTTGCTATTGATCTATCTCAACGTTAGCTGACATCACTCATATTGCTCAGCTCCTGTGCTGTGTAATAGTTGAGATCCTAAACCGAGGCCCCGCCTGCCCTCTCAGGTAGACGTAAATGATCCCATGGCACTATGGGGAACCGAGGAGTTCTTCCCGGTGTCCTGGCCAATATTTATCCTGCAACCAACATCATTGAAACAGATTATCTGCTCATTATCACATTGCTGTTTGTGGGACCTTGCTGTGCGTAAATTGCCTGCTGCATTTCCTACATTACAACAGTGACTACTCTTCAAAAATACTTCACTGGCTGTTAAGCGCTTTGGGATGTCCTGAGGTTGTGAAAGGCGCCATATAAATGCAAATCTTTCTTTGTGCACATTTTCCCCGAGTGGTTGAGTTGTTTGCTGCTCTGTGTTGTTCATCTATTTATAAGTTGTTGATTAGTTATATTATTGCATGCGGTCAGTACTGCATCCATATAGGAGCAGATCTCAGGTGCTGTTGCTCATCGTGAGTTTGAGGATACAGTCGTTGTGATATAACCAAAACCCAATGTTGAAATTGTGATGGGGGAAATACTACAAGAGGTAAGTGTGGATTATCGGAATACAAGAACAGGAGGGGGCTATTCAGCCTCTCAAGCCCGTTCCGCCATTCAATTAGATCATGGCTGATCTGTATCTTAACTCCATCTACCCGCCATAGTTCCATAACGTTAATACCCTTGCCTAACAAAAATCTATCAATCTCAGTTTTGACATTTTCAATTGACCCCCAACCTCAACAGCTTTTTGGGGGAGAGTGTTTTAGATTTCCACTGCCCTTTGTGTGAAGACGTGCTTCCTGACATCAGCCCTGATCGGCCTAACTCTAATTTTAAGGTTATGCTCCACCAGAGAAAATCATTTCTCTCTATCTACCTTATCAGATCCTTAATTTGTCTTAAACGCCTCAATTTGATCACCGCTTAATCTCCTATAGTCAAGGGAATGCAACCTGTCCTCATAATTAAACCCTTTTAACCCCGGCATAATTCTGGTGAATCTCCGCTGCACCCACTCCAAGGCCAATATATCCTTCCTTCCTGAGATACGATGCCCAGAATAGAACGCAATACTCCAGATGCCGAAAGACTTTTATTATATTATAGATGTCTCCTTATAGGATTGTTTTGCTATCCTTTATCATTATCATTTCTTACATTACGACAGTGACTATACTTTTTTAAAAAACTACTTAATTGGCTGTAAGGCGCTTTGGGACACTAAAAACATTCCAATAGTGGATAATCAACGGGCTATAGGGAGGGAGGAACTTAAAACAATCACTATCACTAAAGAAGTAGTACTCGGCAAAATAATGGGACTAAAGGTGGACAAGTCCCCTGGACCCGATGGCTTGCATCCTAGGGTCTTAAAAGAAGTGGCTGCAGAGATAGTGGATGTATTGGTTGTAATCTACCAAAATTCCTTCGATTCTGGGAAGACCCCAGCGGATTGGAAAACAGCAAATGTAACGCCCCTGTTTACAAAAGGAGGCAGACAGAAAGCAGGAAACGACAAGCCAGTTAGCCTAACTTCTGTAGTTGGGAAATGCAGGAGTCCATTATTAAGGAAGCAGTAGCAGGATATTTGTAAAAGCATAGTTCAATCAAGCAGAGTCAGCATGGCTTTATGAAAGAGAAATCATGTTTGACAAATTTGCTGGAATTCTTTGTGGATGTAACAAGCAGGGTGGATAAAGGGGAACCAATGGATGTGGTGTATTTGGATTTCCAGAAGGCATTCGATAAGGTACCACATAAAAGGTTACTGCACAAGATAAAAGTTCACAGGGTTGGGGGTAATATATTAGCATGGATAGAGGATTGGCTAACTAATATAAAACAGAGAATCAGGATAAATGGGTCATTTTCCAATTGGCAAACAATAACTAGTGGGGTGCCGCAGGGATCAGTGCTGGGACCTCAACTATTTACAATCTATATTAATGACATGGATGACGGGACCGAGTGTAATGTAGCCAAGTTTTCTGATGATACAAAGATGGGTGGGAAAGCAAATTGTGAGGAGGACACAAAAATTCTGAAAATGGAGAAAAACAGGCTAAGTGAGTGGACAAAAAGTTAGCAGATGGAGTATAATGTGGGAAAATGTGAGGTTATCCACATTGGCAGAAAGAATAGAAAAGCAAATTATTTTTTAAATGGAGAAAAATTGCAAAGTGCTGCAGTACAGAGGGACCTGGGGGTCCTTGTGCATGAAACACAAAAAGTTAGTATGCAGGTACAGCAAGTATTCAGGAAGGCAAATGGAATGTTGGCCTTTATTGCAAGGAGGATGGAGTATAAAAGCAGAGAAGTCCTGTTGCAACTGTACAGGGTATTGGTGAGGCCACACCGAGAGTATTGCGTACAGTTTTGGTCTCCGTATTTAAGAAAGGCTATACTTGCAATGGAGACTGTTCAGAGAAGGTTCACTAGGTTGATTCCAGAGATGAGGGGGTTGACTTATGAAGATAGGTTGAGTAGGTTGGGCCTGTACTCATTGGAATTCAGAAGAAAGAGAGGTGATCTTATTGAAACATATAAGATAATGAGGGGGCTTGACAAGGTGAATGCAGTGAGAATATTTCCACTCAGGGGAAACTAGAACTAGGGGGCATAGTCTCAGAATAAGGGGCTGCCCATTTAAAACTGAGTTGAGGAGGAATTTCTTCTCTCAGAGGGTTGTAAATCTGTGGAATTCTCTGCCTCAGAGAGCTGTGGAGGCTGGGGCATTGAATATATTTAAGGCGGAGATAGAGATTTTTAAGTGATAAGGGAATAAAGAGTTATGGAGAGTGGGCAAGGAAGTGGAGCTGAATCCATGATCAGATCAGCCATGATCTTATTAAATGGCGGAGCAGGCTCGAGGGGCCAGGTGGCTTACTCATGCTCCTTATTTCTTATGTTCTTATGTGCTGAGGTCGTGAAAGGTGCTTTTTAGAAAAAAAATCATAATTCTTGAATTTTTTTCATAATTCAAAACCCTTGTCATCAGTTGGTGTGATGGACACATCCTTGGTACCACAGAAGGACTGCTAGGGGAAGCATATTTCCAGAATATTCATGTCACGTGCATGAGCATTAAATCACTCTATGGACTGCGCATTGTACTGTGCATTCATTTTGTCTCCATCTTCAGCTTTCCCTTTTCTCTTCAAGGTGTTACTATTGATTAAAGCTTTGTGAAGGCTTGCCTATTGAAAATGTAAAATAACCAGAATTAGGTTTAGCAATAAATACCTCAGGCAGAAACGAATTCGAGTCATTCTTTTGAAATGATTCTGGAAGTGGTTTAAGATTGGTTTAACAAATGAGTTCAGCGTAGGAGTGCGGAGAGAGGGAAATCAATGTCAGCCTTCTTTTGATGCCTTTTGACTACAGTACTTGTGGCAGAATTGATTTGAATTCCTTCAGATGTCCCTTGAAACGTCTATATTGACACTGGGCTTTCATTCTCCAAGATGAATGAGACAATCAGAGTGCAAGGAATTCTGAACCACGAATGGGCAATAGTGCAGTAGCAAGTGGGGCCGGAGGGGATGAATTTGGACAGTCTCCATCCAGATGTCAGTGGGCGTGGACCCATATGGAGACAATAGGGAGGACGCAGTTCTGAGATTGGAGTTGAGCTGCATTCTGGGGCTGAATTGACGGAGCCTCATCCTGCAGGGATACATTCCCAGCACTGACATCCCTCAATCGATATAGGGTTGAGGGGTGTATGCTGGGTGGTTACTACATACTTGATGCGACCAGGTGTTGCTATTTTTCACCTGCAATACATACATTGCAAGGGTTGGGTAAAACCTAAATGTTTTTGCTTTTATTTCCAAGGCATATTGGACATCCATTTTTGTTGTTCTATGTATGAACCACCCGAATCTCTCGATCAGATTCCAGCCTGTAACTCACTCCCGGGTATCTGTTATTCTATATATAAACTGCCTGAACCCTTCGATTAGATTCCGGCCTGTAACTCACTCCCGGGTATCTGTTATTCTATATATAAACTGCCTGAACCCTTCGATTAGATTCCGGCCTGTAACTCACTCCCGGGTATCTGTTATTCTATATATAAACCACCCGAACCCCTCGATTAGATTCCAGCCTGTAACTCACTCCCGGATATCTGTTATTCTGCATATAAACTACCTGAACCCCTCGATTAGATTCCAGACTGTAACTCACTCCCAAGTGGCCATTATTCTATAATTAAACCATGAATGTTTACTTCAAAAATCCATTAAAATTTTAACATCACAGCAATATCACCGAACAGCTTCAGACTATTTTGGGCTTTGGGAAAAACCATCGAAGTGCTTTTTAAAATTCAATTTTTAATATCTATTCCTAATTTGGGAGGGGACTTTTTTTGTTGTGGTGGGTGGAAGGACAGAAATTAACAGCAATTCTTCACAGCAACTTCATTCTCACAATGGCCGTGTGAAAAATCCATAGCATTCATTGATAGGATCCCCTTGAATAATCAAAATGAACGATCCTGGCACGTGTCTGGAGATTTGCGATCTAAAAAGAGAGTTCTGTGCCGCCCCAGCCTGGCTCGTACAGAGAGTATTAAATATTAAAATTGCGAGTGCTCTCAATTTGTGCTTGAGTTGCAGACCTGTCAAGCTGCATGCTTCTGGCACCACTCGCATGGGTTTTTTACGACTTCTTTTTGTGTGAATTTTGTGCTCATCAAGGTTAGCGATGTTAATGCTGGGGAATGGAACACTTACTATTTTGAGCTCCTGACGTCAGCACCAAGCACTCAAGGTTAGAGACAGTATAAATCTCCTTCCGCTCTTTCACATCGAATGTTCCCAGGGCAAGAACAGCACGGGATAGATACAGAGTAAAGCTCCCTCTACACTGTCCCATCAAACATTCCCAGGACAGGTGCAGCACGGGTTAGATACAGAGTAAAGCTCTCTCTAAACTGCCCCATCAAACATTCCCAGTGTTATGTCTGTAATGCATTTATGAATGACTCCACGAGGCAATGTGTTGTACTCAAACTGTAGTGACCTTGGTCCTTTATTCGTAATTACAGAGTGAGGCACAAGCATGGTGAGCAGCCTCTGATACTGGGCCCTGCACACCTATGCAGGTGATCCTCAGGTCTCCCACCACAGTGCCCTCTGGTGAACAGCCTCTGCCACAGGGGCAGGAAACCCCAGTCTCCACCAGTTGCACCCTCTAGTGGTGCCAGCATAGTATATACACAGTGTAAGTCTTATTTGATAGTACATCAGGTAACAAGGCTTCATCTTATGCAACTATACAGTGACTACACAGAGAGTATATCGATAGTCTGCATATATAACATCACTCTCTCCCAAGTCCTTTGTGCCGATTACCTTTGCACTATGTGCTCTGGCTTAGCTCTCCCCAGACTTAAGTGCTATTAGCCCTTGCACCTTGGCTGTGCTTTGGCTTGGCTCTCTCCCTGTTAACCCCCAAGTCCTTTTGCCACAACGTTGGGTAGTGGTTACCAGTTTGGATTGTTCGATGATGCAGTGGAGGTTCCAGTGGGTTCTGGGTGTGATCCATGTGTGTGTCCATGGCGACATACATCCATTTACCGCCCCCACCCCACCCTCCACAGCGAGATTGTGCAGCAGGCCCATTACATTAACATACAAGTACAAAGAAAGGAAGTTACAGTTTGTATCGTAACACCTTGGTTCAGTGACTTACATTTGTTACGTTTTGCGGTCGTGCGTCAGGATTGGGTAGATTGCATTCATGGTTCAGTCATGGTAAGTACTGAGGTAGCAGTACAGGTATGCGAGAACACAGGTTGCAGAGCAACCGGACGGTGTCCTAGTCGTCTGATAGTGGCGCTGCACCCCTGCTAGCGGGGTGGGCTTGGTTCGCTCACCTAGCCAGGACTCGGGGCCTTTGCCGTTGCCTGGTGGTGGGCAGAGCCACAGATGTGTGTGGCCTCCCTGTCCTCCTTTGAGGGCTGCAGAATCGTCTGCCTGTTCTCTAACGGTGTTGGGAACCTGGCTGTTCCAGGTCCTGTTTGGAGAACTTGTTGGTTCTGACCTTTCGCTCCCGAACATGGCCGAGGTAGCGACTGGGACTGGGGGCTGCGCCGTCTCCACCCGGGTGATGGGCAACAGTGGTCGACTGCGCGTATTAGCGCCATTTTAGTGTCCAGGTCTGTGGCGAATAGTGCCGTCACGTGTCTGCAGCGTGGGATAGACCTGTGGCAGGGTATCAGGATCAGCGCCTTTACCCCCCCAAATTCGCTCACTTGCTACTTTTGGGGACACTCTATTCCTGACATCTCACAACAACATTTTGCTCTTTACATTAGGACTGGTATTGACATCTTGCAACAACATTTTGTTCTTTACATTAGGAATAGTACCGACATCTCACAACAACATTTGTTCACAATCTTAATCGGTTCGTTACATTGATTGCCATGCATACAATGTCTCTTTAAGTTCAGTTGGTTGCAGGTCTCCTTTAAGAGAACCCTGCTGGCTTTACCCCAATCAAATTCTTTGTTAGACACCGCGTGTTGGTCCCTCAGCGTTGCACCTCGTGATATGGCCGCGGCCATCTTTTATTTCAGCTACGCTGCACCTCGCTGCAGCAGGGATGCCATCTTGCCTCTGTCCTAGAGGTTGACTGCCTTGATCCTTCTCTCCCACGATTCTGCCACAAAAGCTGGAAGAGTGCCTGTGAATTCAATCTTGCTCCCCAGGAGTCCTGCCACTGGAACCGGGAAGATACTTTTAGGTCATTCCGGTCGGATCATTGCCATGCAGTCATGATGGACGGTCTGTGCCTCAGGTGCTGCGCTGGTCTGGTCTCTGGTGCCTGGCCCAAGCGAAGGTGAGGTTTTGCTCTGCCTCTGAGCACAGGGGACATCGACTGCTGGAGTGAAGAGGTCTTCCCATTTCCACTGGATCTTCCCCATCCATCTTCTTCCGAATAGCATTGGACCATCACCTGCAACAATCCACAGAGGTAACTTGTGCACCACGCCATTATGGATTACACTTACATCAGCACTACCAAGGACTGGGATCGGTTCCTTGGTGTAGGTGCACAACTTTTCCTGTACTGGAACCAGCTCGGGTCGTTTTTAATTCCATAGCCCCTCAAAGGCATCCTGGCTCATCATTGACTGGCTCGCTCCCGTGTCCACTTCCATGAAGACTGGAGCGCCGTTTATCTCGACTTCCATCTTCACTGGAGGACAATTGGTGGTGCGTGTATACACTCCATACACTTCTTCTTGGGGCTGAGCTTCCTCTCTGGCCAAATCATCATACTCCCCGCTGGATTCAAAGTCATCTACCGACTCCTCTGCTAGACAGTGAGTTGTATTTCTTTTGCACATACGCTGGAGGTGGCCATTCATGTTACAGGCTTTGCATACGTACTCAGCAAACCGACACTAGTGAGCCCTATGGTTTCCTCCGCAACGCCAGCATGGTGCTACTCGATTAGCACCCCTCGGTGGACTCTTGAGTTCTGGAACCCTGAGGTCTGTGCTCTCTGCCCTGGGCAGAGCCACGTTCTACAGTCTTGCCTGTGAAAGGCACCATTCTGTGTACAGTACTTGCCGGGTTTCAGTCCACAGGATGAATAATTTGCTTGGTGCTGCAGGTTGAGGTCATGAACGCCTGACTGATGCTGATGGCCTTCTGCAGGTTGACTTGGTGTCGGCAGATAATAGCTTGTGAAGAAGGTCCTCGTGGCCAATTCCCATAATGAAGATGTCTCGCAATGCTTTGTTGAGGTGCATGCCGAAATCACATGGTGCCGCAAGTCTCCTGAGGTCGGCAGCATATTTTGCAATCTCTTGGCCCTCAGGTCTGCGGTGAGTGTAGAATCTGTGCCTGGCCGTGAGGATGCTCTGTTTTGGTTTTAGTTAGTCATGAATTAGTTCAGTCAGCTCATTGTATGTGTTATCCTTGGCCTTCATGGGTGCCAGTAAGTCCCTGACGAGGCGTTAGACCTCGGACTCATAACTGGTCAGCAGTATAGCCTTGCGCTTCTCCGGCAATGTGTCCGTCTCCTCTGCCAGGTCGTTTGCCACAAAATATTGCTTGAGCCTTTCTGTGAAGGCATCCCAATCATCACCCTCTGCGAAGTCTTTTAGTGTGCCAAAGGTAGCCATAATCGCGTGAAAGTCCGTATTCTCGACGCCAGTTGTTATGTCTGTAATGCCTTTATGAATGACTCCACGAGGCAATGTGTTGTACTCAAACTGTAGTGACCTTGGTCCTTTATTCGTAACTCCAGAGTGAGGCACAAACATACTGGGCCCTGCACACCTATGCAGGTGACCCTCAGGTCTCTCACCGCAGTGCCCTCTGGTGGACAGCCTCTGCCACAGGAGCAGGAAACCCCGGTCTCCACCAGTTGCACTCTCTAGTGGTGCCAGCATAGTATATACACAGTGTAAACCTTATTGATAGTATATCATATCATAGGCAGTCCCTCGGAATCGAAGAATACTTGCTTCCACTCCCAACGTGAGTTCTTTGATGGCTGAACAGTCCTATACGAGAGCCACAGACCCTGTTACAGGTGGGACAGACATTCGTCGAGGGAAGCTGTCGGTGGGGCTGGTTTGCCGCGCGCTCCTTCCGCTGTCTGCGCTTGGCCTCTTCTTGCTCTTTGCATTGAGACTCGAAGAGCTCAACACCCTCCTGGATGGACTTTCTCCACCTCAATGGGTCTGCGGCCAGGGTCTCCCAGGTGTCAGTGGTGATGTCGCACTTTACCAGGGAGGCTTTGAGGGTGTCCTTATAACGTTTCCACTGTCCTCCTTTGGCTCATTTACCATGAAGGAGCTCCACATAAAGCATTTGCTTAGGGAGTTTCATATCTGGCATGCGTACTATGTGGCCTGCCCAGTGAAGCTGATCGAGTGTGGTCAGTGCTTCAGTGCTGGGGATGTTAGCCTGGACGAGGGCACTGATGTTGGTGTGCCTGTCTCCCCAGGGAATTTATTGGATCTTGCGGAGACATTGTTGGTGATATATCTCCAGCCACTTGAGGTGCCTTCTATACATTGTCCATGCCTTCTATACATTGTCCAAAAATATATTCCAGTGAAAAAGAAGGGTGGCAAGAGAAGGGATAACCAGCCGTGGATAACCAAGGAAATAAAGGAAAGTATCAAATCAAAGATCAATGCGTATAAGGTGGTCAAGGTTAGTGGGAAACTAGAGGATTAGGAAAATTTTAAGCAACAGCAAAGAATGACTAAAAAAGCAATAAAGAAAGGGAAGATAGATTACGAAGGTAAACTTGCGCAAAACATAAAAACAGATAGTAAAAGCTTTTACAGATATATAAAACGGAAAAGAGTGACTAAAGTAAATGTTGGTCCCTTAGAAGATGAAAAGGGGGATTTAATAATGGGAAATGTGGAAATGGCTGAGACCTTAAACAATTATTTTGCTTCCGTCTTCACAGTGGAAGACACAAAAACAATGCCAAAATTTGCAGGCCACAGGAATGTGGGAAGGGAGGACCTTGAGACAATCACTATCACTAGGGGGGTAGTGCTGGACAGGCTAATGGGACTGAAGGTAGACAAGTCCCCTGGTCCTGATGAAATGCATCCCAGGGTATTAAAAGAGATGGTGGAAGTTATAGCAGATGCATTCGTTATAATCTACCAAAATTCTCTGGACTCTGGGGAGGTACCAGCGGATTGGAAAGCAGCTAATGTAACGCCTCTGTTTATAAAAGGGGGCAGGCAAAAGGCAGGTAACTATAGGCCGGTTAGTTTAACATCTGTAGTGGGGAAAATGCTTGAAACTATTATTAAGGAAGAAATAGCGGGACATCTAGATTGGAATAGTGCAATCAAGTGGATTCATGAAAGGGAAATCATGTTTAACTAACTTACTGGAATTCTTTGAGGATATAACGAGCATGGTGGATAGAGGTGTACCGATGAATGTGGTGTATTTAGATTTTCAAAAGGCATTCGATAAGGTGCCACACAAAAGGTTACTGCAGAAGATAAAGGTACGCGGAGTCAGTGGAAATGTATTAGCATGGATAGAGAATTGGCTGGCGAACAGAAAGCAGAGAGTCGGGATAAATGGGTCCTTTTCCGGTTGGAAATCAGTGGTTAATGGTGTGCCACAGGGATCAGTGCTGGGACCACAACTGTTTACAATACACATAGATGACCTAGAAGAGGGGACAGAGTGTAGTGCAACAAAATTTGCATATGACACTAAGATTAATGGGAAAGCGGGTTGTGTAGAGATCTCAGAGAGGCTGCAAGGAGATTTGGATAGGTTAAGCGAATGGGCTAAGGTTTGGCAGATGGAATACAATGTCGGAACGTGTGAGGTCATCCACCTTGGGAAAAAAAACAGTAAAAGGGAATATTATTTGAATGGGGAGAAATTACAACATGCTATGGTGCAGAGGGACCTGGGGGTCCTTGTGCATGAAACTCTTTTTGGAGTTTACCTGCAAGACAAAAACATTAATCGGTGCCACCCGCCCTGGATGACACACCAGACATTTACAAGGCCCTTTTTTTTTCCTTTTTTGGGGTTTTTTGTTTTGGGCACTAAAATCAAATTTTCCTTTTTCCAGTGCCCCCTATAAAAGGGGAGGGGGACACTAAAAGCACCGGCAATTAAAACAAATTAAACTTTAAAACATAAAATCAAATTAAAATTTGGTTGCCGGGCGTGATGATGCACTCCAGTCCCTCCGGTGCCCACCTCTCGCGGAAGGCCGCGAGCGTACCGGTGGACACCGCGTGCTCCATCTCCAAGGACACCCTGGACCGGATGTAAGAGCGGAAGAGAGGCAGGCAGTCAGGTTGAACGACCCCCTCGACCGCCCGCTACCTGGACCGGCTGATGGCTCCCTTGGCCGTGCCCAGGAGCAGTCCTACAAGGAGGCCTTCGGACCTACCCGCTCCCCTCCGCACAGGGTGTCCTTGTGCATGAATCCCAAAAGGTTAGTTTGCAGGTGCAGCAGGTAATCAGGAAGGTGAATGGAATGTTGGCCTTCATTGCGAGAGGGATGGAGTACAAAAGCAGGGAGGTCTTTCTGCAACTGTATAAGGTATTGGTGAGGCCGCACCTGGAGTACTGCGTGCAGTTTTGGTCACCTTACTTAAGGAAGGATATACTAGCTTTGGAAGGGGTACAGAGACGATTTACTAGGCTGATTCGAGAAATGAGGGGGTTACCTTATGATGATAGATTGAGTAGACTGGGTCTTTACTCGTTGGAGTTCAGAAGGATGAGGGGTGATCTTATAGAAACATTTAAAATCATGAAAGGGATAGACAAGATAGAGGCAGAGAGGTTGTTTCCACTGGTAGGGGAGACTAGAACTAGGGGGCACAGCCTCAAAATACGGAGGAGCCAATTTAAAACCGAGTTGAGAAAGAATTTCTTCTCCCAGAGGGTTGTGAATCTGTGGAATTCTCTGCCCAAGGAAGCAGTTGAGGCTAGCTCATTGAATGTTTTCAAGTCAAAGATAGATAGTTTTTTAACCAATAAGGGAATTAAGGGTTACGGGGAGAGGGCGGGTAAGTGGAGCTGAGTCCACGACCAGATCAGCCATGATCTTATTGAATGGCGGAGCAGGCTCGAGGGGCTAGATGGCCTACTCCTGTTCCTAATTCTTATGTTCTTATGTTCTTATGCCTCAGATCCATACATGAGGGCAGGTATTACTACAGCCCTGTAGACCATGAGTTTGGTGGTAGATTTGAGGGCCTGGTCTTCAAACACTCTTTTCCTCAGACGGCCGAAGTCTGTGCTGGCGCACTCGGGCGATGCTGAATCTCTGCATCAATGTCTGCTTTTGTTGATAAGAGGCTCCTGAGATATGGGAAATGGTCCACGTTGTCCAGGGCCGCGCCGTGGATCTTGATGACTGGAGGGCAGTGCTGTGCGGCGGTGACAGGCTGGTGGAGGACCTTTGTCTTACGGATGTTAAGCGTAAGGCTCATGCTTTCATATGCCTCAGTGAATACATTGACTATATCCTGGAGTTCAGCTTCTGAATGTGCACAGACGCAGGCGTTGTCCGCATACTGCAGCTCAACGACAGAGGTTAGGGTGATCTTGGACCTGGCCTGGAGGCGGCATAGGTTAAACAGCTTCCCACTGGTTCTGTAGTTTAGTTCCACTCCAGCGGGGAGCTTGTTGATTGTGAGGTGGTGCATGGCGGCGAGGAAGATCGAGAAGAGGGTTGGAGCGATGATGCAGCCCTGTTTGGCCCCGGTCCGGACTTGGATTGGGTCTGTAATGGATCCGTTGGTAAGGATCACGGCTTGCATGTCATCGTGAAGCAGGCGAAGGATGTTGACAAACTTTTGGGGGCATCCGAAACGGAGAAGGACGCTCCATAAGCCCTCATGGTTGACAGTGTCAAAGGCCTTTGTAAGATCGAAAAAGGCCATGTATAAGGGCTGGCGGTGCTCCCTGCATTTTTCCTGCAACTGGCGCGCTGCAAAGATCATGTCTGTTGTGCCCCGCAGGGGACGAAATCCGCATTGTGATTCCGGGTGGAGCTCCTCGGCCACAGGGAGAAGACGATTGAGGAGAACTCGAGCAACAACTTTCCCAGTGGCTGAAAGCAGGGAGATTCCCCTGTAGTTGCCGCAGTCGGACTTGTCCCCCTTTTTAAAAATGGTCACAATCATTGCATCTCTCAGATCTCCCGGCATGCTCGCCTCCCTCCAGATGAGAGAGATGAGGTCATGTATCCGCGCCAACGGTGCCTCTCCACCATGTTTTAGCGCCTCAGCAGGGATTCCATCCGCACCTGTAGCCTTGTTATTCTTAAGCTGTTTTATGGCTTCGCCTACCTCGTGCAGCGTTGGAATTTCACTGAGGTGGTGGCAGGTCGCATGCTGCAGGATGGAATCGAGAACACTCAAGTGAAAGGCAGAGTCTCGATTGAGGAGATCTTCAAAGTGCTCCTTCCATTGGGCCCTGACAGCCTCGGTGTCCTTGATGAGTGTTTCCCCGTTCTTGGCCAGGAGTGGGGTGGGGCCTTGGGAGTTTGGACCGTCGGTGGCCTTGACTGCAGTGAAGAATCCTCGCATATCGTGGCTGTCGACCGTTGTTGTATCTCCTGTGCTTTCTCCATCCACCACCTGTTCTTTAGGTCCCGAGTTTTTTGTTGGACCTGAGCCTTGAGCCGTCTGTAATGTTGTTTTGCAGCTCCCGAGTTGGGCTGCTGCTTGAGGCTCAGAAATGCTTTGCGCTTGCTATCTATTAGTTCTTCAATCTCCTGATCATTTTCATCAAACCAGTCCTGATGTTTCCTGGTTGAGTGACCAAGTGTCTCTTCACAGGCACTGGTTATAGAGGCCTGGAGGCAGACCAAGCGCTATGGGGATTCAGCATCTCGGGGTCATCAAGGCATGCCAGATTGGCTATGGAGGCGCTGGCTGTATAGGGTTCTCTTAGCTGGGGCTCTAAGTGCCCCGGCATTAACTTTTTTGCAGAACTGCTTCTGCTGTCCCCTCTGCTTTGGGGCAATGTTAATGGTCATGATGGATTGGATTCGGCGATGGTCTGTCCAGCAGTCATCAGCTCCTGTCATGGCGCGGATGATGCGCACATCCTTGCGATCCCTGGCTCGGACAATGACATAGTCGAGCAGGTGCCAGTCTTTGGAGCGAGGGTGTTGCCACGATGCCTTGTATTTGTTCCTCTGGTGGAACAGGGTGTTGGTGATAAGGAGTTCATGTTCTCGACATTTTGTCAGGAGTAGGTACCACTGGAGTTGGCTTTCCCTACCCCCTGTCTGTCAATCACGCCTCCCCAGAGGGCTGTGTCTTTGCCAACCCTGGCATTAAAATCACCCAGGAGGATCAATTTGTCGCCCGTGGGGATGCGGACAAGGATGTCTCAACGTTGGCATAAAAACCCTCTTTAGCCTCATCCATTGCATCGAGTGTAGGGGTGTAAGCACTGATGACTGCGGCACATTGGTTCCGAGATAGGGTGATACGGAGAGTCATGAGGCGTTCGTTAACCCCACAGGGGGAGTCTTTGAGGTGGTCGACCAGCTCATTCTTGACGGCAAAGCCGACTCCATGAAGGCGGCATTCTGCCTCTGGTTTCCCTTTCCAGAAAAAGGTGTAACCTCCACCATGTTCCTTCAACTGGCCTTCCCCTGCCCGCCGGGTCTCGCTTAGGACGGCGATGTCAATGTCAAAACGTCTGAGTTCCCGGGCAACTATGGCGGTGCAGCATTCCGGCCTGTTGCTGTTGGGATTGTCCATGAGGGTCCTGACGTTCCAGGTCCCGAACTTCATTCTGACGAAGTGGAAGATGCCTGTGCATGAGTTCTTTTAACGTGGGGTGGCCGCTACACACCGGCAACCACACGGGCTTAGCTGAACGAGGTCTTGGTCCAGTGGCAAGGGTGCATTAAGTAACAAGTCTCCATCTTATGCAACTATACAGTGACTACACAGAGAATATATCTATAGTCTGCATATATAACACCCAGGGCAGGTACAGCACAGGTCAGATGCAGAGTAAAGCTCCCTCTACACTGTCCCATTAAACACTCCCAGGGCAGGTACAGCACGGGTCAGATGCAGAGTAAAGCTCCCTCTACACTGTCCCATTAAACACTCCCAGGGCAGGTACAGCACGGGTCAGATGCAGAGTAAAGCTCCCTCTACACTGTCCCATCACACACTCCCAGGGTAGGTACAGCACGGGTTAGATACAGAGTAAAGATCCTTCCACCGTGCCCCACTGAGGTATCTCAGTCCCTGCCGCAGAAGAGCTCTTCTTTCTTGTACCCCTCCCCAGCATTTCACAAATAAGAAAGAAAATAAATCTGAACTATAGACAGTAACTGCTGGAAATACACAGCACAGTTGCTGTATAAAGTGAAAAAGGAAAAAAGAACTTGCATTTATATTGCACCTTTCACAACCTTTCAGGGTCTTCCAAAGTGCTTTACAGCCAATTAAATACTTTTGAAGGGTAGTCACTGTTGTAATGTAAGAAACACTGCAGCCAAAATGCAAAACACAATGCGCTAAAGGAACTTTTAATGTCAGGGATAAATATTTACCAGAACCCCGGGGTGAACTTCCCTGTTCTTCTTCGAATAATGCCATGGGATCTTTTGTGTCCACCTGAGAAAACAGGTTCGGTGTATCGTCTCATCTGAAAGACGGCACCTTCAACAGTGCAGCACTCCCTCAGTACGGCACTGGAATGTCGACCTGGGTTATGTGCTCAAGTCTCTGGAGTGGGGCTTGAAGCCACAGCCTTCTAACTCAGAGGTGAGAGTGCTACCCACTGAGCCACAGAAGACAGGGTAATGTTTCACACATGTACCCTTCATCCAAACACTGAGTTCTTCCTATAACCTTCAGGCTTTTGAAAACCCAAGTTTGGCTTCATCTAACTGTGGCTCCTTCAATTGTCTCACCCTCTCTCTCGCTGTTTTCAGTCCTTTGACTGGCCAGCACTGGAAGCTTTGGGCCTTCACTCAGTTAACTCCCCTGTTTCAAGCCTAAAATAGTCCTGATGAAAATGCAACACTCTTTTGCGAATAACACAAAGATTTTTTTTGCATTATGCTAATACTTGGTAAATTTGATAGACACGCTGGCACTATTTTGAATTGGTCATAAAAGTATGAGTAACTTGAGACCTTACCAGAGCATCTATCACTTCAGTAATTGTCATTGTAATGAAAGTATTCTTTGTGTAAGCCAAATGGGAGTGTTTTAAATAACATCCAGATTTTTATGATGCCTCCTAATGTGTTATCACACCATGACAGTGAACAGGATATGCCTTTTTTAATATGACATATGTCACAAGATGTTACGCTGTGATATGACAGAATGTCACACCAGAATTGTAATCGCTTTGTGCTTTTTTTCTTCCTTCCAACCCAAATCTACTAAACATTATTAAAATAATTAAGCATGGAATAGAAATGGCCAAAGAACGGAAAAGTGTAACAAAGTGAAATGTCGCAACGTATTGTCGAGGAACCCAGTTACATGAAGTAGATTCAGTGTGGCATTAAGCTTCCATTTAACCTGACTCTCGTAGAATCTCATAGGGAGGCTCCTTCGACATTCAGCTGGTGACTGCCTCGTGTGGAATTGAGCCATACAGATACTGGTGTGGGATCAGTTGGCTGATCTTGCTTGAGGCAGAAGTTGGCCTCCTGCACTTAGCCTCAGTGCCCTCGAGCTAGAGAGGGGTAAAATCACAGTCAGGATTCCCAGAAGTACCTCCATGCTAGAAAATACCCGTGTGTCTGGATGTCAGGGGAGGGAGGGATTGGGCTCATTTGTGTAACCCCAATGGTTAAATAGTCTTTTGGCACACAATGTCGAGCCTCACACATGAATATTAATTGAGTGAAGTACCAGATGGTGGCCGCCAACTGTGGAACTGGACTTTAGGATGTGTAAGTGTGGTCGAAGAATTGGTAACATAAACATCTCTCTTGCCCGGTTCAACTATTTTCATCTCTCTCATTCCTTGACTTTCGTCCAAAATTTCTTAAATGCTTGAGCTGATGCTGCATTGCTGGGTGACAGTCTTGGGAAACATTTAAGAACGGTGTCTGAGTTAGTACCTTGGAATTACACAAATTAGCCTAAAGGGAGCTTTACTCTGTATCTAAACCTATGCTCTACCTGTCCTGGGAGTGTATGATGGGACAGTGTACAGGGAGCTTTACTCTGTATCTAACCCGTGCTGTACCTGTCCTGGGAGTGTTTGATGGGACAGTGTACAGGGAGCTTTACTCTGTATCTAACCCGTGCTGTACCTGTCGTTATATAGTACCCAGGATATTATACCCTGTAATTATATTGTACCCAGAAGCTGTAACCTTATACTCATGTGGTATCCCTGGGTACTATACAGTGTCAGCTGTGGCTCACTGGATGGCACTCTTGTCTCTGAGTCAGAGGGTTGTGGGTTCAAGTCCCACTCCAGGGACTTGAGCACAAATAATCTTAGTTGACACTCCAGTGCAGTGTTGTACTGTCGGAGATGCTGCCTTTCGGATGAGACGTTAAACCGTGGTCCTGTCTGCTCTCTCAAGTGGATGTAAAAGATCCCATGGCACTATTTCAAAAAGGAGCAGGGGAGTTATCCCTGGTGTCTTGGCCAATATTTATCCCTCAATCAACACAACAAAAACAGATTATCTGGTCATTATCACATTGCTGTTTTGCAAATTTGCTGCTGTGTTTCCCACATTACAACAGTGACTATACTCCAAAAGTACTTCATTGGCTGTAAAGCGCTTTGAGACGTTCGGTGGAGAAATATCACCAACGATGTCTCCGCAAGATCCTACAAATCCCCTGGGAGGACAGGCGCACCAATATCAGCGTCCTTGTCCAGGCTAACATCCCCAGCATTGAAGCACTGACTACACTTGATCAGCTCCGCTGGGCAGACCAGAGTTCGCATGCCAGACACGAGACTCCCAAAACAAGTGCTCTACTTGGAGCTCCTTCACGGCAAATGAGCCAAAGGTGGGCATTGGAAACGTTACAAGGACACCCTCAAAGCCTCCCTGATAAAGTGTGACATCCCCACTGATACCTGGGAGTCCCTTGCCCAAGACCACCCTAATTGGAGGAAGTGCATCCGAGAGGGCGCTGAGCACCTCGAGTCTCATCGCCAAGAGCATGCAGAAATCAAGTGCAGACAGCGGAAAGAGCGTGCGGCAAACCAGTCCCACCCACCCCTTCCCTCAACGAATATCTGTCCCACCTGTGGCAGAGTCTGTGGCTTTTGTATTGGACTGTTCCGCCACCAAAGAACTCACTTCAGGAGTGGAAGCAAGTCTTCCTCGATTCCGAGGGACTGCCTATCCT
This sequence comes from Pristiophorus japonicus, assembly GCF_044704955.1. Taxonomy (NCBI): domain Eukaryota; kingdom Metazoa; phylum Chordata; class Chondrichthyes; family Pristiophoridae; genus Pristiophorus; species Pristiophorus japonicus. The sequence continues at coordinate 96,808,097 of NC_091994.1, forward strand.
GATGATGATGATGATGGTTGTGAAAGGCGCTATATAAATCCAAGTCTTTCTTTCTTTATAACCCTCTATATTGATATTGTACCTGAGTACTATACCCTGTCAGAAGAAAGAAAGAGCAAACTTTCATTTATATAGAGCCTTTCACAACCTCAGGACGTCCCAAAGTGCTTTATAGCCAATGAAGTACTGTTGTAATGTAGGAAAGGTAGCAGCCAATTTACACCCAGCACGGTCTTACAAACAATATTTAGACAATGACCAAATCATCTGTTTTAGTGATGTAGGTTGAGGGATAAATATTGGCCAGGACACCGGAGAGAACTTCTCTGTTCTTCTTTAAAATAGTGCCATGGGATCTTTTACGTTCACCCGAGGGGTCAGACGGGGCCTCGGTTTAATGTCTCATCGAAAGATAGCACCTCTAACTGTACAGCACTCCCCTCAGTACTGCACTGGATTGTCAGCCTGGTTTATGTGCTCAAGTCTCTGGAGTGGTGGCTTGAACCCATTACCTCCAACTCAGAGGTTGGAATGTTATATCCCTGCAGTTACCTCTGGTGTCCCCCAAGGATCTATCCTTGGCCCTCTCCTATTTCTCATCTACTTGTTGCCCCTTGGCAACATCATCCGAAAACACAGCATCAGTTTCCACATGTACGCTGATGACACCCAGCTCTATCTCACTACCACTTCGCTCGACCCCTCCACGGTCTCTAAATTGTCAGACTGCTTGTCCGACATCCAGCTGTGGATGAGCAGAAATTTTCTCCAATTGAATATTAGGAAGACTCAAGCTATTGTTTTTTGTTCCCATCACAAACTCCGTTCCCTAGCCACTGACTCCATCCCTCTCCCCAACTTCTGTCTGAGGCTGAACCAGGCTGTTCACAACCTTGGTGTCATATTTGACCCTGAAACGAGCTTTCGACCACATATCCGCAGCATAACTAAGACCGCCTATTTCCACCTCCGTAACATTCGTCTCCGCCCTTGCCTCAGCTCATTAGAACATAAGAACATGAAATAGGAGCAGCGTCCATCCATGCCTTTGTTACCTCAACACACTCCTGGCTGGCCTCCCACATTCTATCCTACGTAAACTATAGGTGATCCAAAACATGGCTATCCGTATCCTAACTCACACCAAGTTCCGCTCACCTATCACCCGCTGACCGATATTGACATCCGGTTAAGCAATGCCTCGATTTTAAAATTCTCATCCTTATTTTCAAATCCCTCCATGGCCTCGCCCCTCCCGATCTCTGTAATCTCCTCCAGCTCCACAACCGCCTGAGATGTCTGTGCTCCTCTAATTCTGCTCTCTTGAGCATCCCTAATTATAATCGTTCAACCATTGGTGGTTGTGCCTTCTGTTGCCTGGGCCTTAAACTCTGGAACTCCCTGCCTAAACCTCTCTGCCTCTCTTTCCTCCTTTAAGATACTCCTTAAAACCTACCTCATTGACCAAGCTTTTGGTCACCTGCCCTAATTTCTCCTTACGCGGCTTGGTGTCAAATTATTTATCCCATAATACTCCTGTGAAGTGCCTTGGGATGTTGCACTATGTTAAAGGCACTATATTTCTATACAAGTTGTTGTTGTTGTAGTTATATTGTATTCCTCGATACTGCACCCTTGGATGTTCTACCCTTCGAGTCAAATTGCAGCCGGGTTAGGTTCTGCTCTTGGCCTGTACGCTGCTGTGTTGGAAGGTGAGATGGCACTGGTAGGTTTTGTCCCGAACTGTCTGCCCATGATGAGGAGACATCTTTTCACTCAGCGAGTTGTCAGGATCTGGGACGCTCTCCCTGAAAAGGTGGTGGAAGCTGATTGCATAAGTACTTTTAAAAGGACGTTGGGCAGGTACTTGAGCATGAGGAACTTACAGGGCTACGGACAAAAAGCGAGGCAAGGAAGTAAACATGACTGCTCTTTCAAAGAATCGGCACAGGCACGACGGGCCGAATAGCCTCCTTCTGTGTTGTACGATTCTGTGAGCTTTGATTCTGTTTGCGTGTTGAGGGTAACGATTGTGACGGCTGGGCCCTGCCATTCTCACTGATCATTGGGTCATGCAATGGCTGTTTGTCCCATGGATGGTTCGATGGTTTGCGTCGAGCCTGTCGGATTTCGAGCAGGAGGAAACCCCCATGTTTGGCTGCAAGTATGGTTGAGTTTCCCAGCAGGAAGAAGGTGAGAATCCACAGGCATCTGAGAGAACAGACGTGCTGCCACTTCAGAAGCTGATTTACACTTACTCTGCTAATCAGGCAGACTGCTAAATCGCCTTCATTAATAAATAACTCCCGCTGCTTTCCGCTTTAAAGAAAATGTAACAAACTTTAAATTCCTAACTAAATTAATTTGGCTTGTGTTAAACAGTTGCTTATGAAGAGAGCTAAAAGAGGAATCAAATAAAGTTAACATGAAAAATGAGTAACAGAAAAAGCTTGGGAGCCAGTGGACAGTGATTGATAGCGAATTAAAACCTGTCTCCATAGTCACTGGCTACGGTCTCTTCTTTGCTGTTTGTGATTTGACACGATTGGTTGCATGCTCATGGTTGACAGGTACCAATTCGAAGTTAAGTCGTGCATCCAAAAGCAGGACAGTCGAACATCTAACTGTGATAGGAGTACAGGAATTGTGAGGAGACACATTAGACCCAACAAACATTTGCCTTTTTCATTGACCTCAACCTCACCAAACCACCTTCTCATTATATCCCTCAATTCCTTCTCTCTGTCTCTCCGCCCACACACACATATACTAATCTGCTTCAATGAATTTCACTGCTAACTTATTCAACAATCACTCTTTGGCTCTCTTCCTACTCCTCGTGTCCTCATATTTATGGGTACAGAAATCTAATGGTTAAAGAAGAAGAAAGACTCGCATTTATATAACGCCTTTCACGACCTTTCAGGACGTCCCAAAATGCTTTACAGCCAATCAAGTACTTTTGAAGTGTAGTCACTGTTGTAATGTAGGAAACACGGCAGCCAACTTGCGCACAGCAAGCTCTCACAAGCAGCAATGTGATAATGATGAGATAATCTGTTTTCGTGATGTTGGTTGAGAGATAAATATTGGCCAAGTTATCGGAAGAACTCCCCTGTTCTGCGAAATTGTGCTGTGGGATCTTTTACGTTCAGTTGAGAGGGTAGACTGGGCCTCAGTTTAACGTCTCATCCGAAAGACGGCACCTCTGACAGTGCAGCGCTCCCTCAGGACTACACTGGAGTGTAAGCCTAGATTATGTGCTCGTCTCTGGAGTGGGGCTTGAACCCATAACCTTCTGACTCAAGAGGTGAGAGTGATACCCACTGAGCAACAGTGTGGGATTCCCAACGTCATTTATAACAGTGCGGATTCCCAACATTTCATTTAATTAAATTCAAATAATACTGCATCACAAGATATAGCTCCGTTAAAAGTTCCAAGGATTTGGACTGAAATAATAATCCCCCCCACCCCACTAAATGTTCACCTTTCTCTCTTTAAGGGCACCAAGCAACTGGCATAGTCTGTGGAATTCTGTCACCATTTCCAGTCCAAAACCAGATGAGGGTGGGACAGGATTTTGGGCTGGGTAAGGGTGGGGGAGCGGGCAGGGGCGAGGCTGACCCATGGAGGCCCCTGCATTATTTTAAAAGGCTCAGTGAAATTCTCTCACAAAAGTGTGAGGCATTTAAAGCGCAACAACTGAAAATTAGTCTTTTTCTGTGCAACAAATTTATTTCTGAAGGAACAATACTTCAGCAGAATATCCTCCTCAGACTTTAATGGGTGTTTCAACAAAGGGCCTAGAGTGACCTGACTGAAACATGGTGTTACACACAGATAGGTTACACACTGACAGCAATGAAAGATGTCCACTGATATGGTACAGCAGGCAGTAATCATCTGCCTATTTTGACACTGACAGTACCTAAACTATAAGCTATTACACTTCAAAGCATTCCGAGTGAATTATAACTTCCATTGTGTTCTGGATTTAAAGGGGACCACACCTTCATTCGATAAACTTTTTTTTCATTTGTTTGCAAGTGTAAAACTTTATCTTTCCCAGTTTGCTGACTCTTGCGGGGAACAGATACGCAGTTGGCAGCTGTACTCTCGTTTCTCACCAACATAGTTATTCACCATGTTATAGCACAGGGGTTATGTGAACAGGCTAACAATCCTGAGGACTTGTTGGTAGGGTGAGATGAAGTAAGGCTGGAGGAGGCTCGTCTGGAGCGTAAACACCAGCATTAGACCTGTTGGGCTGAATGGCCTGTTTCTGTGCTCTAATTTCTATGCAATGTAGTGATTTGCAAGTTTAAATCCCACCATGGCTAGTTTTGAAATTGAATTCAATAACTCGGGTAATATGTGAGGTAAAATTGACCATGAAACTGCCAGGTAAAAGCCCAACTGGTCCAGGAACAAACAAACATTATAACTGCAGGAGGACAGGAAGAAAATCAGAGAAAAAGGCGGCAGCTCTTTAAATGCTTTTATTTCTCGGATCTGACTTGTCTTGGTCGTCCAGGAATACCGCCTGATGACAGAGAAATCGCCGCCTCAGTTTAAAGGCCTTTACTGGAGATTTAAAAATAAGCTGATTTCCTTTCCTGCAGATTTGAATGATTTGTGTTTCAATTTCTGAGATCTTGGTGTTTTTTTTAGCAGGAGTGGTTTGTTGCATCTGAATTAAGGCACAGATTTAAGGTGATTGGCAAAAGAACCAAAGGCGACATAAGAAAAAACTTTTACACAGCCAGTGGTTAGGATCTGGAAGGCACGGCCTGAATGGGTGGTGGAGGCAGACTCAAACCCTGCTTTCCAAAAGGGAGTTGGATAGTACCTGAAAGAAAAATATTTGCAGGGCTACAGGGAAAGGGCGGGGAAGTGGGAAAAGCTGAAGTGCTCTTGCAGAGAGCCGGCACGAACTCGACAGGCTAAATGGCCTTCTTCCATGCTGTAACCATTCTATGATTCTATGAGTGTAAAAATGGCTTAAGTTTGATGCCAACCATCCTAGGAAGGCCAGTTAAGTTTTGAGAAATGTGTACCAGCTTTTCCCAAGTAATATCATGCGAGTATAGGAATTGCTGGATGAGAAAAGATCAAGGTCCATCTCGTTCACCTTCTACCATCCTGATAGTCGCTCGATACAACAATAACGGAGTTGTTGACTAATCACAGCAATCAGTCTCTATCAATGAGTCTACAATAGAGCCAGACATGAGGTGAGGAAAACTCCCACTGGTGGAGAGCTTTGGGAACCAGAGGTCCAAAGTCACCCGTTCCTCCCCAGCACTCACCACATGTCATGTCCCAAATTACTCAGGAACTGTATCCAAAATATTTTCTGCAAGAAATCTATCTCACTTGCATCTGACTGAATCAATATTAACTGCTGTGTTAAGAATTGGGTGTTGGTTTTTGGGGAGAGTGTGTTGGCTCTGCATGCCAGGTATGATCCCTTTCCCTCTGATGGCCTGGCCTCCCCACTGAGTCGCTAATCTCCTTCATTTCACACCCTTGGTTGCTATTCTCACGCAGGTTCTGGAAGCCACAAGAGGCTGTCGACCCATACTCTTGCAGCTACACGAGCTGGGGCATGTTTTGCGCATTACAGTTAGCCTCGGTTACCCTGTGATAGGAAGGGAAAGAAATATTGGGCACAGTTCCCACTCCTGATCTCTATCCAGGGAAATACCCAGGATAGGGGAGGCCAGGATTGGGCTTGGCTGTGATGCCCCAGCAGTCAAATAGCCTGTAACACTTAAGTCTCATGTATCAGGGGTATTTGCACAATCCCTTCCCCCCCAGCAGGAAGCTGCCCTCACAGGGAGCAAGGGTCAGAGATCGGGCAACAACATTCCAGGCCTCATTCCCTGCTGGAAGGGAATCATAACAGAATTACCTCCCATAAAGAATAGTCACTTCGACGCGACGCTGGAGGTGGGCTAGTTCCTGTGGAACCACACCTCAGCATAAGTCAGCGTTGAGAGGCAAACATCTGAAAAAATATACGTCACAGCACTGAATCTGACCAGGGGAAAACTCAGTCATTTCTTTACCTTTTTGTCTTCACAGTGTCTTTATGGCTGCTATGTCCATTCTTCTATAATCCCCACTTTCCACCGGAGGTGCTATTGGCTTCTTCAGGTAAGAGATGGTTTATATTGTTTTATAAAGCACTGGGTGATAATTGGTACAAAAATGAACTTGTACAGCATTGCAAGATACTGTTCAATGTGTTTCTGTCAGCTGCTTTTGCCTCCTGTTGTCATGTTTCCTCTTTGCGTTTGCGTTGGAGCTCTTGATCTGAGCTACTTTGTAATTGGCTACCACAGCGAGTGGATCAGCCATGTACTGATGACTTTTGTACAGTGAAGATATGTTCGTAAAACTGCCTGTCAAACCTGAGTTTTGAACGCCTCGTCTTTTGGGTTGGGAGCACAGTGGTCAACACATCTTCCTCTGGGGCAGAAGATTAATGGTAAACACCCTCCACATCTACACTGGTAGGCTGAGGCCCAACACATTATCTTTGTAACTGGGAGCCAAGTGGTGAAATAGCTGAGCTACCAAACTAGTCAATGTATCACGATTTGTTTTTTTAAATTTTGGCAGTGGCTGCTGCTCAACCCATCAGCTTAAAAACTTCAGTTTTCCAGGACACACAATGTTCCTGTCTTTCCTTGGTTCCTTACCGTTCTGACATCTCTCTTACACACTGTACCGATCTGACACATTAGCTTTTGAGTCCTATAGCTCCCTTGTCCCACACATTTTCCATTGCTTATTCGAGGTTTTCAATCCTAGAGTTAGTGACAGTGAAAACTTCTTTTAACTGAGAAAACATCAACAGATAAAAGAGAACACAAGGAGGTACACTGGGGCATTGGGCAATAAATACAACAGGTGTTCCTTCCACGCCCTGTGTGAAATTACTTATCAGCTGCAGAATGTGGACCAGATACTTTCACTGGAGCGTATATATCGGGGGGGGGGGTGTGGGGGTGTATATTGCGTGATATTCTCCCTCTACTCCTCTCCCCTCCACGCTGCTCCTCCTCTCCTCCGTTCCCTTCTCCTCTCCCCTCCCCCCTCAGCTCCCTTCTCCTCCCCCGCTCCTTTCCCCCTGATCTCCACTCTCCTCCCCTTTTCTGCTCTCCCCTCTTTCCCATCCCCTCCTCTCTCCTGATCTCCACTCCCCTCCCCTCCCCCCTCAGCTCCACTCCTCTCCCCTCTTTCTTTTCCTCCACTGCTCCTCTCTCCCCCTCCTCTCCTCTCCCCCGCTCTGCCCCTCCCCTATACTCCCCCTCCCCTATACTCCAATGTGTTTCAACCCAACCTGCTCAACCTTCATAAGACTTTCGATCTGTCGGAGAAACAGTGCTGCAGACACAACCCGTGTCAGCCATTAACCATTGTATCTCAGCGGGACTTCCGAGCTTTGTTTGTGAATAAAGGGGCTTTCTCTTTCTTCAGGACAGCCTGTGGTTCCCCTGCCACATTGGCATGTTGTATGCGTTTCAAATATTTGCACACGGGAGATGAATTTAGCTAAAACAGCTAGTTTATAATGAGGCCCTGTTGGCACGATCAGGAAGGGCGTGATCAATAACGAAGGCAGCAACAATAAAATAATACAAACTGTGACAAACAAAGAAAATAAATAATGCAGCAAAGTAAATAGTCGCACAATAAGAATAAGTGCAAATAAAGCAGCATGGCTTAGCATATATAACAGTGATGATAATTGCTTGGTATCAGTGGACACGCTGCAGGGTCGGTAACCGGAGGGCACAGATTTAAAGTGATTGGCAAAAGAAACAGAGGCGACACGAGGGAACATTTTTCATGGAACAAGTGGTTAAGATTTGGAATGCGCTGCCTGATAAGGCGATGGAAACAGATTCAGTAGCAGCCTTCAAAAGGGAATTGGATAAATACTTGAAGGAGAAAAAATTGCAGGGCTTTGAGGAAAGAGCGGGGGAGTGGGACTAACTGGATTGCTCTTCGAAAGAGCTGGCACAGACTCGATGGGCCGAATGGCCTCCTTCTGTGCTGTGCTATTCTATGATTGTATGATTCTATGTCCATGGATGCCGGGTGTAAACGGGACAGGCCCGACTGTGATGATCCCTGAAATCAAATGGGGTTCTAGCACTCGCTGTCGGGGCTGTGGTGAAATGAAGTTGTTTGGGTGCTGACTCACACTGTACACACATTATGCAGCTTAAAGCTGATGGAGTTGATATTCATCTTTACCGCTTGGGTGTTAAGTATGGCCTGGGCTGAGCTCAGAGAGGAATTGTGGTTGGGGAACATCTCACGCCAGTTGCAGAATTAAATGGCGGAGCAGGCTCGAGGGGCCGTATGGCCTACTCCAGCTCCTATTTCTTATGTTCTTATGCCTCCCATTCATTTCAATGGATGGGAAAATCAGGCCGCAGCTGTTAACCAGTGTGGAATTATTCTCTGCAGAAGATCGGGGTTTCGAATTACATTCCTCAAGTCATAGCAGACGTCTGTCTCCGCAACTGGTCTCACCATAGACATCTACTTTGTGGCTCTCAGACAGACCAAACTGCCCGACAAACTGTGCTGCACTATTTTATGTTACTGTGAAATTGTCAGCAAGAGAAAAAAAGGCAAAAGGTTCAGATTGTGTTTTGGTGGGATGGTGAGGAACATCTGTGCCCAACATGCGGGTGCAGGCTTTGCCAGGCTCTGCGTTAAAGGGGCTTGGCAGGCTCCCCAATGTTGGTCCATTGGGTAAATGCCTTGGTATTGAGTCACACTGACGAGGAAGGTTGCTGCTTTCATTCCCAGGGTTAGCTACTCCTGAGTCGGAAGAACAGTGAAGGGTTGGCCTCAGCGCCATGGATTTGGTGGGGTGAAAGGTCACGTGTGCCCCCACTCTCGAACGCTGGCACGCGGGCAAAGGTCAGAGGAGGAAATGGGTCCTGCTTTCAACATGGTGAGGATGTAGGGGGGAGGAGACAGGAAGAAACAAGATGGGAACGTTCACCAACATACCGGCTATCATAGTACCGATTATAGTATCGAGAAACAGAGACCCCTCGCGAAGGCCAGTGGGGCTGGGGGGCGAGGTATGAGACAGCAGGTTTTTCCTGCATCCTAGTGCAGTTTTTGGGGGAGGTGGCAGGACATGATGCAAAAATCTTCATGGGGATAACCTTGTGCTGTGAAGCGTGAGCAACAGGCCGAGGTGATTTGTTCAATCTTGGAGCAAAATTGTCTGATCCTAATGCCAAATCCAAATGCACACAGAGGAAGCGAGAGGTACGGGAGGGAGGGGGCAAAGGGAGAATCAAGGGCCAGGTCCTGGTGTTTGCTTTGCTGCTCATAACTTAATAGCTAATAACCAAGACCACTACAGCATGAGACACAGACGCAAACAATGAGGACTTTAACTGTCAGTGGGTTACCGGCGGGTTACAGTTAGATTGCCACGGTAGAGTGAGGCCGTGGCGATTTTAATCGGCAGAAGGTTTCCCGCCCAGAAGTGGCTGCTGGTCTGGGGAAATTGCAGGTTAGTGTGGGGACCGCGGTTCCGCAGAGGGAGGAAGGCAGGGTCCTTGGAGTATAGGAGGGGGGGGGGGGGGGGGGGAGTATGGGGACAGGGAAGGCCTAAACTTTCCTCGTGAGGCCCGAAGGAGCACTCCTGCTCCCTCTGACCCCACAAAAGGAAAACTTGCTTTGAAATGGCCTCGTCTGCTTCCAAACCTCTTCCGACTTCACTTTGACTGCCGGTTACAGCTGTAGCGGTCAGTGCTCAGTAACATCATCGGATCCCAATAAGGAAAGGACACACTCACACACCCTTCCCCCCATCCCCATCCTTCCCTGCTTGCCAGCTTCTGGCCTGGCCTCAGAAGACCAGGTTAAAGTTGAAGATGGCTGGATGCAGGCCTGATATCGGAGGGTAGATCTGCCGGTTGATTTTAACTGCCGTCCCACCTGGTTCCCTCGGGTTAAAATCGAGCCACAGTCTATTCCCTAAGACCAGGCCTGGGAGCTGGGAGTTTGTGGAAAGTGGACAGTACCCCAAATCCAAGACTGACTGGCTCCTTAATATCAGGGACAACACTTGATTTGAACGCCACACACTTCGACCAATGTCTTTAACCAAGTTCTTTCAGCAGGAGAAAAGAAAATCAATCATGGAGCGAGGAAAGTGGAATTGGAAGATGGCTGTTCAGAGGTCGGAGGTCAGCTGTGAGGGGAGGTCGAACCTCTCACCTGCATTTACAGCATCTGCTTGGTTGGCTGTTTCTCAAATTTTACCTGGCAGCTCGTCAAGAAGGGAGACTTCAGCGAGTCGTTAACAATAATCAGATAGGAGAGAAGTGCAAGGAGAATGCAGTGGATTAAAAGTGACAGCTTTTATTATTGATATGGGACTAAGTTTAGAGAAAGTATGTGAAGAACATTCTGGAAAATCAATTTGCGCAGGCTTTGAAGCATTGACTTTAATAGCCAGCAGACTGGAATCATTTTTACAAAAAGAAATAAATAAATGAAACTGCTTTTTCTTAAACTGTGCCAATTGCTCAGTTGGTTAGCCTCCAGTCCCGAGTGGTGTCTTACCACGCAGGCGTGGGGACAAGGTTCTAGTTTGACCTTCAGTGTTTGCTGAGTTTGTTGATCTCCGCTCCCTCCCCTCTCTCAAGCCCCCCCATCCGCTCTCCATTCCTTTGAATCTGGCCGCTGCATATTCCCCCGCCCTTCGCTGTTCTCTATTGCCATTAATGTAGTTGGGATTCCAGCAGACAGACATCCTTGAGCTGATTAACTATTCCACTGCTCTCCTGGCCGGCCTCGCACCAATTTACCGTTCACCCATCACCCACTGTGCTCATTGACCTACATTGGCTCCCAGTCCTGCAACACCTCGATTTTAAAATTCGCATACTTATATTCCGATCCCTCCATGGCCTCGCCCCTTCCTATCGGGCCGCACCTCTCCAGAGGCTCAATGCACCGAATTTCCTGCATTACGTGACTCCCTCAGTCCCTGGTACTCAAACTTTATCGACCGATTCCAGTTCAGTGATCAGGGTATAGCTTCCACTCCGTGTTTCCATAGGAATAAACAGATTATAAAGTAGTTTTGCCACTTTGCAAATTGCTTTGTTATTACTTCTGAAATCAGCCATTTGATATATATTTTTTAAGAAACAGAAGACTAGACAAAGCTTCCTCATATGCTTTGTTCTAAGTCTTTTGAAGAGCATAAGGCAGAATTTTCACACCAGCTTCACATTATTGATGCTGTGTACTTCAAGATTTTGACACTAAAAGCTTTCTGTTGTACTGGGTCCAAAAGAGATATGACAGGGCAATAAAATATAAAATGAATGCCATTTATATGAAATGCCAAAGTTTGTTTCTTCTGTCACAATTTTCTCCTGTAGCTATAAGATGTGTTTACATATAAACTGTGTCTTAAGGACCATGTGGTGCAGCGGGTTAAAGCACTGACATTTCACCCTGAGCGCTAATCCAATCCAGACTGATGTGAGGACAATCATTTAGATCTGCTCTGTGTGTGAAATAGTTTGAATAGCCTCACATTCTAATTGGGCAAGGGCCTAAGGCACAAACCATTCTAGCGAAAGGCCGGCACAGACACAATGGGCCGAATGGCCTCCTTCTGTGCTGTAAAGGTTAGATCTTATTTTGACACTATATCTCACTCAGGGAAGCCACAGAATGGCTAGTGTGGGGAAAAGGAAAAAGTGTAGTGCAGTGAGGTTTTCTCTGTAATTGACTCACCTGTGACCTAACCATCAATGATAACTTCCAAAAGACAACAACAACAACTTGCATTTATATAGTGCCTTTAACATGGCAAAACGTCCTAGGGCGCTTCACAGAAGCGTTATCCTACAAAATTTGAGACCGAATCACATAAAGAGATATTAGGACAGAAGAGATAGGTTTTAAGGAACATCTTAAAGCAAGAGGGAGAGGTATAAAGGTTTAGGGAGAGAATTCCAGAGCACAGGCATCTTCCACCCTGCAATATGCAGTTCGGGACCTAGAATATTAGGTCCTTCATTGAAATACGTGTGAACTCATTGAACACTTCCCTTTTTGGCGTGGAAACAAGTCATCCTCGATTTGAGGGACCGCCTAAGTAGAAGAAGATGGGTGAACATGACTAGGTGCGAGTTAGGATACGGGCTCCAGAGTTTTGAATGAGCTCAAGTTTGTGGAGGGTGGAAGATGGGAGGGCGTTGGAATAGTCAAGCCTGGAGGTTATAAAGGCATTGATGAGGGTTTCAGCAGCAAGTGAGTTGAGCCCAGGGGGAGATTCGGGCAATATCGTCAACTACCAAAATAAAAGTGCTGTTAATTTTGAAAATATTTTATTAATACTAGCAGATCTGCTGTGAGGTTGCTTGTGATAAATTCAATGACACGTTTTTACTTGCCTTATTCTCTAAGGTGAAGTGTGTCTCTTTGAGACAGCAATGTCTAATTGTGTTTAAACCGAGGCTCGGGTCATTCAGAGTTTAATTGTTGTTTGATCAGGAACCTGTGCAGATTGAAGTGTACACACCAGTTTCAGACTGCAGCTTTGAAGCACCCAGCATTTTAACCAGTGCATTTATTAATAAGTACTGCTGTTTATGTGTTAATAAGTATATAACAAATAATATGCTACTATGTCAATAAATACCAAAAATTCCAGGAAAAAATAGAATAGAGAATTTGAGCCACTGTGCTAAAGTAGTTCACATGCCAAGATGAGGCACTCTATAGAGGGAGCTTTACTCTGTTGTACCTGACCAGGGAGTGCTTGATGGGACAGTGTCGATGAGGCTTTACTTTTCATTTAACTGTGTATGCTTGACATGGATTGCTTGATTGGTCAGTATCGAGGAAACTTTGCTCCAACCCATACTGTGTCTGGCCTGCGAGTGTTTGACCGGACAGTGTAGAGCGATCTATATTCTAACCTGTTCTGTACCTAACCCAGTAATACATGATGTGACAGTTTAGAGGCACCTTACCCATACTGTACCTGGCCTGCGAGTGTTTTCATCAGACAGTGTAGAGCGATCTATATTCTAACCTGTTCTGTACCTAACCCAGTAATACATGATGTGACAGTTTAGAGGCACCTTACCCGTACTGTACCTGACCTGCGAGTGCTTTGATCCTGAAACTGGATTTGCAAGGTGTAAATTGTGCCATTCTCCAGCACTAATATTTCTCACCTTGGAAAGGCTTCGATAGGATAAGAACATAAGAACATAAGAAATAGGAGCAGGAGTAGGCCATCTGGCCCCTCGAGCCTGCTCCGCCATTCAGTAAGATCATGGCTGGTCTGATCATGGACTCAGCTCCATTTCCCTGCCTACTCCACATAACCCTTTACTCCCTTATCGCTCAAAAATCTGCCAATCTCCGCCTTAAATATATTCAATGACCTAGCCTCCACAGCTCTCTGGGGCAGAGAATTCCACAGATTTAGAACCCTCTGAGAGAAGAAATTTCTCCTCATTTCAGTTTTAAATGGGCGGGTCCTTATTCTAAGTATAGGCATTGCAAAGATGTTTCCACTTGCGGGCAAGACAAGAACTAGAGGTCGTAAGTATAAGGTAGTCACTAATAAACCCAACAGGGAATTCAGGAGAAACTTCCTTACCCAGAGAGCGGTGAGAATGTGGAACTCGCTCCCACAGGGAGCAGCTGAGGAGAGTAGCATGGATGCATTTAAGGGGAAGCTGGATAAGCGCATGAGGGAGAAAGGTATATGTTGATGAAGTAGGGTCGGATAAGGCTCGTGTGGAGCATAAACACCGGCATGGATCATGTGGGCCGAAAGGCCTGTTTCTGTGCCGCAGATAGTTTGTAATACTTTGTAATCTTGAAGAGTATGAAATGAAAGATGGCACCATGGTGTCAGGCTGATTTATTTTTAAACGAAAGAGTAAATGGCAGAGGTTAAGGAGCTGGGGGGAGGGCCAGGAATAACTGTAAAACAAATCTGTTCTTATTATCTGTACGTGTAAATTCTTTGCAGGAGCTGTCAACAATATTCTGTTAACACCACATGTCGACAGAGAGATACAGATGAGTGAGGCTATTTGGCCCATCTCAGCTCGTCCATTTAGAAAGATCCTCCTCCCCTTCCCCCACGCCGGTATCCAACTATCTTTTAAGTAACTCCAGAACATTTGGCTCCAGTACTCTACCCAAAAGTCCATTTCATGTGTTGAGACCTCCCACTATCAGTCTTAAATTTGCTTTTTTCTATTTTGAACCTTTGTCCATTTTGTCACAAGATCATCATGGATATTCTTTTGAAAACCCTCCAAAAGCATTTCTGGAATAAATAATGGAAAAATTAGCAAAATACAAGAACATTTTCTCCAAAAATAGAAGGCAGAGAAGTGACCTAATAGAGGTCTTTAAAATTCTGAAAGGGTTTAATGGGGAAGACGTGGCAGAAATGTTTCCACTTGTGGGGGAGACCAGAACTAGGGGCCATAAATATAAGATGGTCACTAATAAACCCAATGGGGAATTCAGGAGAAACTCCTTTAGCCAGAGAGTGGTTAGAATGTGGAACTCACTACCACAGGGAGTAGTTGAGGCGAATAGTATAGATACATTTAAGGGGAAGCTGGATAAACACCTGGGGGAGAGAGAAATAGAAGGATCTGTTGATGGGTTTCGATAAAGAGGGGCGCGAGGAGGATCGTGTGGAACATAAACATGGACTTATTGGGCCGAATGGTCTGGTTCTGTGCTGTGCATTCTATGTAATTCTATCAAATCTAGACTCTTGTATCTTAACCTGCATTCTACGGGAAGTGTTTGAAACTGGTTGATGTCATTTCATTAAAGATCCTTCCAACCAGGCGAGAGAGGAGACTTGCATCCCCTTCTGCTTGGGCTGGATTTGCACCAGGGTCTCAGAGTTGAATGGACAAGTGGGCCAACCACCATTACTATAGATGAAGGATCCTACACAAAACATTAAGCTACCTTTCAGTCTCAGACCTATTGTTTAACCAATATAATGGATGTTTATCCTGAGAAAATAAAATTCCTAAGTGACCCTTGCTTCCTGCTCCTGCTGTTAGCTTTGCGCTGAGGGACCCCTCCCCCAGCCCTAGCTTCCATCAAGCAGTCATAAATTCAAGATCTTCTGTCTCGCAGTAGAGAAGACCATCTGCTATAATTATGATCGTTAACCCTGTAAGCAATTGAAGCGGTTAGAATTTGCACAAGCTCTCTGATTCTTTCTGAAATCTGGATTACTGCAAATTTCTTCATTCGGTTCTGCCAGTTATTAATTCCATTTTTCAATTCCACTTTCCTCTTCCCCCACTCCCTCCGAAGATGTCGAATCTTGTCAGGGCCCCTTCGGTACCTCCGACAATTAGTCATTCTTGATGTCTGAGTTTGGGCTGTGAATTTTGGCAAAGTATTTGATTGAGGATTGGGGTCACTGCTGAGTGTAGTTCTGCTTTCACTCAACAGCCACACATGTGCACCTTTGAGGAAGGATTGCTGGTCAGCAGGGAGCCTGAGATGCACATCATCTTCCCATCCCTTGGTCTAGGGCAGTGAGGTCAAATGTACTGTCCGACGGTTTCTCCAGCTTAGGTCAACCAACCCAGCCGTGGCTCAGTAGGTAGCACGCTCTCACATCTGAGACAGAAGGCCGTGGGTTCAAGTCCAACTGCAGAGTCTTGAGCTCATAATCCAGGCTGTTAATTCAGTGCACTACTGAGGGAGTGCTGCAGTGTCAGAGGTGCTGGTCATTATCACGTTGCTGTGTATGGGACCTTGCTGTGGCCAAATTGGCGGTGGTTTCTGACAGTGACTACACTTTAAAAAGCACTTAATTGGCTGTAAAGCGCTTCCTGAGGATGTGAAAGGCACGATGTCAATGAAAGTCATTTCTTTACAGACCAGGAATTGAACCTTGAACCTCCCTGGTCTGTATGACTCGCCAAGCTGTGCATTTCGCCGACAGAAAGCCTGATCGCGCCTTGAAAGCTCCTTCAGAACATTGAGGTTTAAGTAACATCTGAGTGCGAAGGAATCCGATGCTAATAATGAAGGGGTGGAATTGGGGAGATACTGGGGACGAAGGGAAGGAGTGGGTGAAACCTGTCAGCTCAGTTCTCCATCACCCCAGCATGTCCCACGGCAAGTGCCATGGTGATGAAACAGTGGTTGCCAATGTGTAGATGATGTAGCACAGGGCTGTCATCCCTGACGGACATTGATAATGTGTGTGTGTACATGGGCACTCGTGCACCAGTGGAGCTTAATCGCAAAAGATTCTCAATCATCTCCTTCAGCTCAGTTTGCCCCTCGGTTACTGTTTAACCTTGGCTGCAATCCTTTAAGAATTAGTGTCCGTGAGTCGGAACAGTACAAATAAATGCTTTCTTTTACGGTTCACGCCTTTAAATAGGGAAGAGCCAGGAATCTTATTTAAAAATGTCTTTTTGGAATAATATTTTTGCTGCCACAGATCTTAATATTTCTCCCTTACTGAATGTAAATTTGCTTTGAACCAGGAGTAAATGTGAATTAAAATGATTTCCAGTGAAGGAAAAGACACATCATGCTCTTTTTTTTTCTTTGCCAAGTGAAGGGCTGCTTGGCCAAGTGGGACAAACACGATTGCGCCAGTACTCCATTTGCTTTTGTACTGTCAAACATTTTAAGGGCCAAAACCTGCAGGTGAGCACCAAGATACAAAGAGTAGGAGAGTTGACGAGAGACATCAAGAAGGTGCCAAGAGCCTCTAAATTATGAGAAGACTGAGAGGGATACAGATGTTTCAGTGGGTATTTTGCAAGAGTTTGATTTTAATCCTGGAGGGAGGAAAGAAAGAAAGAAAGAAAGAAAGAAAGAAAGAAAGAAAGAGAGAGAGAACTTGCATTTATACAGCGCATTTCACAACCTTAGGACTTCCAAAGCGCCTGTCAGCCCACGGCGTACTTTTGAAGTGTAGTCACTGTTGTAATGTAGAAGGGAGGGCTTAATGGACCAAGTGGCCTTTTCTCATTTCATTCTTTCTTACAGATTGGCTCAGTCCTTTACAGCTGATGAACATTTGCTCACAAGCAGGTTGAGACCTAGAATTGGAAATGTCACGGTGGTACAGAGCAGACTGCTGTTCTGAGGTACATTGTTCAGGCTGTACACACAGGTATTCTGCAGTATTTCTGACCTTTGTGTCATCCTTGACTTGAGAGTGCTTGACGCTGTCACTAGGAGAAAAGTGGAATTAAAGTTGCCTTTCTGAGAGATTCATCCATCACTCTTATCGGTGTGCATGCGCACACTCACCAGCTTTATCATAAGGTTCTCAGTCACAGCGCAGTCTCTGCTACTGGGCCAGATATGTACGGTATAACTAGCATCTCCCAGTACAATGAGACAAATTCGTGTCCCGCACCTCGCCCCACGGCTGTGCTACCGGGGTGAAATGAAACTTAAAAAAAATATAATTAAGCTGAGTGAATGTGAGGGCCCAAGGAATTCAGGTGCACATGATATTAGACCCAATCCCATGATAGTAAAAACAGATCTTTCTGGGCAATGGGCTTAGTGAGTCCTGGCAAGTTTACCTCTGGGTTGCAGCTGGCTACACGAGGGACCGCTCTCTCCCCCCCTCCCTCCCGCCCTCATCCCTCCTCCCCCTCTCACCCAGCCCTCTCCCCATTCTCTCTCGCCCTCCTCCCTCTCCCCCACTCCCTCATCTCCCTCTCCGCGCTCTCCCCCACAACCTCTCACCCTCATCTTTGCTCCCTTCTCTCCAACCGCCCTTTCCTTCTCACCCTCTCCCCCACTCCTTCTCGCCCTCATCCCTCCTCCCCCCTCTCACTCCATCCTCTCCCCTACTCTCTCTCGCCCTCTCTCCCACACCTTCTCGCCCTCACCTCTCCTCCTTCTCCCCCGCCCTCTTCCCCACTCCCTCTTGCCCTCATCTCTTCTCCCCCACTCCCTCTCGCCCTCATCTCCTCTCCCCCACCCTCACTCCCACTCTCTCTCATCCTCTCCCCAACGCCCTCTTGCCCTCATCCCCTCTCCCCTGCTCTCTTCCCCCACACCTTGTCACCCTCATCCCTCCTCCTCCCTCTCACCCCGCCCTCTCCCCCACACCCTCTCATCCTCATCCTTCCACCCCCCTCTCCCCCACTCTCTCTCACCCTCTCCCCCACTCCCTCGCCCTCATCCCCTCTCCCCTGCCCTCACTCCCACTCTCATCCTCTCTCCCCCACTCTCTCTCGCCCCGACTCCCTCTCGCCCTCATCCCCTCTTCCCTGCCCTCACTCCCACTCTCTCTCATCCTCTCCCCAACTCCCTCTCGCCCTCATCCCCTGCTCTCTCCCCCACACCTTGTCACCCTCATCCCTCCTCCTCCCTCTCACCCCGCTCTCTCCCCCACTTCCTCTTGCCCTTCTGCCTCCTCTCCCCAACACTCTCCCCCACACCCTCTCGCTCTCTCCCCCATACCCTCTCGCCCTCTCCCTCACACCCTCACCCCTCCTCCAGTGCAGCACGTCAATGCCATGAGCATGGCTCTCACACAATAAAAAACAGCTAAAAACTCAGTGGATTTGCAACTTAATTCATAATCCTAATCAGGAATCTCATCAATCTGGGCTTGCATAAATAAACATAGCCCGGGGAGCCTTAAGCTGTCTGATATCCATGAGGGCACTGTTATGGGAATCCATGCCGTTCGTAGGCCTCTAGTTGAAGGTTGCTAATTAGCGAAACGCTCACGATGCCTCCGTACGACTATCTTTATCATTAGCCAAGTTGTCATTTTTGTTTCTTCTGCCCGGGAGACCAATTCTGTGAACAACTTTGTGAGGTAACAAGCGCTTGCTGGCTCCTTCTGTGCAATCCCTGCACTTGCCGTGACATGGCTAAGCAAACCCAGTTGTACCCTTTCAGTCAGTATTAAAATCACAGAAAACCATCAATTTGTGAAAGGTTAAGGCTGACTAAAAATGCAAAGCTTATTTGTAAAGTGTAAATTAGAGAACCAAGAGCACAGTGAGAGAAGAGGCTGAAGTGACGAGTGGAGCGGCAGTCATTTGTAATAAGTGGGCCTGGCCTTTAAACTACTGGATATTAATTCTGCTTTAATATTGTCTGGTGACTAAAATAAACCTCGCATGGGAATTCTCCGAGAAGAAAGATCTGGGAAAAAAAGGGAACATGATTTTCGGTTAATTTGCTGTCCATCTCCCATTGCATTTGCAGTCATGTGGTAAACAAGTCCCAGAGACTTGAGCCCGTAATCCAGGCTGACACTCCAGTGCTGCACTATCGAAGGCGTCGTCTTTTGGATGAGACGTCATAGTGGTCATAAGTCCTGTCTGCTCTCTCAGATGGGTACAAAGAGCCCACGGCACTATTTCAAAGAAGAGCAGAGGAGTTAGTCCCTGTGCCCTGGCCAATATTTATCCTTCACTCAACGTCACTAAAAAACTGATTATCTGGTCATTATCGCTTTGCTTTTTGTGAGACTTGGCTGTCTGAAAATTGGCCGCCGTGTTTCCTACATTACAACAATGACTACACTTTAAAAGTACTTCATTGGCTGTAAAGCTCTTTGGAAGTCCTGTGGGCGTGAATGCTGCTATATAAATACAAGAATTTCTTTCTTTCTTTCTTCCTCCCTTCTTTCTTTCTTTCTTCCTCCCTTCTTTCTGTAATGTATACACCAGTGAGTATGTTCACAGGTTTGTAGAGCTGTTGCATTGTGAGTGGCTTAGCCAGTCACGTGATGTTCACAAGACTCAATAAAATCCAGCCAGTTGGGTCTAGGCCATCCATGATGAGGTATGCAGTTGTGAGCCAAGTGGATGAACTAGTAATGTGTAGTGTGATTGTTACACCTTTGTTAATAAACCAACTAGTTCTTATTAGCAATGTGTTGCATTGAATTCTTAAGCAAAGAACCCATGAAGCAAATACATTTCACATTCCTTCCTTCCATCCCTTCATTTTTTCTTTCTCCATTTTCCTGTAGTAAAAGCTTAAAAGAAAGTTAATCATAAACTGCTCCGACGACTATGTAAAGGCATTGCCTCCATTACTGAGAAAGATCCCGGGTTCCATCTCTGGGTTGTACTTTCTTTTTATTCATTCATGGGATGTGGGCGTCGCTGGCAAGGCCAGCATTTATTGCCCATCCCTAACTGTGTTAGCTTATCACTGTTGAGGCACTAATACAAAAGCGAGATCAGAGTGGAGCGGAGAATTAAAGTGACAGGCGACCGGAAGCTCGGGGTCACGCTTACATACTGAACGGAGGTGTTCTGCAAAGCGGTCACCCAATCTACGTTTGTTCTCCCAATGTAGAGGAGACCACATCGTGAGCAATGAATACAGTATACTAAATTGAAAAAGTAAATCGTTGTTTCACCTGGAAGGATTGTTTGGGGCCCTGGACAGTGGGGATGGAGGAGGTAAAAGGGCAGGTGTTGCATGTCCTGCGCTTGCACAGGAAGATGCCGAGGGAAGGGGAGGGGATGCTGGGGGTGATTGAGGAACCGTCAAGGCACTGGTAGAGGTGCTAGAGTTAGTCTCAGTCCAGGGAAGGAGAAATAAATCAGGTTAGTGTAAGAAATATTAGCCAGGGTCCCCACTTATGACCACTATGTAGTAACCCATGTTGGAGAAAATGTGCATGTAGGTGTGTGCGTGTGTGTACACATGTCTGTGTATGTTTGTGTGCTTGTCTCTGTGTGTGTGTGTGTGCGCGTTACCATGTGTGCGTGTGCATGCGTGTGTGTTCATGTATGTATGTAGGTAGCAGATAAGAACGGGATTGGGCCCACAGTTGAATAACCTGTCAGTTTCTCATTGTCTAGCCCAGAGGTGGTCAAACCACGGCCCGTGGGCAAGTTGCAGCCCACAACCCTTGACTCTCCGGCCTGTAAAACCCCACTGATTCACTCTCCTGCAGCCCACACCTGTGATGGAGCAACAAATTCAATCTGTAAGACAACAGGGAAACAATTTGTAACTTAGTTTTCGGGAGATGAGGGAGGTAGTGTGCACTCCATGGAATCATGGAGGTTTCCAGCACAGCAGGATCCCACTGATCCCATCATGCCTCTTTCCTTGATTTTGATGTTTTATGCTTCAGTTGTGTATATGTGACCTTTTGGTTAGGAATCCCGGGTATGAAAGTGACTCACCAAGACCACGGACTGGATTTTCGGCTGGAGGCTTCTTAGGGCACTAATGGCGCTGGGAAATGGCATCCACAAAATTCAGCAGCTGGGCCCTGAGTGTAGAGCGGAGCACGGAGGAAGGCGTTCCGCACCTCTTGGGGCGCTAGGCCGGGTGAGCAACTGAAAATCCGTTGATAATGAGGCGGCCTTGGAGCGCCCGAAGAGAAGCCTCCCTACAAAAAACACAGAAAACTTCACTGATCCCAAATAAAGATAAAAAGAAAACAAATAAAACCGAATCACAATTACCTCATGCAGACATCCCTCCCCTCACTGCCGCTGGGACAGCTCGGAGCTTTCCCTGGCGGTCCCACTAGGGGGCGCTACAGGTGCCGCTCCAACCAAATTTCACAACCAGGCGCGACGCTCTCGGGTGGTACTGCTCAGTGTCTCCACAAAACCGGCACCAAATGTCCCGGCGGTAACTATTTCCGTTACCTACCGCCGCCCTCCCCCGGGGGAGCAATCCAATCCCAAATGTTCGAACCTCACACCTGAGGAGTGGCCACTGGGGCAGCACACATCCCTGAACGTGGAGCCCAACTTTTCATCAGCCTCCTCAGGGGGACAAAGGTGCAGCGCAACACAGGGGAGAAAGTGAGGGAAACAAAAGCAGAATGCCAAGTCTGAGAGGCCATTGTGCTGTCGCTGTAGATCACCGAACGTTAGTGATATCGAGCAACTGATTAGTGAAAGTAAAAACCATGGGTGTCTGTTCTATATCCGCCACATCTCTGGGCTGATCGATCCGAGTTTGATACTTTTGTTGCGTGAGGTGGGTATTGATTAGACTTGCGCCCTCCCAACCGAGGCCTCTTAATGGATGCTGGTGCCATTAAAATGACATCAAAGTGTCGTACGTTTCAGAACATCAACAGACTTCGGTTCGTGATAAATTTTTCTAAAAGCGCTTTAGGATGTTGTTCTAATCGCAGATCATAGTTGGCCGCATTGATTTTCTTTTTTCCCCTTTCACTGTTTAATGCGATGCTCCCGCGAGAATTGTAAATACCTGCAGAAGTGAAGGAGCCCTTTCCGACACAATATTGTCAGGGCAGAAAATCAATGGTCCTAATGCTGGATTCAGTCATGCTCTGTGCTTCGCTCCACACTGGACACCAGACTAAATCTGCAGAGAGAAGCACTCTCTTTTTGTAGCGATTGTAAATTCACGTTATTTCGGAATGTTTTTGCCTCCCAAGTTGGACAATGGAATAGTTTCCATCTTTGTATCCAGTGCCAATGACAATCAGCCCAAAGGGTAGTTGTAACACAACTTAAGAACAAAGCTCTTGTTCCACCACCTCGCCACCTACTCTCAGCTCAAGTGGTTTAGATTCTCAGTCCCAACTTCTGTCCCGACAATGAACCCCAATCACAGAAAAGCACCCAAGAGCAACATTCTGGCATTTTCCCTCTCGCCATTCTGTGCTCTGAGTGAGATTGCTAATTGTGGGACCGTTGTTTGGCAATGACCCGTGCCCGCCAGCAACTTGAGACTGCTCAGATTTATTTTATGTAGGATCCTTACAGCTGGTGTTACCCACCCTGATTGGACGTATTCCTGGAGGTTCATGACCACCAACTACCCCGCCTAGTCAAACAGCCTTTTTTCCCCATCTCCAATGATTTGTGTCCCGGGTTTGCTCCCAGCAGTGTCTGGGAGATTAATCTATAATCCTGGAAGGTTGGCAATCCTACTTGCAGCCAGTAGACAGAGGAAGCTTTCATCCGACTGGATTGGGCTGGATTTGAACACAGGTACCAAAAGTGAAAGGCCAGTGTCTAAAAACCCACTGTGTCACCTAGTACCCCAGAATTAATTCATAGATATCCGAAGGCCCTCTGACTGAGATTGTCAATCTAGTGCCATTTCAGGGCCATTTCTGTGTTGCTGACTCATGTTCGTGAGTAACTTGTTTGAGACTGCACTATATTGGATTGTGTTCATTGATCTACATTGGCTCTCCTTCCAGTAACACCTCAAATTTAACATTCTCATCCTTGTGTTTCCTCCACGGCCTCACCCCTCCCTATTTTTGTAACTTCCTCCGGCCCTACAACCCTCCGAAATCTCCACGTTCTCAAATTCTTGCACATCCCCGATTTTCATCGCCGCACCACTGGCGACTGCACCTTCAGCTGCCCAGGCCCTAAGCTGTGGAATTCCCTCCCGAAACCTCTCTACCTCTCTCTCCTCCTTTAAGCCACTCCTTCAAACCTAATACTTTGACCAAGTCACCTGTCTTAATATCGCCGACTGTGGCTCATGTCAAATTTTGTCTGATTTACGATGCTGCAAAGCACCTTGCGACGGTATACTACGTTAAAAGTGCTATATAAATGCAAGTTGTTGTTGTGATTGTTGCCCGAGCTCATTTCAGATAGAACCCTCAACAGCCAGCGGTCAAAGGAGACTTTCATTCTTTCCGACCTGTCGATTGTAGAACTGAAAGTAAGTTCATTCTACCCTGAAGCTTCTGGCAGGATACGCAACTCTTAGTGAAGGTCACACTGAGTGGGCGAATCTAAAAGGAGCTGCTGTGAAAGAGAGACGGGTAAACAAGATGGGTTATAAATCTAAATACATGAATTTTTCATAGCACATGAGGCCGTTACCATCCGCAAGCTTTTCAAACGCGAGCCTGGTGATTGAGTTGCGAGGAAGCAGCAGTGGGCTCACAGCAGGATTGTATGTCAAACCTATTCCTTGATAGTTTCAATATTGGGCTGCACAGGCTGAGGCGGTAATGGGTGGTGTTTGGGAGACAGTTTCATTTTCATGTCTTGTGCATCTTTGTTCAGGCAATTATCATATCAAGCGTTGAGATTAGAGTCTGCCATTCCTTTGCGTTTGATTGGCTTCTATATAGAGCAGGGCTGGGAGCTGTTGATGGTTGACTGGCAAAGTGTCTTCTTTTTGCTCTGGTGTCTAAGGAGTTGTCATTATGGAAGAGCTGGCCATTGTATACCAAGACGGGGATTTATAAAGGAGCCTTCAATGCAGCATTTGCGAGCTCCAAATTGTAAGCTCCGTGTTGCAAATTAAGGTCAACTTTCCAAATACCCTGGGATGAGAATTGGTGACGAGCGGACGACAAAGGAGGGCACTTGACTGGGATTATTCATAGATCTTGCTCCGTGCGTGATAAGACTTTGAAATGGCAGCTTTTAAACGCTTTCATGCCTCATCGATTGGGTAAATCACCCATGAAAGCAGTAGAGGATATTGAGCAGGTTGCAGCGAGCGTCTGCGTTTATTTCACATGTACGAACTCCGTAGGCATCAGTGAAAGAAGAGGTCTCTCATCAGTGAGATTCCAATTTTTTTAATAATGCTTTATTGTTTGTTTTTCCTCCAGTTTTCTCATAGGAACAGCAGGAGGCCACTCAGCCCCTCGTGCCTGTTCCACCATTCAATTAGATCACTGCTGATCCGTATCTTAACTCCATCCACCCACCATAGTTCTGTAACTCTTAATACCCTTGCCTATGTACTCCTTTAATCATCCGAAACATCTCAATTAGATCACATTGGATTTGATAGGGTAGTTAGAGAGAAACTATTTCCTCTGTTGGGGTAGTCCAGAGCAAGGGGCACAGATATAATTTAGTGTGACCTTCACTAAGAGTTGCGTATCCTGCCAGAAGCTTCAGGATAGAACAAACTTACTTTCAGTTTTACAATCGACAGGTCGGAAAGAATGAAAGTCTCCTTTGACTGCTGGCTGTGAGGGTTCTATCTGAAATGAGCCCAGGCAACAATCACAATAACAACTTGCATTTATATAGCACCTTTAACGTAGTATACCGTCCCAAGGTGCTTTGCAGCATCGTAAATCAGACAAAATTAGAGCAAAGCCGTTCAGGGATGATGTCAGGAAGCACCTTTTCACACAAAGGGCAGTGGGATCTGAAACTCTCTCCCCCCAAAAAGCTGTTGAGGGCGGGGGGGGTGTCAGTTGAACATTTCAAAATTGAGATTGATAGATTTTTGTGAGGCGAAGGGAATTAAGGGTTGGATAGATGGAGTTAAGATACAGATCAGCTATAATCACTGAGACAATCACTATCACTAGGGGAGTAGTGCTAGACAGGCTAATGGGACTCAAGGTAGACAAGTCCCCTGGTCCTGATGAAATGCATCCCAGGGTATTAAAAGAGATGGCGGAAGTTATAGCAGATGCATTCGTTATAATCTACCAAAATTCTCTGGACTTTGGGGAGGTACCAGCGGATTGGAAAGCAGCTAATGTAACGCCTCTGTTTAAAAAAGGGGCCAGACAAAAGGCAGGTAACTATAGGCTGGTTAGTTTAACATCTGTAGTGGGGAAAATGCTTGAAACTATCATTAAGGAAGAAATAGCAGGACATCTAGATAGGAATATTGCAATCAAGCAGACGCAGCATGGATTCATGAAGGGGAAATCATGTTTAACTAATTTACTGGAATTCTTTGAGGATATAACGAGCATGGTGAATAGAGGTGTACCGATGGATGTGGTGTATTTAGATTTTCAAAAGGCATTCGATAAGGTGCCACACAAAAGGTTACTGAAGAAGATAAAGGTACACGGAGTCAGAGGAAATGTATTAGCATGGATTGAGAATTGGCTGGCTAACAGAAAGCAGAGAGTCGGGATAAATGGGTCCTTTTCGGGTTAGAAATCGGTGGTTAGTGGTGTGCCACAGGGATCGGTGCTGGGACCACAACTGTTTACAATATACATAGATGACCTGGAAGAGGGGACAGAGTGTAGTGTAACAAAATTTGCAGATGATACTAAGATTAGTGGGAAAGCGGGTTGTGTAGAGGACACAGAGAGGCTGCAAAGAGATTTAGATAGGTTAAGCGAATGGGCTAAGGTTTGGCAGATGGAATACAATGTCGGAAAGTGTGAGGTCATCCACCGTGGGAAAAAAAACAGTAAAAGGGAATATTATTTGAATGGGGAGAAATTACAACATGCTGAGGTGCAGAGGGACTTGGGGGTCCTTGTGCATAAATCCCAAAAAGTTAGTTTGCAGGTGCAACAGGTAATCAGGAAGGCGAATGGAATGTTGGCCTTCATTGTGAGAGGGATGGAGTACAAAAGCAGGGAGGTCCTTCCGCACCTGGAGTACTGCGTGCAGTTTTGGTCACCTTACTTAAGGAAGGATATACTAGCTTTGGAGGGGGTACAGAGACTATTCACGAGGCTGATTCCGGAGATGAGGGGGTTACCTTATGATGATAGATCGAGTAGACTGGGTCTATACTCGTTGGAGTTCAGAAGGATGAGGGGTGATCTTATAGAAACATTTAAAATAATGAAAGGGATAGACAAGATAGAGGCAGAGAGGTTGTTTCCACTGGTCGGGGAGACTAGAACTCGGGGGCACAGCCTCAAAATACGGGGGAGCCAATTTAAAACCGAGTTGAGAAGGAAAATCTTCTCCCAGAGGGTTGTGAATCTGTGGAATTCTCTGCCCAAGGAAGCAGTTGAGGCTAGCTCATTGAATGTATTCAAATCACAGAGAGATAGATTTTTAACCAATAAGGGAATTAAGGATTATGGGGAGCGGGCGGGTAAGTGGAGCTGAGTCCACGGCCAGATCAGCCATGATCTTGATGAATGGCGGAGCAGGCTCGAGGGGCTAGATGGCCTACTCCTGTTCCTAATTCTTATGTTCTTATATAATCTAATTGAATGGCAGTAAAAGCTTGAGGGGCTGAATGGCCTACTCCAGTTCTGATGTTCCTCAGACACAGCTAACTTGGGAAATGAACCTGGGTCCTTCTACTCTGTATGGCTAAGTACTCTAATGGTGCCCTTGCTCATCAGGGAGCTCAATACATTTATTTTGAACTCCCCCACCTCCCAATGTGTCATTGGGCCTCTTGTTCACACTCCAGATAAGAATATAAACTGCAGCCTGGAAATTAATCATAGAATCATACAGCACAGAAGGAGGCCAAACACACACATGCGCACACACACACACGTTCACACTCACACGTTCACACTCACACCACACGTTCACATGCACACCACATGTTCACAAACACACACTCACACGTTCACACACACACTCACACGTTCACACACACATTCACACGCACACACACCACACGCACACACACACACACCACATGTACACATACCACACGCACACACACCACACACACACATCAAAGTGGGAAAATGACAGTTGCAATTCATAGAATATTATAGCACAGAAGGAGGCAATTCGCCCCATTGTGCCTGTGCCGGCTCTTTAAAAGAGCTGTCCAATCAGTCCCACTCCCCCGCTCTTTCCCCATAGTCCTACAAATATTAACTTTTTAAATATTTATCCATTTACCTTTTGAAAGTTACTATTGAATCTGCTTCCACCGCCCTTTCAGGCCGTGCGTTCCTGATCGTAACAACTCGCTGCTTTAAAAAAATTCTCCCCATCTCCCCCCTGGTTCTTCTGCCAATATTTTAAATCCTCTGGTTACTGTCTCTCTTGTCAGTGGAAATAGTTTCTTCTTATTTACTCTATCAAAACCACTCATAATTTTGCACACCTCTATTAAATCTTTCCATAACCTTCTCTGCTCTAAGGAGAACAACGCCAGCTTCTCCAGTCTCTCCACATAACTGAAGTTCCCCATCCCTGGCACCATTTTCTCAAATCTCCTCTGCACAAATACTTATAGTAGTGATAGAAGATTCCTCTGTCTGCTATCTTAACCGTGGTTTAAACCCAGTTCAAATAAACAGGGTAACAGAGTGGTTTAAATAGCACAGATAAGAAATTCACTGGTTCCTGATTCAGTTGGAAGGCAGGTGGGAGGTGAAAGTGGTCGGTGAGGATATAATATAATAAAGAAGATGAGCTACAACAGGCCCTTGCCCCACCCTTTCCTCATCGACACGCTGCCCCTTGGCGACATCATCCACAGACATGGGGTCGGCTTCCACGCTGACAACCTCCAGCTCTGCCCCTCCATCACCTGTGTTGGTCCTCAAGGCCAATGAGTTGTCAGACTGCTTATCTGTCTTCCAGTCTTGGATGGGCCAAAATTTCCTCCAGCCATGCATAGGGAAGACCAAAGCTATCCTACATTCTGCTACGTACTGCCCTTCAGTGGCACAACCAACGGACACCCCATGGCCCATGTCACCCTATTCTGTTACACAACAGTTATGTCTGTGCTACTTCACAATTGATGGCATAAATAATGGAAAGTGGCAGTGCCCATATCGGTGCTTATCTCTCTGTTCAGGGTACAGATTGCTCAGGAGTTTCCTGGGTATCGTGAACTACAGCAGTTAATTCCTGTGACGAGCAGATTATAAACGTATTTTACCAGGGATTTACAGAATGGAAATTTAAATTAAAAACCAGAATAATCCCCAGACTGCTCTGAGTGAGCCGATCGCAGCTGGGGTTAGGAGTGCCGCAACTGGGTTCCGCACTGCGGAGGGAGATAAAATAAAATCAACCGGGGTTCCCTTATCCCTGTGCAGAGAACCTGCCAAAGAGCGCGCGCGCACAGACACTGGCATGAGACAAGGATCGGGGTGGACTGTGACGCTCTGCACAGTGGAATCGCCCGCTGGCACTCACTGATGAAGAATGACCACTTTGGGGAGATTTGGGATAATGTATTTGCTTCATGGGTTCTTTGCTTTAAGAATTCATAGTAACACATTGCTATTAAGAACTAGTTGGTTTATTAACAAAAGTTTAACAATCACACTGCACATTACCAGTTCATCCACTAGGCTCACAACTGCATACCTCAGCGTGGACGTCCTAGACCCAACTGGCTGGGGTTTTATTGAGTCTTGTGAACATCACGTGACTGGCTAAGCCACTCACAATGCAACAGCTCTACAAACCTGTGAGCATGCTCACTGGTGTATACATTACGCAGGAGGGCACCCATTGCCTGTGGTACCTCAGCAAGAGTCAGTGCCTTCAGGGCACGAGAAGGGGAATGAAAGAAAATTGGTGGGCAAAAAGAATAAGGAAAAAAATAATGCAACATGTAAAGTTAGAATAGTTGTGTACAGTTTATAAAGGAATAAGAACATAAGAAATAGGAGCAGAAGTAGGCCATTCGGCTCCTCAAGCCTGCTCCATCATTCAGTAAGATTTTTGCTGATCTTCTACCTCAACTCCACTTGCCTGCACTATCCCCATATCCCTTAATATCCAAAAAACTATCAAGCTCTGTCTTGAATATACTCAACGACTGAGCCTATACTGCCTATACATATTTAAAAATTGTATTTGTATTATCGGTATTAATCTGCATAGCTATGCATCTTTACATTATGCATATATCAAGAAATATTTTTTAATGCAAAAGTATCTTTTTTTAAAGTTGCATTCTAAAACACTGCCCGATTGCGTTGGTTAGTAAATACAAGTTATTGTTGTCCATGGCAGATTTTATTTTTGGCGATATGCAAATGAGTTTGAGCGGAAACTTGGGAGAGAAAAAAACCTGTGAAAACGAGCGCAATTTGGGGCACAATTTGCACCGGAATCGGCGATTGTGCCCAAAGCGGAAACTCTTGGCCACGATATCAAATGCCATGTGGTAATTGCAAGCTCTGGCCAATGGGGGGCTCTGTGGAGCAGGTTTCTGACATCAATCCTAAATATGTCAGAAACTTTTAAATGAAAAAAAACCTAATATCGATCAACTGGCTGGGCCTTGGGCAATTTACTGGTACTTTAAAAATTCTGCAATGTTCTTTCAGATTTACTAATCAATGCTCTCGTTAGTGTTTTATCAAATTACAGTTTGACTCTGTTTGAATTGAAATTATAACAATATTTCTAAAGCCACCGGTTAAATAACTAAAAAAAGGGCCGTAACTAATTCCTTAACGTTTGGCAGAGCTTGTGACAAAGATTGTATTTATATATTGTCTCATATCATTGACCGTAAATGTCAGCTTTGAGCAAAACTAATTAATCAGTAGGCACATAATTAGAATTTGATGAGCTTAATTAGCGTGACATTTAGTATTATTCATTTTAGTCCATCGCTAGGTTCGAATCACTTCTAAATGGTAGGTGTCGAATCTGCTTTCCACTGTCACTGTGAATGTCACTCCAACACAGTGAGTCAGCACAAGCCTCCCTTGTGTTCCAGTTCTCTGAGGTGAGTAGTGACATTGTTGAGAGTTAAATGTAAATGTTTGGCATTGTAAAACTAAATTCCCTGCTTGGCATTATACAGCACAGAAGGAGGCCATTTGGCTCATCGTGGCTGTTTGAAAGAGTGATCCAATTAGTTCCACCAATCTCTGCTCTTGCCCATAACCCTCCAAAGTTTTTCCCCCATCAAGATCCCCTTTTGAAAGTTACTATTCAATCTGCTTCCATCACCTTTTCAGGCAGTGCATTCCAGATCGTAACAACTCACTACTTATATAAATTTCTCCTCGTCTTCCCCTCAGGTTCTTTTGCCATTTACCTTAAATCTGTGTCCTCTAGTTACTGACCCTCCCGCCAGTGGAAACAGTTTCTCCTTATTTACTCTATAAAAGCCCCTCATAATTTTGAACAGCTCAATCAAATCTCATATTAACCCTCTCTGCTCTAAGAAGAACAATCCCAACTTCTCTCGTCTCTCCACATAACCAAAGATCCCTGTGTTGAAATCAAAACTCGTCTTTTCCCAGGACTTTGAAACTATGGAAGTCCTTGTTAGAATTCGGGCTCGCTCCCAGTATCTTACACTTGTTCTCACTGTATAGCAGCTTTCTCAGGTCAATCCGCACTCATCAATATCTAGAAACTTAACCGTAGACATTTAGTTTAAGGGATATAATGTGCCACAATCTTACATAAGAAATAGGAGCAGGAGTAGGCCATTTGGCTCCTTGAGCCTGCTCCGCCATTCAATAAGATCATGGCCAATCTAATCATGGGCTCAGCTCCACTTCCCTGCCCGCTCCCCATTATCCTTTATACCCTTATCGCTCAAAAATCTGTCTATCTCCACCTTAAATATATTCCATGATCCAGCCTCCACAGCTCTCTGGGGCAGAGAATTCCACATATTTATAACCCTCTGAGAGAAGAAATTTCTCTTCATCTCAGTTTTAAATGGGCAGCCCTTATTCTGAGACTATGCCCCCGAGTCTTAGTTTCCCCTATGAGTGGAAATATCCTCTCTGTATCCACCTTGTCGAGCCCCCTCATTATCTTATATGTTTCGATAAGATCTCCTCTCATTCTTCTGAACTCCAACAAATATAGGTCCAACCTACTCAACCTATCTTCATAAGTCAACCCCTCATCTCTGGAATCAACCTAATGAACTTTCTCTGAACAGCCTCCAATGCAAGTATATTTTTCCTTAAATACACAATACTCTAGGTGTGGCCTCACCAATACCCTGTACAGTGTAGCAGGACTTTTCTGCTTTTATACTCCATCCCCCTTGCAATAAAGGCCAACATTCCATTTGCCTTCCTGATTACTTGCTGTACCTGCATACTAACTTTTTGTGTTTCATGCACAAGGATCCCCAGGTCCCTATGTACTGCAGCACTTTGCAATTTTTCTCCATTTAAGTTATAATTTCCTTTTCTATTTTTTCTGCTGAAATGGATAATCTCACATTTTCCCACATTATATTCCATCTGCCAACTTTTTGCCCACTCACTTCCGATTTTTTGTGTCCTCCTCACAATTTGCTTTCCCACCCATTCGTATCATCAGCAAACTTGGCTTCATTACACTTGGTCCCTTTATCCAAGTCGTTAATATAGATTGTAAATAGTTGAGGCCCCAGCACCGATCCCTGCAGCACCCCCATAGTTATTGTTTG
Source organism: Pristiophorus japonicus (assembly GCF_044704955.1). Lineage (NCBI taxonomy): Eukaryota > Metazoa > Chordata > Chondrichthyes > Pristiophoridae > Pristiophorus > Pristiophorus japonicus. The sequence goes on from NC_091994.1 coordinate 96,840,200, forward strand.
CCAATAATGACCCCTTTATCCCGACTCTCTGTTTTCTGTTAGTTAGCCAATCTTCTATCCATGCTAATATAGTACCCCCAACCCCGTGAACTTTTATCTTGTGCAGTAACCTTTTATGTGGCACCTTATCGAATGCCTTCTGGAAATCCGAATACACTACATCCACTGGTTCCCCCTTATCCACCTTGCTCATTATATCCTCAAAGAATTCCAGCAAATTTGTCAAACATGATTTCCCTTTCATAAAACCATGCTGACTCTGCTTGATTGAATTATGCTTTTCCAAATGTCCTGCTACTGCTTCCTTAATAATGGACTCCAGCATTTTCCCAACGACAGATGTCAGGCTAACTGATCTATAGTTTCCTGCTTTCTGTCTGCCTCCTTTTTTAAATAGGGGCGTTACATTTGCAGTTTTCCAATCTGCTGAGACCTCCCCAGAATAGAGGGAATTTTGGTAGATTACAACCAAGACATCCACTATCTCTGCAGCCACTTATTTTAAGACCCTAGGATGCAGCCCATAAGGTCCAGGGAACTTGTCCGTCTTTAGTCCCATTATTTTACCTAGTAACTACTTCTTTAGTGATAGTGATTGTTCCTTCCTCCCTTAGCCCCTTGATTAGCCATTAATTGGAATGTTTTTAGTATCTTCTACCATGAAAACCGATACAAAATATTTGTTCAAAGTCTCTATCATTTCCCTGTTTCCCATTATTAATTCCCCAGTCTCTTCTCTAAGGGACCAATATTTACTTTAGCCACTCTGGTGGTGGTGAGATCTCTATAGCCACCTCTTTCAAAACCCAAGGATGTAGGCTATCAGGGCCAGGGGATTTATCGACTTTCAGTTCCATTAATTTCTCCAGTATTACTTTTTTACTAATAATATTTTCTTTCAATTCCTCATTCTCGCAAGATCCTTGGTTTTCCACTATTTTCTGCGCCTTCTTCCGTGAAGGCAGACACGAAGTATTTGTTTAATTTTTCTGCCATTTCCTTTTTCAACATGAAATTTCTGCTGTCTCAGTCTGTGAGGGACCCACATTTACTTTCGCTCATCTTTTCCTTTTTACATTCTGTATTTATATCTCTCGCTAGTTTATACTCGTATTCTATTTTCCCTTTCTTTATCAATTTCTTGGTCTTCCTTTGCTGAATTCTAAAATCCTCCCAATCCTCAGTCTTACTGCTCTTTTTGGTAACATTTTAAGCCTCTTGCTTTGATCTAATACTATCTTTAACTTCTCTTGTTAGCCACGGTTGGACCACTTTTCCTGTGGGGTTTTTGTGCCTTAAAGGATTGTATATTTGTTGTAAATTATGTATTAATTCTTTAAATGTTCGCCATTGCTCGACTACCATCATACCTTTTAATGCAGTTTCCCAATCCAATAAATTACTTTCAAACTTAATGTAAAATTCTATCATATTATGGTCACTCTTCCCTAAAGGCCCCTTTACTACAAGGTTATTAATTAACTCTTCCTCATTGCATAATACTAGATCTAAAATAGCGTGCTCCTTAGCTGATTCCTCAACAGACTGATCTAGAAAAATATCTTGTATGCATTTCATGAATTCGTCCTCCACGTTATTACTGCAGATTTGTTTTTTCCAGTCTATATGTAGATTAAAGTCCCCCATGATTATCGTATTACCATTGTTACATGCGCCTCTAATTTCCTGATTTATACTCTACATTACAACTACTATCACTGAGGGATAGCATGTAGATGAGAAATAGAAGGGGGACAAGGATAGATCCTAGGGGGACTTCAGAGGTAATGTTGCAGGAGAGGGAAGAGAAGCCATTGCAGGTTATTCTCTAGCTACTATTTGATAGATAAGAATAGAAACAAGCAAGGGCAGTTTGACTTAGCTGAACAATGAAGGAGAGGCATTGGAGGAGGATGGTGAGGTCAACTGTGTTGAAGGTTGTAGACAACATCAACAAATTGTATTTATATAGTGTATTTAACATAGTAAAACGTCCCAAAGCGCTTCACAGGATTGTTATAAAACTAAAATTTGATATCGAACCACATAAGAATAAATTACGGCAGATGACCAAAAGCTTGGTGAAAGAGGTAGGTTTTAAGCAGCGTCTTAAAGCAGGAAAGAGAGGTAGCGAGGCGGAGAGGTTTAGGGAGGGAATTCCAGAACTTAGTGCCTAGGCAGCTGAAGGCACTGCCACCAATGGTTGAGTGATTATAATCAGGGATGCTCAAGAGGGCAGAACTTGAGGAGTGCAAATATCTCGGGGCAGGTGCGGTTGGGAGGCTGAAGGAGATTACAGAGATAGGGAGGGGCAAGGCCATGGAGGGATTTGTCAACAGGGTGAGAATTTTGAAATCGAGGCGTTGCTTAACCGGGAGCCAATGTAGGTCAGCGAGCACAGGGGTGATGGGTGAACGGGACTTGGTGTGAGTTAGGACACGGGCAGCCAAGTTTTGGATGAGCTCGAGTTTATGTAGGGTAGAATGTGGGAGGCCAGCCATGAGTGTGTTGGAAACTGACACTGTGTTTTCGGATGCTGTCGCCAAGCAGCAGCATATAGATGAGAAATAGGAGGGGTTCAAGGATAAATCCATGGGGGACATCAGAGTAACGATGCGGGAGTGGGAAGAGAAGCCATTGCAGGTGATTTTCTGGCTATGATTAGATAGATAAGAATGGAACCAGGTGAGTGCAGTCCCACCCAGCTGGATGACAGCGGAGAGGTGTTGGAGGAGGATGGAGCGGTCAATGTGTCAAAGGCTGCAGACTGGTCAAGAAGGACGAGGAGGGATAGTTTACCTTTGTCACAGTCGCAAAGGATGTCATTTTGTGACTATGATGAGAGCTGTTTCCGGATTGGAGGGATTCAGACATGGAGTTCTGGGAAAGATGGGCATGGATTTGGAAGACGACAACGTGTTCAAGGACTTTGGAGAGGAAAGGGATGTTGGAGATGGGGCAGGAGTTTGCAAGCACAGTGGGTTCAAGGGTTGTTTTTTTGAGGAGAGGGATGATGGCAGATTTGAAGGTAATAATGCCAACTGACATGGGAGCCGGAAAAGGAATTTAGATGGTCAGCAGTTTAGTGGGAATAGGGTCAAGAGATCAGGAAGTGGTTCTCATGGACAAGATGAGCATGAAGAGGTCAAGAGGGGAGATCAGAGAGAAACTGAAGAAAGTTGCGAGTTCAGGGATAGGGCAGGGGGGATCCTTCGAGGATGTTGGCCTGGTGGGCTAGGAGAAGGAAGGGAAGTGGCAGAGGCAGCTGATCGGATGGTCTCAATCTTTGAGTCTATGAGCTCCTTGTACTTGTTGTTGGAGGTGAGAGTGGTTTAAGAAGATAATTAGCAGAAGAGAATAGTAGCCAGGGGTTATCTTTGCATTCCTGAATGCTCCTGGAATGGAATGGGATCTGTTTTGGCAGACAAGAGTAGAACCCGAGAATGCTTTATGTAGGCCAGCCAGACCTGGCGGTGAATGGCTAAACCCATTGTCCACCATATCCGTTCAAGTCTGCATCCCTTGGACTTGAGGGAGTGAAGATGAGGGCCATACCAGGAAGAACGGCCAGGGTAAGAAAGAGTAATGGTTTTAATAGGACCTCGGGCATCAAAGGTGGTGGCAAGGGTGTGGATGAGCAGATCGGTGGCTGCAGAAATGTCATGGTGAATGGAGGGCCAAAGGATGGACAGTTTGGAGTTGATAAGTGCAGTTGTAAGAGTGTTGGGAGAGAGTTTTCTTCCAGGGGCAATCACAGAAGGAAGTAGGTTTTGTTAAGGGAAGGGGGATGTGGGTGGAGAGCGATAGAAGGAAGTGATCAGAGATGGCCCTATCTGCAATTGACATGGTGGAAATAGCAAGGCCACGAGAGATGGCAAGGTCAAGAGGGTGGCCGTGAATATGGGTTGGGGAGTTCACATGGAGGGAGGGATTAGGGAGGATAGGAGGGTGAATTCAGAGGAGAGAGAGCATGAATAATTGAGATGGAGATTGATATCACCGAGGATGAGAAGTTGCCCTGTGCAGAGGCTTTGACGTTCACACATTGGGAAGCAGTGCTGGTTTCTGTTGACACTTGTTAGGCCCTACCTGGAGTGTAATGGCTGATTCTAGTCACCACACTTTAGGAAGGATATCTCACCCATATACCACTGAACTGTCTGCAGAAATCCCCATCTCCTGGTCTTAACTTCCCCATTTCTATTGGTCTCTGCTTTGGCCACATATGCTAATGGGCGAAAGAAAACCAGGGCTTTTAATCCTTGGAGGTTTCCATGCCAACAAGACCAAGAAATCTGAGAATCGGGACGGAAAGGAAACCTCTTGTGCTTTGGCTTGCCATCAAAATATGTTCGACGTCTATTGCCTCATAAGCTCCATTCAAAGCAGATGTTATAGTTTAATTATTGCATTGAAAGAAACCTCTGCAAATGGGTTTTGCACAAGTGTTTCAACACGTAACAGAGTAGCAGGCGTGGGAGGCTGTCGACGGAAGGCAGATGTTTAAATCAACTCTCAGTACCTCATCATTCTTTGAGCTGTTTCTTAAAAATAACACATTTCATTTATATTTTTAAAAACCCTTGTAGCACCATAGCAGTTGCATCAAATACCGGCCTCAATCGCCTTCGTTGAAGGTACAATAAGCTGGCGGGAGATCCCAGGAAACAACTCGAGGTGTCTTCATTAGGCAGCAGTGAGCCCTTTTTGACTTCATTGCCTTTCACAGTCCTGCAAACAGATGCCAAGTGACAAGCTGCTTCAAATCCTGGATACGTTTATCAGGTTCTGGAAGAACAGAGCCCAAAAATAACCTTTTAAAATCTAATTTCAGGTGGAATAAAATAAATTGAAACCGACGGTTATTCGATTAATCTCGTGAACAGCAAGTTGGAGCTTTTACAAACCGAATAAACAAAAAGTGTCAGCTGTGGCTCAGTGGGCAGCACTCTCTCGCCTCTGAGTCAGAAGGTTCTGGGTTCAAGTCCCATTCCAGAAACTTGAGCACGAACACTCCAGGGCAGTACCGAGGAAGCGCTGCACTATCGGAGGTGCCGTCTTTTGGATGAGACCTTAAACTGAGGTCCCGTCTGCCCTCTCGGGTATTATTTCAAAGAAGAGCAAGGGAGTTCTCCCCAGTGTCCTGCACAATATTTATCCCTCAGCCAAACATCACGAAAAAAACAGATTATTTGGTCATTATTTCATTGCTGTTTGTGGGAGCTTGCTGTGCGCAAATTGGCTGACGCGCTTCCTACATTACAGCAGTGACTACACTTCAAAAGGTACTTCATTGGCTGTAAAGCACTTTGAGACATCCTGAGGTCTTGAAAGGCACTATATAAATGCGAGTTCTATCTTTCTTCTGATAACCGTAATTACGCGGGAATAAAACTGAATCCAAGGACAGTATGTGTTAAAGATCACAGACAATCTTTACGCACACCATAGAGGCTTCAGCCCGAGTGATTTTGTTGAAATGTTCTTTTTTTCACGCTCTTGGTAATGGTTTGAAAAACAAGCCGGATGAGTTACAAATCCAAGATGCACATGGAGCCTGTATCTGTTGTTTTACACAGTTGAGTTGAGAATGAATTATCCAGCAGATTACCATAGACCTCTGCCGAGTGAGCCTAAATACTCCACTCACTCACTGTACAATTAGTAGACCACCTACCAGCTCCCTTCACACTGACTCTTATTAACATTCCATGATATCCCTGGACTTTAATGAAATTACTTACGATTCCAGCATGGTAATGGCGGTATCTAAATAATTGCCACTGTTTTATTAGATTTTTGTATCTAAGAATATCACATAATCAATATTGAGCAGACAATTATATGAGAAAGCTATTCTTGGCAGAAAACAGTAGGCAGATTTTGAAATTATTGTGAAGCCCTGTAACTAAGGACACCCCCAAGACCCCATACCACAGGGCACCCCCAAGACCCCATACCACAGGGCACCCCCAAGATCCCATACCACAGGGCACCCCCAAGGCACCATATCATGGGGCACCCCCAAGACCCCATAAGAATGAGAGGAGTGAAAGAAATTACATAGAGCCTTTCACAACCACAGGATGTCCCAAAACACTTTATAGTCGATCAAGTCTTTTTTAAAATGTAGTCGCTGTTGTAATGTCGGAAATGCAGCAGCCGATTTGCGCAAGGTTCCAAAAACAACAATGTGATAAGGACCAGATAATCTATTTCAGTAATGTTGGTTGAGGGATAATTATTGGCCAGGACACCGGGGATAACTCCCCTGCTCTTCTCCAAAATAGTGCCATGAGATCGCTTAAATCCACCTGAGAGGGCAGCCTCGGTTTAACGTCTCATCTGAAAGACAGCACCTCCGACAGTGCGGTACTCCCTCAGAACTGCACTGGAGTGTCAACCTAGATTTTTGAGCTCAAGCCTCTGGAGTGGGACTTGAACCTACGACCCTCTGACCCAGAGTTGAGAGTGCTACCCACTGAGCCACTGCTGACACCAAAAGAGAGAAGCTGGGGTGAACCAGGAAGTAGCGAATGGCTGACACCAAGTTTGAGCTTCAAAGGCCTGTCGATTCTTAAAGAAAGGGAAGGCTCAAGGAGGTGAGGATGGTCTGCAGGGGTTTGAGGTCCTGGGAACGAATGTATTAGAGCAGGAGAAGGTATGGTGAATCTTGATTCAGGGAGGAGGAACAGTGAGTAGAGTTATGTGTTTAGATCTGAGGACTAACAAGAGAGGAAAGTACAGAGGATCTCTGATTATAACAGAAAGTATGACAGAAATTGCATTATATGGGTCTTTCATGACCTCACTGCCAATGTAGTGCATTAGAAGTGTAGTCACTGTTGTAATATAAGAAAGAATAGAGAGAGACAGGAAAGATTGTGACAGACAAAGACAGAGTGAGGGTGGAAGGGAGACAGATTGACTTTCAGAGAACAAGTGGTTTCTCGTGTTCTGTAATTTAGAAACATAATTTATTTAGATAATGTTTTCAGATTCACAGTGCAGTACTAATCTTTGTAAATCCTCCACTTTGTATCCGAACACAAGAATGGCTGTTATGTATGAACAGAGAATCCTGTGTTGAATGAAGTTGTGTTGGTGCAAAAAAGAAAAAAAAATGCTCTACATCCTAAAGGGCCCCCCGCCCTTCTCCCTGGCAACTGTCTCAGGCTGAACCAGACTTTTCGTAACCTTGATGTCGTGTTTGACCCCGAGATGAGCTTCCGACTACATATTCGCGCCATCACTAAGACCACCTATTTTGACCTCCGTAACATCGCCCAACTCCGTCCCTGCCTCAGCTCATCTGCTGCTGAAACCCTCATCCATGTCTTTGTTACCTCTATACTTGACTGTTACAATGCACTCCTGGCCGGCCGCTCATCTTCCACCCTCCGTAAACTTGAGTCATCCAAAACTCTGCTCCCTGTGTCCTAACTTGCACCAAGTCCCATTCACGCATCACCCCTGTGCTTGCTGCCATTAATTGCCTCCCGATTAAGCAACGTCTCGATTTTAAAATTCTCATCCTGTTTTCAAATCCCTCCAGGGCCTCAACCGTCTCTATTTCTGTAATCTCCTTTGGCCTATAACCCTCCGAGCTCTCTGCGCTGCTCCAATTCTGGCCTCTTGTGCATCCTTGATTTTCATTGCTCCACCTTTGGCATCTATGTTTTCAGCTGCCAAGGCCCTAAGTTCTGGAGTTCCCTCCCTAAATCTCACTGCCTCTCTACCTCTCTTTCCTCCTTTAAGACGCTCCTTAAAACCTACTTCTGGTTACTTTTTTTTTTAAATGTTCCTATTTTTTCTCCCTGGATTTTGCACCCAGCCATTCCTGGAGATTAATCTTCAATTCCTGTAGACTCCTGGACAATCCTGGAGGGTTGGCAACCCTGCTTCCCACTGCCCGCCCAATTATCGCGTGCAAACAGAAATCGTCACTGCTCCATTTGATCTGATGGGCTCACTGAGCCAGATTTTGCTGCAACAGGGCATCTAATGGCATCTGCCATTACTTCGACTCACCTCTGCACCCTTCAGCGCAAAAAAAATTCTTGCCCACTAATTTGCTGGAAGTGTGAGCTGATAACCATGCAGCAAGGGCAACAGGCCGTGTGGGACCTGAGTGATCAGAGCAACCAACATATCTCCTTAACCAGTGTGATTGAAGAATTGGGAAATAAATAGTGGAAGGACTGGGAAGGGCGAATCAAAGGGGGTGAATTCAATGTCAAATCAGGGACCGAGAGAGGGAAAGAAAGATTGAATTAAGAGCGAGAGAAAAAAGGGACAAAGGAAAAGTAAGAAAATAAATGTTAACATTTGACATTTTTAAAATCTCTGCAAAATTCAAAACCTGAAGGAAAGAGACTCCACATTTGTAATAGTTAATTTTCAGTGCTAGAGAGGTTGATTGGCAATCATTAACAATGATCACATCATTAAAAGGGTACTTAGATCTAAAATGGACAAGACTTGACTTTCTCTCCCGTGCAAGTACAGGAACTTCACGCCGTTCAGAGCATGTCTGGTGAGGCACACGGCAAGATGCTGTTTTTGTGAAGCTAATGGCAGAGCGACGCAACTTGGACAGCAACATCTGGATTTAACCGCACTTCTGCCCATCGCCTGAAGTTGTTGTACCATTTACGCATAAATCACGGCGAGCACCATTAGCCTCACTGTTATTTTGACAGCAGATTCTGGTCCGCTATGTTTATTCTGTCCCAAATTGTGAAATGCAGAGTCCTTATCCATTCAATTTCAGCTATGCGACAAACACGGTGACAAGGTTGATAGCAGCCCAGCGAGCGCAGGGCACGGACTGACTGCTGTGCCGGCCCATTAAATAGGAACAGTGCAGGCTTAAATGCCAAGTCTCGCAGACACTATTGAAAGATGCTGCATCTGATATGAGCTTGGTAAAACATGACCTTTTCAGCATAACTTGCTTCAGCAACAGAACTCAGCACAGCTTCCCAATGTGTGAACTTCAAAGTCATTTTTCTCAGAGAAAATTCTCAATAATAAATCTTATTCAGTGTCATTTACCTACTGTGACATCTGAATTATACAGTGCTGATTGTATAAATCACTGCTCGTTTTTTTGTCAGTACGGCCAATAATTGCCTGAGCATTCTGTTTATTACTATCTATAAGAATATTAAAGGGGGTGCTGGATGGTGCAGTGGGTTACACTCACGCCCTACACCTCTGGGTCACAGCTTCAAAGTAGTGGGGTGAAGATCTTCTCTGTCTGCTGCTGGCACAGTCCCGATGGGAAATGAGTTTGGCCTCACCGTATGGAGCTGAGTCTGGTTTGCTACTAAATCGGCAAACTTACTGAGAGATGGCAAGTATGAGAAATGTAAGATTTCACAGTACTGAACTAGGAGGATGCACTTCAAAGGTTGGGACCAAAGTGAGCAGAGTAGAGAGAGTGTTTGATGGGACAGAACTTAGGGAGCTTTACTCTGTATCTAACACGTGCTGTACCTGGCCTGGGTTGTTTATGGGACAGTATAGAGAGAGCTTTACTCTGTAACTGATCTGTGCTGTACCTTCCCTGGGAGTGTCATTGGGAGTGTTTATCATGTCATCTACTAATACCAATGTGTCATTAGCTTGTAACACACTCTCAGGTCCCCATTATTCTTTAAGTTACACATTCCCAGGTACCCATTATCCTGTATGTTACACATTCCCAGGTATCCATTGTCCTGTATGTAACACACTCCCAGGTACCCCTCTGTCCCAGCAAACTACCACCCCATCTCCAACCTTCCTTTCCTCTCCAAAGTCCATGAATGTGTTGTCACTGCCAACATCCATGCCCATCTTTCCCAGAACTCCAAGTTTGAATCCCTGCAATCTGGTTTCCGCGCCTGGCACATTACCGAGATGGCTCTCATCAAAGTCACAAATTATATTCTCTGTGACTGGACCAAAGGCAAACTATCCTTCCTCGTCTTTCTTGACTTGTCTGCAACCTTTGACACGATTGACCACTCTATCCTTCTCCATCGCCTCTCCACCGTCGTCCAGTTGGGTGGGACTGCGCTCATCTGGTTCCATTCTTATCTATCTAATCGTAACCAGAGAATCACCTGCAACGGCTTCTCTTCCTGCCCCCGCATCGTTACCTCTGATGTCCCCCAAGGATCTATCCTTGGCCCCCTCCTACCTCTCATCTACATGTTGCCCCTTGGTGACATCATCCGAAAACACAGTGTCAGTTTCCACATGTACGCTGATGACACCCAGCTCTACCTCATTACCATTTCTCTCGACCCCTTTCCGGTCTCTAAATTGTCAGACTGCTTGTCCGACATCCAGTTCTGGATGAGCAGAAGTTTTCTCCAGTTGAATATTAGGAAGACCGAAGCCATTGTTTTCAGTCCCCGCCACAAACTCCATTCCCTAGCCACTGACTCCATCCCTTTCCCCAACTTCTGTCTGAGGTTGAACCAGACTGTTCACAACCTTGGTGTCATATTTGACCCTGAAATGAGCTTTTGACAACATATCCGCAGCATAACTAAGACAGCCTATTTTCACCTCCATAACATCGCCCGTCTCCGCCCTTGCCTCAGCTCATCCGCTGCTGAAACCCTCATCCATGCCATTGTTACTTCTAGACTTGACTATCCCAACGCACTCCTGGCTGACCTCCCACATTCTACCCCACATAAACTGGAGGTGATCCAAAACTCGACTGCCCATGTCCTAACTCACATCAAGTCCCGTTCACTCATCACCCCTGTACTCGCTGACCTACATTGGCTTCCGTTTAAGCAATGCCTCAATTTCAAAATTCTCATCCTTATTTTCAAATCCCTCCATGGCCTAGCCCCTCCCTATCTGTAATTTCCTCCAGCCCTACAACGCACCGAGATTTCTGCGCTCCTCTAATTCTGCCCTCTTGCGCATCCCTGATTATAATCGCTCAACCTTTGGTGGTCGTGCCTTCTGTTGTCTAGGCCCTAAGCTCTGGAACTCCCTGCCTGAACCTCTCCACCTCTCGTTCCTCCTTCAAGACGCTTCTTAAAACATATCTCTGTGACCAAGCTCCTGCGCTAATTTCTACTTATGCAGCTCGGTGTCAAATATTTATCTCATGATACTCCTGTGAAGCGCCTTGGGATGTTTTATTATATAAATACAAGTTTTAGTTGTTGTTGTAACCATTATTCTCCATGTAACACACTCCCAGGTACCCATTATCCTGTATGAAAAGCCCTTCTTAGGGACAGCATTGCTATTTACAGAGATTTCTTCTGCACTATTTCATGGAAGCCCGCAGTGTGTGGCTGTTGCGGGCAGTGATTCTTGCAAGGATTCCTGATGGTTCTTGCTGACGTTCGCTCTCTGTACCCGGGTAGCGGTCTGCCCCCATTCATCAGCGAGAGCTGGACCACTCCATCTCACTGTCTCTCCCACAGCCGGTGGTACAGAAGAGTAATATCTGCCAATATCATGCCATACATCTTGGTGTGTGAGAAATAGCTTTTTAATTGCTGAAAGGAGAAATCCATTAAGTCTTATACGTGGGCGTAATAACAATGTACTAGCTCGCACCAAATAAGGTGCTCATCCCACATCTACAGCGCCTATTTTTAGATTTGAGCTGATATCCAACAGGCAGTATTAATTTTCACAGGCTGCTTGAAGTATATAGGAAGGTGTCTGTTGGTAACAAATTATAAAGCACTTAATGTTTCATCTGATACAGGGATAGAAAGGCCCATCTCCACCTCCCCCCGTTCCTCCCCCACTCCCCCACACACACACACGCACGAGAGTAAACGGTGCAAATCGCTGCGTAAAGTGATGAACAAAGCTTTCCGACTTAATCTTTTCCTTGTGATTCTTCTCCATTAGTTATCTCTTTATTAATATTAATAAGCTGGCTCGCTGAAATGCAGGGAAGCACGCCTGATGTCGGGGAATTGATCTATTTATATAAATGTGTTCGGATGCCGGCAAAATTAGTCGTGTGGAAAATTACATATTTAGCCGCAAAAAGAAATGAAATCTGTAAAAATAGTCAGCTTGCTGCACACATTTCCGAATTAAGAATGGTGAGCCCCGTCATTTCTGCTAAGTATTAACTCAACAGCCTTTTACTGTGCTTTGGGGCATCTGCTGAGCCCCCACTCAACCATCGCCCACCCCCGCCCCCACCACCAACCCTGACCCCCAGCTCCCAGGTACCATTGGAAGAACGTGTAGATGATTGGAAATTTTTAACATTTATTTCCAGTGTGTGTGGACGACAATAGCAAGGTCACATTTTATTGCCAATTCCGAGTTGCCCTGAGAAGGTGTTGGTGGGTCTTCTCCTTGAACCACTGTCATCATCATAGGCAGTCCCTCGAAGCGAGGATGACTTGCTTCCATGCCAAAAAGGGATGAGTTCACAGGTGTTTCAATGTTCCAGATCCCGAACTAATATTCCAGGTCCTGAACTACATCTTGGGGGGGTGGAAGATGCCTGTGCATGAATTTTATTAACATGTGGTGACCATTGCACACCAGCCACCACACGGGCTTGACAGAGCTAGGTCTTGGTCCAGAGGCAAGGATTACCCAAGACGACTGGAGACCAGCTCTGCTGCACGGACCTTGTGCGCGCACATATCGCAGTGTGGGCTGGCCCGTGCTGCCCCTGGGCCCTCGCCTCTGCTGAGCCCCAAACACACGCCTCTCCTGGGCCCCGGTCACTTCCATCTACAAACTCTTGCCGCTCCTTCGCCCCTCCTGCTATGCCTGCCCGCACTGCTATCAGCGACCTGGCTTTGCAGCCATCGCCCTCCTGCAGCAGCATGTGCTGCTCCCTACAGTAGTATTCTGCCGCATGTTGCTCCCTCCAATGGCCCCGGCCTGCTGATGGTCTTGAACAACTGTAGTCCTTGTAGGAATGGTGGTCCCACAATAGTGTTGATATGGATGGCCCTGTTCAGTGGATGGTCAGTAGTGACCCCGAACACGCTTGTGTTCTTACCTAGTCCTGTGCAGCACAATAAACATCTTCCAAAATCTTGTAGTGCACATGGTACCCTCGCCTAGAAATTACACTGTGCAATATTATACCATTGCTTCACGTGTTTGCATGAAATTACTTTTATACTGCAACTCAGGAGTTAAATTCCTTTAAATAAGTCATTTCCAGATCATTGTAAGATATTTCGAGCGGGAGCCCATCGGTCCATCTAACCGCCCCAGCCAATTATTTCTTTCTTTTCTGCGAGATATCTCGGACTTACTTATAAAATTCATAAATCCTTTCAGAGACTTGTCTGTTTCCCATTTGAAACCCGATAAAACTTGCTGTCTGACCACCTGACCTGGCAGTCTATTCTATATATTGATCACCTTTTTCCAAAAGAAATTCTGTCTGAATCTGCCGCCTCCGTATTTGACTACCGTAGCTCCCTGCTTTCTAGCCTTCCATGTACCATAAGCTCCAAATTGTGTAAAACTCTGCCCTGGGCACCCGGTCCCACTCACCCTTTGCCCCTGGCCTCATTGATTCCCTCGTTCCCATGCATTCAATTTAAAATCTGCATCCTTATCCTTAAATTCTTCCATGGACTCACTTCCACCTCCCTCTACAATCTTCTCCTGAATATTCTGTTCCTCTGACTAGAATTTTGCGCAGTGATGCCTCATTCCATCATTGCCAGCAGACTAGACTTGTATTCCCTCGCGTATAAAAGATTGCGGGGTGGTCTAATTGAGGTATTTCAGATAATTAAAGGAGTTGATGGGATAGATAGAGTTTTTACCTCTGGTGGTGGGAGTAAGGGGGCATTACCTTAAAATTAGAGCTAGGCTGTTCAGGACTGATGTCAGGAAGCACTTCTCCACACAAAGGGTAGTTGAAATCTGGTACTCCCTCTCCCAAAAAGGGGTTGACGCAGGGGGGGGGGGTCCATTGAAAATTTCAAAACTCAGATTAAAAGATTTTTCATAGGCAAGGGTATTAAGGGTTATGGAACCTAGTCTGGTAAATGGTGTTAAGATACAGATAAGCCATGATCTAATTGAATGGCAGAACATGCTCGAGGGCCTGAATGGCTTACTCCTGTTTGTTCCGGCTCAGGGTCTATTTTTTCTTAATGTGAAGCGCCTTGGGACATTATTTGCATTATAGGTGCGATAGGAATTCAAGTTGCTTCTGTTGTTGAATGCTATCGGGACTATTCAACGTTGATCATTTATTCTCAGTGTGGTAGAGTGCGCCAGTGTCTTAACCCCTGAGTGATGCTGAATCCATCGCGGGGAGCGGGGGAAGGATGGGCAGTGGGCGCAGGTTTGATGTCATCATTTATTCAGAACCAACACATGTTGACATGTTGCTGCTGGAGTTCGAGCTATCTATATGAAGCCTTCCCCACTTAGTGAGTCACTTAGGAACACTCAAAATTAGGGTTAGGGTTAGGACTCAATTTTAGAATACTCATTCTTGTGACCAGATCCCTCCATGATCTTGTCCCTCCCGATCCCTGTAACCTCCTTCAACCCTACAACCCTCCGAGATCTCTGCGCTCCTCCAATTCTGACCTCTTGTGCATCCCCCCTATTTTCATTGTCCCACCATTGGCAGCTGTGCCTTCAGCTGCCTAGACCCTTGGCTCTAGGATTCCCTCCCCGCCTCTCTCCTTCTTTAAGATGCTCCTTAATATCTACCTCTTCGGCCAAGCTTTTGGTCACTTGTCCTAATAGTTCCTTATGTGGTTCAGTGTCAAATTTTGTCTGTTTACACTCTTGTGAAACACCTGGGGACATTTTATTTCTTTAAAGGTGCTATATAAATGCAGGTTGTTGGTGTTGAGGCTGCCCTGTCTGCTGCTTGCAGTGTCATTATCTAATTAGCCGCACTTGCTGAGAAATCTTTTTCATAGATTTGACTTAGATGTTATCTCATTAGTTGGGATTCCTGCTGAGCCAACTGCTGATTATCAGAAGTCATGGTCGAAAAGCTAGGTCACTGGAAGAACTCCCTGTTCTTTTTGAAAAAGTCCCTGGGATCTTTAATGGCCACTGAACCACTGCAACAGGCAGATTAAGCTCTCAGCCAAAGAGTAACACAAACCAACAATCTGTTTCATTCTAGTAGAGTAACAGCTACCTGGGAGAACATCCAAAGTCCGTAACACTGGCAAGATTGTTCCCATACTTTGGGAGGATTTGCTTAACACCTCTCTTGCGCTCTGGGCAAGAAAGCAGAATAAGTTTGTCTGACAAACAATCTTTCTCACACTTTTGGCCTCCAACTCTCTCTCTCTTTCCTTATTTTCTTTCGATTCCATGCTCCTGCTGCCGCGTCCCACATAGTCTTCCTCCATCCTCCCCCGAGAAGAACGATTTAGAAGAGTGTACAAAGAGAAAGAATCAAAGGGGGGATTTTAACAGGGAGCCAGTTTCAGGTGGACAGGGGCGTTGAACCCCAGCGTCCAACGGAATCAGTTTGAGGCCCGGGCTAGTTTAACTCCTGGAAATGAAGACTCATTGCACCATCTCCTTGTTCTTTCCCCCCCGGACCTCAAAATGCTTCTCACCTCCCTCTGTCTTCTCTACCTCCGACAATTAATAGGCTTTTAAACCTCAAGCTTGAGACAACAAATTAGTACTTCCTGATTTATGCCTTGTATTCTCCGACTCTTGGTTACCTGCTGTGCAGGCCTTGGCCCAGCAGCTTGCTGTGAGACTAAAAATAATGAGTTTTTTTTGCTTCCGGTTTATTTTTATTACTCTGTCTTTCCGGATCATTTGTTTTGAGGAACCAGCCAAATGCCCCATTACACCCGTTTCAACCGAGCAGATGGCCGGCTGGATATAAACGAAGCCTGGGAGTTAAAATAGCCTGGGCCTCAAATTGATCACGTTGGATAGTGGAGTTTGAAGCCCCGTCCACCTGAAACAGGCTCCCAATTAAACCCCCCCCCCCCCGCCCCTTGATTTGTTTTATTTTACTCACGCTTTTGAATTGTTCTTCTCTTTCCCCCAACGTGTGTGCAAGAGAGAAGTTGTGTGTTTTTGTGTAAGCGTGTATTGGCAAGACATCACTGCAGTCCAGTCTGGTAATTACGTTGCATGCACAGTGATAGGAATTTTCTGAAAAAGAACTCTGCAATAAAAGCCAATTGTAATTTCCTCTCCCTTCTGTCCCCTTTTTTGTTTAAACGCTTTCTTCAAAACCTTGCTCTGCGTCACGCACCACCGCCCAGCTGAGGGCAGGCAAGTGATTTAATGCCAGGGTTGTGCCAGTGAGCTGGTAATTCAGGCACTCTGCCAGGATAACACCACAACCACTCTTCATAGATTTAGAATCAGATTAACTTACAGCACAGAAGGAGGCCGTTTGGCCCAATGTGCCTTTGCAAGAGCAGCCATGTTTAGTCCCACAGCCCCACATTGTATCCAGAATTAGTTCCTCATCTTCAAGTACCTGTCCAACTCCCTTTTAAAATTATTTATGGAATCAACTTCCACCACCTTTTCAGATAGAACGTTCCAGATCCCGACCGCTTACTGAGTGAAAAGAATTCTCTTCATCTCCCCTCTAAATCTTTCGGCAATGATTTTACATCGATGACCTCTGGTTACTGACCCACTCCCAGGGGGAAAACAGTTTTTCTCTATCTACTCTATCAAAACCTCTCATTGTCGTGAACACCTCAATTAGGTCACCCCTTAACCTTCTCTGTTCCAAGGAGAAGAATCCTAACTTTTCTATCTCTCCTCATAACTGAAGTCCCCCATCCCTGGTAACATCCCACTAAACCTCCTCTGTACCCTTTCTCAGGCCTGTACATCTTTCCTGGTGCCCAGAATTGTCCACAATACTCCAGCTGAGACCTAACCAGTGAGTTATCCAGTTCTACCTCTTGGGTGCCTGGCTGAAACTCTCCCTGGTGGCCCAGTGGACCGAACTTAAAAAAACGCGCTGGCTCTCGCCTTTAAGTGAAGGGCAGAGCCGTGGTGATGCGGCGCCGTGATGACGTCAGCGCTACATTGATGACTGACAGAGGCGTACACTCCTTCCGCCCCTCTCGACTCCGAACTTCCCCTTACCGCCTCACCTCCGCCCCCATTATGACTGACTTCCGGTCCGCCGGGGGGAAAAAAGTCAAAGAGCGGAATTTCGCTCCAGAGGCCACCATATCCACCGCGCCGGTAAGAACGACAGAAACAGGGTAGGTGCGCCCTGTTTCCAGCGGTGGGCTATTTCGGCCCCACTGTCTGGGAATTGTACCCCAGGAAAATTAGTGCCATCAGGGGCGGATAAACGGGCCAAGTTACTTGCAGAAAAACTTCAAGTCTTCGCATTGCCTGGCAACGTGCCAAAGCCTCTCTGAGCTTGGTAAATATTTCTATGTTCTAATTCTTTCCGAGTTATTGGACCAATAAACGAATCCTCGTTTGCAAGTGAAAAAAATCCTTTGAATGTCTTGTTGACGCAAACAAATGAGATTGGAAGCTCAGGACAGTGCTTAATGGGTCCGTCAGTGCAGGAGCCCTGAGTCTGAAAGTGGCTTTTTCTCAGGGTTCGTGGGACACAAAGACGGATGCCCATTTCGTGCTTTTAATTGCGGCCCAGAATAGATTATGTGCTCTTTTGCATTTGTCTGGACTGAGATTAAAACAAAATATGGTAATTAAAAGATAGTGAGCCCCTGGCTCCAGTGGCTGGCTGTCAAGTAGATGATTTGCAATATTATTGTTAGTCGTACAGATATAACTCCAGCTCAGAAATACATTTGCTGCGTTTCAGCAACCTGCTGGTAACGATAGAAATGGGTTCTTGTTGCTCTGATGGCCCATTTGCTTTCAGGCAACGAGTAACTGAAACCATACAGATCAGATCACTGGGTTCCCAGCCAACGTAGAGTTTACAGTGCAACCCTGGGCCATTCGTGCCGGTGTTTATGCTCCACATGGGCCTCCTCCCACCCTTTATCCCACCCTATCGGCATCACCACGTGGAAATTGCAACACGGAAACAGGCCATTCGGCCCGCTCAGTCCAGGCTGGCCCTCCGCACACACCCACATGCCTACCCTGTTCCCATTATCCCTTTTCAAGTCTGCTGATCTCAGCCGAAGTTGCTGGGTAGGGGAGAGGGGGAGGTGGCTGAGACACTACAATTGACCTCAGCACTGTTGGGTTAGAGAAATAAAGAAAGACTTGCATTTATATAGCGCCTTTCTCAACCTCGAGACGTCCCAAAATGCTTTGCAACCAATGAAGTATTTTTTTTAAGAGTGCAGTCAATCTTCACCTGGTAAATCCTGTGATCTTTCTTGGCGTAATCGCGCTTTCCACATCGTAGCAAACACTCACACAAATACTTTTCGAGAAAAAGCTTCTCTGTTTTCTCCAGGCGGTGCTGGAGTGGGGTCTCCTGGCTGCCAGCTTCCCTCCAGTAGCTCACCCCAAGTTTTCATTCTTAACGTGTGTACCTTAGTTAGTGTTGGTTGACTGTTTGACTATGGGGGCATCACCACCGAGCTTAATCCTGATGTCCATCATGTCATTGAATGGCGGAGCAGGGTCGAGGGGCTAAATGGCATACTCCTGCTCCTATGTTCACGCACAATGGAAATCCAACCCACCGCATAACCACGGAAACAAAATGCAGGTTTGCAACTCCCCTGAAGCAAAGTGCTTCACTCGGTTGGAAGACATCCTATTTTAAAGCAGCCGTTAACCCGTGTCCTCAAATGAGTTTACATCTCTGCTAAAACTAGCAAATAAGAATGCCTTACAAATTTTTCGTAGCCAATCTTTCCAATTCTTTGTCAGATCACAAACGCCAGAGGTCACCTTGCACACATCAAGGATCACCCTGCGCTAATGCTCTTAGCCAAAAGGCCTAGAGCCCAAGCACCGTTCCTGGAAGTACTGCAATACCAGGTTCGTGCCATGGAGGTGGATGGGTCAGGCCCCCCCACACACCTCCGTGGAGGTGGATGGGTCAAACCACCCCACCCACCTCACATTTGCCAGCTGACAGCAATTTCTGGGCTAACATCACATTAGTTGCAAAGGAAAAGCTTCTTCTTAGGAAGGACATCAAGGTTTTGGAGAGGGTGCAGAGGAGATTTACGAGAATGGTGCCAGGGATGAGGGACTTCAGTTATGTGGAGAGACTGGAGAAGCTGGGAAGAGAAGGTTAAGGGGAGATTTAATAGAGTGCAAAATTATATGGGGTTTTGATAATGAGAAACTGTTTCCACTGGCAGGAGAGTCAATAATCAGAGGACACAGATTTAAGGTAATTGGCAAAAGATCCGGGGGCTGGGGGAGCTGAGGAGATTTATTTCTATGCAGCGAGTTATGATGATCTGGAACGCGCTGCTTGAAAGAGCGGTGGAAGCAAATTCAAGAGTAACTTTCAAAAGGGAATTGGATAAATACTTGAAAAGTAAAAATTTGAAGGGCTATGGGGAAAGAGCGAGGGAGTAGGACTAATTTGGATCACTCTTTCAAAGAGCTGGCACAGGCACGATGGGCCGAATGGCCTTCTGCTGTGATGTAAGATTCTATTAATTACAATTGCCATCTTCCCACTTTGCTGTGTGTGTGCGCGTGCGTGCGAGTGTGTGAGTGTGAGCGTATTTACTCACAACTAAGGTTCTTCAGGGGAGAGTTCACCATCCCCTTGCCACGATTTCTAGACAGAGTTCAGCGTGGCAGTCATTATGGAAGAGCTGGTTGTCTGACCCTGGCAGCCATTTTAGTTGTTCCAATGATGGAAGCTTTAATGCACAGTGCAATTCCACTTGCAATCAAAATGGAAATGGCCCTGAATCCAATTCAGAAAAGTTGCCCACTGGGCAGTCGGGAAACCCATTACATTGCTCAGTATCCTTTTGCAATTGTCTTAGGCTCAGAAGCAATACAATCTTTCCCCCGACTTACTTTCCACGCAGTTTGATTTTTAATACCTTTCGCAGTAGGTGCAGAGTATTTTGATCCTTGCGGGTCGGCCTGTCTCCGTTTCACTTACTTTATTATGCTGCTGAAACTCGAACCAAGAATGACATGAGCATTTTGGATTTTTCATTAATTTTCTGACTGAATCGCCTTCTCCAATTTTCTCACGGAGAAAAGAAGGAAAGCACTTGCATTTATATAGCGACCTCAAGACATCCCAAAACGCTTTACAGTCAATTAAGTGCTTTTGAAGCGTAATCATTGTTGTAATGTAGGAAACACGGCAGCCAAGCACATCAGGCCCTCCCCAAGTGACTCACCCACCAAAAGGACTTCTTGTGGGTTCAAGTCCCACTCCAGAGACTTGAGCACAAAATCTCGGCCGACACTCCACTCATCATCAGAGGCAGTCCCTCGGAGTTGAGGATGACTTGCTTCCACACTAGAAATGAGTTCTCAGGTGACTGAAGAGCCCAATGCGGGACCTACAGTCTCTGTCACAGCTGGGGCAAACAGTGGTTGAAGGAACAGTTGGTTGGGGTGCCTGGGTTACCACGCGCTCCTTCCGCTGTTGACGCTTGGCTTCAGCTTGCTCTCGGCGAAGAGAATCGAGGTGTTTAACACCTTCCCAGATACTTTTCCTCCATGTTGGGTTGGTCTTGGACTCGGGACTCCCAGGTGTCGGTGGGGATGTTACATTTTTTCAAAGAGGCTTTGAGGGTGTCCTTGAAGCGTTTCCTCTGCCCACCTGGGGCTCGCTTGCCGTGTTGGAGCTCTGAGTAAAGCACTTGTTTTGGGAGTCTCGTGTCAGGCATGTGGGCGATGTGGCTCGTCCAGTGGAGCTGATCGAGAGTGGTCAGTGCTTCGATTCTGGGGATATTAGCCTGAGCGAGGACACTGACGTTGGTGCTGATTATGGAAGCCTTGAGTCTCCAGTGCAGTGCTGAGTGCTCAAAAGGTGCCGTCTTTTGGATGAAACATTAAACCGAGGCCCCGTCTGCCTTTTCAGGTGGACGTAAAAGTTCCCGAGGCACGATTTCAAAGAGGATCAGGGTAGTTTTCCTGCCCCCCCCCCGCCCCGATGTCCTGGGCCAACATTTATCCCTCAACCAACATCACTAGTACAGATTATCTGATCGTTATCTCATTGTTGTTTGTGGGAGCTTGCTGTGCGCAAATTGACTGCTGCGTTTCCGACATGACAACACGTCAAAGTATTTCATTGGCTGTAAAGTGCTTTGGGATATCCTGAGGTCGTGAGAGGTCCTATAGAAATGCAAGTCTTTATTTTAATGCCTCATCTAAAAGACAGTGACTTGTAATGGAGTAGGAGCTCCCCCGACTTTCAGCTGGTGGCACTGGGTATAGCTTCGGAGCTCAGCACTTCTTCCTAATGTCATTTTTTCTAACTATAGTGTCTCAGGTGTGCCATGCCACAGCTGTGAAGTTCTGTGTGTTTTACATCAACAGAAATGTCAAGTGTTTCTGTTGCTTTTAAACACATTCTGAGTCAGCACAAAATAATTATTTACAACACATTAGTGACAGAATTTGGCCCTCGCTGACTATGTAGTGCCTAACACAGGCAATCCCATTAACCTTGTGGTTTAAAGTCGGTGTAAACTGAAACAATCTAACCTATCAAAAAATCTGCTCCTCCTTTTCAGCTTACCCAGCCCCTTGTTTCGTTTGAGGTTATAACACAATATTTATAACTTACTTGTTTCTCTCTCTGTGCTGTTTCTCTTCTGTCTGTCTTATTCTGCTATTTATCGACTGTTTCATCTCTTTCGCTCTGTGCTTTCTATCTTCTGTCTTTCTGTGCTGTTTCTCCCCTGTTTCTCTCTCGCTGACGTCTCCATCGCTCTCCTCTCCTCTGCAATTCTTCTCTCATTCCTGTCATTGTTTCTCATGCTCTCTGAGCTGTTCCTTGCTCTCGACTTTTTCCTCCTCTTTATTTCTTTGCTTTCATTCTCTCTCTCCCACTTCTCTCTCCTGCATCCCATTACTTTTGTTATTCCTCTTACTGTCTGCCCCAGGGCCTCCCATTCCTAATTCTTAGGGCGTTATTATTCTCCAGGGTTCAATTATGAGGACAAGTTGCACAGGCTAGACTTGTAGTCCCTTGAATATAGAAGATTAAGGGGTGATTTAATTGAGGTGTCTAAGACAATTTAAGAAGTTGATAAGGTTGACGGAGAGAAATTATTTCCTGTGGTTAGGGAGTCCAGAACAAAGTGGCATAATCTTAAATTTAGAGCTCAGCGTTCAGGGGTGATGTCAGGAACAACAACAACTTGTATTTATATAGCGTCTTTAACATAGTAAAACGTCCCAAGACTCTTCACAGGACTGTTCTCAAACAAAATTTGACAACGAGCCATATAAGGAGATATTAAGGCAGAGCTTGGTCAAAGTGGTAGATTTTAAGGAGCGTCTTGAAGGTGGAAAGAGAGGTAGAGAGGCGGAGAGGTTTAGGGAAGGAGTTCCAGAGATTAGGGCCTAGGCAGCTGAAGGCCGATGGCAGGGTGATGTCAGGACACAAAAGGTAATGGGAATGCAGAACTCTCCCTCCCAAAAAGCTGCTGAGGCTGGGGGTTAATTGACAATTTCAAAACTCAGATTGATAAATTTTTGTTAGGCAAGGGTATTAAAGGTTAAGGAACCAAGGCGGGTAAATGGAGTTTAGATGCAGATCAGCCATGATCTAATTGAATGGCGGAACAGGCTCGAGGGCCTGAATGGCCTCCTCCTGTTCCTAATGGAGGAGTTGATAATGTACATCCACCCTGGGACAGTGAATCTCTGTGCATGTGTGCATGTACGTGTTCACGGAGCTACACTCACCCCTTACTGAACATGAGGAGCAAGCCGACTGTCTCTCAGCTGTCTGACAGACCAGGTACTTCTCAAGGATGGCCTCACACCTCTTGCCTTTAGTGGACTTGCAGTACTTTGCAGTCGATTGAAAACTGCGCGCACTGCAGCGGTGTGAGGCCAAAACCGCTTAACATTGAGGCAAGCTGCCCCATGGAACAGGCCTGCACGTGGCTCTTACATAGAAACATAGAAAATAGGTGCAGGAGTAGGCCATTCGGCCCTTTGAGTCTGCACCACCATTCAATATGATCATGGCTAATCATGCAACTTCAGTACCCCATTCCTGCTTTCTCTCCATACCCCTTGATCCCTTTAGCCTTAAAGGCCACATCTAACCCTTGGCCCTATGACCTTTTGTTCAAAGGGCTGGAGCCACAAAGTTAGGCAAGAATTTGCAGCAGAAGAAAAGTGATTTTATGGCTTAGTGTGTGATTGACGAAAGAAAGACTTGCATTTATATAGCTCCTTTCACGACCTCAGGACGTGCCAAAAAGCGCTTTACAGCCAATAGAAACATAGAAAATAGGTGCAGGAGTAGGCCATTCGGCCCTTCGAGCCTGCACTGCCATTCAATGAGTTCATGGCTGAACCTGCAACTTCAGTACCCCATTCCTGCTTTCTCGCCATACCCCTTGATCCCCCTAGTAGTAAGGACTACATCTAACTCCTTTTTGAATATATTTAGTGAATTGTCTCAACAACTTTCTGTGGTAGAGAATTCCACAGGTTCACCACTCTCTGGGTGAAGAAGTTTCTCCTCATCTCGGTCCTAAATGGCTTACCCCTTATCCTTCTACTGTGACCCCTGGTTCTGGACTTCCCCAACATTGGAACATTCTTCTTGCATCTAACCTGTCTAAACCTGTCAGAATTTTAAACGTTTCTATGAGATCCCCTCTCATTCTTCTGAACTCCAGTGAATACAAGCCCATTTGATCCAGTCTTCCTTGATATGTCAGTCCCGCCATCCCGGGAATCAGTCTGGTGAACCTTCGTTGCACTCCCTCAATAGCAAGAATGTCCTTCCTCAAGTTAGGAGACCAAAACTGTACACAATACTCCAGATGTGGCCTCACCAAGGCCCTATACAACTGTAGTAACACCTCCCTGCCCCTGTACTCAAATCCCCTCGCTATGAAGGCCAACATGCCATTTGTTTTCTTAACCGCCTGCTGTACCTGCATGCCAACCTTCAATGACTGATGTACCATGACACCCAGGTCTCATTGCACCTCCCCTTTTCCTAATCTGTCACCATTCAGATAATAGTCTGTCTCTCTGTTTTTACCACCAAAGTGAATAACCTCACACTTATCCACATTATACTTCATCTGCCATGCATTTGCCCACTCACCTAACCTATCCAAGTCACTCTGCAGCCTCATAGCATCCTCCTTGCAGCTCACACTGCCACCCAACTTAGTGTCATCCGCAAATTTGGAGATACTACATTTAATCCCCTCGTCTAAATCATTAATGTACAATGTAAACAGCTGGGGCCCCAGCACAGAACCTTGCGGTACCCCACTAGTCACTGCCTGCCATTTTGAAAAGTACCCATTTACTCCCACTCTTTGCTTCCGGTCTGACAACCAGTTCTCAATCCACGTCAGCACACTACCCCCAATCCCATGTGCTTTAACTTTGCACATTAATCTCTTGTGTGGGACCTTGTCGAAAGCCTTCTGAAAGTCCAAATATACCACATCAACTGGTTCTCCCTTGTCCACTCTACTGGAAACATCCTCAAAAAATTCCAGAAGATTTGTCAAGCATGATTTCCCTTTCACAAATCCATGCTGACTTGGACCTATCATGTCACCTCTTTCCAAATGCGCTGCTATGACATCCTTAATAATTGATTCCATCATTTTACCCACTATTGATGTCCGGCTGATCGGTCTATAATTCCCTGTTTTCTCTCTCCCTCCTTTTTTAATGAAGTACTTTTAAGTGTAGTCACTGTTACAATGTAGAAATTATGGTTAGCAATCCTCAAGTAATTCGAGATCAATCTCCTGGACTTTGCTGCCAGCAAAAGCCTGGAGAAAAATCATCGGGCATTAAAATAAATGGTGATTTTTTTTTTCCATTTTCTTTGAACATTTTTGTTTATTACTTCTAAAAATATTGGGAACATGTAAAAAAGGGCTCTGGATGGGGCTTGTGGAGGCGGGAGGTCATGTACCAACAATACCTCCACCCAGAGAATGTGAGATGCAGACAGTGACAGTGAAGTCCCTGGTAGCACCGTACCGTTTCTGGCCTTCACTGATGTGGCAGAAAGACAAATGATTCAACTTTTAAACCCTGCCTCTCGGGCTCCGCAGAGTGTTTTTTTGAAGTCTAGGTTTTGATTTAATATCTGAATTCCTGCACAAAGGGATTTGTCATTGCTGCCTCTTTTTTTATTCTTTGTGTACACAAAGCGTGGGACAGCGAGGCGTAGGGTGCGGTAAAGCAATAAAACCGATCGTGTAAAAGTCATGTCACAAGCAGTAACACCACCAAAGGCCGAGTCCCTGGGAATCTCAGGAGGATTGCCTCAGATATTTCTCTTTGCAACATCATTCACATTAACTGTGCCATTTAAGGCTGCCTGTACGTTTGCGAAATCTATCTTCGGCACCCCGTCCACTGCTAAGCTGTGGGTCACGATGAAAGCAAACGGAGGTTTGCAGAGTTAAATGTTACTAATTAGACTTTGGGTTTTTTTTGTGATCTTCGCAACAGTTTTATGACACAGTGCAAATACCGTGTGTCAGCAACTTGCCGTGGAGATAGAGGAATAAACTTACATAGAATTTACAGTACAGAAACAGGCCATTCGGCCCAACAGGTCCATGCCAGCATTTATGCTCCACGCGAGCCTCCTCCCAGCCCTCTTCGCCTGACCCTATCAGCATATCCTTCTATTCCTTTCCCCCTCAAGTGTACTTATCCAGCTTCCCCTTAAATGCATCTGTGCTATTCGCCGCAAATACTCCGTCTGCAGCGAGTTCCACATTCTGACCAGGTGTTGTCAAAGAAACCTTGGTGAATTGCTGCTGTTGAATGGTGGAACAGGCTCGAGGGGCTGAATAGACTGATCCTGTTCCTATGTAGAAATCACACAATTAAACAACATGCTGGATCCAGTTGCTGCAGTTTGATGTACCTCCAGAGTAACTGAATGCAAAATATTGAACCTTTTCATAAAAAGCTTCATATTTCAACTTAACTTTATAGACTCCAGCCTCAGCTATCATGAGTCAACCTCCTCATTTATCCCAGGACAGGGAGCTGGAATCCCAGAGAGACTCGTCAGAAGCTTCCAAGATCTGCTGGGTCGATTCTTCACTACAATTTATTCCTCTATTGCGGACCCTCATAAACCCCTGCTGTTCTTTCTTTCTTCTGCTGTTAAAATAAGCTCTTCCTTTGAAATTGAGGAATGGGGTGACAGACCAAAGCCTGTTGTGTAGGCCCCGAAGAATGACAGGAATGGGCAAGGGGGCAAAATATATCAGGGAGCAGTGGGTAGGTGATGCTTCGGATTTTAAAAAAATACATTTTGAAGAACTAAAATTAAAATGTACAGAATTCTGTTTTTTCTCAAAATCATCTGCAGAAATGCACGGGAGCAGAAAATATCCAGGGATGTTTTCCATCACTACCAACAAGCCGAGGACCATTCAATATTAACGCATGGATCACAGGTCATTAATGTCATGTCTCTCACATAGAGAGCACAGGGCTTTGGGACATAGGCACTTGACAGTAGACTTAGGAATACCAATCACCCCTCACTTCCAAATCCCTGCACTCGAGGGTACACCAATAAAAGATTAAGGAGACCTCCAGTGTCGACATAAGAGACTAGTGATACCTCCAGTAGATAGATAGGGAACCCATCACACCTGCATTATATAGATAGATCCATCACACCTCCAGTACATAGATAGAAGATCAGCCCACACTGCAATATATGTGCGCACTAGGTCCGTGCAACAGAGCTGGTCTCCAGTTGCCACTGGACCAAGACCTAGCTCTGTCAAGCCCGTGTGGTGGCTGGTGTGCAATGGCCACCACATGTTAAAAAAATCCTCGCACAGGCATTTTCCACCCTTCAGTATGCAGTTCGGGACCTGGAATATTGGGCTCAAGTTTCGGTCTCCCGCTAGAATGGCGCACATCGGAGAGGCCCGCCTAATTTGTAGAATAAAAATTGCGCCGAATAATTACCTCGCGATTCTCCGATAGCTGTAGGCCAGTTTCTAGCTCGGTGCGGCGCAGCAGGAGCTGCTGGGAGCGGAGCTACAGCCCTGCAGTGGAGGCTGCGCGTGTGTGCAGCAGCTCGTGGCCCTCCCAGCGCGTCCTGTCTCCCGGGCGACGATCCTTTCCCAGGCTGAAGGGACGTCGCCCCGATCCCGGGCCAAGTGACCTGACGTATCTTACCTTGTCGGCGGGGCACGCCCCTCCGGCATCTCGCTGGGGGCGGGCCCTGCCCGAAGAGTCGTCGCCGTCTTCTGCGTGCGGGCCCCACCCGAAATCCTCGGTAGGGCCCGGCTTCGTCGTCGGTGGCCGGTGTCTTCTGCGTGTGGGCCCCACCCGAAGTCCCCAGCAGGGCCCGGCTTCATCGTCTTCTGCTTCCCCCCCCCCCCCCCCCCCGTTCTTCTCCCCCCCCCCCACCCCGTTCATCTTCCTCCCCCACCGTTCATCTTCTCCCCCACCCTCTTCTCCCTCCCCCGTTCATCTTCTCCACCCCGCCCCCCGTTCACCTTCTCCACCCCCCCCGTTCATCTTCTCTTTCCCCCCCCCCCCACCCTCTCTTCTCCCCCCCCCCCCCCCCCCCACTTCTCCCCGGTGCTGCAGTAGGTGAGTAGAAATAAGTTTTTATTTATTGAGTGGTTTTTTAATTATTTTTTTTATTTTTTATTTTTAAATTTTTTTTGGATTGATTTATTGTTTTATTTATTGATTTATTTATCATTTATTATTGATGATGGCTCTTTATTTGTGAAAGTGAAGTGTTTAATGTTTGTAAACCTCCCTTCCCCCTCCCCCCATCTGATTTCTAAGTGTAGGCAAGGTTTTTCCTGAGCGTACAAAAATCTACACTTAAGTTAGTTTGGAGTAAGTTTTCGCTGCCTAAACTTGCAAAACAGGCGCAAATGGCTGGACACGCCCCTTTTTGAAAAAATTATCTATTCTAAAATGAAACTATTCTAACTCACTAGAACTGGAGCAAACTAAATGCCGAGAATTGCAATTTCTAGGATGCTCCATTCTAAGCTAGTTGCTCCAAAAAAATAGGAGCAACTCAGGCTGAAACTTGAGCCCATTAGGTCTATCATTGAAACACCTGTGAATTCATCCCTTTTT
Source organism: Pristiophorus japonicus (assembly GCF_044704955.1). Taxonomy (NCBI): domain Eukaryota; kingdom Metazoa; phylum Chordata; class Chondrichthyes; family Pristiophoridae; genus Pristiophorus; species Pristiophorus japonicus. Next base: position 96,868,394 of record NC_091994.1, read on the forward strand.
GGTGCAAGCAAGTCATCCTCGATACGAAGGAATGCCTAAGAAGAAAGAAGAAGAGTATATATATATATATATATATAGGGCACCAGTATAGAGATCAATTTATAAAATCAAAATACTTTGAATGCTGGAATCTGAAATAAAAACAAAGAAAGCCGGAAATCTCAGCGGATCAGGCAGCATCTGTGGAGAGAAAACCAAAGTTAACGTTTTGGGTCAACGTCCCTTTGTCAGAACTGGCGAATTTTCGAATAGAGCACATCCTTAAGCACTGAAAGGGGGAGGGGGAGAAAATAACCAAAGGGAAGGTCTGTGATAGGGTAGAAAGCAGAGAGATGGTGGGCTGAATTGAAATGGTAATGATAGATGTTAGAAAAAGGTTAATCTGGATAGGGTGTGAATGGCGGAGTAATAACCAGCTACCACTTGAGGCAAAGAGAAAAAAAGAAAGGAAAAAAAACACAAGATGGGTGGGGGGGGGGGGGGGGGGTGCGGCGGGAGAAAGGGAGCCAAAAGTTTCTAACACTCGCCAGTTCTGACAAAGGGTCAGTGACTCGAAACGTTAACTTTGTTTTTCTCTCCACAGATGCTGCCTGACCCGGTGAGATTTCCAGCATTCTCTGTTTTTATGTTAGAGATCAATTTAGTTGTTGATAGTTGGCATCGGTCATGCAAACGTTTATGACATTGTGTTGTGACCATCTGAGGGACTGGACTATGGGAAGGTGGAGTTATGGTTCCACCAATCCCTGGGGAATTCAGGGCATAAACAGGAGGATTCTGTGGGGGGGGGGCGGGGGAATAGCAAGAGAAGGAAGTCCAAGTTATGTTGCAGTGGTTACTGGCTGTTATTAAATACATCCTGTGCTATATACATAACTGTGTTTGGGGCTCTGGGCTCTGTGTGGGAGAAGTTAATGATCCTGTTGTTGTTGGCTGCTTACAATGGTCTTCACAGTGGGGGACGGATGAGTGGAATTTGAGTTGGATCAGAATTCAGGTATACGAAAAAAATCCACATTAGTTTGAAATGACTAGTTGCCTCATTTTTAAAAATGATATAAATGCGCAGTGAAAATAATGACCCAGAAATCCCGCTCGGCTGCTTCCCGCGGGCGTTCAAGGGAAAACTTTTAAAAAGTTCCCAGTCCTGAGGCCTCCACTGACTGTGCGTCGCAGCGCGTGCACGTCGGGAAATGCGCAGGGCTGGAGCTGCAGTCACATGGCTCTGGGCAGCCAATCAAGGTAAAGTATGTCCTCATTCATAATAATGGTAACTCCGTAAATTGGAGTTCCCATTATTATGAATGAGAACCCCCCCAAACACACAAAACTGGAATTAAAAAAAATAGAAAAAAATACACCACATATTTTTATTAATTTAAATTAAAGTTATTTATGTATTATAAAATATATATATTTTTCCAATTTTTAAAAAAGTTTTTTAAATTATGGTTTAAAATAAACTTACCGTAGTGGGAAGGGTTTTTAACAACAAAATGTATTTAAAAATTTTTATTTTATAATGTTTTTGTGTATTTTAAAACTCTTATGCCTGTAAAAGTAGGCTATGCGCCTGCTTTTATCAGGCGCAAGAGTTTTCAGGACATCCGTCGGGCAAGATATGGGTAAATACTGCAATCTTGCCGATGCGAATGTCCTGGATGTGCAGATACGGAAGATCTGTCAAGCTCTAGCTTGACAGAATGGAAAAGCCGGTTTTTGCGATGCCTTCCCGGGTCCATACGGGCCCGGGAGGCAGGAATTTCTGGGCCAATAACTTGAGTTTGGAAATCCATATTTCCATGACTTTTCAATCAAGCTGGAAAGATATTTTTCTTGACCAGTTTGTCAGGCGGTTTGGTCTGTCTGAGCACTATCTGTTCCTGTCTACATCCGGCATCTATGGACATAGAATCATAGAATCATAGAATAGTATCGCACAGAGGGAGGCCATTCGGCCCATCGAGTCAGCGTGGCGCCTTTGAAGAGCAATCCAGTTAGTCCTACTCCCGCTCTTTCTCCATATCCCTGCAGTTTTTTTCTCCCTCAAGTATTTATCCAATTCCCTTTTGAAAGTTACTATTGAATCTGTCTCCATCGCCCTATCAGGCAGTGCATTCCAAATGCTAAACACTCGTTGCCTAAAAAAGTCTTTCCTCATGTCGTCTCTGCTTCTTTTGCCAATCACCTTAAATCTGTGCCCTCTGATTATCGACCCTTCAGCCATTGGAAACTGTTTCTCTTTATTTACTCTATCTCAACCCTTCCTGATTTTAATCATGCGTTGAGGAGTTGGGAACCCGGCGGATTTGGGCCTCTCCTTCGCCCATGGGGTGCTGAGGACAGCTGTCGTGTGCCCTAATCACTACCCACACCGAGACCGACTAACTCTGATCAGTCCTGTGTCCTTTACGCTCTGTGTGGCTCCACGCTATTCAATAAAATCATGGCTGATCTGTATCTTAGCTCCATCTACTCGCCTTGATCTCCTCGTCCTTAATAACCTCACCTAACAAAACTCTTATCAATCTCAGTCAATTGAACCTCATCCTTAACAGCTTTTTGGGAGGGAGAATTCCAGATTTTGTGTGAAGAAGTGCTTCCTGATAACACCCCTGAGCGGCCAAAGTCTAACTTTGCGATTATACCATTTTGTTTCTGGACTCCTTGCACCCCATCGTCACCCCACCATAGGAAATATTATCTCTCGATCTAACCTAGCAACACCTTTCATTGTCTTAAACACCTCAGGAAATGGGAGAATGGAGCAGACAGGGTGCTCTTCTGAGATACATTCTTGGGGCAATGTAGAGGGAGTTTTATTCAGCATCTCATCCATGCTCATCATCATCATAGACTGTCCCTCAAAATCGAGGAAGACTTGCTTCCATTCTAAAAGTGAGTTCTCAGGTGGCTGTCCAATCCAATCTGGGAATTACAGGTCGCAGGTGGGACAGACAGTTGTTGAAGGAAAGGGTGGGCGGGGAGTCTGGTTTGCCGCACGCTCCTTCCGCTGTCTGCACTTGATGTCTGCATGCTTTCGGCGACGAGACTCGAGGTGCTCAGCGCCCTCCCGGATGCACTTCCTCCACTTAGGGTGGTCTTTGGCCAGGGACTCCCAGGTGTCGGAGGGGATGTTGCATTTTATCAAGGAGACTTTGAGGGTGTCCTTGAAACGTTTCCCCTGCCCACCTGGGGCTCGCTTGCTGTCTAGGAGTTCCGAGTAGAGCGCTTGCTTTGGGAGTCTCGTGTCAGGCGTGCGAACGATGTGGCCCGCCCAACGGACCTGGTCGAGTGTGGTCAGTGCTTCGATGCTGGGAATGTTGGCCTGATAGAGGACGCTAACGTTGGTGCGCCTGTCCTCCATGGGATTTGCAGGATCTTGCGGAGACACCTGACCTGGGGGTGTTCAGTACTAACACTGAATGCCTGCAATGTGGAATTGTTCCATTCTGCAGTACTGACCTCGCTCATCGTGCAGGAGCAGCAGGCTTCACAAACTAGAGTCAGTGTGAGCCCCCTGGTAACTCAGTCTTCAAGCCCATACTGAAGCTTCTCCTTTAAGGAAAGCCGATATTCAGAACTCCCTCGTTAATAAAACGATTCATTAAAATAAATTAATTTGAGTCCGTCGGGCTTCATTTCCCCAGTTTTAATTTTTACCATACAAATCTTGAGCTGCCTCCCATCCCCCGCAGTTTCAGGTGAGAAGGTGCAGTCTGAATTGATGATTTATATTTCTATTGCAGCTGATGAAGTTTGAGATTTCCCATTTCCTCCACCCCGCAGCCCCCACCTCCTACCTCCTGCCCAGATTGTTGCTAGGATACAGTTCCAGTGGTGCCTCACCCCCACCTCCCGACTTCTGCTACCTCTTCCAAATGGCTATTCTTCACGTGTAAACTGCCACTGGCTTTCCGACCGTGGGAGGAGGCATCAGAGTTGAGCCAAACGCTGTCATCATGCAGTGTCTGCCACATGCACGTTCAAACGGGGCCGGGACCCCTGGCCTGGCCTGAGGCACTGAGGGCAATTTTAACCTGACCGCTGAGTGAGGACTTCTAAATCAGCACAGATTGAACCAGCGGCCTCATGGTCTGTTCAGCTCCGTGCTCTCCTCCTCTCCATAAATACATCGCTATTTAACTTATCTCTCGTACTGGAAATGTTCGGCTGTATAAAGGAACTGACGTTCAATTGGAGAATGAGGACCTTGGGGTGAGGGGGCGGAGGTGGAGGTTGGGGGGGAAGGAGGGGGAGGTGAGGGGGGGTGGAGATTGGGGGATGGAGGCTGAGGTTCGGAGATTGGAGGGCGAGGTTGGAGGATGGAAGGGGAGGTGAGGAGGGGGAAGTGAGGGGTAGAGGTTGGGGGATGGAGGATGAGGTTCGGGGATTGAAGGGGGAGGTGAGGGGGTGGAGGGGGAGGTTGGGGGATGGAGGATTAGGTTGGGGGGAGGATGGAGGGGGAGGAGAGTGGGTAGAGCTGGAGGTTGCGGGGAATGGAAGATGAGGTTGCGGGGGGGGTGGGTGAGGTGAGGGGGTGGTTGGGGGGTTGGTGGGAAAGATGAGGGGGTGGTGGGGAAGCTGAGGGGGGATGGAGGATGTGTTTGGGGGGATTGGAGGGGGAGGTGAGGGCCTGGAGGGGGAGGTGAGTGGGTAGAGGTGGAGGTTGGGAGGATGGAAGATGAGGTTGGGGGGGGATGGAGGGGAAGGTGAGGCGGGGGAGGTGGAGGTTGGAGGGGTTGGAAGATGAGATTGGGGGGGATGGAGGGGGAGATGAGGGCGAATGGAGGAGGTTGAGGGGTGGATTTTGGCTCTTATTGCTAAAGCACTGAGAGTTTAGCTCCCAGATCCACGTTTGAAGCTGTAAACTAATTCCCGTTCATGAACGAATCTTTCTTAATCTGAAAGCAAAATATTGCTGGTGTTGGAAATCTGAAATAAAAACAGAAAATGCTGGAAATACTCAGCAGGTCAACGTCTGTGGAGAGAGAAACAAAGTTAACGTTTCAGGTCGCTGACCTTTCATCAGAACTGGAAAAAGGTCACCGACCTGAAACATTAACCCTGTTTCTCTCTCCACAGACGCTCCCTGACCTGCTGCGTGTTTCCAGCATTTTCTGTTTTTATTTCTCAATCTGAGTTTGTCTCCAAATCCCATTCTCTACAGTAGTTAACTCATCTCAAAGCTGAGAGTATTTAAACCTCATTCATGAGGGCGTTTGTCCTAATCCCAATCCTAAATGCCTTTAAATTGGAATTCGAAAGTGTCCCTGCCCCATTACCTCCGATGACCTATTTTAACCCGTGCCGTGACTCTCTTCAGAGAGTCTTCTGCAGAGCGCGAGTGAGTTCCCTTTATTTCTGTTGCTAACGCTGTCTTTTATTTTTATTAACCAATAGCTGCCGGCCCGGAGGCTGCAGAATCCAGTTGCAGCGCCCGTTTAACTGAGTGAGAAGATTATTGGTTCGGAGAATCACGGCCAATCTATCTCAGCCGGCTGGCCAAGGTGATCAGTAGGACAGAGCACACTGTGTTACTGCCACCCTGGCGCTTGTAACAAGGGGCAGTAGAGAGCTTTGAGCAGCAGAGGATTCCTGAGATTCCCCCTTGTAATTCATCTCAAAAGACATTTCCTGGAGGATTGAAGAAATGCAATTTGTGCCTTTTTAATGAATTGAACACACGCAGAAATATATCACGGCATTTCTCCCAGCGTCAAAAAGAATAATAATTCTGCCACGCTCCGATCCCAATGTCCGTATATTACAGTTGGATCTGAACCCCTTGCGTCAGTCCCTAGGCCACTCAGCCTCGCGTGGGTGGGCCGTCTCCTCCTGTCTGCACAGTCTCTGCTGGCAGAAGGTTGAGGCTGAGCGCAGACAATTGGCAGCGAATGTCATTCGAAATGACCCCCTGCCCGCATAAAGACTGCCAGCCACCTCTAACAACTGCTCATTTATTAACTAGGGACCGTGTAGCGATGGAGGGGCTGCATTGTTCAACTAGGCATTAATTCAGTCTGTGAAGCGTGTGCCATTTAAAAAAAAAGTTTTCTGTCACTGTGTGCGGGATGCATTAAAATCCGGTAATAAATATACAGAATCCAACTCCATCTCATTGAAACATGTAAAATTCTGAGGGGGCGTGACAGGGTAGATGCTGGGAGGCTGCTTCCCCTGGCTGGGGAGTCTAGAACCAGGGGTCACAGTCTCAGAACAAGGGGTCGGCCATTTAGGACTGAAAGGAGAAATTTCTTCACTCAGAGGGTTATGAATCTTTGGAATTCTCTACCCCAGAGTGCTGCAGCTGCTGAATCGTTGAGTATATTCAAGGCTGAGAGCGATAGATTTTTGGATTCTAAGGGAATTAAGGGATCGGGCGGAAAAGTGAATTTGAGGTCAAAGATCAGCCATGATATTGAGTGGTGGAGCAGGCTCCAGGGGCCGTATGGCCTACTCCTGCTTCTATTTCTTATGTTCTTAAGACTGAGCAAATCAGGCTAGAGGCAGGCAAAGATGATAAGCGTACCGAAGGGATCCAGTTTTTATTTTTCCCTTCCCTATTGCCTCTCCTTCCTGCTATTTTCTCCCCCAACTCCTTTGTTCCCTGTTTGCTCCCTCTTCCCCATTCTATTCTCCTCCTCCCTTCCCCCTCTCAGTCCCCCTAAACCCCTTCTTCCTCCACCTCCTCCCTCTATTTTACAACCCTCCACCCACTTTTTCACCCCTCGTCCCATTTTGTCTGCCACTTATTTTCTTCCCCCATCTCCGATGTTTCCCTTTGCCTTGATTACAGTGGAGAACATCACCCAACATTCCCGTGCTTTGCAGCAGGGGCCACGAGAGTGATCTGGAGAAGGAACACTGGTTGATCTCTTCGCCCAAGGTAGCAATTCCCCCTAATCACTGCCTAGCTTAGGGGATGGAATGTCCCTGTACACCAAGCAGTACCGTTACCTGCAGAGCCAGTGGGGCAGTAGGTACGACTCCTTTAATTCAGCTCCTATGGCGTACTACAAATAAGAAAATTGCAGCTTTATCTGTGAAAAGGCAGCATACGTTTATCATTGCAAAGCAACTACATCAATGGCTGTGGGTCAGTAAAACTGGGACAAAGATACACTTTACAATTACTGGCCCCAATGTTTCCAGCACAACCCAAATTGAAATATTGATTTATCTATTTGTTTTGCAAATGGAAAATACAAGTTTATTCCCTCCTGAGGTTTTCTATTCAAACAACCCTGCACCATAGCCCCAAAATGCTTGGAAAGGAATATAAACTGCAGGCACATTACACGACCATCTCAAGTACTGAAGCAGAATATAAATTATGCATCTTTTTAAAAATTGTTTCCGAAGGTTTGTATGATGTGAACAGATTTTAATTGTCTCTCCCCTGTGAAATTGGTCTTTTTGGCAGTTTTCCACCTTTTCACGTCTCCAGAAAGAAACCCTTTTCCATGCGACTCAATACCCCTGGTCAGTGCGACTCAGTACCTCCGGTCAGTGCAACTCAGTACCTCCAGTCAGTGCGACTCAGTAGCCCCAGTCAGTGTGACTCAGTAGCCCCAATCAGTGTGACTCAGTAGCTCTGGTCAGTGTGACTCAGTACTTGGTCAGGAGCAGAGGGAACCCTCGCTGAGGCACTAAAGTATGCCGGAGAAGCATTATTGGCACGACTGCATGACCTCATCACTCTTATCTGGAAGGAAGAGAGCATGCCAGGAGATCTCAGAGATGCCATAATCGTGACCATCTTCAAAAAAGGGGACAAGTCCGACTGCGGCAACTACAAAGGAAAATCCCTGCTGTTGGGCTCTGGGAAAGTCATCGCAAGAATCCTCCTCAACCGTCTGTGGCTGAAGAGCTCCTCCCAGGTTCACAATGCGGATTCTGTCCACTAAGGGGTACCACGGACATGACCTTCACCGCGTGACAACTACAAGAGAAATGTAGGGAACAGCACCAACCCTTGTACGTGACCTTCTTTGACCTCACAAAGGCCTTTGACACTGCCAACCGTGAGGAACTATGGAGCGTCCTACTCCATTTTGGCTGCCCCAAAAGTTTGTCGCCATCCTCCGCCTGCTCCACGACGACATGCAAGCCGTGATCCTGACCAACGGATCCACCACAGACCCAATCCATGACTGGACCGGGGTCAAGCAGGGCTGCGTCATCGCAGCAACGCTCTTCTCGATCATCCTTGCTGCAATGCTCCATCTCACTCGCAACAAGCTCTCTCCCGCTGGAGTGGAACTAAACTATAGAGCCAATGGGAACCGGTTCAAACTATGTCGCCTCCAGGCCTGATCCAGGGTTGACCCATCCTCTGTCATCGAACTACAATACGCAGATGACACTTACGTCTGCGCGCATTCAGAGACTGCGCTCCAAGCCATCATCAATACCTTCACCAAGGCGCACGAAAGCATGGGCCTTACACGAAACATCTGTAAGACAAAGGTCCTCCACTAACCTGAACCCGCCACACAGCACTGCTCCCCGGTAATCAAAATCCATGGCATGGCCTTGGACAATAGACAATTTTTCATACTTTGGGAGCCTACTATCAGCAACGGCAGACATCGATGACGAGGTCTAACACTGCCTCCAGTGTGCCATCGCAGTCTTCGGTTGCCTGAAGAAGAGTGTTTGAAGACCAGGACCTCAAATCTGGCACCAAGCTAATGGTCTACAGGGCAGTAGTGATACCTGCCCCCCTATATGGCTCAGCGATGTGGACTATAAAAAGCAGACACCTCAAAGCACTGGATAAGTACCACCAGTGCTGCCTCCGCAAGATCCTGCAAATCCACTGGGAGGACAGATGCACCAACGTCAGTGTTCTTGCCCAGGCCAACATCCTCAGCATCGAAGCACTGACCACACTCGACCAGCTCCGTTGGGCGGGCCACATCGTCCAATTCCCAACACGAGACTCCCTCAGCAAGCGCTCTACTTGGAACTCCTACACGGCAAGCGAGCCGCAGGTGGGCAGAGGAAATGCTTCAGGGACACCCTCAAAGCCTGCTTCATAAAGTGTAACATCCCCACCGACACCTGGGAATCTCTAGCCCAAGACCGCCCAAAGTAGAGGAAGAGCACCTCGAGTCAGTGTGACTCAGTATTCCCGCTCAGTGTGACTCAGTAACCCCCTGATCAGTGTGACTCAGCACCTCCGGCCAGTGTGACTCAGTACCCTCGCTCAGTGTGATTCAGTAACCCTGGTCAGTGTGACTCAGTACCGCAGGTCATTGTGAATCAGTACCCCCGGTCAGTGTGACTCAGTATTTGGTCAGTTTAACTCAGTACCCCCGGTTAGTGTGACTCAGTACCCCCCTCTGATCAGTGTGACTCAGCACCTCCGGCCAGTGTGACTCGGTACCCTCCCCCGATCAGTGTGACTCAGCACCTCTGGCCAGTGTGACTCAGTACCCTCGCTCAGTGTGGTTCAGTAACCCCGGTCAGTGTGACTCAGTAACTACGGTCAGTGTGACTCAGTACCCCAGATCACTGTGACTTTGTACCCCCGGTCAGTGTGACTCAGTACCTCCGGTCAGTGTGACTCTGTACCCCCGATCAGTGTGACTCAGTACTTGGTCAGGAGCAGATGGAATCCCTGCTGAGGCACTAAAATATGGTGGAGAAGCAATATTGGCACAAATGCATGACCTCATCACTCTTATCTGGAAGAAGGAGAGCATGCCAGGAGATCTTAGCGATGCTGTAATCGTGACCATCTTCAAAAAAGGGGAAAGTCTGACTGCGGTAACCACAGAGGAATATCCCTGCTGTCGGCCACTGGGAAATTCATTGCAAGAATGCTCCTCAACCATTTTCTCTGTGACCGAAGAGCGCCTCCCAAATTCACAATGTGGATTCTGTCCACTAAGGGGTGCCACGGACATGATCTTCACCGCGCGACAAGTACAAGGGAAATGTAGGGTACAGCACCAACCCTTGTACATGGCCTTCTTTGACCTCACAAAGGCCTTTGACACTGTCAACCGTGAGGGACTATGGAGCATCCTCCTCCGTTTTGGCTACCCCCAAAAGTTTGTTACCATCCTCCGCCTGCTCCACGACGACATGCAAGCCATGATCCTGACCAACGGATCCACCACAGACCCAATCCACGATCGGACCGGGGTCAAGCAAGGCTGATTCATCGCACCAATGCTTTTCTTGATCTTCCTCGCTGCAATGCTCCATCTCATTATCAACAAGCTCCCCGCTGAAGTGGAACTAAACTGTAGAACCAATGGGAACCTATTCAACCTCCGTCGCCTCTAGCCTAGATCCAAGGTCGTCCCATCCTCTGTCATCGAACTACAGTACACAGACGACGCTTGCATCTGCACATACTCAGATGACGTGCTCCCAGCCATTGTCAACACCTTCACCGAGGCGTACGAAAGCATTGGCCTTATGCTAAACATCCAAAAGACAAAGGTCCGGCACCAACCTGAACCCGCCACACAGCACTGCTCCCCAGTCATCAAAATCCATGGCACAGCCTTGGACAAAGTTGACCATTTTCCTTACCTCGGGAGTCTACTATCAGCAACGGCAGACATCGATGACGAGGTCAAACACCTCCTCCTGTGTACCAGCATACCCTTCGGTCGCCTGAGGAAGAGAGTGTTTGAAGACCAGGACCCCAACCTCAGCACCAAGCTCATGGTCTACAGGGTAGTAGTGATACCTGCCCTCCTATATGGCTCGGAGATGTGGACTATATACAGCAGACACCTCAAAGTGCTGGAGAAGTACCACCAGTGCTGCCTCCGCAAGATCCTGCAAATCCACAGGGAGGATAGACGCTCCAACGTCAGTGTTCTCGCCCAGGCCAACATCCCCAGCATCGAAGCACTGACCACACTCGACCAGCTCCATTGGGCGGGCCACATCGTCCGCATGCCTAAGCAAGCGCTCTACTCGGAACTCCTACATGGCAAGCAAGCCCCAGGTGGGCAAAGGAAATGCTTCAGGGACACCCTCAAAGCCTCCTTCATAAAGTGTAACATCCCCACCGGCATATGGGAATCTCTAGCCCAAGACCGCCCTAAGTAAGGAAGAGCACCTAGTAGGATGCTGAGCACCTCAAGTCAGTGTGACTCAGTACCTCCGGTCAGTGTGACTCAGTACCCCCGGTCAGTGTAACTCAGTACCCCTGGTCAGTGTAACTCAGTACTCCTGGTCAGTGTGACTCAGTACGCCCGGTCAGAGTGACTCAGTATCCCGGTCAGTGTGGCTCAGTATGTGGTCAGTATAATTCAGTATCCCTGGTCAGTGTGACTCAGTACCCCCAGTCAGTATGACTCAGTAGTCCCGGTCAGTGTGACTCAGGACCCCCGGTCAGTATGACTCAGTACCCCCGGTCAGTGTGACTCAATACCCCCAGTCAGTGTGATTCAGTACCCCCAGTCAGTATGACTCACTACCCCCGGTCAGCGTGATTCATTACTCCCGGCCAGTGTGACTCAGTACCCCCAGTCATTGTGACTCAGTGCCCTCGGTCAGTGTGATTCAGTACTTGGTCAGTTTGACACACTACCTCCGGTCAGTGTGACTCAGTACTTGGTCAGTGTGACTCAGTACCTCCGGTCAGTGTGACTCAGTACCCCCGGTCAGTGTGACTCAGTACTCCTGGTCAGTTTGACTCAGTACTTGGTCAGTGTGACTCAGTACTCCCGGTCACTATGACTCAGTACCCCCAGTCAGTGTGATTCAGTACCCCCAGTCAGTGTGACTCAGTATCCGGTCAGTGTGACTCAGTACCCCCGGTCTGTGTGATTCAGTATTCGGTCAGTGTGACTCTGTACCCTCGGTCAGTGTGACTTAGTACTTGCTCAGGAGCAGATGGAATCCCTGCTGAGGCACTAAAGTATGGCGGAGAAGCATTATTGGTTCAAATACATGACCTCATCACTCTTGCCTGGAAGGAGGAGAGCATGCCAGGAGATCTCAGAGATGCCGTAATCGTGATAATCTTCAAAAAAGGGGACAAGTCCGACGGCGTCAACTACAGAGGAATCTCCCTGCTGTCGGCCACTGGGAAATTCATCGCAAGAATCCTCTTCAACCGTTCTCCCTGTGACTGAAGAGCTCCTCCCAGATTCACAATGTGGATTCTGTCCACTAAGGGGTACCACGGACATGGCCTTCACCGCGCGACAAGTACAAGGGAAATGTAGGGAACAGCACCAACCTTTGTACATGGTCTTCTTTGACCTCACAAAGGCCTTTCACACTGTTAACTGAGAGGGACTATGGAGCGTCCTCCTCCGTTCGGCTGCCCCCAAAAGTTTGTCACCATCCTCCACCTGCTCCACGATGACATGCAAGCTGTGATCCTGACCAACGGATCCACCACAGACCCATTCCACGACCGGACCAAGGTCAAGCAGGGCTGCTTCATCGCACCAACGCTCCTCTCGATCATCCTTGCTGCAATGCTCCATCTCACTCTCAACAAGCTCCCCGCTGGGGTGGAACTAATCTATAAAACCAATGGGAACCTGTTCAACCTACGTCGCCTCCAGGCTAGAGCCAAGGTCGTCCCATCCTCTGTCATCGAACTACAGCACGCAGACGCTTGCGTCTGCGCGCACTAGGATGCCGCGCTCCAAGCCATTGTCAGCACCTTCACCGATGTGTACGAAAGCATGGGCCTTACGCTAAACACGCTATGGATAGATCTGGCATGGACAACGTTTTTCGGGCTCAACCGTATAGTGTTTAATAAAGCTCAACTGCACCACTAGTAAAACAGTACACAGTGGTGTAATACAGTACAAACGTACAACCCTGGCTGGTCCAATAAGCCCACGGCCTAACATATAATATATGCAGTACACAAGAAAAGAACCTTGTGGGTCAGTAGAACTATCAGGGATGATCCTGTAAAGAGCTGTGAGCACTTTACGGCCCAATGCGTGGCCAGGAGATGCCTCTCGCAGTTGGAATATCCCCGTTCCACATCTGTGAGAACCCTTGAGGAGTAGGCCACAGGTCGCAGCTTGTCGTACCGCTTTTGGAGCAGCACTGCGCTCAAGCTATCCCCGCTGGCTGCTACCTCCAAAAAGAATTTCTCCCCACCGTTAATGGCCCCCAGTGCGAGTGCCGTCTGCAAATCCTCCTTGAGATGGGTGAATGCTTCCTCGCAGTTCTGATCCCATTCCCACCCGACTCCCTTGCAGAGGAGCTGAAGCAGAGGGGCTGCCTTGGCTGCGTAACCCTCAATGAAGTCCCTACAGTACCCTGTGAGTCTCAGGAAGGATCTTACCCCAGTTACATTCTTGGGGGCGGGTAACTCTGCCTGCCTCTTTGCCTCATCTATAGCCCTTTCACCAGCCCTTACGGTCAGCCCGAGGAATTTGACCTCCTCCTGGCTCATCTGGGCTTTCTTTGGGTTCATTTTAAACCCTGTGTCCCACAACAACTCCAGCAGTTCGTCCAGCAATGGCCCGTGCTCCTCCCCCTTGGCAGAGAACAAAAGCAAGTCATCCACATACTGGATCAGCTGCTGGGGTTGGCTGAAGCCTTTTAGTGCGTTGGCCATACATTGGTGGAATATGGAGTGGCTGTTATGGAACCCCTGGGGAAGGCATGTCCATGTGTACTGCTGCCCTTTGAACGTGAAAGCAAACTTTTATTGGTCTTCCCTTTTAAGGGGAATCAACTGGAACCCATTGGAGATATCCAGCACTGTGAAAGTGGTTGTGGTCGCTGGAATGCTCCCTATCAGATCAGCAACACCTGAGACCGTGGGCGCGCAGGTTGGAATATTTTTATTGAGCACCCGGTAGTCCACGGAAGTTCTCCACAACTGGCCTCAATACCTCCTGTTCTGCCAGGGATCCTAGTGCCGTCTCCAAGTCAGCTTCTGTCTCTCTGGGGAAGCTGTACTGCTTCTGTGGCCGTGACATGGGGTTCCCTTGCACCCTGACTTTTACTTCTGCCACAACCGTGTTTGTGAGTGGCGAACAAGGTAAGGCTGTTCCACGTGGCATGAAGTGGTCCTAGCTCTATGACCAGGCGTCTGGAAATTTCCCTAGCCTACTTGTTCCTCGTGAACCCCACAAGGCTAAATGGGACCCTGCTAGACCAGGGTGAATTGGTCGGGTTCTTTGAGTGGGTCACCGTGCTGGAAGCCCCAGTATCCACCAAATATCTCCCCTGCACCGTCTCCACCCCCAACCTCACACAGGGCTTACCCCACTCATCATACGTGAACGGACACAGGTACTCAGGCTGGGCGTGTTCGAGTCTGTGAAGGGGGCATGCGGGTGCGGTCGGTGTTACGCTGCTCACAGCAGCGTCTAGCCTTCCTTTGTCCTTCCCCAGCACCGTGTGAAGGGCGGCCACCAGAACATCAAACAGTTCATTGGTCGCCTCCTTCGCCTCGGTGACCTGCGGTTTTCGCACGGGAGGACCCCCTCGGCCTGGCCCCCCCTTTTTGGGCCGGGCATTCCCATCTCCAGTGTCCCGTCTTCCCACACCCGAAACAAGTTCTGGACTTGTCGGTACTAGCGCCTTCCTGACGCCATTCCTTCCTACTACCCTCACTGGCCTTCATCTCGTCTACCCTTTCCTTTGGTTTGAACTCCTCCTCTGAACCGGCCTTAAAGGCTAGGCTCAATTTTCGGAGCACGCCAGCCTCCGTATTCGCGGGATCCTCGGAGTTAAACCATGCTTCTGCCTTGGCCCCTGATCCGTGGCAAGCTGTTTGCCACCAGGGTCCTGAGCCAGTGATTCCTGGGCTCCCCTAGCAGCTAGTCTCGGTCTAGCGCCCCTCCCGTGGCCTTTTTGTACACAGACCATAGCCTTTCTGCCTGCGGTGCCTCGCCGGCTAGCTGTAATGTTTATTCTACTCGGGAGAGTGGGCTACCCTGGGTATACCCCATGGCCCTCAGGATCTCTTCCTTTAGCCCCTCTGTGGTACCCTGCCCCAGCTTGGTGGCAGCCGACAAGGTCTGATATAGTTTCCCGTCAAAGGAAAACAGCAGCAGCCTGTGAACCTCGCCCTCACTACACCCGTTGATACCCTCAACCTGCTCTACTTCTGTGAAGTCAACAGAGGGGTCCCCGTTCTTCTTTAGCTTGGGCACGCTCGCCTGCAGTTGTGGGGTTGAAAAGGGGACCATGTAATCGCTCTGGAGCGGGCCCTGGTCACCGTTTGGTGCAGGCAGGCTTCCCTGTCCCGAACCCAATCCCCAGCTTCCTGGCCCTCCTCGTCCCAGTCAACCCGAGCTTCCCCCTGTGCTACGAAACAAACCACACCTCTGTCTGGCTTTGGACAAAGCTTGGTTCAAACTTTGGATTTTTTTCCTCGCAGGGCCGGTGATCTAAATCCTTATGCCCCCTACTTCTGGCGACCCGGTAGGCTATGTTAATGGGCCAGACTTTTGGCTTAATTGTCGGCGATTTTCTCGGCGTTACAGCTGGTTTCTCGCCCGGCGAGAGTTTCCATTTAAGTTTTTGAATGTTATCGCCCACATCTGAAGTCGCCCGCCGGGACCAAACCGCCCACGTGCAACGGTGAGAACAACCGTCAGGGTGTAAGTTTGGGCTCAACCGCCGGCGTCCAGATCGCCGAGAGAAGCTGCTTTTACAGGGCGATAAGAGGAGACCCTGCAAAGAAAGGTAAGTTAAAGGTTATTTCATTTTTTTTTAAATTTTACCAAGCCAATTAAGGTTAAAACTGTCTTGGGAATGCTTTGTATGTGTTTATTTTTTTTTAATGAACATTTTTTTTTAAAGTTTACCCCCTCCGTAGGCCCAACCACAGCCTCGGACTAAATTTCACTACTTACCGTCCATTCCAGTAACGCCCGCCCATTTGGTTAACTTTGCACTTACCCGCTGAGAATGAGTGTGCAACGCCCATTTCCTTGCCGGGCGATCAGTTCGACTTACTTTTACCATCAAAATGGAAATTCTCGCCAGCTTTTTTCGCCGAACGTTAGTGATCCTTCTCAGCGGGCAATCGGACATTGAGGTTCTTTATGGAAAGTCTGGTCCAATATCTTTCAGCTGACCCTCCAAGCCGTCAGCCCTCCCTGTTAATCGCGCGTTCTCCTCCCGCAGAGCCTGCTCATTGAGCTTGGCCTCTGTAACCTGGCACTGCAGGTATTCCCCTGTGTTACGGGAGTTTTCTTCCTGCGCATGTCTTTCCTCACGCAATTCCTCTCGAAGCCTGCTCCCTACTATTCCCCGTGTGTCCGACCCGTCCTCAGACTCCTGGAGCTCAATCTGCAGCTTTTCAATCTGCTCCCTGAGCAGTTGAACTTGCTTCTGCAGACACAAGAGCTAAATCGCTTTCTCTTTGGACTTCTTGTGATCCTTGCTCCCTGTCCACTCTGCGATGCTATCCTGGGGACTCTCAGAGCGCAACATCTCCAGCACCCAGTGCTGAGACATGTTCATTTTAGTAAACACGGAGGAGGAAATTCTGTCCCCCTTTCCGGATCTCTCGCCATCCAAATTGTCCATATCTAATCCACAACCTATCATCCTGTCGACGGTCGCCAATATCTATAAGTGGTTTGCTCGGGGGTACCGAAACACATCTCCGACTGCAAGTTCTGGACGATAGGGATTACTATGGACAGATCTGGCATGGACAACGTTTTTCGGGCTCAACCGTTTAATAAAGTTTAATAAAGTGTTTAATAAAGTTCAATCGCACCACTAGTAAAACAGTACACAGTGGTGTAATTCAGTTCAAAAATACAACCCTTGCTTGTCCAACAAACCCCTGCTGTGTCAAGTTACCACGGCCTAACATATAATATACAGAATACAAGAAACAAGCCTTCCCAGATTAAACCCCTATGGTTTGGCTCGGACATACAATGCCTCTTCATACAGCTAAGTGGTCTTAAGGATGTGTAGATGTGGACAATGCTCACCCCGATTACCCGCGGACTTGCCTGCAGCTTCTTCCCGTACGACGTGGCACCTGGTAATGTACCGTCGATGCAGTATTCGAGTCCCAGCTTGAGTTGCGGTCCATATTGGGGTGAAAGAGCAAGGCTCAGCTCTTCGTGATGTTCCGACCTTCTCTCCCGTGGCGGAGTGCTTGTTCCTTGTTGAGGGCAATGAGGCAAGCGAAGTAGCAAGAGGGAAAGAGCTATCCAAAACAGCTCTCCGATGTACCTCTCCAATACACAGACTGCTGTCTGTGTTTTAATTTGTCGCCTCTTCCCGTCTTCCAGGACCTGGCCTCCGTGGTAATAAAATGGGCTTCAGGTTTGATGTCTTCTTGATATGTTTTAATGTCCTTAATGGTCGGTGATGGCTTTTGATCTCCAAAGCGATCTAGTTAACTGGTTCATTTCCATACAGACAATGGGCCAGCCATCCAGTTGGGAGTCGACTTCTCGGGGCATTGTTTCCCAAAGAAGTCTGTTTATATAGCCATCCCTCTTGATCGGTTGGGATTTTCTGTCCATCACAATTCACCTGGGCCACTCCCATCTTTCATCATCATCATCATAGGCAGACCCTCGGAATCGAGGAAGACTTGCTTCCACTCTAAAACTGAGTCCTTCGGTGTCTGAGCAGTCCAAATGAGAACCACAGTCCCTGTCACAGGCGGGACAGATAGTTGTTGAGGGAAAGGGTGGGTGGGACTGGTTTGCCGCACGCTCGTTCCGCTGCCTGCGCTTGATTTCTGCATGCTCTCAGCGATGAGACTCGAGGTGCTTGGCGCCCTCCCAGATGCACTTCCTCCACTTCGGGTGGTCTTTGGCCAGGGACTCCCAGGTGTCGGTGGGGATGTTGCACTTTATCAGAGAGGCTTTGAGGGTGTCCTTGTAATGTTTCCTCTGCCCACCTTTGGCTCGCTTGCCGTGAAGGAGTTCCGAATAGAGCGCTTGCTTTGGGAGCCTCGTGTCTGGCATGCCATCTTTACAAACAGGCTGTTGAACGTTCAGCAGAGATTTGTCCTTATATCCAATATTTGTCATTAAAGTCCATGGAAACTGAGCCGAATGCTGCCATCCTGACCCCGCCACACAGCACTGCTCCCCGGTCATCAAAATCCATGGTGCGGCCTTGGCCAACGTGGATCATTTTCCATACTTCGGGAGTCTACTATCAGCAAGGGCAGACATCGATGACGAGGTCCAACACTGCCTCCAGTGTGCCAGTGCAGCCTTCAGTCACCTGAGGAAGAGAATGTTTCAAAACGAGTACCTCAAATCTGGCACCAAGCTCATGGTCTACAGGGCTGTAGTGATACCTGCTCTCCTATATGGCTCAGAGACGTGGATTATATACAGCAGACACCTCAAAGCGCTGGAGCAGTACCACCAGCTCTGCCTCCGCAAGATCTTGCAAATCCACTGGGAGGATAGATGTACCAACGTCAGTGTTCTCGCCCAGGCCAACATCCCCAGCATTGAAGTACTGACCACACTCGACCAGCTCCGTTGGGCAGGCCACATTGTCCACATTCCCGACACGAGACTCCCTAAGCAAGCGTTCTACTCAGAACCCCTACACGGCAAGCGAGCCACAGGTGGGCAGAGGAAACGCTTCAAGGACACCCTCAAAGCCTCCTTCATAAAGTGTAACATCCCCACCGGCATATGAGAATCCCTGGCCCAAGACCGCCCAAAGTAGAGGAAGACCAGCTGGGAGGGCGCCGAGCACCTTGAGTCTCGTCGCTGAGAGCATGCAGAAACCAAGTGCAGACTGCGGAAGGACAATGCGGCAAACCAGTCCCACCCACCCTTTTGTTTAACCACTGTCTGTCCCACTTGTTACAGAGACTGTAATTCCCACATTGAACTGTAGTATCACCTGAGAATTCACTTTTAGAGTCAAAGCAAGGTTTCCTCGATTTCGACGGACTGCCTATGATGATGATAAGTGTGACTCAGTATCCCCGGTCAGTGTGACTCAGTACCCCTGGTCAGTGTGGCTCAGTACCCCTGGTCAGTGTGGCTCAGTACCCCCGGTCAGTGTGACTCAGTATCCCCGGTCAGTGTGACTCAATACCCCCGGTCAGTGTGACTCAGTACCTAGTCAGTGTGACTCAGAACCCCCGATCAGTGTGACTCAGAACCCCCGATCAGTGTGACTCAGTACCTGGTCAGTGTGACTCAGTACCCCCGAGTACTGAGTCACACTGACTGGGGGTACTGACTCACACTGACCGGGGGTACTGAGTCACACTGTCCGGGGCTACTGAGTCACACTGTCCAGGGGTACTGAGTCACACTGACCAGGGGTACTGAATCACACTTATCATCATCATCATAGGCAGTCCCTCGAAATTGAGGAAAACTTGTTTCGACTCTAAAAGTGAGTTCTCAGGTGGCTGTACAGTCCAATACGGAAATTGCAGTCTCTGTAACAAGTGGGGCAGACTGTGGTTGATGGAAAGGGTGGGTAGGAAGCCTGGTTTGCCGCATTCTCCTTCCGCTGTCTGCGCTTGGTTTCTGTATGCTCTTGGCGACATGACTTGAGGTGCTCAGCGCCCTCCCGGATGCTCTTCCTCTACTTTGGGTGGTCTTGGGTTAGAGATTCCCATATGCCGGTGGGGATGTTACATTTTATGAAGGAGGCTTTGAGGGTGTCCTTGAAGCATTTCCTCTGCCAACCTGGGGCTCGCTTGCCGTATAGGAGTTCCGAGTAGAGCACTTGCTGAGGGAGTCTCGTGTCGAGAATGCAGACAATGTGGTCCACCCAAAGGAGCTGGTCGAATGTGGTCAGTGCTTCGATGCTGGGGATATTGGCCTGGGCGAGAACACTGATGTTAGTGCGTCTATCCTCCCAGGGGGATTTGCAGGAGCTTGCGGAGGCAGCACTGGTGGTACTTCTCCAGCGCTTTGAGGTGCCTGCTGTATATAGTCCACGTCGCTGAGCCATATAGGAGGGCAAGTATCACTGCTGCTCTGTAGACCATAAGCTTGGTGCCAGATTTGAGGTCCTGGTCTTCAAACACTCTCTTCCTCAGGCAACTGAAGGGTGCGCTGGCGCATTGGAAGTGGTGTGACTCATTACCGCCGGTCAGTGTGACTCAGTATCTCTGGTCAGTGTGACTCAGTATCCCCGGTCAGTGTGATTCAGTACCCTCGGTAAGTGTGACTCAGTACCCTCGGTAAGTGTGACTCAGTACCCTCGGTCAGTGTGACTCAGTCACCTCGATCAATGTGACTCATTATCCCCGGTCAGTGTGATTCAGTACCTCCGGTCAGTGTGACTCAGTATCCCTGGTCAGTGTGACTCAGTCACCCCAGTCAATGTGATTCGGTACTGTAGGTGGTTTCGAATCACCCCAGCCTGCAGTTCTAGACATGGGAATTATTTGGAGAAACAGAAAACTGATCCAGAGACAGGTCTTTCGGCCTCAACCGTACAAAAGTTTATTCAGTTCCACACACACACACACACATACACACACACACACCAGTAAAAGTAACACTTGGTGGCGCAAGCGAAACAGTACTGGTCCATCCTAACAGGCCCCTGTTGCAAATTAAGACGACTAAGAAAACACACTACGGTAACGTACGGGGTATAACTGGATTCGTCCAACAAATCTCACCTCACACACACTGTAATTACACACAGCACCTTCCCACTAAACCCCTAAGGCTTGGTTTGGGGCACATGACACCCCTTCACACTCGATCCGGTGGTCTTAACAGTGCATGGGCTTGGATAATGCTCACTCAGATTATCCGTTGCTTCTTCCTTGGGGAAAGCTTTCTCTTCCGATTCCGTGCCGCCGTTGCAGCATTCAGGTCCTGGTCTCGAGGGTCCTTCTGAAGGTAGAGCAGCGAGGTGCTTGGTTCCTCGTTGGTGGGTTTCCTCTCCGTCCCGGAGGGAATGCGCAGTTCTTGGAGTGAAGAGAGAGAAATGGCAGCAAACTGCCTTCTCTTATACGTTACAGTCCATGCTTCTTCCTGCCAAAATAGAGTATTTCCTTTGTCTGGGGTGATTGTCTGAATGGCCCATTATCCCAGATCTTACGTTTGTGTATTCTGTTGATGGCTCCTGGTGGCTTCTGCATCCGTTCCACTGGGTCTGGGATTTAATGGCTGTTCAACGTTCCGCCTTTTGGGCCTGTCTCATCCAGGTAATGGTGTAAATGGCCGTTGATGGGTTTTTGCTTGGCACCCAATCTTGGGCTAAGTGGTTAAGTGGTTTCCCATTATTGAATAATCCTGCCAATCACCTGGGATGAATTTTCTCTCCTGGCCATTGTTGCCCAGAGACGTCGGTCTGCTGCAGACATTTTCAGAAAACAATGAAACACAATATGTAAACAGCACAGTATCCAGCATATTCTTTAATAAAAACATTCTGGCGTAAGCACTTTGTCAAATATCCTTTAATATCTTCCTGGGGCCTGCACCGATGCTTACAGACCCCCCTTTGATAATTCAAAAGGTCCTCACTGGAATATCAAACGTCTTCACTGTGGAGAAGCATCGTGGTCCCCAAACCAACCCGAATTCTTTACTTTTAAATAACCCCAAATTCTGTTCCTTTAAAAACAAACATACATTCAACAACATAATTACACAGAACAAACTCGTGGTCACCCTTTAACCAAAGACTCCCAACGACTTCAGAGTGCCTTGCCTCTCTTTTTACAGGACAGCCGTAACAAATAAAATACAAGCAGACTTTGTATAACTGCAAGGGCATGTGAGCATACCCGGATCCATGGAGGGGTCTCGACATTAAAACCGACGTACCACCAGGGCGGGGAATTTATCCTTTTAATTTCCTCCCCTGGGTCCCGGTTTTGCTGCTGAGCGTATAAAAATGTTTCTGAGAGTTTGACGGCTTTTATTATCTTGGTATGGTGTTGGGTAGAGAAGGTACCTCGTACCCGAACTGTGTAACGTACCGCTGCGGGTTCTGTACCGTGTTAATTACCGTGAGGTGTACTGTGGATGGCTCTGCAATGGGAAGGTTGCACTATTGTGCCACCTGAACTTCTGTGTGGGGTTTGAAGCAGAAAGTCATATCACTGACCGGGCATCAAGTGTCATTGTGTACCCGGTACTAGTCCATGCTTGTTGTGACGCAGTACGTCCCGTTGCCCGCATATGCTACCTGAGGTGGAACGTGGCTCTGGGCCATCACCTCCATCGTGCAATTAATAGGCTCTGCATTCTGTGATTCAAGCTCACACACTGGCCGAGCGAACGCGTTCAGGCGCTGGGGACACAATATGACGTGTGCGCCCTTGCTCTGGCACTCCTTCAGGTCAATGCCAGTCATAGCATGTTCCCACTTTATTACAAACGGTGGCGCCCCATGATACCGCACATGCACCCCGTCCCGTAAGATGCCAATGTTCTCCACCCGGTATACCGGCGCTGGATGTTGTGGCCTGCCCATTACCGGCATATGTAATACAATCCCCATTCCTGTGTAATTGGACCGGCCGCAATCAACTGGGATTGGGTAGGCTTCGGAAGCTAATCGGAGCTGACACGGACTCATCGAATAATCATACGGGCCGAGCACTGCGAGGTATAACACGCACACATCATTCCTGGCTGCCTGTGCTGAGGCATTCCTGTCCGTCCGTATTAACTCATTAAATGTTTTTGCATGTGTCTCCAGCTCAGCAATGATCTCCTTTAAATGAATGGTCCTCTTTTAGCTTCAAACCTACCACTTCATTCCCTTCCCCCAGTATCTTTCGTAGCTGGTCCCTTAAACTATTAACCTGCATTTGCAGCTGGAAATCATCCAAACTATTGGTGAGGGACGTGCCCAAGCTAAAAGCTGTGGCCATGTCATTACACGTCGCTCGCCTCTGCCTGCCCGGATTACTTCTATCATACGCCCTCATGTCATACAGTTTCTCCCGACTCACATCCCTGTAACTGAGTTCGAAAAAATGTCGGAACATCTCTTTAATTAAAGCTTCATAATGCTGCTCAGTC
The DNA here is from genome assembly GCF_044704955.1 of Pristiophorus japonicus. Classification (NCBI taxonomy): domain Eukaryota; kingdom Metazoa; phylum Chordata; class Chondrichthyes; family Pristiophoridae; genus Pristiophorus; species Pristiophorus japonicus. The sequence continues at coordinate 96,891,331 of NC_091994.1, forward strand.
TCCTTCGGACACCACTCGGGCAGCTGCACCCGGGTTAAATTCAAAATGACCGAAGCCATCACATAATGTACCTCCTGGAATAAAACGTTCCCGGTCGGGACTAAAACCAAACCATTCCCTGGGCCGAGTGTGGTGGCACGACACTTAATCTCTGTCTCCCCTACTGGTGGGGCTGTGGGCAGGGGCTTCCTCTTGTACGCGACAAGCTCCATGGAATTTATTGTGTTGGAATTTATTGTCTGGGATCACGCAGGAGTCCATACTCCGATCCCGTCTGATCACAGGCCCGGAATCTTGCCATTGCCTCAAAAAGGCAATCGGCACACCCGCTGGGCAGATCCATTCTGATCCCCACACACACACATAAATTCCCTGCTCTTCCTTCCACCACCTGTCCCAGTACACTTCCACTCCCCCCTTCATCCCCGTGATTTGTCGGTATGTATCATTCTCCAGTTTCTCCCAGTCCGCTGACCTGTTCCCTTTGTCTTGACTCAATTTCCGAAGCCACCACCACCGTCCCAGGGGAATGTGTCCCTTACATGTCAGGCATACGCGCTTGCCCTCAGTCACCCCAACTCGTGTGGCTGTGATCTTCAGCTGAGGACACGGTATGGAAGCCTCCCCATATGTAAACCCGGCGTGGCTGGAGTATTTTGTTGAATTCAACCCCAGCCACCCTGGCCACCTTCCCTCGTGGAACTAGGCTGCTGTGTCCCCCTCACTGCGACTCCCCTTAGTCACTGTGGGTTCGTTCCCCTCAGTACAGCCATATCGCCTCTCCTGCCGTACCCTGCTCTGGCCAACATTAACATCAGGGCTGCCTCCATGCTTTCCTTGGCTTCCTGTAAAACAAAAATTAACAAGCACCATGCTGTGAAAAGGTCTACCCCCACAGGTCTGGCTTCATTAACAACAATCCAAAACACTTTAAAAGAAAACTATGTACAATGCCACCCGTGTTGCTGGGTGCTTCCGTTAAGGCTCCTCTTGCCGAGGCCTTTTGCGGCTCATGGTTGGCGTGTAAGGAAGCGTCCACGGCCGTGGGACCCTACTGCTTCTCCTTACTGACCTGACCACTGGGATATCATTGTCCCAAATCATCGGAGGAAGACCCGCAACCATCATAGTCTTTTCGCCTTCTTGTTTCTTTCCCCCGGGTTAAACAGCTTGCACTGGTTTTGTGAAACCACTTTGTGCGCCTTGGGAGTCTAACTGCGTACACCATGGGACTTGCCTTGTCCACAATGCTATACCGCCCCATGTACAGTGGCTCAAAAACTCGTACCCGATGATAGTTTCGGACCATCACCGATCCCCCACCTTCCAGTCTGGTGATCTCTGGGGCTCAAGCAGCAACTGATTACTCTGGTGCTGCTTCCCCATGTTACTGGCTGCCTGCCAGTGAATCTGCTTCAACTGTTCATACAGATTCTGGACAACCTTATCCCTGTCACTTCCCTAACTTGGCCTTCTGTGAGTACCGGTGTCAAAACGTGGGTGGGAGTGCGCATGACCCCCCTGGTCATGAGATCATGCATGGAATACCCTGGAGAGGCTGGCCCGGACACCCATTAAAACTAAGGTCAGGACCTTATCCCACTTTTTCGGGGACGGCCCTATCTCTTTCTGCAGCCTTTCTTTAATGGTCCGGTTAAGTCGTTCCACAGTCCCCGATGACTGTGGGTTGTGAGCCACATGCCATTTCCCCTCTATTCCCAGAATCTTCAAGGTGGCCTGCATTACCTTCCCCGTGAAGTAGCTCCACAATCTGTGGCAGTCCCCACCTGGAGAACACTTCCCTTACTAAAATCCTCACTGTCGCCAACGCCGTAAAAAGCTGGAAGCGTTTATGGCCCAATGCGTGGCCAAGAGATGCCTCTCGCAATTTGAGTATCCCCGTTCTATATCCGTGAGAACCCTTGAGGAGTAGACGACGAGTCACAGCTTGCCGTGATGCTCCTGGAGCAGCACCGCGCTCAATCACCGGTCAGTGTGGCTCACTACCCCATGTCAGTATGACTCAGTACCCCCGCTCAGTGTGATTCGGTACCCCCGGTTAGTATGACTCCGTACCCCTGGTCAGTGTGACTCCATACCTGCGGTCAGTTTGACTCAGTACCCCCGGTAAGTTTGACTCAGTACCCCCGGTCAATGTGACTCAGTACCTCTAGTCAGTGTAACTCAGTACCCCGGGTCAGTGTTACTTAGTACCACCGGTCAGTGTGAATCAGTACCCACCGGTCAGTGTGACTCAGTAACCCCAGACAGTGTGACTCACTACCCCCAGTCAATGTGATTCTGTACTCCAGGTCAGTGTGTTTCGGCACCGCGCTCAATCACCCCGGTCAGTGTGACTCCATACCTCTGGTCAGTGTGACTGAGTACCCCTGGTCAGTGAGACTCAGTACCCTCGGTCAGTGTGAATCAGTAACCCTGGTCAGTGAGACTCAGTACCCCCGGTCAGTGTGACTCTATACCTCCGGTCAGTGTGACTCAGTGCCCCCTGTCAGTGTGACTCAGTACACTCCATTCAGTGTCACTCCGTACCCCCGGTCAGTGTGACTCTTTACCCCCGGTAAGTGTGACTCAATACCCCGGTAAGTGTGACTCAGTATCCCCGGTCAGTGTGGTTCAGTATTCCTGGTCAGTGTGACTCTGTACAGGCGATCAGTGTGATACCGTACCCCCGGTCAATGTGACTCAGTCACCCCGGTCAGCGTGAGTCAGTACCCTCGGTCAGTGTGACTCAGTACCCTCGGTCAGTGTGACTCAGTGCCCCCGGTCAGTGTGACTCAGTACCTTCAGGTCAGTGCGACTCAATACCACCGGGTCAGTGTGACTCAGTACCCCCAGTCAGTTTGACTCCTTAGCCAAGTTTGCTGACGATACAAACATGGGAGGAAAAGCAATGTGTGAGGAGGACACAAAAAATCTGCAAAAGGACATAGACAGGCTAAGTGAGTGGGCAAAAATTTGGCAGATGGATTATAATGTTGGAAAGTGTGAGGTCATGCACTTTTGCAGAAAATAAAATCAAAGAGCAAGTTGTTATTTAAATGGAGAAAGATTGCAAAGTACTGCAGTACAGCAGGACCTGGAAGTACTTGTGCATGAAACACAAAAGGTTAGTATTCAGGTACAGCAAGTGATCAGGAAGGCCATTGTATCTTGGCCTTTATTGCAAAGGGGATGGAGTATAAAAGCAGGGAAGTCTTGCTACAGTTGTACAGGGTATTGGTGAGGCCACACCTGGAATACTGTGTGCAGTTTTAGTTTCCATATTTACGAAAGGATATACTTGCTTTGGAGGCAGTTGAGAGAAGGTTCACTAGGTTGATTCTGGTGATGAGGGGGTTAACTTATGAGGAAAGGTTGAGTAGATTGGACTCAACCTGGAATTCCGAAGATTGAGAGGTGATCTTATCGAAACATATAATTGTGAGGGGATTTGACAAGGTGGATATAGACAGAATGTTTCCACTGATGGGGGAGACTAGAACTAGGGGGCATAATCTTAGAATAAGGGGCCGCCCATTTAAAACTGAGATGAGGGGAAATTTCTTTTCTCAGAGGGTTGTAAATCTGTGGAATGCGCTGCCTCAGAGAGCAATGGAAGTCGGGACATTGAATAAATTTAAGACAGAGATAGACAGTGTTGTGGAGTATTACAAAGATACTCAACACAGGTCTGTTTCGGAGAAAAGAACCGTTTATTATAAAGTACTCGATCGCGGGAGTGACAGCTTCTACACGAGTTCAGTAACTCGGTGACCCAAACCAGCCGTTCTCTCCGAGCAGCTTCGGGGCTACTATTTTTATACATTCAAAATACATACAAAATCATGAAGGATACAGGCGGAAGTTTTCCATTGGTTGTTTCCCCAACACGTCACATGTCCTTGCCTAGTTACAACAATTTCATTGGTACATACAATTTCATTATGTCACTTCCGTGCGCCTCTTATCTGATTATTTACATGCTACATCATTATTTTAAAGAACTTGTTCCCAGACCTATGTGTCCTTGATTAATGACAGACAAACTGAAGTGTTTCAATCCTCCTTTATATTATTATTTCATACCATGCTATGTGAACCACCCGTTCTCACAGCTTGCCTTCCCACGATAAGCCTGCTTTCCCATCACACAGTACACTCCTGAGAATTACAAGCTTAGTTACAATACTTTTAGAAATACTAATGATTTTAACTCCTTCAATCCCCCCTTTGGTCATATGGTTAATCTAACCCAATGTGACCAATTATTCACCTTGTTTGATTCACGTGTACTCCGCCCCAGTCTCAGTGATCAGGCGATAGGTTGGGTGCACGCACAAATCATATCAGGTATTCATTCTGAAACAATTTGACCTGATCCCTAGCTTGTAGCTTTGCTTGGGTATCCCTCTTCTGTCTTTTGCACTTATTACATAACATCACCAACCAACCCAATGCTATTACTATCTGTACTGCTATTGGACATTGGAAGCGGTTCTGCGGGAGGTGGGACCAGTACAAACTGGACGGTCTGCACCTGGGCAGGACCAGAACCAATGTCCTGGGTGGAGTGTTTGCTAGTGCTGTTGGGGAGGGTTTAACCTTGTATGACAGGGGGATGGGAATCTATGCAGGGAGGCAGAGGGAAGTAAAAAGGGGGCAGAAGCAAAAGGTAGGAAAGAGAAAAGTAAGAGTGGAAGGCAGAGAAATCAAGGGCAAAAATCAAAAAGGGCCACATTACAACATAATTCTAAAAGGGCAAAGAGTGCTAAAAAAACAAGCCTGAAGACTCTGAGTCTCAATGCGAGGAGCATTCGTAATAAGGTGAATGAATTAACTGCGCAGATAGCTGTTAACGGATATGATGTAATTGGGATTAAGGAGACATGGCTCCAGGGTGACCAAGGCTGGGAACTCAACATCCAGGGGTATTCAATATTCAGGAAGGATAGACAGAAAGGAAAAGTTGGAAGGGTAGCGTTACTGGTTAAAGAGGAGATTAACGCAATACTAAGGAGGGACATTAGCTTGGATGATGTGGAATCTATATGGGTAGAGCTGCAAAACACCAAAGGGCAGAAAACATCAGTGGGAGTTGTGTACAGACCACTAAACAGTAGTAGTGATGTTGGTGATGGCATCAAACAGGAAATTAGGGATGTGTGCAATAAAGGTACAGCAGTTATCATGGGTGACTAATCTACATATCGATTGGGCAAACCAAACTGGTAACATTACTGTGGAGGAGGATTTCCTGGAGTGTATAAGGGATGGTTTTCTAGACCAATATGTTGAGGAACCAACTAGAGAGCAGGCCATCCCAGACTGGGTCTTGTGTAATGAAAGAGGATTAATTAGCAATCTTGTTGTGCGAGGCCCCTTGGGGAAGAGTGACCATAATATGGTAGAATTCTTCATTAAGATGGAGAGTGACACAGTTAATTCAGAGACTAGGGTCCTGAACTTAAAGAAAGGTAACTTCGATGGTATGAGGCGTGAATTGGCTAGGATAGACTGGCGAATGATACTTAAAGGGTTGACGGTAGATAGGCAATGGCAGACATTTAAAGATCACATGGATGAACTACAACAATTATACATCCTTGCCTGGCGTAAAAATAAAACAGGGAAGGTGGCTCAACCGTGGCTAACAAAAGAAATTAGGGATAGTGTTAAATACAAGGATGAGGCATATAAATTGGCCAGAAAAAGCAGCAAACCTGAGGACTGGGAGAAATTTAGAATTCAGCAGAGGAGGACTAAGGGTTTAATTAGGAGGAGGAAAATAGAATATGAGAGTAAGCTTGCAGGGAACCTAAAAACTGATTGCAAAAGCTTCGAGAGATATGTGAAGAGAAAAAAATTAGTGAAAACTAATGTAGGTCCCTTGCAGTCAGAATCAGGCGAATTCATAATGGGGAACAAGGAAATGGCAGACTAATTGAACAAATACTTTGGTTTTGACTTCACTAAGGAAGACACAAATAACCTCCCGAAAATACTAGTGGACTGAGGGTCTGGCGAGAAGGAGGAACTGAGGGAAATCCTTATTAGTCAGGAAATGGTGTTAGGGAAATTGATAGGATTGAAGGCCGATAAATCCCCAGGGCCTGATAGTCTGCATCCCAGAGTATTTAAGGAAGTGGCCCTAGAAATAGTAGATGCATTGGTGGTCATTTTCCAACATTCCATGGACTCTGGATCAGTTCCTATGGATTGGTGGGTAGCTAATGTAACTCCACTTTTTAAAAAAGGAGGGAGAGAAAAAACGGGGAATTATAGACCGGTGAGCCTGACACCGATAGTTGCGAAAATGCTGGAATCAATTATTAAAGATGTAATAGCAGCGCATTTGGAAAGCAGTGACAGGATCGGTCCAAGTCAGCATGGATTTATGAAAGGGAAATCATGCTTGACAAATCTTCTAGAATTTTTTGAGGATGTACTAGTAGAGTGGACAAGGGAGAACCAGTGGATGTGGTGTATTTGGACTTTCAAAAGGCTTTTAACACAAGATATTTGTGTGCAAAATTAAGGCACATGGGATTGGGGGTAATGTATTGACATGGATAGAGAACTGGTTGGCAGACAGGAAGCAAAGAGTGGGAATAAACGGGTCCTTTTCAGAATGGCAGGCAGTGACTAGTGGGGTACCGCAAGATTTAGTGCTGGGACCCCAGCTATTTACAATTTATATTAATGATTTAGACAAAGGAATTGAATGTAATATCTCCAAGTTTGCAGATGACACTAAGCTGGGTAGCAGTGTGAGCTGTGAGGAGGATTTAAGAGGCTGCAGGGTGACTTGGACAGGTTAGGTGAGTGGGCAAATGCATGGCAGATGCAGTATAATGTGGGTAAGTGTGAGGTTATCCACTTTGATGGCAAAAACAGGAAGGCAGATTATTATCTGAATGGTGAAGATTAGTAAAAGGGGAGGTGCAACGAGACCTGGGTGTGATGGTACATCAGTCATTGAAAGTAGGCATGCAGGTACAGCAGGCAGTTTAGAAAGCAAATGGCATGTTGGCCTTCATAGCGAGAGGATTTGAGTATAGGAGCAGGGAGGTCTTACTGCAATTGTACAGCGCCTTCGTGAGATCACACCTTGAGTATTGTGTGCAGTTTTGGTCTCCTAATCTGAGGAAGGACATTCTTGCTACCGGACTGATTCCCGGGATGGCAGGACTGACATATCAAGAAAGACTGGATCGACTAGGCTTATATTCATTGGAATTTAGAAGAATGAGAGGGGATCTCATGGAAGCATCTAAAATTCTGACGGGATTGGACAAGTTAGATGCGGGAAGAATGTTCCCGATGTTGGGGAAGTCCAGAACCAGGGGTCACAGTCTAAGGATAAGGGGTAAGCCATATCGGACCTTTTTCACCCAGAGAATTGTGAACCTATGGAATTCTCTACCACAGAAAGTTGTTGAGTCCAGTTCGTTGGATATATTCAAAAGGGAGTTAATGACGGCTAAAGGGATCAGGGGGTATGGAGAGAAGACAGGAATGGGGTACTGAAGTTGCATGATCAGCCATGATCATATTGAATGGTGGTGCAGGCTCGAAGGGCCGAATGGCCCACTACTGCACCTATTTTCTATGTTTCTATGTTTACTGCCACAAGGATATGTGAAAGGATCCTTATCCACAGATGTATTTCAACGTTCATTCCCCAATTCCATAATCTCAAGTACCAAGGCGGGTTTTTCAGGTTATCCTTTATTTCACTGTCCAGTTCTTTGCCTTTAACCTTTAGCTCATAATATCTTTTAATGTTATTTCTTAATGGTCCTTTGAGCTCGGTTAAATCTTCAGGTATTGGGGAATTGGTGGCACTTGCTCTTCCATGTACTCATCAATATTTTGCTTAATCTCGTCGCTTATATTTAATGTCATTGCCTCCTGGCGTGTATCTATGTCATGTGTGCTCTTCCCACTGCCACCGATACTCTGGGAGTAAAGCAAAAGTCAGGCATTGTAATGTTACAAGTCAAGCCTCTAGTTCCCAGGCTAGTTACCACACAATATTCTCCTCGTTCTTGATAGGCGTAATGTGTGGGTTTGGTTCGGGTAGGACTTATTTCAATGACACATCCTTCTGTAGTATTGTCAAACCCGCAGCTATCCTTGCTCCCGTCTCCTACTGGGTGAGGGCATATAATTAGGCTTCCTTCTCTCCGGCACCCGGATAAAGATATTTTCCTTATCTTTCCATTCTTTTTGATCGCATACTGGTCCATCGGGTAATGGCGGATGTACTCTTCCCCTCGTATTATCCCTATCTTTTCAACTTTATATTGAGGATACGGTATGAGCCTTGGTTTATTACGGGGATCACTAGTATTATCCCTACCGTAGGGGTTTGTTTCCCCTTACATCCTCCTGTAACCACATACACCTTAGTCATTCCTTTCAGGGTGCAGGCATCTAATAGCCCAGTGTGCTGTGCCATTTCTTTCAACTGAGTGCTATTTATCCAATGTGGAACTCGCCCAGTTTGTATCTGATCCATATTGTGTCTCACCTGACCAATCATCCATCCCTCATAGGCATGACAATTGTCTCTTTTCCTGTCCTCAGCATCGTCCTCTCATTCCTGCTTATTTAGCTTGTTAATTGTTCGTGCATGGCCTTCCAATACGGATATACCCTCGAGCGGTATTTTGGATGTTTTAGATTCTAACTCTGAAGATTCTATCCCTATCCCAGCCTGTTTCCTCATTAGGATCTCCATCGTTCCCCTCAAACTATCTACTCCTGCTTGGATCGCCTGTATATCTAGTGCATTTACTAGAGAGGTCCCTGTATTTACTCCAGTTAATACGTCATTTACTATAGATCTCCTCTGTCTTCCTCCTTTGTGTCTCAGTTGCTTGTGATACTCCCTCGCTCCTGATGCGTCACTAGCTTTTCTCAGAATTGTGTCTTGCAACCGTGTGTACAACGCTTTAGTCTTGGGGCTACACTTTTCTGGCAGGTATAGATCTGTTAAATTTATGATCACAGGTAACATTTCTTGCTGCACATTCTCAAATAACAACATTCCCTCTGATCTCATCACCAACCCGCTGGGTGGACCTTCAGTAAGGAGGGGGCAAGTAATTGCTGGTAGTGTTGTTGGTCCTGGGGTCGTGACTAGAGGTTTTTGCCATTAAATCACCACTGCTGGATTTGAACACTTTCTCTCTTCCTGACATATGACCCATTCTATCACTTTTAACGAGGACGGCTCTAAGACCATGTCCCTGTCTGGGTCCGGACAATGTACTATTATTTCTGTTCCAGGTTTAACTGCCACGTGCTTTTCCAAGGTTAATTCCCCTGGTTTACAATATTCAGGTAACATTTTATTACCCACTCATCTTGTGGCTTCAAGATAAACGCTCCTGACACTTGGATGCCACCCCCTAGAGGCTGATTTATGTAATTGCTGTACCCTTCAGTGTGGGAAATACTTCTAGACCCTCTAGGGGCAGCCTTGTAGCTTGTCCTTGTAGAATCATAAGGGTGGTGGTGACTACGTTTATATACGTTCTGTTGATAAAACACATCCTGGATATTCCAGGATTTTAGTTAGATTCTTACCATTTCTACTTTTACCGGATCATTTGCACCATTTCTCCGGAGATGTGACCTTTCCTAGATCCATTTCGTTATGGCAAGTACCCCTAGTATTGCAAATATTAATCCTAGTCCCCCGAAAGGTCCATCTATCAATGCATCCCTCCATTCCTTATACTCAAAGGCGTATTTTAAGGAGTAGATTACCAGGAGTATCTTCGGTTCCACCATCAGCCGTATCCTTATATTCTTTCAGCTGAGACCAATGTTTCCATCAGCTCCCACCTTTCATATTTATACATGCGCACGCGTCACCACTGATTAATACTTCATATGGTCTGCTCCATCGTGGGGCGAATCCAGGTTTTCCTGGCAATTCTCTAACCATTACCTTTGCTCCAACTTGTGGCACTACCTCCGGGGGTTTTGTTTCTTTATCTTTATCTTCGTCCCTTTGTTATCTCTTTCAACTGCTTACTCAATTCCATCACATGCTTCCTGATTCTATCTTGTTCTGCCCCTCCTGTAACTATCCCTCGGGTAACTTCATTACTTGTCCAGTCATTAGCTCTTGAGGGTTAATCCTGTCATTCGGTTTGATGTGGCGCGTAACCTCATTAGTATCATAGGTAGTAATTCTGGCCAGGATTGTCCGGTTTCCTGTATTCAAAAACAAGTGATAGTTTATAAACTATCTTAACATACAAGTGCTCGCAATTCAAGTTCTCGCAAATCATTTCCAAGGCTATTTCCATATCTTCTCATCTCCCTCAAATGGCATTTCTGTCTCTCATCAGAGAAAATGGCATTTTTAGATTGTTTCCAAACTGTTTAGTTTTTTTTTCCAAACTGTTTCGTATTATTTCTTTTAAAAAGGTTTCCAAACCCAAGATTTTCCAATACAACCAAAATGTTTATCAAGGAGAATCTCCTAAAATATCTCAAAATCCCAATTCAAATACTGTACTACCAATCTTTTTCTTTAAATCTCTTTTACTGAATTAGGAGCTTTCACGTCATTTAAAATAAGATTCTACACAAAGGAAAATGAGGGCGGTGCTTCCCCCAGCCTGTTGCACTTGAGAAATCCACACAGGATTTTAAAAAAAAGGTATTACACTCTCCATTCTCCTTTCTTTATCTCATTCATAGACTACATTTATTAACATTCAACCCAATGTAATCAATGATTGCATGTTTTTTTTAAACAAGTAATTGGCCGTCTCGGCTTACAATAACAAAATTTAAAAGACAATGCTTGTTAACGATTAGAATTGATTTAAAACCAGACCACGCATTTAAACTACATTCTGCAGTCAAGAAAACTTCCACACAAGCACTTTCATTTAAAGACAGGCATTCACACCAACTTTTCATTCAACAAAGCTTATCTTTCTCTTTCTCGGCATAAAAGCTGTAGCTTCTGTGTCGGTTTTATTTTCTCTTTATTTTCAGCAACTTATTTTCTGGTTCCCTTATTTTTCTTTGTCAGTCTTTGTCCCAACCATCCGGTGAGCGTCATTCCCAAACTATTCACTTCTACTCTTAACCTCCGTAATTGTAGACACTGACTTATTACCATTAATCCTGCTTTGGCTGTTTTCTTATTTTTCTGTATCTCCCACCATAATGTCTGTTTGGCCTGCTCTATTTTAGGATCCCACCCGTCACTTAACATAATCATTATTAATTTGTTATGGTCATCCGCAAAGTATCTAGTCAGTGACCCGTTTGATCTCCAGTCCAACAGATCCTTGCATGCCATCTCACGTTTGGGCACGTCTACCCCTTCCACCGGATTCTGTGAACTGTCTCCAAGCCCTTGGACATCTCTAGTGTCCGGACGGACTGACGATACTGATTGCCTCCCTAATCTGGTCCTCAAATCTAGAGTTTGCAACCACTAACGGTTTCTCACTTTGACTTATATATACTGACAGATATACATCACATTTAAATTACCCCCAAGTCTTTTATACCGCGACAGACCCTTCTTACAAGTTCGGATACCCCAGGCAACCGACACGTTTCGCATCGGATTTATGAGTGATATTTAAAATATACTCAGTCGTGATGGTCTGCAAACGTCCATCTGTCTTTCGCCTGGGTGCGTCCTGCCAGACTATGTCAATTGTTGTGGAATATTACAAAGATACTCAACACAGGTCTGTTTCAGAGAAAAGAACCGTTTACTATAAAGTACTCGATTGAGGGAGAGACAGCTTCTACACGAGTTCAGTAACTCGGTGACCCAAACCAGCCGTTCTCTCCGAGCAGCTTCGGGGCTGCTATTTTTATACATTCAAAATACATACAAAATCATGAAGCATACGCGCGGAAGTTTTCCATTGGTTGTTTCCCCAATACGTCACAAGTCCTCGTCTAATTGCAACAATTTCATTGGTAAATACAATTTCATTATGTCACTTCTGTGCGCCTCTTATCTGATTAGTTACGTGCTACATCATTATTTTATAGAACTTTTTCCCAGACCTATGTTTTCTTGATTAATGACAGACAAACGGGAGTGTTTCAATCCTCCTTTGTATCATTATCTCATACCATGCTATGTGAACCACCTGTTCCCACAGCATGCCTCCCCACGATAAGCCTGCTTTCTCATCAGACACTACATTCCTGAGAATTACAAGCTAAGCTACGATACTTTTAGAAATATAAATGATTTTAACCCCTTCAGACGGATTCTTAACCAGTGTCACTCCGTACCCACGGTAAGTGTGACTCAGTACCACCGGTCAGTGTGACTCAATACCTCCTTGGTCAATGTTACTCAGTACCTCCAATCAGTGTAACTCGGTACTCCTGGTAAGTGTGACTCGGTACCCCTGGTAAGTGTGACTCGGTACCCCTGGTAAGTGTGACTCAGTAGCCTCGGTCAGTGTGACTCAGTAGCCTCGGTCAGTGTGACTCAGTACCTCCGGTCAGAGTGACTCATTACCTCGGTCATTGTGACTCAGTAGCCCAAGGCAGTGTGAATCGGTAACCCCGCGAAGTGTGATTCAGTATCCCCGGTCAGTGTGACTCAGTACCCCCGGTCAGTGTGACTCAGTGCCCCCGGTCAGATTGACTCAGTACCCCCGGTCAGTGTGACTCAATGCCCCTGGTAAGTGTGACTCAGTGCCCCCGGTCAGATTGACTCAGTGCCCCCGGTCAGTGTTACTCAGTACACCTGGTCAGTGTGACTCAGTAAGCCCCCGGTCAGATTGACTCAGTACCTCCGGTCAGTGTGACTCACTACCCCCGGTCAGTGTGACTCAGTGCCCCCGGTCAGATTGGCTCAGTGCCCCCGGTCAGTGTGACCCATTACACCCCGAACACCATGACTCAGTACCGCCGGTCAATGTGACTCACCACCCCGGGTCAGTGTGACTCAGTACCCCCAGTCAGTGCGACTCAGTGCTCCCGGTCAGTGCGACTCAGTAACCCCGGTTATTATGACTCAGTGCCCCCAGTCAGTGCGACTCAGTGCCCCCGGTCAGTGTGACTCAGTACCCTGGTCGGTGTGACTCAGTAGCCCCGGTCAGTGTGACTCAGTACCCTGGTCGGTGTGACTCAGTACCCCGTCAGTGTGACTCGGTATCACTGGTAAGTGTGACTCAGTAGCCTCGGTCAGTGTGACTCAGTACCCCCGGTCAGTGTGACTCGGTACCCCGAGGCTGTGTGACTCGGTACCCCTAGGCTGTGTAACTCGGTACCCCAGGTCAGTGTGACACGGTATCCATGGTATGTGTGACTCAGTAGCCCCCGGTTAGTGTGACTTGGAACCCCAGGTCAGTGTGACTTAGTACCCCTCTCTCAGTGTGACTCAGTACCGCCATTCAGTGTGACTCTGTGCCTCCGGTCAGTGTGACTCAGTGCTCATTCAGTGTAACTCAGTACACACTGGTCAGTGTGATCAGTAACGTCGGTCAGTGTGACACAGAACCGCCAGTCAGTGTGACTCAACACCACCGGTAATTGTCACTAAGTACCCCCGGTCAGTATGACACAATACCCCTGGTCTGTGTGACTCAATACCCCCGGTCAGTGTGACTCACTACCTTCAGTCCGTGTGACTCAGTATGCCCGGTCAGTGTGACTTGGTACCGCAGGTCAGTGTGACTTAGTACCCCTCTCTCAGTGTGACTCAGTACCGCCGTTCAGTGTGACTCTGTGCCTCCGGTCAGTGTGACTCAGTACTCCCAGTCAGAGTGACTCAGTACCCCCAGCCAATATAACTCAGTACCTCTGGTCAGTGTGACTCAGTACCCCCGGTCAGTGTGACTCAGTACCCCCAGTCAATGTGATTCCCTACCCCGGTCAGTGCTCAGTCAGTGTGCTTCAGTACCCCAGGTAAGTGTGACTCAGTACACCCTGGTCAGTGTGATTAGTTCCCCCGGTCAGCGTGACTCAGTACCTTCGGTCTGTGTGACACAGAACCGCCGATCAGTGTGACTCTACACCACCGGGAAGTGTGACGAAATAGCCCCGATCAGTGTGACACAATACCCCCGGTCAGTGTGACTCACTACCCCTGGTCAGTGTGACTCTCTACCCCCGGTCAGTGTGACTCACTACCCCCGGTCAGTGTGAATCAGTACCCCCGCTCAGTGTGTCTTAGTACCCCCGGTCAGTGTGACAAAGTACCCCCGGTCAATGTGATTCCCTACCCCTGGTCAGTGTGAATCATTAGCCCCGGTCAATGTGACACAGTATATGATCAGTGAGACTCATTACCCCCAGTCAGTGTGAGTCAGTACCCCTGGTCCGTGTGACTCAGTACCCCAGTCCGTATGACGCAGTACCGCCGATCAGTGTGACTTCGTATTCCTCTCTCAGTGTGACTTAGTATCCCTCTCTCAGTGTGACTCAGTTCCTCTGGTCAGTGTGACACAGTACCCATGGTCAGTGTGACTCAGTACTCATGATCACAGTGACTCAGTACCCCAGGTCAGTGTGACTCAGTACCCCCTGTCAATGTGACTCAGTACCCCTGGTCAGTGCAACTTAGTGTCCCTCTCTCAGTGTGAGTCGGTAGCCCCGCTCAATGTGACACAGTACCCCTGGTCAGTGTGACTGAGTACCGCCGGCCAGTGTGACACAGTACGTGGTCAGTGTGACTCAGTACCCCCGGTCAGTGTTACTCATTACCCCCAGTCAGTGAGACTCAGTATTCGTAGTCAGTGTGACTCAGTACCCCCGGTCAGTGTTACTCATTACCCCCAGTCAGTGAGACTCAGTATTCGTAGTCAGTGTGACTCAGTACTCCCGGCCAGTGTGATTCGTTACCAGCGATCAGTTTGACTCGGTACCCCCGGTCAGCGTGACTCAGTACCCCTGGTCAGTGTGACTCGGTACCGCCGGTCAATGCGAATCAGTACCCCCGGTCAGTGTGATTCGGTACCACCGGTGCGTGTGGCTCAGTACCCCTGTTCAGTATTACTCATTAACCCTAGTCAATGTGACTCAGTACCCCTGGTCATTGTGACTCAGTACCCCCGGTAAATATGACATGGAACCGCCGGTCAGTGTGACTCAGTACACCCGCCATGTGTGACTTATATCCTCGTCGGTATGACTCAGTACACCCCGGTCACTGTGACTCAGTACCTGGTCATTGCGATTCACTACACGCGGTTAGTGTGACTCAGTACCCCTGGTCAGTGTGACTCAGTACACCCGGTCAGTGTGACTTGGTACACCCCTGGTCAGTGTGACTCAGAACCCCCGGTCAGTGTGACTGGGTACCAGGTCATTGTGACTCAGTATCCCTGGGAAGTGTGACTCGGTGCCCCCGGTCAGTGAGACTCAGTTCCAGGTGAATGCGATTCAGTACACATGGTCAGTGTGACTCAGTACCCCCGGTAAGTGTGACTCGGTGCCCTCATCAGTGTGACTGAGTATCCCCGGTCAGTGTGACTCTGTACCCCCGGTCAGTGTGACACAGTACGTTGTTAGTGTGACTCAGTACCCCTGGTCAGTGTGACTGAGTACCCCTGGCCAGTGTGACACAGTACATGGTCAGTGTGACTCAGTAGCCCCGGTCAGTGTGACTCATTACCTCCGGTCAGTGTGACTCAGTACCTGCAATCAATGTGACTCAGTACCCTGGTCAGTGTGGCACCGTACCCCGGTCAGTGTGACTCAGTACCCCCGATCAGTGTGACTCAGTACCCCTGGGAAGTGTGACACAGAACTGCCGCCAGTGTGACTCAGTAAACGTGGTCAGTGTGACTCAGTACCCCCGGTCAGTGTGACTCAGTATCCCCCAGTCAATGTGACTCAGTACGTGGTCAGTGTGACACAGTACGTGGTCAGTGTGACTCAGTAGCCCCAGTCAGTGTGACTCATTACCTCCGGTCAGTGTGACTCAGCACCCACAGTCAGTGTGACTCAGTTCCCCTGAACAGTGTGACTCCGCATCCCTGTCAGTGTGACTCTGTACCCCCGGTCAGTGTGACTTAATACGCCCGGTCAGTGTGACACACTATGTGGTCATTGTGACTCAGTACCCGCAGTCAGTGTGACTCAGTACCCCCGGTCAGTGTGACTCTGTACCCCCGGTCAGTGTGACTCTGTACCCGTGTCAGTGTGACTCCGTACCCGTGTCAGTGTGACTCAGTATCCCCAGTCAGTGTTGTGTATGGAGAAAGAGTCAAACTGAACACTGTGAGCTCAAAGTAAAGTGTGACCTTAGTCTTTCATTGCAGGTCTCCAGAGTGCCTCTCCAACCGGTGAAGCCTCCTTAAATACTCCTGTGCTCCCAAGCGATTATGGGATCCCTTGGGACTCCAGGGGATGAGCCCTCTGGTGGCTGTACAGAGTAAATACAAGTTTACATATATAACAACACTCCACCCCCCACTCCCCGCCCCCGCAAAGTCAATAGTGTAACTATTTACAATGTGAGTCGATCTGGGGCCCTTCTTGCCCTGGTTGATCGTCTTGGTGTGAAAGCTGGTGTTGTTGAATTATTTGTTGGGCCCTCACTGGGCTGCTATGCAGCTAGCCTTGCTGGGCTGCCTGGTGTGTTGGACCCTGCTGGGCTGCTGTGGTTGATGGGTTCTGCTTCAAGGTCAACCGTGGTGCCGGTTGCCACTGGTGTGTATGTTGGGGGATCAAAAAAGGTAGGGTCCAAGGTGGATTGCTCAGGATAGTCCGTGAATCTGAGTTTGATTTGGTCCAAGTGTTTCCGGTGAATGAGTCCATTTGAAAGTTTGACCCGAAACATCCTGCTCCCCTCTTTGACCACGACAGTGCTGGGAAGCCACTTGGGACCTTGTCCATAATTTAATACAAATACAGGATCATTGATTTCAATCTCGCGTGACACATTTGCGCGATCATGGTCTGCACTTTGTTGAAGCTGCCTGCTCTCTACCTGTTCATGTAGATCAGGGTGAACTAATGAGAGCCTTGCCTTAAGTGCTCTTTTCATGAGCAGTTCTGCAGGTGGGATCCCAGTGAGTGAGTGGGGTCTTGTGCGGTAGCTAAGCAGGGCTCGGGATAGGCGAGTCTGCAATGAGCCTTCATTTACCCTCTTCAAGCCTTGCTTGATGGTTTGCGCTGCTTTCTCTGCCTGACCATTGGACACTGGTTTAAACGGGGCAGATGTGACATGTTTGATCCCGTTACAGGTCATGAATTCTTTGAACTCAGCACTGGTAAAACATGGTCCGTTGTCGCTCACCAGGACATCGGGGAGGCCGTGTGTGGCAAACATGGCCCACAGGCTTTCAGAAGTGTCAGCGGACGTGCTGCCACATTCAATCCACTTGGAGCACGAGGAACATTTTACCCAAGAAGGGGTCTGTATAGTCGACATGTACCTTAGACCACGGTTTGGAGGACCAAGACCATAAACTTAGCGGCGCCTCCCTGGGTACATTGCTTAACTGCGAGCATGTATTACATCTGTGAACGCAGGACTCTAAGTTTGCATCGATACCGGGCCACCACACGTGGGATCTGGCTATCGCTTTCATCATTACGATGCCTGGGTGGGTACTGAGGAGGTCATTGATGAAAGTGTCTCTGCCCTTCTTGGGGACCACTACTCGATTGCCCCACGGAAGGCAGTCTGCCTGTATAGACAATTCATCTTTGCGCCGCTGGAACGGCTTTATCTTTTCCTGCATTTCCACTGGGACACTGGACCAGCTCCCGTGAAGCACACAGCTTTTGACTTGAGATAATAAGGGGTGCTGGCTTGTCCAGGTTTTGATCTGCCGAGCAGTGACAAGTGATTGCTCACGCTCAAATGCTTGCATAACCATGGCTAGATCTGCGGGCTGCGCCATTTCCACCCCCGTGGTGGGCAATGGCAGCCTACTCAGAGCATCTGCGCAGTTTTCTGTGCCTGGCCTGTGGCGGATGGCGTAGTTGTATGTGGACAACGTGAGCGGCCATCTCTGGATGCGGGCCGATGCGTTGGTAGTTATCCCTTTACTCTCGGAAAACAGGGATATAAGTGGCTTATGGTCAGTTTCCAATTCGAATTTTAGCCCAAACAGGTATTGATGCATTTTCTTTACCCCATAAACACATGCTAATGCTTCTTTCTCAATCATGCTGTAGGCTCTCTCAGCCTTAGACAGACTCCTGGATGCATAGGCAACCGGTTGCAGTTTCCCGAAATCATTAGCTTGTTGCAATACACACCCGAAGCCATATGACGACGCATCACATGCGAGTACCAAACGCTTACATGGATCATACAACAGAAGCAATTTATTTGAGCATAACAATTTTCTCACTTTTACAAAGGCATTTTCTTGGCTTTTGCTCAAACCCATTTGCCCTCTTTTCATAGTAAGACATGCAGTGGTTCTAACAGTGTGCTGAGACCCGGTAAGAAGTCACCAAAGTAATTCAGGAGTCCCAGAAATGACCGCAGCTCCGTCACATGTGGTCTCGGTGCGTTCTCGATTGCCTCCGTCTTCATGTTGGTGGGCCTGATGCTCTCCGCCGCAATCCTCCTTCCCAGGAACTCCACTTCAGGCGCCAGGAAAATGCATTTCGAGCGTTTTAACCTGAGCCCCACGCGGTTGAATCGACTAAGAACCTCCCCCAGGTTCTGCAGGTGTTCGACTGTGTTCCGACCTGTGACCAAGATGTCGTCCTGGAAGACAACGGTGTGTGGGACAGACTTCAGTAAGCTTTCCATGTCTCTCTGGAATATCGCTGCCGCCAATTGGATTCCAAACGGGCATCTGTTATAAACAAAAAGACCTTTGTGCGTGTTGATGCAGGTGAGGGCCTTCGATGATTCCTCCAGTTCCTGCATCATGTAGGCTGAAGTCAGATCCAGCTTCGTGAACGTCTTTCCTCCCGCCAGCATTGCAAAGAGGTCTTCGGCCTTTGGTAGTGGGTATTGGTCCTGTAGGGAGTAACGATTGATAGTTACTTGGTAATCACTACAGATTCTGAAGGTGCCGTCTCCCTTGAGGACTGGGACGATTGGACTGGCCCGCTCATTGAACTCAATCAGGGAAATGATGCTCTCTTTGCAGCTGGTCTAGCTCGATCTCTACCCTTTCTCTCATCATGTACGGTACTGCTCTCGCCTTGTGATGGATGGGTTGCGCCCCCGGAATTAGGTGGATCTGCACTTTTGCTTCTTGAAATTTCCCGATGCCTGTTTTGAACAGCGATGGAAATTTGTTTAAAACCTGGGCACATGAAGTGTCATCAGCGGGCGATAGCGCTCAGATGTCATCCCAGTTCCAGCGTATCTTTCCCAGCCAGCTCCTGCCGAGCAGCGTGGGACCATCGCCCAGTACCACCCAGAGTGGTAGCTTGTGCACCGCTCCATCGAAGGAGACCTTTACGGTAGCACTGCTGATTACAGGTATCAGTTCTTTCGTGTAAGTTCTTGGTTTCGTGCGAACTGGAGTTAAGACTGGCCTTGAGGCCTTGTTGTACCACAACCTTTCAAAGTCTTTTTGCCCATGATGGACTGGCTCGCACCCGTGTCCAGCTCCACTGACACCGGGAGTCCATTTAGTTCAACATTCAGCATTATCGGGGCACAATTTGTGGTGAATGTGTGCACCCCATGTGCCTCTGCCTCCTCGAACTGAGGCTCTGGTTCGTCATGATCCTCCGTGGATCTGTCCTCCTCTGCAACATGGTGGTTTGCAGGTTTAACAGGCTTTGCAGCTCGCCTGCACACTTGTTGCAGGTGTCCCATTGTTCCACAGCCCTTGCAAACATACTCTTTGAATCGGTATGAATGGAAACGATGATCACCCCCGCAGCGCCAACAAGGTGTCAATGGCCTTGCATTCATCACCCTTGATGGTGGACTCTGAGACATCTGCAGACGTGTAGCTGCAGGTATGTGTGACCTGCCCTGTAAGTTACGATTCGAAAACAACGTTACTTTGTTCACAGTACTTGTAGCAGCACTTGTGTGCTGAGAGATTTGCTTCGAATTGTCACTGGTGGCAATGAACGCCTGGGCTATCGCTATGGCCTTACTCAAGGTTGGGGTCTCTACATTCAGAAGTTTGAGAAGTATGGTTTCGTGGCCAATGCTAAGTACGAAAAAGTCTCTGAGTATGTGCTCCAAATGTCCTTCAAATTCGCAATGTCCTGCAAGGCGTCTTAACTCGGCGACATAACTCGCCACTTCCTGGCCTTCAAACCTTTTGTAGGTGTAGAACCGGTACCTCGCCATCAGAATGCTTTCCTTCAGGTTCAAATGCTCTCGGACCAGTGTGCATAAATCGTCGTACGATTTGTCCGTGGGTTTCGCTGGAGTGAGCAGATTCTTCATGAGGCCATATGTTGATGCCCTACAAACAGTGAGGAGGATCGCCCTTCGTTTGGCAGCGCTCTCATCCCCATCGAGCTCGTTGGCCACGAGGTATTGGTCGAGTCGCTCCACAAAAGTTTCCCAATCATTTCCCTCCGAGATTTTCGCCAGGATGCCCACTGTTCTCTGCATCTTTGGGTTTGCTATAAGAACATAAGAATTAGGAACAGGAGTAGGCCATCTAGCCCCTCGAGCCTGCTCCGCCATTCAATAAGATCAGGGCTGATCTGGCCGCGGACTCAGCTCCACTTACCCACCCGCTCCCCATCACCCTTAATTCCCTTATTGGTTAAAAATCTATCTATCTGTGACTTGAATACATTCAATGAGCTAGCCTCAACTGCTTCCTTGGGCAGAGAATTCCACAGATTCACAACCCTCTGGGAGAAGAAATTCCTTCTCAACTCGGTTTTAAATTGGCTCCTCTTTATTTTGAGGCTGTGCCCCCTAGTTCTAGTCTCCCCAATCAGTGGAAACAACCTCTCTGCCTCTATCTTGTCTATCCCTTTCATGATTTTAAATGTTTCTATAAGATCACCTCTCATCCTTCTGAACTCCAACGAGTAAAGATCCAGTCTACTCAATCTATCATCATAAGGTAACCCCCTCATCTCCGGAATCAGCCTAGTGAATCGTCTCTGTACTCCCTCCAAAGCCAGTATATCCTTCCTTAAGTAAGGTGACTAAAACTGCACGCAGTACTCCAGGTGCGGCATTACCAATACCCTATACAGTTGCAGCAGGACCTCCCTGCTTTTGTACTCCATCCCTCTCGCAATGAAGGCCAACATTCCATTCGCCTTCCTGATTACCTTGCTGCACCTGCAAACTAACTTTTTGGGATTCATGCACAAGGACCCCCAGGTCCCTCTGCACCTCAGCATGTTGTAATTTCTCCCCATTCAAATAATATTCCCTTTTACTGTTTTTTTTCCCAAGGTGGATGACCTCACACTTTCCGACATTGTATTCCATCTGCCAAACCTTAGCCCATTCGCTTAACCTATCCAAATCTCTTTGCAGCCTCTCTGTGTCCTCTACACAACCCGCTTTCCCACTAATCTTAGTGTCATCTGCAAATTTTGTTACACTACACTCTGTCCCCTCTTCCAGGTCATCTATGTATATTGTAAACAGTTGTGGTCCCAGCACTGACCCCTGTGGCACACCACTAACCACCGATTTCCAACCCGAAAAGGACCCATTTATCCCGACTCTCTGCTTTCTGTTAGCCAGCCAATTTTCTATCCATGCTAATACATTTCCTCTGACTCCGTGTACCTCTATCTTCTTCAGTAACCTTTTGTGTGGCACCTTATCGAATGCCTTTTGGAAATCTAAATATACCACATCCATCGGTACACATCTATCCACCATGCTCGTTATATCCTCAAAGAATTCCAGTAAATTAGTTAAACATGATTTCCCCTTCATGAATCCATGCTGCGTCTGCTTGATTGCACTATTCCTATCTAGATGTCCCGCTATTTCTTCCTTAATGATAGTTTCAAGCATTTTCCCCACTACAGATGTTAAACTAACCGGCCTATAGTTACCTGCCTTTTGTCTGCCCCCTTTTTTAAACAGAGGCGTTACATTAGCTGCTTTCCAATCCGCTGGTACCTCCCCAGAGTCCAGAGAATTTTGGTAGAATATAACAAATGCATCTGCTATAACTTCCACCATCTCTTTTAATACCCTGGGATGCATTTCATCAGGACCAGGGGACTTGTCTACCTTGAGTCCCATTAGCCTGTCCAGCACTACCCCCCTAGTGATAGTGATTGTCTCAAGGTCCTCTCCTCCCACATTCCTGTGACCAGCAATTTTTGGCATGGTTTTTGTGTCTTCCACTGTGAAGACCGAAGCAAAATAATTGTTTAAGGTCTCAGCCATTTCCACATTTCTCATTATTAAATCCCCCTTCTCATCTTCTAAGGGACCAACATTTACTCTAGTTACTCTTTTCCGTTTTATATATCTGTAAAAGCTTTTACTATCTGTGTTTATGTTTTGCGGAAGTTTACCTTCGTAATCTATCTTTCCTTTCTTTATTGCTTTTTTAGTCATTCTTTGCTGTTGTTTAAAATTTTCCCAATCCTCTAGTTTCCCACTAACCTTGGCCACCTTATACGCATTGGTCTTTGATTTGATACTCTCCTTTATTTCCTTGGTTATCCACGGCTGGTGATCCCTTCTCTTACCGCCCTTCTTTTTCACTGGATCCTCTCACACAACTGCCCTGATATCATCCTTTATTAACAGAGCTACCCCACCTCCTTTCCCTTCTTGTCTATCTTTCCGAATCATCAGATACCCCTGTATGTTTAATTCCCAGTCTTGGCCACCCTGCAACCATGTTTCTGTAATGGCCACCAAATCATACCCATTTGTAATGATTTGTGCCGTCAACTCATTTACTTTATTTCGAATGCTGCGTGCATTTAGGTAGAGTGTTTTAATTCTAGTTTTTAAACCATGATTTTTAGTTTTGACCCCTCCTGCAGCCCCTTTATATTCAGTGGCCCTTTTTGTTTTTTGCCTTGGGTTTCTCTGCCCTCCACTTTTACTCATATCCTTTGTGTTTTTTGCTTTTGTCTCCTTTTTGTTTCCTTCTGTCTCCCTGCATTGGTTCCCATCCCCCTGCCATATTAGTTTAACTCCTCCCCAACAGCACTAGCAAACACTCCCCCTAGGACATTGGTTCCGGTCCTGCCCAGGTGCAGACCGTCCGGTTTGTACTGGTCCCACCTCCCCCAGAAACGGTTCCAATGCCCCAGGAATTTGAATCCCTCCCTGCTGCACCACTGCTCAAGCCACGTATTCATCTGCACTATCCTGCAATTCCTACTCTGACAAGCACGTGGCACTGGTAGCAATCCCGAGATTACCACTTTTGAGGTCCTACTTTTTAATTTAGCTCCAAGCTCCTTAAATTCGTCTCGTAGGACCTCATCCCTTTTTTTACCTATGTCGTTGGTACCAATGTGCACCACGACAACTGGCTGTTCTCCCTCCCTTTTTAGAATGTCCTGCACCCGCTCCGAGACATCCTTGACCCTTGCACCAGGGAGGCAACATACCATCCTGGAGTCTCGTTTGCGGCCGCAGAAACGCCTATCTATTCCCCTTACAATTGAATCTCCTATCACTATCGCCCTCCCACTCTTTTTCCTGCCCTCCTGTGCAACAGAGTCAGCCACGGTGCCATGAACTTGGCTGCTGCTGCCCTTCCCTGATGAGTCATCCCCCTCAACAGTACTCAAAGCAGTGTATCTGTTTTGCAGGGGACCCCTGCACTACCTTCCTTGCACTGCTCTTCCTGCTGGTCTTCCATTCCCTATCTGGCTGTGGACCCTTCACCTGCGGTAAGACCAACTCGCTACACATGCTACTCATATCATTCTCAGCATCGTGGATGCTCCAGAGTGAATCCACCCTCAGCTCCAATTCCGCAACGCGGTCCGTCAGGAGCTGGAGGCGAATACACTTCCCGCACACGTTGTCGTCAGGGACTGTATCTCGTCGCCAGTTGCTGTGTATGGAGAAAGAGTCAGACTAAATACTGTGAGCTGAAAGTAAAGTGTGACCTGAGTCTTTTATTGCAGGTCTTCAGAGTGCCTCTCCAACCTGTGAAGCCTCCTTAAATACTCCTGTGCCCCCAAAGGATTATGGGATCCCTTGGGACTCCAGGAGATGATCCCTTTGGTGGCTGTACAGAGTAAATACAAGTTTACATATATAACAAGTGTGACTCGTTAGCCCCAGTCAGTATGACTCAGTAGCCCCAGTCAGTATGACTCAGTACCCCGAGTCAGTGTGACTCAATACGCCCGGTCAGTGTGACACAGTATGTAGTCTGTGTGACTCAGTGCCCCCGGTCAGAGTGACTCAGTAGCCACTGGTCAATGTGATTTAGTACACCCCGGTCTGTGTGACACAGTTCCCCCGGTCAGAGTGACTCAGTAGCCACTGGTCAGTGTGCTTTAATACACCCCAGTCAGTGTGACTCAGTACCCCCGGTCAGAGTGACTCAGCAGCCCCTGGTCAGTATGACTCAGTACACCCTGGTCAGTGTGACTGAGTAGCCGCTGGTCAGTGTGACTCAGTACCCCCACTCAGTGTGACTCCGTGCCCCCACTCAGTGTGACTCCGTACCCCCAGTCAGTGTGACTCCGTACTCCCAGT
The DNA here is from genome assembly GCF_044704955.1 of Pristiophorus japonicus. NCBI lineage: Eukaryota > Metazoa > Chordata > Chondrichthyes > Pristiophoridae > Pristiophorus > Pristiophorus japonicus. Next base: position 96,915,908 of record NC_091994.1, read on the forward strand.
CAGTATGACTCAGTACCCCCGGTCAGTGTGACTCAGTACTCCTGGTTAGTGTGACTCAGTACCCCCGGTCAGTGTGACTCAGTACCCCTGGTCAGTGTGACTCAGTACCCCCGGTCAGTGTGACTCAGTACATAGAAACATAGAAAATAGGAGCAGTAGTAGGCCATTCGGTTTCTGATTATGACTGTTCCCGCTTTTTCCCCATACTCCTTAATGCCTTTTGTCTATCTATCTCCTTCTTAAATACATTCAGTGACTTGGCCTCCACAGCCTTCTGTGGTAGAGAATTCCACAGGTTCACCACCTTCTGAGTGAAAACATTTCTCCTCATCTCAGCCCTAAATTTCCCATCCCTTACCTTGAGACTGTGACCCCTTGTTCTAGACTTCCCAGCCAGGAGAACCATCCTCCCTGCATCCAGTCTATCTAACCCCGTCAGAATTTTAGACGCTTCAATGAGATCCCCTCTCATTCTTCAAACTCTGGTGAATACGGGCCTAGTCGACCCAGTCTCTCCTCATACGACAGTCCTGCCATCCCAGGAATAAGTCTGGTGAACCTTCACTGCACTCCCTCTACGGCAAGTATATCCTTTCTTCGGTAAGGATACTAAAACTGCACACAATACTCCAGGTGTGTTCTCACCAAGGCCCCGTATAACTGTAGTAAGACATCCTTGCTCCTGTACTCAAATCCTCTCGCAATGAAGGCCAACATACCATTTGCCTTCCTAACTGCTTGCTGCACCTGCATGTTTGCTTCCAATGACTGGTGTACAAGGATACCCAGGTCCCTTTGTACATCGACATTTCCCAAGCTATCACCATTTAAATAATACTTTGTCTTTATGATTTTCCGACCAAAGTGGGTAACTTCACATTTATCCACGTTATACTGCATCTGCCATGTCTTTGCCCACTCACTCAACCTATCTAAATCACCTTGCAGCATCTTTGCATCCTCCTCACAACTCACAATCCCACCTAGTTTTGTGTCGTCAGCAAAGTTGGAAATATTACATTTGATTCCCTCATCCAAATCATTTATATATATATTGTGGATATCTGGGGCCCAAGCACTGATCCCTGTGGTGCCCCACTCGTCACTGCCCGCCATTCCGAAAAAGACCCATTTATTCCTGCTCTCTCTTTCCTGTCAGTTAACCAATTTTCAATCCATGCCAGTACATTACCCCCAATCCTATGTGCTTCAATTTTGCACACTTACCGGTTGGAAAGTGTGAGTTCATGCACTTTGGCATAAAAAAATCAAAGAGCAAGTTATTATTTAAATGGAGAAAGATTGTAAAGTGCCGCAGTACAGCGGGACCTGGGGGTACTTGTGCATGAAACACAAAAGGATAATATGCAGGTACAGCAAGTGATCAGGAAGGCCAATGGTATCTTGGCCTTTATTGCAAAGGGGATGGAGTATAAAAGCAGGGCAGTCTTGCTACAGCTAAGTAAGGTATTGGTGAGGCCACACCTGGAATACTGCGTGCAGTTTTGGTTTCCATATTTACGAAAGGATATACTTGCTTTGGATGCAGTTCAGAGAAGGTTCACTAGGTTGATTCTGGGGGTGAGGGGGTTGATTTATGAAGAAAGGTTGAGTAGGTTGGGCCTCTACTCATTGGAATTCAGTAGAATGAGAGGTGATCTTATCGAAACGTATAAGATTATGAGGGGGCTTGACAAGGTGGATGCAGAGAGGATGTTTCCACTGATGGGGGAGACTAGAACTAGAGGGCATGATCTTAGAATAAGTGATCGCCCATTTAAAACAGAGATAAGGAGAAATTTCTTCTCTCAGAGGGTTGTAAATCTGTGGAATTCACTGCCTCAGAGAGCTGTGGAAGCTGGGACATTGAATAAATTTAGGACAGCAATAGACAGTTTCTTAAATGATAAGGAGATACGAGGTTATGGGGAGTGGACGGGGAAGTGGAGCTGAGTCCATGATCAGATGAGCCATGATGTTATTGAATGGCGAAGCAGGCTCGAGGGGCCGTATGGCCTACTCCTATTCCTATTTCTTATGTACTTATGTGGGACTTTATCAAAGGCCTTCTGAAAATCCAAATACACTACATCCACTGGTTCTTCCTTTTCTATTCTATCAGTTACATCCTCAAAAAACTCCAGTAGGTTTGTCAAACATGATTTTCCTTTCATAAATCCATGTTGACATTGTCTAATCCGTTGATATTATCTGAGTGTGCCGTTATTACATCCTTTCTCATAGACACTAGCATTTTCCCTACTACTGATGTTAGGCTAACCAATCTGTAGTTCCCCGTTTTCTCTCTCCCTCTTTTTTTAAATAGCGGGGTTACATTTGCCACCCTCCAATCTGCAGGAACTGTTCCATAATCTATAAAATTTTGGAAGATGACAACCAATGCATCGACTATTTCCATGGCTACCTCTTTTAGTACTCTGGGATGCAGATTATCAGACCCTGGGGATTTATCGGCTTTCAGTCCCATTTGTTTCTCCAGCACTATTTTCTTACTAATAATCATTTCCTTTAATTCCTCTTGCTCACCAAACCTTTGGTTCCTGAGCATTTCTGGGACGTTATTTGTGTCCACTTCTATGAAGACAGAACTGAAGTATTTATTTAATTGTTCTGCCATTTCCTTGTTCCCCATTATAAATTCTCCCATTTCTGTCTGCAAAGGACCTACATTTATTTGTCTTCACTAATCTTTTTCTTTTTACATACTTGTAGAAACTTTTGCAGTCGGTTTTTATGTTCCTTGCAAGTTTATTCACATACTCTATTCTTCCCTTCTTAATCAATCTCTTGGTCCTTTTTTGCTGGATTCTAAACTGCTTCCAATCCTCAGGCTTGCTACTTTTTCTGGCAACTTTGTGCAACTCCTCTTTGAATCTAATACTTTCCTTAATTTATTTTGTTAGCCATGGTTGGGCCACTTTTCCTTTTGTGTTTTTACACCAGAAAGGAATGTATAACTGTTGCAATTCATGCATTCGTTCCTTAAATGTTAGCCATTGCCTATCCACCGTCATGCCTTTTAATGAATCTTCCCAATCTATCATAGCCAATTCATTCCTCATACCTTCGGCGTTTCCGTTGTTTAGATTTAAGACCCTCGTTTTTGATTGGACTGCTTCACTTTCCACCTTAATAATTAATTCAATTATGTTATGATCACTCTTCCCTAAAGAACCCTGCACAACAAGACTGTTAATTAACCCCTTCTCATTGCACAATGCCCAATCTAGAATAGCCTGTTCCCTAGTAGGCTCCTCAACATACTGGTCTAAAAAACCATCTCGTACACACTCCAGGAATTCATCTTCCACAGTATTATTACTACTTTGGTTTGGCCAGTCTATATGTAGATTAACGTCACCTACGATTACTGTACTACCCTTGTTACATGCATCTCTAATTTCCTGTTTGATGCCTTCCCCTACATTACCACTACTGTTTGGAGGCCGAAAGACAACTCCCACCAAAGTTTTCTGCCTTTTGGTGCTCCTTAGCTCCACCCAGACTGATTCTACATTTTGATTTTCTGAGCCAATACCCTTTCTCACTATTGCTCTGATTTAATCCTTTACTAACAACGCCACACCACCCCTTTTTCCTTTTAGCCTGTCCTTCCTAAATATCGAATATCCTTGGATATTCAGTTCCCAATCCTGGTCACCCTGCAACCATGTCTCCGTAATTGCAACTATATTGTATCCGTTTACATCTATTTGCGCTGTTAATTCGTCTACCTTCGTGCATTCAGATACAATGCTTTTAGATTTGTCTTTTTAACATTATTAAACATCTTAACATTATTTTGTACTATAGCCCTATTTGTCTTGTTACTATTTTTTCTCACCTGGACCCGATTCGTTAGTGCACTCTTTTGTTTGTATGCTCTGTCCCTTCCTGACATAAATCTGATTATCCTTACCACAATCACTTTCCTGCAATGCTTCCTTTTCTTTTCTCTTCAGCATTCTAGATTTCTTTCCACTGGGACTGTCCTCCCCCGTGCTCCGCGCCCCCCCTCCCCCCCCCCCCCCCCCACTTATTTAGTTTAAAGCCTCCACAGTTATTCGGTTCGCTAGAACTCTGGTCCCAGCATCGTTCAGGTATAGTCTGTCCCCACAGAACAGCTCTCTCTTTCCCGAGAATTGGTGCCAGTGCCCCACAAATCAAAACCCACTTCTCCCACACCAACCTCTGAGCCACGTACTCACCTCCCTGATTCTATTGATCCAATGCCAGGTAATAATGCAGAGGTTATTACATTTGTGGTTCTGCTTTTCAATTTAGTCCCTAGCTGTTCAAAATCTCTCAGCAGAACCTCTTTCTTAGTCGTGTCGATGTCATTGATACCTATGTGTACCCCGACAACTGGATCCTCCGCGTCCCACTCCAAGTTCTTCTCCAGCCCGGAGGAGATGTCCTTTACCCTGGCACCAGGTGGGCAACACAGCCTTCTGGATGCATGCTCTCGGCTGCAGAGAACCCTATCTATCCCCCTAACTATACTGTCCCCGACTACAACCAGCTGCCTCTTTACTCCCCCCACTTGAATGGCTTTCTGCACCACGGTGCCTTGGTCAATCTACTCTTCCACCCCGCAGTCTGCACACTAGTCCACAAGAGTTGCAATAACCTCAACTCTATTGGACAAATGCAGGGACAGAGGCTCCTGCAATACTACCTCCTGGATCGCCTTACCTGTCTCACTCGCAGTCACACCCTGCTGTCCCTGACCGCGTGTCAATTCTAAAGTATTTAATCTAGAGGGTGTGGCTGCCTCCTGGAGCAAAAGGTCCAGGTGACTTTCTCCCTCCCTGATGTCTCGCAATGTCTGCAACTCGGACTCCAGCTCCTCAACTCGGAGCCAGAGTTCGTCGAGCCGCAAACACTCACCACAGATGTAGTCGCCCTGGAACAAAACGTCCAGAAGCTTCTACATATTGCAGCAGCAAACACATCTCATGTTTTCCCATTATTTAATTTAATTAATTAGTTTAACGTTAATCAAGTATTTACCCTATATAGTTTATTAAATTAGTTAAACAAATAAAGATTATTTTTTAGAATTTATTTACATATTACATGTTAATTTAAAAGAAAAACTTAGCCTACAATCACCATTAATCACTTATCTGCCTTACCTGTGATGCCACACAGCAGAGTTCTCCTCGCCCGGAGCTATGCGATCTTTTGGGAGAGGCAAAAAAACAGATAAAAACCAAGCCAATTGGGGGAAAAATCTGGGAAAATTCCTCTCCGACCACCCCCATCATCATCATCATAGGCAACCAGGCAATGGAAACTAGTCCAGGAGATCACACTGGCCGTATGCTGTGGCCTGCTCTGGTTTTTATCCCCACTCTTGGGCCTCGGTCGGCTCCCGCTCAGGTACACCGCCGCTCTGCGGAAAAAGTTAGAAAAACAAGGCAAAGCAACACCTCCCGCCCCCACTTCACCAAAATCTCCCACTTACCAAACTCTGTTTTCTCACTCTGAGCTGCTGCACATCCCTCCCTCTTACCCCTCATTCCCTCCCTCTTACCCCTCCTTCCTTCCCTCTTACCCCTCCTTCCTTCCCTCTTACCCCCCTTCCTTCTCTCTTATACCCCACCTCCTTTCCTTGACTCTTGCCCCTTCCCCTCCTTCCCTCCCCCCTACCTCTCCCAGCTCCTTCTCTCCCTCTTAAGTCGCGCCCGCCCCCTCCCGGCCTCTTCCCTCCCTTTTCAGTGTGAGTCAGTACCCCCAGTCAGCGTGACTCAGTACCCTCCTGACAGTGTGACTTAGTACCCCCGGTCAGTGTGACTCAGTAGCCCCGGTCAGTGTGACTCAGTACCCTCCTGACAGTGTGACTCAGTACACCCGGTCAGTGTGACTCAGTCCCCCCGGCCAGTGTGACTCAGTACCCTTGGTCAGTGTGACTCACTATCCCCGGTCAGTGTGACTCAGTCCCCCCGGTCAGTGTGACTCAGTACCCCGGTCAGTATGATTCTGTATCGGCGGTCAGTTTGACTCAGTACCCCCGATCAGAGTGACTCAGTAATCCCGGCCAGTTTGACTCAGTAACCCCGGTCAGAGTGACTCAGTACCCCCGGTCAGTGTGACTCAGTATCCCCGGTCAGTATGACTCAGTACCTCAGTACCCCTGGCCAGTTTGACTCAGTATCCCCGGTCAGTGTGACTCAGTACACCCGGTCAGTATGACTCAGTCGCCCAGTCCGTGTGACTCAATACCCCCGGTCAGTGTGACTCAGTATCCCCGGTCAGTGTGACTCAGTACACCCGGTCAGTATGACTCAGTCGCCCAGTCCGTGTGACTCAATACCCCCTCGGTCACTTTGCCTCAGTAACTCCGGTCATTGTGACTCAGTACCCACAGACAGGGTGACACAGTACCCCCGGCCAGAGTGGCTCAGTACCTCCCCACCCCGGTCAGTTTGACTCAGGACATGATAGGTGTGACTCAGTACACAGGGTTAGTGTGACTCAATACCCCTGGTCAGTGTGACCCAGTACCCTCGGTCAGTGTGACCCAGTACCCTTGGTCAGTGTGACTCAGTACACCCGATCAGTGTCACTCAGTATCCCCGGTCAGTGTGACTCAGTACCCCGGTCAGTATGATTCTGTATCGGCGGTCAGTTTGACTCAGTACCCCCGATCAGAGTGACTCAGTAATCCCGGCCAGTTTGACTCAGTACCCCCGGTCAGAGTGACTCAGTACCCTCGGTCAGTTTGACTCAGTCGCCCAGTCCGTGTGACTCAATATCCCCCGGTCACTTTGCCTCAGTAACTCCGGTCATTGTGACTCAGTACCCACAGACAGGGTGACACAGTACCCCCGGCCAGAGTGGCTCAGTACCTCCCCACCCCGGTCAGTTTGACTCAGGACATGATAGGTGCGACTCAGTACACAGGGTTAGTGTGACTCAATACCCCTGGTCAGTGTGACCCAGTACCCTCGGTCAGTGGGACCCAGTACCCTTGGTCAGTGTGACTCAGTACATCCGATCAGTGTCACTCAGTACCCCCGGTCAGTGTAACTCAGTACCCTGGTCAGTATGATTCTGTATCGGCGGTCAGTTTGACTCAGTACCCCCGATCAGAGTGACTCAGTAATCCCGGCCAGTTTGACTCAGTACCCCCGGTCAGAGTGACTCAGTACCCTCGGTCAGTTTGACTCAGTATCCCCGGTCAGTATGACTCAGTACCTCAGTACCCCTGGCCAGTTTGACTCAGTATCCCCGGTCAGTGTGACTCAGTACACCCGGTCAGTATGACTCAGTCGCCCAGTCCGTGTGACTCAATACCCCACGTTCACTTTGCCTCAGTATCCCCGGTCAGTGTGACTCAGTATCCCCGGTCAGTGTGACTCACTATCCCCGGTCAGTGTGACTCAGTACCCCTGGTCAGTATGACTCAGTACCCCCGGTTCGTATGACTCACTTCGCCCGGCCTGTGCAACTCAGTAGCCCCGGACAGTGTGACTCAGTAGCCCCGGTCAGTGTGACTCAGTACCCTCCTGACAGTGTGACTCAGTATCCTCCAGACAGTGTGAATCAGTACCCCCGGTCAGTGTGATTCAGTACCTCCGATCAGTGTGACTTGGTACCCCCAATCTGTGTTACTCAGTACCCCAGTTCAGTGTGACTCAGTACCCTTGGTCAATGTGACTCATTATCCCCGGTCAGTGTGACTTAGTCCCCCCGGTCAGTGTGACTCAGTAACCCTGTCAGTATGATTCTGTATCGGCGGTCAGTTTGACTCAGTACCCCCGATCAGAGTGACTCAGTAATCCCGGCCAGTTTGACTCAGTACCCCCGGTCATTGTGACTCAGTATCCCCGGTCAGTATGACTCAGTTCCTCAGTACCCCATGCCAGTTTGACTCAGTATCCCCGGTCAGTGTGACTCAGTCGCCCAGTCCGTGTGACTCAATACCCGCGGTCAGTGTGACTCTGTATCCCCGGTCAGTGTGACTCAGTATCCCCGGTCAGTGTGACTCAGTACACCCGGTCAGTCTGACTCAGTCGCCCAGTCCGTGTGACTCAGTATCCCCGGTCAGTGTGACTCAGTATCCCCGGTCAGTGTGACTCAGTATCCCCGGTCAGTGTGACTCAGTATCCCTGGTCAGTGTGACTCAGTACACCCGGTCAGTATGACTCAGTCGCCCAGTCCGTGTGACTCAATACTCCCCGGTCACTTTGCCTCAGTAACTCCGGTCATTGTAACTCAGTACCCACAGACAGGGTGACACAGTACCCCCGGTCAGAGTGGCTCGGTAACCCCCCCCCCCACCCCGGTCAGTTTGACTCACGACATGATAGGTGTGACTCAGTACACAGGGTTAGTGTGACTCAATACCCCTGGTCAGTGTGACCCAGTACCCTCGGTCAGTGTGACCCAGTACCCTCGGTCAGTGTGACTCAGTACACCCGATCAGTGTCACTCAGTACCCCTAATCAGTATGACTCAGTACCCCCGGTTAGTATGACTCACTTCCCCCGGTCCGTGTGACTCAGTACCCTCCTGACAGTGTGACTCAGTATTCTCCAGACACTGTGACTCAGTATCCCCGATCAGTGTGATTCAGTACCTCCGATCAGTGTGACTCGCTACCCCCAATCTGTGTTACTCAGTACCCCAGGTCAGTGTGACTCAGTACCCCAGGTCAGTGTGACTCACTATCCCCGGTCAGTGTGACTCAGTCCCCCCGGGCAATGTGACTCAGTACCCCTGTCAGTATGATTCTGTATCGGCGGTCAGTTTGACTCAGTACCCCCGATCAGAGTGACTCAGTAATCCCGGCCAGTTTGACTCAGTACCCCCGGTCAGAGTGACTCAGTACCCCCGGTCAGTTTGACTCAGTCGCCCAGTCCGTGTGACTCAATACCCCCCGGTCACTTTGCCTCAGTAACTTCGGTCATTGTGACTCAGTACCCACAGACAGGGTGACACAGTACCCCCGGCCAGAGTGGCTCAGTACCTCCCCACCCCGGTCAGTTTGACCCAGTACCCTCGGTCAGTGTGACCCAGTATCCTTGGTCAATGTGACTCAGTACACCCGATCAGTGTCACTCAGTACCCCCGGTCAGTGTGACTCAGTACCCCGGTCAGTATGACTCAGTACCTCAGTACCCCTGGCCAGTTTGACTCAGTACCCCGATCAGAGTGACTCAGTAATCCCAGCCAGTTTGACTCAGTACCCCCGGTCAGAGTGACTCAGTACCCCCGGTCAGTATGACTCAGTATCCCCGGTCAGTATGACTCAGTACCTCAGTACCCCTGGCCAGTTTGACTCAGTACCCCGATCAGAGTGACTCAGTAATCCCAGCCAGTTTGACTCAGTACCCCCGGTCAGAGTGACTCAGTACACCCGGTCAGTATGACTCAGTCGCCCAGTCCGTGTGACTCAGTACCCCCGATCAGAGTGACTCAGTAATCCCGGCCAGTTTGACTCAGTACCCCCGGTCAGAGTGACTCAGTACCCCCGGTCATTGTGACTCAGTATTCCCGGTCAGTATGACTCAGTTCCTCAGTACCCCTTGCCAGTTTGACTCAGTATCCCCGGTCAGTGTGACTCAGTCGCCCAGTCCGTGTGACTCAATACCCGCGGTCAGTGTGACTCAGTATCCCCGGTCAGTGTGACTCAGTATCCCCGGTCAGTGTGACTCAGTACACCCGGTCAGTATGACTCAGTCGCCCAGTCCGTGTGACTCAGTATCCCCGGTCAGTGTGACTCAGTATCCCCGGTCAGTGTGACTCTGTATCCCCGGTCAGTGTGACTCAGTATCCCCGGTCAGTGTGACTCAGTACACCCGGTCAGTATGACTCAGTCGCCCAGTCCGTGTGACTCAGTATCCCCGGTCAGTGTGACTCAGTATCCCCGGTCAGTGTGACTCAGTATCCCTGGTCAGTGTGACTCAGTACACCCGGTCAGTATGACTCAGTCGCCCAGTCCGTGTGATTCAATACTCCCCGGTCACTTTGCCTCAGTAACTCCGGTCATTGTGACTCAGTACCCACAGACAGGGTGACACAGTACCCCCGGTCAGAGTGGCTCGGTACAACCCCCCACCCCGGTCAGTTTGACTCAGGACATGATAGGTGTGACTCAGTACACAGGGTTAGTGTGACTCAATACCCCTGGTCAGTGTGACCCAGTACCCTCGGTCAGTGTGAGTCAGTACACCCGATCAGTGTCACTCAGTACCCCTAATCAGTATGACTCAGTACCCCCGGTTAGTATGACTCACTTCCCCCGGTCCGTGTGACTCAGTACCCTCCTGACAGTGTGACTCAGTATTCTCCAGACAGTGTGACTCAGTATCCCCGGTCAGTGTGATTCAGTACCTCCGATCAGTGTGACTCGCTACCCCCAATCTGTGTTACTCAGTACCCCAGGTCAGTGTGACTCAGTACCCCAGGTCAGTGTGACTCACTATCCCCGGTCAGTGTGACTCAGTCCCCCCGGTCAGTGTGACTCAGTACCCCTGTCAGTATGATTCTGTATCGGCGGTCAGTTTGACTCAGTACCCCCGATCAGAGTGACTCAGTAATCCCGGCCAGTTTGACTCAGTAACTTCGGTCATTGTGACTCAGTGCCCACAGACAGGGTGACACAGTACCCCTGGCCAGAGTGGCTCAGTACCTCCCCACCCCGGTCAGTTTGACCCAGTACCCTCGGTCAGTGTGACCCAGTACCCTTGGTCAGTGTGACTCAGTACCCCCGGTCAGTGTGACTCAGTACCCCGGTCAGTATGACTCAGTACCTCAGTACCCCTGGCCAGTTTGACTCAGTACCCCGATCAGAGTGACTCAGTAATCCCAGCCAGTTTGACTCAGTACCCCCGGTCAGATTGACTCAGTACCCCCGGTCAGTATGACTCAGTATCCCCGGTCAGTATGACTCAGTCGCCCAGTCCGTGTGACTCAATACCCCCGGTCAGTGTGACTCAGTATCCCCGGTCAGTGTGACTCAGTATCCCCGGTCAGTGTGACTCAGTACACCCGATCAGTGTGACTCAGTACACCCGATCAGTATGACTCAGTCGCGCAGTCCGTGTGACTCAATACCCCCCGTTCACTTTGCCTCAGTATCCCCGGTCAGTGTGACTCAGTATCCCCGGTCAGTGTGACTCACTATCCCCGGTCAGTGTGACTCAGTCCCCCCGGCCAGTGTGACTCAGTACCCCTGGTCAGTATGACTCAGTACCCCCGGTTAGTATGACTCACTTCGCCCGGCCTGTGCAACTCAGTAGCCCCGGACAGTGTGACTCAGTGGCCCCGGTCAGTGTGACTCAGTACCCTCCTGACAGTGTGACTCAGTATCCTCCAGACAGTGTGAATCAGTACCCCCGGTCAGTGTGATTCAGTACCTCCGATCAGTGTGACTCGGTACCTCCAATCTGTGTTACTCAGTACCCCAGGTCAGTGTGACTCAGTACCCTTGGTCAATGTGACTCACTATCCCCGGTCAGTGTGACTCAGTCCCCCCGGTCAATGTGACTCAGTACCCCGGTCAGTATGATTCTGTATCGGCGGTCAGTTTGACTCAGTACCCCCGATCAGAGTGACTCAGTAATCCCGGCCAGTTTGACTCAGTACCCCCGGTCAGAGTGACTCAGTACCCCCGGTCATTGTGACTCAGTATTCCCGGTCAGTATGACTCAGTTCCTCAGTACCCCATGCCAGTTTGACTCAGTATCCCCGGTCAGTGTGACTCAGTCGCCCAGTCCGTGTGACTCAATACCCGCGGTCAGTGTGACTCAGTATCCCCGGTCAGTGTGACTCAGTATCCCCGGTCAGTGTGACTCAGTACACCCGGTCAGTATGACTCAGTCGCCCAGTCTGTGTGACTCAGTATCCCCGGTCAGTGTGACTCAGTATCCCCGGTCAGTGTGACTCTGTATCCCCGGTCAGTGTGACTCAGTATCCCCGGTCAGTGTGACTCAGTACACCCGGTCAGTATGACTCAGTCGCCCAGTCCGTGTGACTCAGTATCCCCGGTCAGTGTGACTCAGTATCCCCGGTCAGTGTGACTCAGTATCCCCGGTCAGTGTGACTCAGTACACCCGATCAGTATGACTCAGTCGCCCAGTCCGTGTGACTCAATACCCCCCGTTCACTTTGCCTCAGTATCCCCGGTCAGTGTGACTCAGTATCCCCGGTCAGTGTGACTCACTATCCCCGGTCAGTGTGACTCAGTCCCCCCGGCCAGTGTGACTCAGTACCCCTGGTCAGTATGACTCAGTACCCCCGGTTAGTATGACTCACTTCGCCCGGCCTGTGCAACTCAGTAGCCCCGGACAGTGTGACTCAGTGGCCCCGGTCAGTGTGACTCAGTACGCTCCTGACAGTGTGACTCAGTATCCTCCAGACAGTGTGAATCAGTACCCCCGGTCAGTGTGATTCAGTACCTCCGATCAGTGTGACTCGGTACCTCCAATCTGTGTTACTCAGTACCCCAGGTCAGTGTGACTCAGTACCCTTGGTCAATGTGACTCACTATCCCCGGTCAGTGTGACTCAGTCCCCCCGGTCAGTGTGACTCAGTACCCCGGTCAGTATGATTCTGTATCGGCGGTCAGTTTGACTCAGTACCCCCGATCAGAGTGACTCAGTAATCCCGGCCAGTTTGACTCAGTACCCCCGGTCAGAGTGACTCAGTACCCCCGGTCATTGTGACTCAGTATTCCCGGTCAGTATGACTCAGTTCCTCAGTACCCCTTGCCAGTTTGACTCAGTATCCCCGGTCAGTGTGACTCAGTCGCCCAGTCCGTGTGACTCAATACCCGCGGTCAGTGTGACTCAGTATCCCCGGTCAGTGTGACTCAGTATCCCCGGTCAGTGTGACTCAGTACACCCGGTCAGTATGACTCAGTCGCCCAGTCTGTGTGACTCAGTATCCCCGGTCAGTGTGACTCAGTATCCCCGGTCAGTGTGACTCTGTATCCCCGGTCAGTGTGACTCAGTATCCCCGGTCAGTGTGACTCAGTACACCCGGTCAGTATGACTCAGTCGCCCAGTCCGTGTGACTCAGTATCCCCGGTCAGTGTGACTCAGTATCCCCGGTCAGTGTGACTCAGTATCCCCGGTCAGTGTGACTCAGTATCCCTGGTCAGTGTGACTCAGTACACCCGGTCAGTATGACTCAGTCGCCCAGTCCGTGTGACTCAATACTCCCCGGTCACTTTGCCTCAGTAACTCCGGTCATTGTGACTCAGTACCCACAGACAGGGTGACACAGTACCCCCGGCCAGAGTGGCTCAGTACCCCCCCCCCCACCCCGGTCAGTTTGACTCAGGACATGATAGGTGTGACTCAGTACACAGGGTTAGTGTGACTCAATACCCCTGGTCAGTGTGACCCAGTACCCTCGGTCAGTGTGAGTCAGTACACCCGATCAGTGTCACTCAGTACCCCTAATCAGTATGACTCAGTACCCCCGGTTAGTATGACTCACTTCCCCCGGTCCGTGTGACTCAGTACCCTCCTGACAGTGTGACTCAGTATTCTCCAGACAGTGTGACTCAGTATCCCCGGTCAGTGTGATTCAGTACCTCCGATCAGTGTGACTCGCTACCCCCAATCTGTGTTACTCAGTACCCCAGGTCAGTGTGACTCAGTACCCCAGGTCAGTGTGACTCACTATCCCCGGTCAGTGTGACTCAGTCCCCCCGGTCAGTGTGACTCAGTACCCCTGTCAGTATGATTCTGTATCGGCGGTCAGTTTGACTCAGTACCCCCGATCAGAGTGACACAGTAATCCCGGCCAGTTTGACTCAGTAACCCCAGTCAGAGTGACTCAGTACACCCGGTCAGTGTGACTCAGTATTCCCGGTCAGTATGACTCAGTACCTCAGTACTCCTGGCCAGTTTGACTCAGTATCCCCGGTCAGTGTGACTCAGTACACCCGGTCAGTATGACTCAGTCGCCCAGTCCATGTGACTCAATACACCCCGGTCACTTTGCCTCAGTAACTTCGGTCATTGTGACTCAGTACCCACAGACAGGGTGACACAGTACCCCCGGTCAGAATGGCTCAGTACCCCCCCCCACCCCGGTCAATTTGACTCAGGACATGATAGGTGTGACTCAGTACACAGGGTTAGTGTGACTCAATACCCCTGGTCAGTGTGACTCAGTACCCTCGGTTAGTATGACTCACTTCCCCCGGTCAGGGTGACTCAGTAGCCCCAGTCAGTGTGACTCACTATCCCCGGTCAGTGTGACTCATTCCCCCCGGTCAGTGTGACTCAGTACCCCGGTCAGTATGATTCTGTCTCGGCGGTCAGTTTGACTCAGTACCCCCGATCAGAGTGACTCAGTAATCACGGCCAGTTTGACTCAGTACCCCCGGTCAGAGTGACTCAGTACCCCCGGTCAGTGTGACTCAGTATCCCCGGTCAGTATGACTCAGTACCTCAGTACCCCTGGCCAGTTTGACTCAGTATCCCCGGTCAGTGTGACTCAGTACACCCGTTCAGTTTGACTCAGTCGCCCAGTCCGTGTGACTCAATACCCCCTGTCAGTGTGAGTCAGTATCCCCGGTCAGTGTGACTCAGTAGCCCCAGTCAGTGTGACTCAGCACCCGCGGTCAATGTGACTCAGTTGCAGGGCAATGCAGGGCAAAACCCCGATCTGTGTGACTCATTCCCCTCGGACACTGTGACTCAGTACCCTCCTGTCAGTGTGACGCAGTACCCTCCTGAGAGTGTGACTCAGTACCCCCGGTCAGTGTGACTCAGTACCCCCGGTCAATTCGACACAGCATCCCGGGTCATTATGACTCAGTACCCACAGTCAGTGTGACTCAGTATCCCTAGTCAGTTTGACTCAGTACTCCCGGTCAGTATGACTCAGTACTGCCGGTCGGTTTGACTCAGTACTCCCAGTCAAAGTGACTCAGTACCCCCGGCCAGTTTGACTCAGTACCCCTGGTCAGAGTGACTCAGTGTCCCCGGTCAATGTGACTCAGTACACCCGGTCAGTGTGACTCAGTACCCCCGGTCAATTCGACACAGCATCCCGGGTCATTGTGACTCAGTATCCACAGTCAGTGTGACTCAGTATCCCTAGTCAGTTTGACTCAGTATCCCCGATCAGTGTGCCGCAGTACCCTTGGGCAGTGTGACTCAGTACACCTTGTCAGTTTGACTCAGTACTCCCGGTCAGTATGACTCAGTACTGCCGGTCGGTTTGACTCCGTACTCCCAGTCAAAGTGACTCAGTACCCCCGGCCAGTTTGACTCAGTACCCCTGGTCAGAGTGACTCAGTGTCCCCGGTCAATGTGACTCAGTACACCCGGTCAGTGTGACTCAGTACCCCCGGTCAGTGTGACTCAGTACACCCAGTCAGTATGACTCAGTCGGCCAGTCCGTGTGACTCAATACCCCCCGGTCACTTTGCCTCAGTAACTCCGGTCATTGTGACTCAGTACCCACAGACAGGGTGACACAGTACCCCCGGTCAGAATGGCTCAGTATCCCCCGACCCCGGTCAATTTGACTCAGGACATGATAGGTGTGACTCAGTACACAGGGTTAGTGTGACTCAATACCCCTGGTCAGTGTGACTCAGTACCCTCGGTCAGTGTGACCCAGTACCCTCGGTCAGTGTGACTCAGTACACCCGATCAGTGTCACTCAGTACCCCTGGTCAGTATGACTCACTTCCCCCGGTCAGTGTGACTCAGTAGCCCCAGTCAGTGTGACTCACTATCCCCGGTCAGTGTGACTCAGTCCCCCCGGTCAGTGTGACTCAGTACCCCGGTCAATATGATTCTGTCTCGGCGGTCAGTTTGACTCAGTACCCCCGATCAGAGTGACTCAGTAATCCCGGCCAGTTTGACTCAGTACCCCCGGTCAGAGTGACTCAGTACCCCCGGTCAGTGTGACTCAGTATCCCTGGTCAGTATGACTCAGTACACCCGGTCAGTTTGACTCAGTCGCCCAGTCCGTGTGACTCAGTAGCCCCGGTCAGTGTGACTCAGTAGCCCCAGTCAGTGTGACTCAGCACCCGCGGTCAATGTGACTCAGTTGCAGGGCAATGCAGGGCAAAACCCCGATCTGTGTGACTCATTCCCCTCGGACACTGTGACTCAGTACCCTCCTGTCAGTGTGACTCAGTACCCTCCTGAGAGTGTGACTCAGTAC
The DNA here is from genome assembly GCF_044704955.1 of Pristiophorus japonicus. Taxonomy (NCBI): domain Eukaryota; kingdom Metazoa; phylum Chordata; class Chondrichthyes; family Pristiophoridae; genus Pristiophorus; species Pristiophorus japonicus. The sequence continues at coordinate 96,932,078 of NC_091994.1, forward strand.
CCCCGGTCAGTGTGACTCAGTACCCCCGGTCAATTCGACACAGCATCCCGGGTCATTGTGACTCAGTACCCACAGTCAGTATGACTCAGTATCCCTAGTCAGTTTGACTCAGTATCCCCGATCAGTGTGCCGCAGTACCCTTGGGCAGTGTGACTCAGTACACCTTGTCAGTATGACTCAGTACTCCCGGTCAGTATGACTCAGTACTGCCGGTCGGTTTGACTCAGTACTCCCAGTCAAAGTGACTCAGTACCCCCGGCCAGTTTGACTCAGTACCCCTGGTCAGAGTGACTCAGTGTCCCCGGTCAATGTGACTCAGTACACCCGGTCAGTGTGACTCAGTACCCCCGGTCAGTGTGACTCAGTATCCCTGGCCAGTTTGCCTCAGTAACTCCGGTCATTGTGACTCAGTACCCACAGTCAGGGTGACACAGTACCCCCGGTCAGAGTGGCTCAGTACCCCTGGCCCTGATCAGTTTGACTCAGGACATGATAGGTGTGACTCAATATCCCCGGTCAGTGTGACTCAGTACCCTCGATCGGTGTGACTTAGTATACCCGGTCATTGTGTCTCAGTACGCCCGGTCAGTATGACTCAGTAACCCTGGTCATTGTGACTCAGTTCGCCTGGTCAGTGTGACTCAGTACCCTCGGTCAATGTGACTCAGTACCCCCGGTCTGTGTGACTCAGTACACCCGGTTAGTGTGACTCACTTCCCCCGGCCAGTATCACTCAGTACCCCGGTCAGTGTGACTCAATATCCCGGTTAGTGTAACTCAGTACCCCCGGTCAGCGACACTCAGTACCACTAGTCAGAGTGGCTCAATACCCCCTGAGAGAAGAAATTCCTCCTCATCTCTGTTTTAAATGGGTGGCCCCTTATTCTAAGACCATGTCCCCTCGTTTTAGTTTCCTCTATGAATGGAAATATCCTCTCTGCAGCCACCTTGTTGAGTCCCCTCATTATCTTATAAGTTTCAATAAGATCACCTCTCATTCTTCTGAACTCCAATGTGTATAGGCCCAACCTACTCATAAGTCAACCGCCTCATCTCCGGAATCAACCTAGTGAAACTTCTCTGAACAGCCTCCAATGCAAGTATAGCCTTTCTTAAATACGGAGACCAAAACTGTACGCAGTACTGCAGGTGTGGCCTTACCAATACCCTGTACAGTTGTAGCAGGACTTCCCTGCTTTTATACTCTATCCCCCTTGCAAAAAAGGCCAACATTCCATTTGCCTTCCTGAATACTTGCTGTACCTGCATACTAACTTTTCGTGTGTTATGCACAAGGACCCCCAGGTCCTTCTGTACTGCAGCACTTTGCAATTTTTCTCTATTTAAATTATAATTTGTTTTTCTATTATTTCTGCGAAAGTGGATAACCTCACATTTTCCCACATTATACTCCATCTGCCAAATTTCTGCCCACTCACTGAGCCTGCCTTTCTCCCTTTGCAGATTTTTTGTGTCCTCCTCACAATTTGCTTTCCCACCCATCTTTGTATCATCAGCAAACTTGGCTACATTACACTCGGTCCCTTTATCCAAGTCCTTGATATAGATTGTGAATAGTTGAGGACCCAGCACCGATCCCTGCGGCACCCCACTAGTCACTGTTTGCCAACCGGAAAATGACCCATTTAATCCGACCCTCTGTTTTCTGTTCGTTAACCAATCCTCTCTCCATGCTAATATATTACCCCCGACCCCGTGAGCTTTTACCTTGTGCAGTAACCTCTTATGTGGTACCTTATCGAATGCCTTCTGGAAATCCAAATCCACCACATCCACTAGTTCCCCTTTATCCACCCAGCTCATTACATCTTCAAAGAACTCCAGCAAATTTGCCAAACCTGATTTCCCTTTCATAAAACCATGCTGACTCTGCTTGATTGAATCATGCTGTTCCAAATGTCCTGCTGCTGCTTCCTCAATAATGGACTCCAGCATTTTCCCAATGACAGATATTAGACTAACTGGTCTATAGCTTCCCGCTTTTTGTCTGCCTCCTTTTTTAAATAGGGGCGTTACATTTGCAGTTTTCCAATCTGCTGGGACTGCCCCGGGAATCAAGGGAATTTGTAGATTGCAACCAATGCCTCCACTATCTTTGCAGCCACTTCTCTTAAGACCCTAGCATGTAAGGCATCAGTTCCAGGGGACTTGCCTGCCTTTAGTCCCATTATTTTACCGAGCACTACTTCATTAGTGATAATGATTGTATTAAGTTCCTCCCTACCTTTAGCCCTTGATTATCCTCTATTGGGCTGTTTTTAGTGTCTTCTGCCGTGAAGACCGATACAAAATACTTTCCCTGTTCTCCATTATTAATTCCCCAGTCTCAGCCTCCAGGGGACCAACATTTACTTTAATCACTCTTTTCATTTTTATGTACCTGCAGAAACTCTTACTATCTGTTTTTACATTTTGTGCTAGTTTACTTTCATAATCTATCTTCACTCTCTTAATCATTTTTTTCGTCGTTCTCTGCTGGCTTTTAAAAATTTCCCAATCTTCTGGCCTCCCACTACTCTTGGCCACATGGTATGCCCTTGTTTTCAATTTGATACCCTCCCTTATTTCCTTGTTAGCCACGGATGGTTATCCCTTCTCTTGCAGTCTTACAGTACGTGGTCAGTATGACTCAGTGCTCGGTCAGTGTGACTCAGCACCCCTGGTCAGTGTTGCTTAGTACCAACCGGTCAGCGTGACCCAGTACCCGTAGTCAGTGTGGCTCAGTACGTGGCCAGTGTGACTCAGTACCCTCGGTCAGTTTGACTCAGTACCCGTGGTCAGTGTGACTCAGTTTCCCCAGTCAGTGTGACTCAGTATCAGGTCAGTGCGTTCTCAGGTGATTGTACAGTCCAATACGGGAATTATGGCCTCTGTCGCAGGTGGGACAGTCGTTGGAGGAAAGGGTGGGTGTGGAGTCTGGTTTGCCGCACGCTCCTTCCACTGCCTGCGCTTGTTTCCTGCATTCTCTCGGAGACAAGACTCGAGGTGCTCAGCTCACTCGCGGATGCTCTTCCTCCACTTAGGTCGGTCCTTGGCCCAGGGACTCCCAGGGTGTCGGTGGGGAGTTGTACTTGATCAAGGAGGCTTTGAGGGTGTCCTTGAAACTTTTCCTCTGCCCACCGAGGGCTCGTTTGCCATGTACAAGTTCTGACTGAGTAGAGCGCTTGCTTTGGGAGTCTCGTGTTGGGCATGCCAACAATGTGGCCCACACAACGGAGCTGGTCGAGTGTGGTCAGTGCTTCGATGCTGGGGATGTTGGCCTGATCGAGAACACTGATGTTGGTGCGTCTGTCCTCCCAGGGGATTTGCAGGATCTTGTGGAGACAGCGTTGGTGGTATTTCTCCAGCGATTTGAGGTGTCTACTGTATATGGTCCACATGTGTGAGCCATACAGGAGGTTGAGTATCACTACAGCCCTGTAGACCATAGGCTTGGTACCAGATTTAAGCCCCTGATTTTTGAACAGTCTCTTCCAAAGGCTGCACTGCGCACTAGAGGCGGTGTTGTACCTCGTCATCGACGTCTGCCCTTGCTGATAATAGGCTCCCGAGGTATGGAAAGTGGTCCATGTTGTCCAGGGCCACGCCGTGGATCTTGATGACTGGGGGCAGTGCTGTGTGGCGGGGTCAGATTGGTGGAGGACCTTTGTCTTACGGCTGTTTATAGTAAGGCTCATGCTTTCGTACGCCTCGATTAAGATGTTGACGATGACTTGGAGTCCAGCCTCTGAATGTGCGCAGACGCAAATGTTGTCCACGTACTGTAGTTCTGACCTGGAGGCGACGAAGGTTGAACAGGTTCCCACTGGTTCTATAGTTTAGTTCCACTCCAGCGGGGAGCTAATTGAATGTGAGGTGGAGCATTGCAGCGAGGAAGATCGAGAAGAGGGTTGGCACGATGACGCAGCCCTGCTTGACAATGGCACAGACGTTGGTCAGGCCTGTGGTGGATCCGTTGGTCAGTACCCCCCGGCTGTGTGACTCAGTAACCCCGGTCAGTGTGACTCAGTACCCCCGGTCAGTGTGACTCAGTAACCTCAGTCAATATGACTCATTACCCTCGATCAGTGTGACTCAGCACCCCCGGCCAGTGTAACTCAGTAACTCTGGTCAGTGTGACTCAGCACCCTTCGTCAGTGTGACTCAGTACCCTCGGTCACTGTGACTCGGTACCCTCGGTCAGTGTGACTCAGTAACCTGGTCAGTGTGACTCAGTACCCTCGGTCACTGTGACTCAGCACCCTCGGTCAGTGTGACTCAGTAACCTGGTCAGTGTGACTCAGTACCCCCAGTCAGTGTGACTCAGTACCCTTGGTCAGAGTGACTCAGTAACCCCGGTGAGTGTGACTCAGTAACCCCGGTTACTATTAATATGTCCTTACTATACAGTACAAATGCACACGAGGCCCATACTAGAGAGAAGGTCACTCTGTGACCAGTCCTTTATTAGACAGCACTGAAGTGATGTAGGTGGGTGGAGCTTCCCCTTTTATGGAAGTCATATTGTGGCTGGCGCCTGCTCACGACAATTTCTTTCATGGTGGGGTGTATAAGGGATAACCTGGTTTTGCGCGTCCTTTTCATTAGCAGCTCTGCAGGTGGAACTGCTGTGAGCAAGTGTGGTCGGGATCTATTGGCCAACAGGAGGTGTGATAAGTGGCTTTGTAGGGAACCCCCTTGGATTCTGAGCATCCCCTGTTTGATCATCTGCACTGCTCGTTCCACCTGGCTGTTTGAGGCCGACTTGAACGGTGCCGTTATAATATGGTTGATACCATTTCCTGCCATGAAGTCCTGGAATTCAATGCTTGTAAAGCGCGGGCCATTGTCGCTGACCAAGACATTCGGTAGACCATGGGCGGCGAGCATTGCCCATAGACTTTCTACCGTGGCAGAGGATGTGCTTGAATTGAGAATGTCACACTCGATCCATTTGGAGTAGGCGTCTACAACAACCAAAAACATTTTTCCCATGAAAGGACCTGCGTAGTCCACATGGATGCGCGACCATGGCTTGGCAGGCCAGGACCAGGGGCTAAGGGGGGCTTCCCTGGGCTCATTGCCCAGCTGGGCACACGTGTTGCACCTGCGAACACAAAGTTCCAGGTCTGCATCGATCCCTGGCCACCAAACGTGCGACCTGGCAATTGCTTTCATCATGACAATGCCCAGGTTCTCATTGTGGAGTTCTCGGATGAACGACCCTCTGCCCATCTGGTGCATGACTACTCGGTTTCCCCATAGTAGGCAATCGGCCTGAATCGAGAGTTCATTCTTGCGCCTGTGAAATGGTTTAAATTCCTCAGAGCATGCCCCGTACATGGCTGCCCAGTCCCCATTCAGGACGCATTTCTTGCCTAAAGACAGTAGAGGGTCTTTATTTGTCCAGACTTTGATCTGACAGGCTGTCACGGGTGAGCCTTCGCTTTCGAAAGCTTCAACAGCCATGACCATCTCAGCATCATGCTCGGTTGCCCCCTCATTGGTGGCTAGTGGGAGCCTGCTGAGTGCATCGGCGCAGTTTTCAGTGCCCGGTCTGTGCCAAATTGTATAGTCATAGACGGCTAACGTGAGTGCCCACCTCTGTATGCGGGCCGACGCATTTGCATTTATGGCCTTGTTGTTGGCCAAAAGGGACGTTAGGGGTTTGTGATCTGTCTCCAGCTCAAATTTCCTGCCAAACAGGTACTGGTGCATTTTTTTTACTGCATATACACTTGCAAGCGCTTCTTTTCTACCATCCCGTAGCCCCTTTCTGCCTGGGACAGACTTCTGGAGGGATAAGCTACCGGCTTATGTTAATTGACCCTTGGCATTAACATGCTGCAACACACACCCGACCCCATAGGACGACGCATCGCACGTTAACACAAGTTTCTTACATGGGTCATATAGCGTTAACAGATTGTTGGAGCATAACAAATTGCGTGCTCTGTCAAAAACCCTTTCCTGGCTGTCCTCCCAGACCCATTTGCGACCTTTGAGTAGGAGCATGTGTAGCGGCTCTAACAGCGTGCTCAATTTGGGAAGAAAGTTACCAAAAGAGTTCAAGAGCCCCAGGAACGAACGCAGCTCCGTCATGTTACGGGGTCTGGGTGCTCTCTGGATCGCTTCCGTTTTGGACGCAGTGGGTCTGATCCCGTCTGCTGCTACCCTCATCCCCAGGAATTCTACCTCTGGAGCTTGGAAGACGCACTTCGCCTTTTTCAGTTGCAGACCTACCCGGTCCAGTCTGCGTAGCACCTCCTCCAGGTTGTGGAGGTGTTCTTCAGTATCGCATCCCGTGATGAGGATGTTGTCTTGAAAAACCACCATCCTTGGAATCGACTTGAGACTTTCCATGTTACGTTGAAAGATCGCGGCGGCCGAGCGAATCCCAAACGGGCATCTGTTGTACTCAAACAACCCCTTGTGTGTCGTGATGGTGGTCAGCTTCTTCGACTCACTCGCCAGCTCCTGGGTCATGTAAGTTGAGGTCAGGTCCAATTTTGAAAAAAGTTTGCCACCGGATAGCGTCGCAAAGAGGTCCTCCGCTCTCGGTAGCGGGTCTTGTCTTGGAGTGACACCCGATTGATGGTGGCCTCGTAATCATCACATATCCTGACCGACCCATCTGCCTTGCGCACCGGCACGATCGGGCTCGCCCAGTCACTGAATTCGACTGGTGAGATGATGCCTTCCCTCAGCAGGCGGTCCAATTCGCATTCTATCTTTTCCCGCATCACGTACGGCACCGCTCTGGCCTTGTGGTGTACTGGCCTGGCGTCCGGGTTTATGTGAATCACTACCTTGGTCCCCATGAAAGTGCCAATGCTGGGTTGAAATAGTGAGTCAAATTTGTCCAGGACCTGTGAGCATGATATTCGCTCCACAGAAGAAATTGCATTGACATCACCCCATTTCCAGTTCATGACAGCAAGCCAACTCCTCCCCAGCAGTGCGGGACTGTCCCCCGGGACAATCCAGCATGGCAACCTGTTCTCCGAATCTTTGTGGGTCACGACTACCGTGGCGCTGCCTAGCACCGGAATGATCTCCTTTGTATATGTCTGTAGCTGTGCGTCAATTGGCAATAATTTTGGCCTCCTGGCCTTGGACGCCCACAACTTGTCGAACTGTTTGATACTTAGATGAAGTCCTTACTACTAGGAGAATCAAGGGGTATGGTGAGAAAGCAGGAATGGGGTACTGAAGTTGCATGTTCAGCCATGAACTCATTGAATGGCGGTGCAGGCTAGAAGGGCCGAATGGCCTACTCCTGCACCTATTTTCTATGTTTCTATGTTTCTATGTTTCATCAGGGACTGGCTGGCCGCCGTGTCTAGCTCCATTGATACTGGGATGCCATTGAGGAGCACTTTCATCATTATCGGTGGTGTCCTGGTGTATGAACTATATATGTGCCCCACATGAACTCGCTGAACTTTAGCTTCCAGCGATTTCCCCAAGTGTCCATTTTGGCCTCGTAGGGCTTACATCGGGCCCGTCCTCCTCGTACATCAACCTGGCTGCAGGATTCCTGCACATACGCGCCAATTGACTGCTGACGTTGCAGTTTCTGCAGGTATATTGCTGATACCTGCAAGCTCTGGCTGTGTGTTTGCCTCCACACCTCCAACATGAGCCATTGTTGGAAACAAAAGGTCCATTACCAGTCGATCGTCTCTGACTCTCTCTGTAACTGTCCTTAAACGCACCATTGACAGGTGTTGATGGCCCCATTATTGGCTGCATTGTCCCTTGCGATGGCATGAATCGCCGTTCAGCTAGCCATTGTCTCTGTTGAATTCCCCTTTGGGTTCGACTTCATGCTCGGGCATGTCCGATTGCCCCTGTCTGCCTGGAGAACTGTGTGCCGCGTTAACAATGTTGACTCCCTGTCCATTTGCTGCATTTAAACCAAGATTTTAGTCAAACATCATTCTGGCTTCTTCCTCCCCTGAGATAAATGTCGGGGCCATCAAAGCCGCCGTTTCCAGGGTCAAGTCTTTGGTCTCAATCAGTTTCCTGAAAACCCCAGCATGCCCGATGCCCTCAGTAAAAAAGTCTCGCAGCATCTCCGCTCTACATGCATCTGGGAACTTACATAGGCTCGCCAGTCGCCGGAGGTCTGCCACGATGTCTGGAACGCTTTGCCCTTCTCGCCACCGGTGCGTGTAAAACCGGTGTCTCGCCATGTGCATGCTGCTCACCGGTTTAAAGTGTTCCCCGATCAACTTACTGAGCTCTTCAAAAGTCTTGTCCGCCGGCTTCTCTGCCGCTAGAAGGTCCTTCATCAGGGAGTACGTCCTGGATCCACAAACCGTCAGGAGATGAGCCCTGCGTTTGTCGGCCGAATCCTGTCCCAGCCATTCCTAAGTGACAAAACTTTGCTGTAGTCTCTCAATAAAATCGTCCCAATCATCACCAACACAGTACCTCTCGTCTGTGCTGCTAGTGGCCATCATGGTTTAAATCCCAGTTTCTCGTCGCCAATGATATGTTCTTGCTATACAGTACAAATGCACACGAGGCCCATACTAGAGAGAAGGTCATTCTGTGATCAGTACTTTATTAGCCAGCACTGAAGTGATGAAGGTGGTTGGAGCTTCCCCTTTTATACCTGAAAGTCCAGGTTAGGAGTGTCTCCCACAAGTTCACCACCTCGTGGTCCGTGTTCTCACGGTGTACAACTTCGGTCAGTTTATACATGAATTACAATGACAGTTGAATACATGACAACTATGACTCAGTACCCTCGGTCAGTGTGACCCAGTTCCCCTGGTCATTGTGACTCAGTGCCCCCGGTCAATCTGACTCAGTGCCCTCGGTCAGTGTGACTCAGTATCTCCCTGGTCAGTCAGACTCAGTACGCCTGGCCAGTGTGATTCAGTACCCCCAGTTACTGTGGTCAGTGTGACTCAGTACCCCCAGTCAGTGTTACTCCGAAGGAATTAAAGAAGTGGCCCTAGATATAGTTGATGCATTGGTGATCATTTTCCAACCTTCTATAGACTCTGGATCAGTCCCTATGGACTGGAGGGTAGCTAATGTAACCCCACTTTTAAAAAAAGGAGGGTGAGTGAAAACAGGGAATTATAGACCGGTCAGGCTGACATCGGTGGTGGGAAAAATGTTGGAATCAATTAGTAAAGATGAAATAGCAGCGCATTTGGAAAGCAGTGACAGGATCGGTCCAAGTCAACATGGATTTATGAAAGGGAAATCATGCTTGACAAATCTTCTAAAATTTTTTGAAGATGTAACTCGTAGAGTGGACAAGGGGGAACCATGGATGTTGTGTATTGAGATTTTCAAAAGGCTTTTGACAAGGTCCCACACAAGAGATTGGTGTGCAAAATTAAAGCACATGGTATTGGGGGTAATGTATTGACGTGGATAGAGAACTGGTTGGCAGACAGGAAGCAAAGAGTAGGAATAAACGGGTCCTTTTCAGAATGGCAGGCAGTGACAAGTGGGTCCCCAGCTATTTACAATATACTTTAATGATTTCGATGAAGGCTTACTCCTGAAAGTATTTTCTATGTTTCTATGTTTCTAAGTTCAGCTATAACTATTTGCATTGTTTGAAACAGCTCAGGTTTAAAAAAAAATAGAAGTAGAAGGCTAAATCCAACAATATTGTGCTTCCAGTGGGAGCTGTGCTTGATGGGAGAACGGGATTCTATGTCAGTGTGACTCAGTACGTGATCAGTGTGACTCACTAACCCCGGTCAGTGTGACTCAGTACACTTGGCCAGTATGATTCAGTATCCCCGGTCAGTGTGACTCAGTACCCCCGGTCAGTGTGACTCAGTAACCCGGTCAGTGTAACTCAGTATCCTCGGTCCGTGTAACTCAGTATCCTCGGTCAGTGTGACTCAGTACTCCCGGTCAGTGTAACTCACTATCCCCAGTCAGTGTGACTCATTACACCCATTCAGTGTGACTCAGTATCGCCGGTCAGTATGACACAGTACCCTCGGTCAGTGTGACTCAGCACTCCTGGTCAGTATGACTCACTACCCCTGGTCAGTGTGACTCACTACCCCTGGTCAGTGTTACTCAGTAGCCCCGGCCAGTGTGACTCAGTACTCCCGGTCAGTGTAACTCACTATCCCCAGTCAGTGTGACTCATTACACCCATTCAGTGTGACTCAGTATCGCCGGTCAGTATGACACAGTACCCTCGGTCAGTGTGACTCAGCACCCCTGGTCAGTGTGACTCACTACCCCTGGTCAGTGTTACTCAGTAGCCCCGGCCAGTGTGACTCATTACACCTGGTCAGTGTGACTCAGTACCACCGATCAATGTGACACAGTACCCCTGGTCAATGTGACACAGTACCCCCGGTCAATGTGACTCAGCACCCCCAGTCAGTGTGACTCAGTACCCCAGGTCAGTGTGACTCAGTAACCTCTGGTCAGTGTGACTCAGCACCCCTGGTTAGTGAGACTCAGTACCCTCATTCAGTGTGACTCAGTAACTCCCGGTCAGTGTGACTCAGTACGTGGTCAGTCTGACTCAGTACACCTGGTCAGTGTGACTCAATACATCCGGTCAGTGTGACTCAGTACCCCCAGCCAATGTGACTCAGTACCTCCTTGGCCAGTGTGATTTAGTACCCCCAGACAGTGTGACTCAGTACATGGCCAGTGCGACTCCGTACCCTCGGTCACTGTGACTCAGTACCCCCGGTCAGTGTGACTCACTACCCCTGGTCAGTGTAACTCAGTATCCTCGGTCCGTGTAAGTCAGTATCCTCGGTCAGTGTGACTCAGTACTCCCGGTCAGTGTAACTCACTATCCCCAGTCAGTGTGACTCATTACACCCATTCAGTGTGACTCAGCACCCCTGGTCAGTGTGACTCACTACCCCTGGTCAGTGTTACTCAGTAGCCCCGGCCAGTGTGACTCATTACACCTGGTCAGTGTGACTCAGTACCACCGGTCAATGTGACACAGTACCCCTGGTCAATGTGACACAGTACCCCCGGTCAATGTGACTCAGCACCCCCAGTCAGTGTGACTCAGTACCCCAGGTCAGTGTGACTCAGTAACCTCTGGTCAGTGTGGCTCAGTACCCCTGGTTAGTGAGACTCAGTACCCTCATTCAGTGTGACTCAGTAACTCCCGGTCAGTGTGACTCAGTACGTGGTCAGTCTGACTCAGTACACCTGGTCAGTGTGACTCAGTTCCCCTGGTCAGTGTGACTCAATACATCCGGTCAGTGTGACTCAGTACCCCCAGCCAATGTGACTCAGTACATGGCCAGTGCGACTCCGTACCCTCGGTCACTGTGACTTAGTACCCCCGGCCAGTGTGACCCAGTACCCCTGGTCAGTATGACACAGTACCCTCGGTCAGTGTGACTCAGTACACCCTGGCCAGTGTGACTGAGTACACCCCTTCAGTGTGACTCAGTGCATGGTCAGTGTGACTCAGTGCATGGTCAGTGTGACTCAGTACATAGTCACCGTGACTCCGTACCCTCGGTCACTGTGACTTAGTACCCCCGGCCAGTGTGATTCAGTGCCCTCGGTCAATGTGATTCAGTACCCCCGGTCAGTGTGACTCAGTACCCCAGGTTCGTTTGACTCAGTACCGCCGGGTAGTGTGACTCAGTATCCTCGATCATTGTGACTCAGTAGCTCTGGCCAGAGTGACACATTACCCCCAGTCAGTGTGACTCAGTACCCACGGTCACTGGGACTCAGTACCCTTGGTCAGTGTGAGTCACTACCACTGACCAGTATGACATAGAATCTCCGGTTTGTGTGACTCACTATCCCCGGTCAGTGTAACTCACTATCCCCGGTCAGTGTGACTCAATACACCTGGTCAGTATGACTCAGTAACCTCTGGTCAGTGTGATTCACTACCCCCGATAACTGGGACTCTGTACCCCGGGTCAGTGTGACTCAGTACCCTTGGATAATGAGACTCAGTACCCTCGGTCAGTGTGACTCAGTGCTCCCGGTAAGTATGACTCAGTACTCCCAGTCAGTATGACTCAGTACCCTCGGTCAGTGTAGCTCACTCCCCCACGAGCAACCCGCCCTCAGTTAGAGAGAGTCAGTACACTCAGTCAGAGTGACTCAGTACCTCCGGCCAGTGTGACCAAGTAGCCCCGGCCAGTGTGACTCACTACCCCCGCTCAGTATGGTTCACTACCCCTAATCAGTGTGACTCAGTACCCCAGTCAGTGTGACTCAATACCCCCTGGTCAGTGTGACTTAGTACTCCCGGTCATTGTGACTCACTAACCCCAGTCAGTGTGACTCAGTACCTCCGGCCAGTGTGACCCAGTTGCCCCGACTAGTGTGACTCACTAGCCCCGGCAAGTGTGACTCACTACCCCCACTCAGTATGGCTCAGTGACCCCGGTCAGTGTGACTCACTACCCCCAGTCAGTGTGACTCAGTACCTCCGGCCAGTGTGACCCAGTAGCCCCGGCCAGTGTGATGCAATAAACACAGTCAGTGTGACTCAGTACCCCGGTCAGTGTGACTAAGTACCCCGGTCAGTGTGACTCAGTATCGCCCGTCAGTGTGACTCAGTACCCCGGTCAGTGTGATTCAATACCCCCGGTCACTGTGACTCAGTACGTGGTCAGTCTGACTCAGTACCCTCGGTCAGTGTGACTCAACACCCCTGGTCAGTGTGACTCAGTAGCTCCGACCTTGTGTGACTCACGGCACCCTGTCAGTGTGACTTAGTACCACCTGTCAGTGTGACACAGTACCCCCGGTGAGTGTGACTCACTACCCCGGTCAGTGTCACTCAGTGCCCTTGGTCAGTGTGACTCAATACATCCGGTCAGTGTGACAAAGTATCCCCGGTCAGTGTGACTCAGTACGTGATCATTCTGACTCAGTACCCTCGGTCAGTGTGACTCAGTCCCCCCGATCAGTGTGACTCAGTCCCCCCGGTCATTGTGACTCAGTACCCCTGGTCAGTATGACTCAGTAACCTCTGGTCAGTGTGATTCACTACCCCCGATAAGTGGGACTCAGTACCCCAGGTCAGTGTGACTCAGTACCCTTGGATAATGCGACTCAGTACCCTCGGTCAGTGTGACTCAGTGCTCCCGGTCAGTATGACTCAGTACTCCCAGTCAGTATGACTCAGTACCCTCGGTCAGTGTAGCTCACTCCCCTACGCCCCCCCCGCCCCCAGTTAGAGAGAGTCAGTACACTTAGTCAGAGTGACTCAGTACCTCCGGCCAGTGTGACCAAGTAGCCCCGGCCAGTGTGACTCACTACCCCCGCTCAGTATGGCTCACTACCCCTAATCAGTGTGACTCAGTACCCCAGTCAGTGTGACTCACTACCCCCTGGTCAGTGTGACTTAGTACCTCCGGCCAGTGTGACCCAGTTGCCCCGCCTAGTGTGACTCACTAGCCCCAGCAAGTGTGACTCACTATCCCCATTCAGTATGGCTCAGTGACCCCGGTCAGTGTGACTCACTACCCCCAGTCAGTGTGACTCAGTACCTCCGGCCAGTGTGACCCAGTAGCCCCGGCCAGTGTGATGCAATAAACACAGTCAGTGTGACTCAGTACCCCGGTCAGTGTGACTCAGTACCCCGGTCAGTGTGATTCAATACCCCCGGTCACTGTGACTCAGTACGTGGTCAGTCTGACTCAGTACCCTCGGTCAGTGCGACTCAGTAGCCCCAGCCAGAGTGATTCAGAATCCCCGGTCAGTGTGACTCAATACATCTGATCAGTGTGACTCGGCACCCCCTGGTCATTGTGACTCAGTATCCCCAGTCAGTGTGACTCAATACATCTGGTCAGTGTGACTCAGTACCCCGGCCAGTGTGACTCAGTACCCCTGATCACTGCGACGCAGTACCCCCGGTCATTGTGACTCAGTATCCCCAGTCAGTGTGACTCAATACATCTGGTCAGTGTGACTCAGTACCTCCGGTCAGTGTGACTCAATACTTCTGGTCATTGTGGCTCAGTAACCCCGGTGATTATGACTCAGTACCCCCGGTGATTGTGACTCAGTACCCCTGGTCAGTGTGACTCAGTGCCCCTGGTCACTGTGACCCAGTTCCCCCTGTCAGTGTGATCCATTAACCCCTGTCAGTGGGACTCAGTATCCTCGGGCAGTGTGACTCAGTTGCCCCGGTCAGTTTGATTCAGTACCCTCGGTCAGTGTGACTCAGTAACTGCCATCAGAGTGACACAGTACCATCGGCCAGTGTGACTCAGCACCCCCGATCAGTGTGACTCACTACCACCGGCCAGTGTGACCTAGAATCCCTGGTTAGTGTGACTCAGTAACCCGATCAGTGTGACTCACTACACCTGGCCAGTGTGACTCATTACCCCTTGTCAGTGTGACTCAGTAACCTCGGACACTGTGACTCAGTTTCGCCGGTCAATGAGAACTAGTACCCCCGGTCAATGTTACTCAGTAACCGCCATCAGAATGACTCAATGCCATCGGTAAGTGTAACTCAGTAACCGCCATCAGAGTGACACAGTACCATCGGTCAGTGTGACTCAGTAACACCGGTCAGTTAGATTCAGTACCCCCGGTCAGTGTGACCTAGTTTCCCCGGTAAGTGTGACTCAGTAACCCGGTAAGTGTGACTCATTACACCCGGTCAGTGTGACTCAGTACCCCCGGTCAGTGTGACCTAGTTCCCTCGGTCAGTGTGACCTAGTTCCCCCGGTAAGTGTGACTCAGTAACCCGGTAAGTTTGACTCATTACACCCAGTCAGTGTGAGTCAGTACACCTGACCAGAGTGACTCAGTAACCGCCATCAGAGTGATTCAGTACCCCCAGTCAGTGTGACTCAGTAACCCCGGTCAGTTAGACTCAGTACCCCCGGTCAGTGTGACTGAGTATCTCCAGTCATTGTGACTCAGTGCCCCTGGTCAGTGTGACTCAGTACCCTTGGTCAGTGTAACTCAGTACCCCCGGTCAGTTAGACTCAGTACCCATTAGGTCACTGTGACTCAGTGCCCCCGGTCATTGTGTCTGAGTACACCCGGTCAGTGTGACTCAGTACCCTCGGTCAGTGTGGTTCAGTAGCCCCGGTCAGTATAACTCATTACTCTCGGTCAGTGTGACTCAGTGCTCCCGGTTAATGTGACTCAGCGCCCCCGGTCAGTTTGACTCAGTAGCCTCGGTCAGTGTGACTCAATGCTCTCGGTCACTGTGACTCTGTATCTCCGGTCAGTATGACTCAGTACCCTCGGTCAGTGTGACTCATTACCCTTGGTCAGTGTGACTCATTACTCTCGGTCATTGTGGCTCGTTACCCTCGGTCAGTGTGAATCAGTACCGCCGGTCGATGTGACTCAGTACCCCTGGTCGATGTAACTCAGTACCCCCGGTCATTGTGACTCAGTACCCTCGGTCAGTGTGGTTCAGTAGCCCTGGTCACTGTAACATAGAAACATAGAAACATAGAAAATAGGTGCAGGAGTCGGCCATTCGGCCCTTCTAGCCTGCACCGCCATTCAATGAGTTCATGGCTGAACATGCAACTTCAGTACCCCATTCCTACTTTCTCACCAATAGAAACATAGTAACTCATTACCCTCGGTCAGTGTGACTCAGCGCTCCCGGTTAACGTAACTCAGCACCCGCGGTCAGTGTGACTCAGTGCCCCCGGTCAATGTGACTCATTACCCTCGGTCAGTGTGACTCAGTACCCCAGTCAGTGTGACCTAGTTCCCCCGGTCAGTGTGACCTAGTTCCCCCGGTAAGTGTGACTCAGTAACCCGGTAAGTGTGACTCATTACACCCGGTCAGTGTGAGTCAGTACCCCCGGTCAGTGTAACTCATTACCCTCGGTCAGTGTGGCTCAGTACCTCCGGTCAACGTGACTCAGTACCCATTAGGTAACTGTGATTCAGTGCCCCCGGTCATTGTGTCTGAGTACGCCCGGTCAGTGTGACTCAGGACCCTCGGTCAGTGTGATGCAGTAACCCCGGTCAATATGACCTAGTACCCACTGTTAGTACAACTCATTACCTGTGTTTAGTGTGACTCAGCACCCCCAGTTAGTATGACTCAGCACCCCCGGTCAGTGTAACTCATTACCCTTGGTCAGTGTGACTCAGTACCCCCGGTCATTGTGACGCAGTACACCCAGTCAGTGTGACTCAGTACACCCAGTCAGTGTGACTCAGTACCCCCGGTCAGTGTGACCTAATTCCCCTGGTAAGTGTGACTCAGTAACCCGGTAAGTGTGACTCATTACGCCCGGTCAGTGTGACTCAGTACCCTCGGTCAGTGTGGTTCAGTAGCCCCGGTCAGTATAACTCATTACTCTCGGTCAGTGTGACTCAGTGCTCCCGGTTAATGTGACTCAGCGCCCCCGGTCAGTTTGACTCAGTAGCCTCGGTCAGTGTGACTCAATGCTCTCGGTCACTGTGACTCTGTATCTCCGGTCAGTATGACTCAGTACCCTCGGTCAGTGTGACTCATTACCCTTGGTCAGTGTGACTCATTACTCTCGGTCATTGTGGCTCGTTACCCTCGGTCAGTGTGAATCAGTACCGCCGGTCGATGTGACTCAGTACCCCTGGTCGATGTAACTCAGTACCCCCGGTCATTGTGACTCAGTACCCTCGGTCAGTGTGGTTCAGTAGCCCTGGTCACTGTAACATAGAAACATAGAAAATAGGTGCAGGAGTCGGCCATTCGGCCCTTATAGCCTGCACCGCCATTCAATGAGTTCATGGCTGAACATGCAACTTCAGTACCCCATTCCTACTTTCTCACCAATAGAAACATAGTAACTCATTACCCTCGGTCAGTGTGACTCAGCGCTCCCGGTTAACGTAACTCAGCACCCGCGGTCAGTGTGACTCAGTGCCTCCGGTCAATGTGACTCATTACCCTCGGTCAGTGTGATTCAGTACCCCCAGTCAGTGTGACCTAGTTCCCCCGGTCAGTGTGACCTAGTTCCCCCGGTAAGTGTGACTCAGTAACCCGGTAAGTGTGACTCATTACACCCGGTCAGTGTGAGTCAGTACCCCCGGTCAGTGTAACTCATTACCCTCGGTCAGTGTGGCTCAGTACCTCCGGTCAACGTGACTCAGTACCCATTAGGTAACTGTGATTCAGTGCCCCCGGTCATTGTGTCTGAGTACGCCCGGTCAGTGTGACTCAGGACCCTCGGTCAGTGTGATGCAGTAACCCCGGTCAATATGACCTAGTACCCACTGTTAGTACAACTCATTACCTGTGTTTAGTGTGACTCAGCACCCCCAGTCAGTATGACTCAGCACCCCCGGTCAGTGTAACTCATTACCCTTGGTCAGTGTGACTCAGTACCCCCGGTCATTGTGACGCAGTACACCCAGTCAGTGTGACTCAGTACACCCAGTCAGTGTGACCTAATTCCCCTGGTAAGTGTGACTCAGTAACCCGGTAAGTGTGACTCATTACGCCCGGTCAGTGTGACTCAGTACCCGCAGTCAGTGTGACTCAGTAACCGCCATCAGAGTGACTCAGTACCATCGGTCAGTGTAACTCAGTACCGCCGGTCAGTTTGACTCAGTACCCTCGGTCAGTGTGACTCACTACCCCCGGTCAATATGACTCAGTACCCGCAGTCAGTGTGACCCAGTAACCCTGGTCAGTTAGACCTAGTACCCCCGCTCAGTGTGACTGAGTATTTCCGGTCATTGTGACTCAGTGCCCCTAGTCAGTGTGACTCAGTACCCTTGGTCAGTGTAACTCAGTACCCCCGGTCAGTTAGACTCAGTACCCATTAGGTCACTGTGACTCAGTGCCCCCGGTCATTGTGTCTGAGTACACCCGGTCAGTGTGACTCAGTACACTCGGTCAGTGTGTTTCAGTAGCCCCGGTCAGTATGACTCATTACTCTCGGTCAGTGTGACTCAGTGCTCCCGATTAATGTGACCCAGCACCCCGGGTCAGTTTGACCCAGTAGCCTCGGTCAGTGTGACTCATTACCCTCGGTCAGTGTGACTCATTACCCTCGGTCATTGTGGCTCAGTAACCCGGTAAGTGTGACTCAGTAACAGCCGTTAGAGTGACTCAGTACACCCGGTCAGTGTAACTCAGTACCCCCGGTCAGTGTAACTCATTACCCTCGGTCAGTGTGACTCAGTACCCCCGGTCACTGTAACTCATTACCTTCGGTCAGTGTGACTCAGCGCTCCTGGTTAACGTAACTCAGCACCCCCGGTCAGTGTGACTCATTACCCTCGGTCAGTGTGGCTCATTACCCTCGGTCAGTGTGACTCAGTACCCCAGGTCAGTATGACTCAGTACCCCCAGTCAGTGTGACTCAGTACCCTCGGTCAGTGTGACCTAGTTCCCCCGGTAAGAGTGACTCAGTAACCCGGTGAGTGTGAGTCAGTACCCCCGGTCAGTGTGACTCAGTATCCGCCATCAGAGTGACTCAGTACCATCGGTCAATGTAACTCAGTACCCCCGGTCAGTTTGACTCAGTACCCCCGGTCAGTGTGACTGAGTATCCCTGGTCAGTGTGACTCAGTACCCTCGGTCAGTGTGTTTCAGTGCCCCCGGTCAGTATGACTCAGTAACGGCTGTTAAGGTGACTCATTACCCTCGGTCAGTGTAACTCAGTACTCCCGGTTAATGTGACCCAGCACCCCGGGTCAGTTTGACCCAGTAGCCTCGGTCAGTGTGACTCATTACCCTCGGTCAGTGTGACTCATTACCCTCGGTCATTGTGGCTCAGTAACCCGGTAAGTGTGACTCAGTAACAGCCGTTAGAGTGACTCAGTACACCCGGTCAGTGTGACTCAGTACCCCCGGTCACTGTAACTCATTACCTTCGGTCAGTGTGACTCAGCGCTCCTGGTTAACGTAACTCAGCACCCCCGGTCAGTGTGACTCATTACCCTCGGTCAGTGTGGCTCATTACCCTCGGTCAGTGTGACTCAGTACCCCAGGTCAGTATGACTCAGTACCCCCAGTCAGTGTGACTCAGTACCCTCGGTCAGTGTGACCTAGTTCCCCCGGTAAGAGTGACTCAGTAACCCGGTGAGTGTGAGTCAGTACCCCCGGTCAGTGTGACTCAGTAACCGCCATCAGAGTGACTCAGTACCATCGGTCAATGTAACTCAGTACCCCCGGTCAGTTTGACTCAGTACCCCCGGTCAGTGTGACTGAGTATCCCTGGTCAGTGTGACTCAGTACCCTCGGTCAGTGTGTTTCAGTGCCCCCGGTCAGTATGACTCAGTAACGGCTGTTAAGGTGACTCATTACCCTCGGTCAGTGTAACTCAGTACTCCCGGTTAATGTGATTCAGCACCCCCGGTCAGTGTGACTCCGTACAACCCGGTCAGTGTAACTCAGTACCCTCGGTCAGTGTGACTCAGTACCTCCGGTCAACGTGACTCAGTACCCATCAGGTAACTGTGACTCAGTGCTCCCGGTCATTGTGTCTGAGTACGCCCGGTCAGTGTGACTCAGGACCCTCGGTCAGTGTGATGCAGTAACCCCGGTCAATATGACCTAGTACCCACTGTTAGTACGACTCATTACCTGTGTTTAGTGTGACTCAGCACCCCCAGTCAGTATGACTCAGCACTCCCGGTCAGTGTAACTCATTACCCTTGGTTAGTGTGACTCAGTACCCCCGGTCATTGTGACGCAGTACACCCAGTCAGTGTGACTCAGTACACCCAGTCAGTGTGACTCAGTACCCCCGGTCAGTGTGACCTAATTCCCCTGGTAAGTGTGACTCAGTAACCCGGTAAGTGTGACTCGTTACGCCCGGTCAGTGTGACTCAGTACCCGCAGTCAGTGTGACTCAGTAACCGCCATCAGAGTGACTCAGTACCATCGGTCAGTGTAACTCAGTACCGCCGGTCAGTTTGACTCAGTACCCTCGGTCAGTGTGACTCACTACCCCCGGTCAATATGACTCAGTACCCGCAGTCAGTGTGACCCAGTAACCCCGGTCAGTTAGACTCAGTACCCATTAGGTCACTGTGACTCAGTGCCCCCGGTCATTGTGTCTGAGTACACCCGGTCAGTGTAACTCAGTACCCTCGGTCAGTGTGTTTCAGTAGCCCCGGTCAGTATGACTCATTACTTTCGGTCAGTGTGACTCAGTGCTCCCGGTTAACGTGACTCAGCACCCCCGGTCAGTTTGACTCAGTAGCCTCGGTCAGTGTGACTCAATGCTCTCGGTCACTGTGACTCTGTATCTCCGGTCAGTATGACTCAGTAGCCTCGGTCAGTGTGACTCATTACACTTGGTCAGTGTGACTCATTACCCTCGGTCATTGTGGCTCATTACCCTCGGTCAGTGCGAATCAGTACCGCCGGTCGATGTGACTCAGTACCCCTGGTCGATGTAACTCAGTACCCCCGGCCAGTGTGACCTACTTCCCCGGCAAGTGTGACTCAGTAACAGCCATTAGAGTGACTCAGTACACCCGGTCAGTGTAACTCAGTACCCCTGGTCACTGTAACATAGAAACATAGAAACATAGAAAATAGGTGCAGGAGTCGGCCATTCGGTCCTTCTAGCCTGCACCGCCATTCAATGAGTTCATGGCTGAACATGCAACTTCAGTACCCCATTCCTACTTTCTCACCAATAGAAACATAGTAACTCATTACCCTCGGTCGGTGTGACTCAGCGCTCCCGGTTAACGTAACTCAGCACCCGCGGTCAGTGTGACTCAGTGCCCCCGGTCAATGTGACTCATTACCCTCGGTCAGTGTGACTCAGTACCCCCAGTCAGTGTGACCTAGTTCCCCCGGTCAGTGTGACCTAGTTCCCCCGGTCAGTGTGACCTAGTTCCCCCGGTCAATGTGACCTAGTTCCCCTGGTAAGTGTGACTCAGTAACCCGGTAAGTGTGACTCATTAACCCGGTAAGTGTGACTCATTACACCCGGTCAGTGTGAGTCAGTAACCGCCATCAGAGTGACTCAGTACCATCGGTCAGTGTGACTCAGTAACCCCGGTCAGTTAGAATCAGTACCCCCGGTCAGTGTGACTGAGTATCCCTGGTCAGTGTGACTCAGTACCCTCGGTCAGTGTGTTTCAGTGCCCCCTGTCAGTATGACTCAGTAACGGCCGTTAAGGTGACTCATTACCCTTGGTCAGTGTAACTCAATACTCCCGGTTAATGTGATTCAGCACCCCCGGTCAGTGTGCCTCCGTACCCCCGGTCAGTGTGACTCAGTACCTCCGGTCAACGTGACTCAGTACCCATTAGGTAACTGTGACTCAGTGCCCCCGGTCATTGTGTCTGAGTACGCCCGGTCAGTGTGACTCAGGACCCTCGGTCAGTGTGATGCAGTAACCCCGGTCAATATGACCTAGTACCCACTGTTAGTACAACTCATTACCTGTGTTTAGTGTGACTCAGCACCCTCGGTCAGTGTGGCTCATTACCCTCGGTCAGTGTGACTCAGTACCCCAGGTCAGTGTGACTCAGTACCCCCAGTCAGTGTGACTCAGTACCCCTGGTCAGTGTGACCTAGTTCCCCCGGTCAGTGTGACCTAGTTCCCCCGGTAAGTGTGACTCAGTAACCCGGTAAGTGTGACTCATTACACCCGGTCAGTGTGAGTCAGTACCCCCGGTCAGTGTGACTCAGTAACCGCCATCAGAGTGACTCAGTACCATCGGTCAATGTAACTCAGTACCCCCGGTCAGTTTGACTCAGTACCGTCGGTCAGTTTGACTCAGTACCGTCGGTCAGTGTGACTCACTACCCCCGGTCAATATGACTCAGTACCCCCAGTCAGTTTGACTCAGTAACCCCGGTCAGTTAGAATCAGTACCCCCAGTCAGTGTGACTGAGTATCCCTGGTCAGTGTGACTCAGTACCTCGGGTCAACGTGACTCAGTACCCATTAGGTAACTGTGACTCAGTACCTCCGATCAACGTGACTCAGTACCCATTAGGTAACTGTGACTCAGTGCCTCCGGTCATTGTGTCTGAGTACGCCCGGTCAGTGTGACTCAGGACCCTCGGTCAGTGTGATGCAGTAACCCCGGTCAATATGACCTAGTACCCACTGTTAGTACAACTCATTACCTGTGTTTAGTGTGACTCAGCACCCCCGGTCAGTGTGACTCAGCACCCCCGGTCAGTGTAACTCATTACCCACGGTCAGTGTGACTCAATGCCCCCGGTCATTGTGTCTGAGTACGCCCGGTCAGTGTGACTCAGGACCCTCGGTCAGTGTGATGCAGTAACCCCGGTCAATATGACCTAGTACCCACTGTTAGTACAACTCATTACCTGTGTTTAGTGTGACTCAGCACCCTCGGTCAGTGTGGCTCATTACCCTCGGTCAGTGTGACTCAGCACCCTCGGTCAGTGTGGCTCATTACCCTCGGTCAGTGTGACTCAGTACCCCCGGTCAGTGTGACTCAGTAACCGCCATCAGAGTGACTCAGTACCATCGGTCAATGTAACTCACTACCCCCGGTCAATATGACTCAGTACCCCCAGTCAGTGTGACTCAGTAACCCCGGTCAGTTAGAATCAGTACCCCCAGTCAGTGCGACTGAGTATCCCTGGTCAGTGTGACTTAAGTACCTCGGGTCAACGTGACTCAGTACCCATTAGGTAACTGTGACTCAGTACCTCCGATCAACGTGACTCAGTACCCATTAGGTAACTGTGACTCAGTGCCTCCGGTCATTGTGTCTGAGTACGCCCGGTCAGTGTGACTCAGGACCCTCGGTCAGTGTGATGCAGTAACCCCGGTCAATATGACCTAGTACCCACTGTTAGTACAACTCATTACCTGTGTTTAGTGTGACTCAGCACCCCCGGTCAGTGTGACTCAGCACCCCCGGTCAGTGTAACTCATTACCCACGGTCAGTGTGACTCAGTGCTCCCGGTCATTGTGTCTGAGTACGCCTGGTCAGTGTGACTCAGGACCCACGGTCAGTGTGATGCAGTAACCCCGGTTAATATGACCTACTACCCACTGTTGGTACGACTCATTACCTGTGTTTAGTGTGACTCAGTAACCCGTTAAGTGTGACTCAGGACCCCCGGTCAGTGTGACTCAGAAACGGCTGTTAGAGTGACTCAGTACCCTCGGTCAGTGTAACTCAGCACCCCCGGTCAGTGTAACTCATTACCCTCGGTCAGTGTGACTCAGTACCCCCGGTCATTGTGACGCAGTACCCCCAGTCAGTGTGACTCAGTACCCCCGGTCAGTGTGACTCAGTAACTACCATCAGAGTGACTCAGTGCCATCGGTCAGTGTAACTCAGTACCCCCGGTCAGTTTGACTCATTACCCTCGGTCAGTGTGACTCACTACCCCCGGTCAATATGACTCAGTACCCCCAGTCAGTGTGACCCAGTAACCCCGGTCAGTTAGACTCAGTACCCCGGTCAGTGTGACTGAGTATCCCCGGTCAGTATGACTCAGTACCCTTGGAAAGTGTGACTCAGTACCGCCGGCCAGTGTGACCTAGTACCCATGGTTAGTATGACTGATTACCCGTGGTTCATGTGACTCAGTAACCCGGTCAGTGTGACTCAATGCCCCCGGTCAGTGTGATTCAGTGCCCACGGTCAGTGTGACACTGTATCTCCAGTCAGTATGACTCAATACCCTCGGTCACTGAGACTCAGTACCCCCGGTCAATGTGACACAGTACACCCTGTCAGTGTGACTCAGTACCCCCAGTCAGTGTGATGCAGTACCCCCATCAGTGTGACTGAATATTCCCGGTCAGTGTGACTCAGTACCCTTGGTCACTGTGTTTCAGTGCCCCCGGTCTGTATGACTCAGTGCCCTTGGTGACTGTGACTCAGTACACCCGACCAGTGTGACCTAGTACCCCCGGTTAGTATGACTCATTACCCCTGGTCAGTGTGATTCAGTGCTCCCGGTTAACGTGACTCAGCAACCCGGTCAGTGTGACTCAGCATCCCCGGTCAGTGTGACTCAGTACCCCGGGTCAATGTGACTCAGTAGCCCCGATAGTATAACTCAGTACCCTTGGCCAGTGTGACTCAGTACCCCCGGTCAACATGATTCAGTACCCACGGTTATTATGACTCATTATCCGTGGTTAGTGTGACTCAGTACCCTCGGTCAGTGTAACTCTGTACCCCCGGTCAGTGTAACTCATTACTCTCGATCAGTGTGACTCAGTGCTCCCGGTTAACGTGACTCAGTACCCCCGGTCAGTGTGACTCATTACCCTCGGTCAGTGTGGCTCATTACCCTCGGTCAGTGTGACTCAGTACCCCCGGTCAGTGTGACCCAGTACCCCCGGTCATTGTGACGCAGTACCCCCGGTCAGTGTGACTGAATATCCCAGGTCAGTGTGACTCAGTACCCTTCGTCAGTGTGTTTCAATGCCCCCGGTCAGTGTGACTCAGTACCCTCGGTCAGTGTGACTCAGTACACCCAGTCATTGTGACTCAGTACCCTTGGTCAGTGTGTTTCAGTGCCCCCGGTCAGTGTGACTCAGTACCCTCGGTCAGTGTGACTCAGTACACCCCGGTCAGTGTGACTCAGTACCCCCAGTCAGTGTAACTCAGTACTCCCGGTCAGTGTGACTCAGTGCTCCCGATTAACGTGACTCAGCACCACTGGTCAGTGTGACTCAGTACCCCCGGTGAGTGTGACTCAGTACCCTCGGTCAGTGTGACTCAGTACACCCCGTCAGTGTGACTCATTATCCCCGGTCAGTGTGAACTAGTGCCCCTAGTTAATGTGACTCAGTAACCTGATCAGTGTGGCTCATTACCCTCGGTCAGTGTGACTCAGTACCCCCGGTCAGTGTGACCCAGTACCCCCGGTCATTGTGACGCAGTACCCCCGGTCAGTGTGACTGAATATCCCAGGTCAGTGTGACTCAGTACCCTTCGTCAGTGTGTTTCAGTACCCCCAGTCTGTATGACTCAGTACCCTCGGTGAGTGTGACTCAGTACACCCGGCCAGTGTGACCTAGTATCCCCGGTTAGTGTGACTCAGTAACCCGGTCAGTGTGACTCATTACCCATGGTCAGTGTGACTCAGTGCTCCCGGTTAACGTGACTCAGCACCCCGGGTCAGTGTGACTCAGTACCCCCCGGTCACTGTGACTCAGTAGCCCCGGTAGTAAAACTCAGTACCCTTGGCAAGTGTGACTCAGTACCCCCGGTCAAGTTGACTCAGTACCCATTAGGTCACTGTGACTCAATGCCCCCGGTCATTGTGTCTGAGTACCCCCGGTCAGTGTGACTCAGTACCCTTGGTCAGTGTGACTCAGTACCCCCGGTCAGTATGACTCAGTACCCTCGGTCACTGTGACTCAGTACCTTGGCCAGTGTGACTCAGTACCTCGGCCAGTGTGACCTAGTACCCATGGTTAGTATGACTCATTACCCGTGGTTAGTGTGACTCAATAGCCCGGTCAGTGTGACTCAGTACCCTCGGTCAGTGTGACGCAGTACCCTCGGTCAGTGTGACTCCGTACCTGAGGTCTGTGTGACTGAATACCCCCAGTCAGTGTGACTCAGTGCCCGCAGTCAGTGTGACGCAGTACACCCAGTCAGTGTGACTCAGTACCCCCGGTCAGTGTGAGTACGTACCCCCGGTCAGTGTCACCTAGTTCCCCCAGTATGTGTGACTCAGTAACCCGGTAAGTGTGATTCATTACACCCAGTCAGTATGACTCAGTACCCCCCCCAGTCAGTGTGACTCAGTAACCGCCATCAGAGTGACTCAGTACCATCGGTCAGTGTAACTCAGTACCCCCGATCAGTTTGACTCAGTACCTTTGGTCAGTGTGACTCACTACCCCCGGTCAATATGACTCAGTACCCCCAGTCAGTGTGACTCATTAACCCCGGTCAGTTAGACTCAGTACCCCCGGTCAGTGTGACTGAGTATTCCTGGTCAGTGTGACTCAGTACCCTCGGTCAATCTGTTTCAGTGCCCCCTGTCAGTGTGACTCAGTACCTTCGGTCAGTGTAACTCAGTACTCCCGGTCAGTGTGACCTAGTTCCCCCGGTAAGTGTGACTCATTACACCCGGTCTGTGTGACTCATTACACCTGGTCAGTGTGAGTCAGTACACCCGGTCAGTTTGACTCAGTACCCACGATCAGTGTGACTCAGTAGCCCCGGTCATTGTGACGAAGTACACCCAGTCAGTGTGACCTAATTCCCCCGGTCAGTGTGACCCAATTCCCCCGGTCAGTGTGACCAAATTCCCCCGGT
The DNA here is from genome assembly GCF_044704955.1 of Pristiophorus japonicus. NCBI lineage: Eukaryota > Metazoa > Chordata > Chondrichthyes > Pristiophoridae > Pristiophorus > Pristiophorus japonicus. The sequence continues at coordinate 96,958,258 of NC_091994.1, forward strand.
AAGTGTGACTCAGTAACCCGGTAAGTGTTACTCATTACACCCGGTCAGTGTGAGACAGTACCCCCGGTCAGTGTGACTCAGTAACTGCCATCAGAGTGACTCAGTACCATTGGTCAGTGTAACTCAGTATTCCCGGTCAGTTTGACTCAGTACCGTCGGTCAGTGTGACCCACTACCCCCGGTCAATATGACTCAGTACCCCCAGTCAGTGTGACTCAGTAACCCCGGTCAGTTAGACTCAGTACCCCCGATCAGTGTGACTGAGTATCCCTGGTCAGTGTGACTCAGTACCCTCGGTCAGTGTAACTCAGTACTCCCGGTTAATGTGATTCAGCACCCCTAGTAAGTGTGACTCAGTACCCCTGGTCAGTGTAACTCAGTACCCTCGGTCAGTGTGACTCAGTACCCTCGGTCAGTGTGACTCAGTACCTCTGGTCAACGTGACTCAGTACCCATTAGGTCACTGTGACTCAGTGCCCCCGGTCATTGTGTCTGAGTACCCCCAGTCAGTGTGACTCAGCACCCTCGGTCAGTGTGACCTAATACCCACGGTTATTATGACTCGTTGCCCGTGGTTAGTGTGACTCGGTAGCCCAGACAGTGTGACTCAATACCCCCGGTCAGTGTGACTCAGTACCCTTGGTCAGTGTGACTCAGCGTTCCCGGTTAACGTGACTCAGCACACCCGGTCAGTGTGACTCAGTACCCTCGGTCAGTGTGACTCAGTACCCCCGGTCCGTGTGACTCAATGCCCCCGGTCAGTGTGACTCTGTATCCCCAGTCAGTATGACTCAGTACAATCGGTCACTGTGACTCAGTACCCCCGGTCAGTGTGACTCAGTACCCTCAGTCAGTGTGGCTCATTACCCTTGGTCAGTGTGACTCAGAACCCCCGGTCAATGTGACCTAGTTCACCTGGTAAGTGTGACTCAGTAACCCAGTAAGTGTGACTCATTACAACCGGTCAGTGTGACTCAGTACCCCCGATCAGTGTGACTCAGTAACCGCCATCAGAGTGACTCAGTACCATCGGTCAGTGTAACTCAGTACCCCCGGTCAGTTTGACTCAGTACCCTTGGTCAGTGTGACTCACTACCCCCGGTCAATATGACTCAGCACCCCCAGTCAGTGTGACTCAGTAACCCCGGTCAGTTAGACTCCGTACCCTCGGTCAGAGTGACTGAGTATCCCCGGTCAGTGTGACTCATTATCCTCGGTCAGTGTGACTCAGTGCTCCCGGTTAACGTGACTCAGCACCCCCAGTCAGTGTAACTCAGTACTCCCGGTCAGTGTGACTCAGTGCTCCCGATTAACGTGACTCAGCACCACTGGTCAGTGTGACTCAGTACCCACGGTGAGTGTGACTCAGTACCCTCGGTCAGTGTGACTCAGTACACCCCGTCAGTGTGACTCATTATCCCCGGTCAGTGTGAACTAGTGCCCCTAGTTAGTGTGACTCAGTAACCCGATCAGTGTGACTCATTACCCCCAGTCAGTGCGATTCAGTACCCCCAGTCTGTATGACTCAGTACCCTCGGTGAATGTGACTCAGTACACCCGGCCAGTGTGACCTAGTATCCCCGGTTAGTGTGACTCAGTAACCCGGTCAGTGTGACTCATTACCCCTGGTCAGTGTGACTCAGTGCTCCCGGTTAACGTGACTCAGCACCCCCGGTCAGTGTGACTCAGTACCCCCCGGTCACTGTGACTCAGTAGCCCCGGTAGTAAAACTCAATACCCTTGGCAAGTGTGACTCAGTACCCCCGGTCAAGTTGACTCAGTACCCATTAGGTCACTGTGACTCAATGCCCCCGGTCATTGTGTCTGAGTACCCACGGTTAGTGTGACTCATTACCCGTGGTTAGTGTGACTCAATAGCCCGGTCAGTGTGACTCAGTACCCCCGGTCAGTGTGAGCCCGTACCCCCGGTCAGTGTCACCTAGTTCCCCCAGTAAGTGTGACTCAGTAACCCGGTAAGTGCGACTCATTACACCCAGTCAGTATGACTCAGTGCCCCTAGTCAGTGTGACTCAGTAACCGCCATCAGAGTGACTCAGTACCATCGGTCAGTGTAACTCAGTACCCCCGGTCAGTTTGACTCAGTACCCTTGGTCAGTGTGACTCACTACCCCCGGTCAATATGACTCAGTACCCCCAGTCAGTGTGACTCAGTAACCCCGGTCAGTTAGACTCAGTACATCCAGTCAGTGTGACTCAGTACTCCCGGTCAGTGTGACCTAATTCCCCTGGTAAGTGTGACTCAGTAACCCAGTAAGTGTGACTTATTACACCCGGTCAGTGTGACTCAGTACCCGCAGTCAGTGTGACTCAGTAACCGCCATCAGAGTGACTCAGTACCATCGGTCAGTGTAACTCAGTACCCTTGGTCAGTGTGACTCACTACCCCCGGTCAATATGACTCAGTACCCCCAGTCAGTGTGACTCAGTAACCCCGGTCAGTTAGACTCAGTATCCCCGGTCAGTGTGACTGAGTATCCCTGGTCAGTGTGACTCAGTACCCGCGGTCAGTGTGTTTCAGTGCCCACGATCAGTGTGACTCAGTACCCTCGGTCAGTGTAACTCAGTACTCCCGGTCAGTGTGACCTAGTTCACCCGGTAAGTGTGACTCAGTAACCCGGTAAGTATAACTCATTACACCCGGTCAGTGTGACTCAGTACCTCTGGTCAACGTGACTCAGTACCCATTAGGTCACTGTGACTCAGTGCCCCCGGTCATTGTGTCTGAGTACGCCTGGTCAGTGTGACTCAGTACCCTCAGTCAGTGTGATGCAGTAACCCCAGTCAATATGACCTAGTACCCACTGTTAGTACGACTCATTACCCGTGTTTAGTGTGACTCAGTAACCCGGTCAGTGTGACTCAGTAACAGCCGTTAGAGTGACTCAGTACCCTCGGTCAGTGTAACTCAGCACCCTCGGTCAGTGTGACTCAGTACCCCCGGCCATTGTGACGCAGTACATCCAGTCAGTGTGACTCAGTACTCCCGGTCAGTGTGACCTAATTCCCCTGGTAAGTGTGACTCAGTAACCCGGTAAGTGTGACTTATTACACCCGGTCAGTGTGACTCAGTACCCGCAGTCAGTGTGACTCAGTAACTGCCATCAGAGTGACTCAGTACCATCAGTCAGTGTAACTCAGTATCCCCGGTCAGTTTGATTCAGTACCCTCGGTCAGTGTGACTCACTACCCCCGGTCAATATGACTCAGTACCCCCAGTCAGTGTGACCCAGTAATCCCGGTCAGTGTAACTCATTACCCCCGGTCATTGTGACGCAGTACACCCAGTCAGTGTGACCTAGTTCCCCCGGTAAGTGCAACTCAGTAACCCGGTAAGTGTGACTCAGTGTCCCCGGTCAGTGTGACTCAGTATCCCGGGTCAATGTGACTCAGTAGCCCCGGTAGTATAACTCAGTACCTTTGGCCAGTGTGACTCAGTACCCCCGGTCAACGTGACTCAGAAGGGCGGTAAGAGAAGGGATAACCAGCCGTGGATAACCAAGGAAATAAAGGAGAGTATCAAATTAAAAAACAATGCGTATAAGGTGGCCAAGGTTAATGGGAAACTAGAAGATTGGGAAAATTTTAAACGACAGCAAAGAATGACTAAGAAAGCAATAAAGAAAGGGAAGATAGATTACGAATGTAAACTTGCGCAAAACATAAAAACAGATAGTAAAAGTTTTTACCAATGTATAAAATGGAAAAGAGTGACTAAAGTAAATGTTGGTCCCTTAGAAGATGAGAAGGAGGATTTAATAATGGCAAATGTGGAAATGGCTGAGACCTTAAACAATTATTTTGCTTCGGTCTTCACAGTGGAAGACACAAAAACCATGCCAAAAATTGCTGGTCACGGGAATGTGGGAAGGGAGGACCTTGAGACAATCACTATCACTAGGGAGGTAGTGCTGGACAGGCTAATGGGACTCAAGGTAGACAAGTCCCCTGGTCCTGATGAAATGCATCCCAGGGTATTAATAGAGATGGCGGAAGTTATAGCAGATGCATTTGTTATAATCTACCAAAATTCTCTGGACTCTGGGGAGGTGCCAGCGGATTGGAAAGCAGCTAATGTAACGCCTCTATTTAAAAAAGGGGGCAGGCAAAAGGCAGGTAACTATAGGCCGGTTAGTTTAACATCTGTAGTGGGGAAAATGCTTGAAGCTATCATTAAGGAAGAAATAGCGGGACATCTAGATAGGAATAGTGCAATCAAGCAGATGCAACATGGATTCATGAAGGGAAAATCATGTGTAATTAATTTGCTGGAATTCTTTGAGGATATAACGAGCATGGTGGATAGAGGTGTTGCGATGAATGTGGTGTATTTAGATTTCCAAAAGGCATTCGATGAGGTGCCACACAAAAGGTTACTGCAGAAGATAAAGGTACGTGGAGTCAGAGGAAATGTATCAGCATGGATTGAGAATTGGCTGGCTCACAGAAAGCAGAGAGTCGGGATAAATGGGTCCTTTTCGGGTTGGAAATCGGTGGTTAGTGGTGTGCCACAGGAATCGGTGCTGGGACCACAACTGTTGACAATATAAATAGATGACCTGGAAGAGGGGACAGAGTGTAGTGTAACAAAATTTGCAGATGACACAAAGATTAGTGGGAAAGCAGGTTGTGTAGAGGACACAGAGAGGCTGCAAAGAGATTTAGATAGGTTAAGCGAATGGTCTAAGGTTTGGCAGATGGAATACAATGTTGGAAAATGTGAGGTCATCCACCTTGGGGAAAAAAAACAGTAAAAGGGAATATTATTTGAATGGGGAGAAATTACAACATGCTGCAGTGCAGAGGGACCTGGGGGTCCTTGTGCATAAAACTCTTTTTGGATCCTTGTGCATAAATCCCAAAAGGTTAGTTTGCAGGTGCAGCAGGTAATCAGGAAGGCAAATGGAATATTGGCCTTCATTGCGAGAGGGATGGAGTACAAAAGCAGGGAGGTCCTGCTGCAACTGTACAGGGTATTCGTGAGGCCGCACCTGGAGTACTGCGTGCAGTTTTGGTCACCTTACTTAAGGAAGGATATACTAGCTTTGGAAGGGGTACAGAGGCGATTCACTTGGTTGATTCTGGAGATGAGGGGGTTACCTTATGATGATAGATTGAGTAGACTGGGTCTTTACTCATTGGAGTTCAGAAGGATGAGGGGTAATCTTATAGAAACATTTAAAATAATGAAGGGGATAGACAGGATAGAGGCAGAGAGGTTGTTTCCACTGGTCGAGGAGACTAGAACTAGGGGGCACAGCCTCAAAATACGGGGGGAGCCAATTTAAAACCGAGTTGAGAAGGAATTTCTTCTCCCAGAGGGTTGTGAATCTGTGGAATTCTCTGCCCAAGGAAGCAGTTGAGGCTAGCTCATTGAATATATTCAAATCACAGATAGATAGATTTTTAACCAATAAGGAAATTAAGGGTTACGGGGAGAGGGCGGGTAAGTGGAGCTGAGTCCACGCCCAGATCAGCCGTGATCTTGTTGGGTGGCGGAGCAGGCTCGAGGGGCTAGATAGCCGAGTCCTGTTCCTAATTCTTCTGTTCTTATGTTCTTATTAATGTTGGGGAAGTCCAGAACCAGGGGTCACAGTTTAAGGATAAGGGGTAAGCCATTTAGGACCGAAATGAGGAGAAACTTCTTCACCCAGAGAGTGGTGAACCTGTGGAATTCTCTACCACAGAAAGTTGTTGAGGCCAATTCAAATATATTCAAAAAGGAGTTAGATGTAGTCCTTACTACTAGGGGGATCAAGGGGTATGGCGAGAAAGCAGGAATGGGGTACTGAAGTTGCATGTTCAGCCATGAACTCATTGAATGGCGGTGCAGGCTCGAAGGGCCGAATGGCCTACTCCTGCACCTATTTTCTATGTTTCTATGTTTCAGTACCCATTAGGTCACTGTGACTCAGTGGCCCCGGTCATTGTGCCTGAGTACCCCCGGTCAGTGTGACTCAGTACCCTCGGTCAAGGTGACTCAGTATCCTCAGTCAGTGTGACTCAGTACCCCCGGCCAGTGTGACTCAATACACCCAACCAGTGTGACTCATTCCCTCCGGTCATTGTGACGCAGCACCCTCAGTCAGTGTGACACAGTACCCCAGGCCAGTGTGACTCAGTACCCTCGGTCAGTTTGACTCATTATCCTCGGTCAGTGTGACTCATTACCCTCGGTCAGTGTTACTCAGTACCCCCGGACAGTTTGACTCATTATCCTTGGTCAGTGTGACTCATTACCCTCGGTCAGTGTGACTCAGTACCCCAGGTCAGTGTGACTCAGTACCCCCAGTCAGTGTGACTCAGTACCCCCGGTCAGTGTGACCTAGTTCCCCCGGTAAGTGTGACTCAGTAACACGGTAAGTGTGACTCAGTACCATCGGTCAGTGTGACTCAGTACCCCCGGTCAGTGCGAACTAATTCCCCCGGTAAGTGTGTCTCAGTAACCCGGTAGGTGTGACTCATTACACCCGGTCAGTGTGAGTCAGTACCCCCGGTCAGTGTGACTCAGTAACTGCCATCAGAGTGACTCAGTACCCGGTCAGTGTGACTCAGTACCCATTAGGTCAGTGTGACTCAGTTCCACCGGTCAGTGTGACTCATTACCCCTGACCAGTGTGACACAATTCCCACGGTCAGTGTAACTCAGTACCCTCAGTCTCTGTGACTCAGTGACCCCGGTCATTGTGACTCAGTACCCTGGACAGTGTGAGTCAGTACTTGGTCAGTGTGACTCAGTCGCCCCGGTCAGTGTGACTCAGTGCCCTCGATCAGTGTGACTCAGTACGTGGTCAGTGTGACTCAGTACCCCCGGTCACAGTGACACAGTAACCCCGGTCAGTGTAACTCAGTAACCGCCATCAGAGTGACTCATTACCATCGGTCAGTGTGACTGAGTATCGCCGGTCAGTGTGACTCAGTACCCTCGGTCAGTGTGGTTTAGTGCCCCTGGTCAGTGTGACTCAGTACCCTTGGTCAGTGTAACTCTGTACTCCAGGTCAGTGTAACTCATTATCCTCGGTCAATGATACTCAGTGCTCCCGGTTAACGTGACTCATCACCCCCGGTCAGTGTGACTCAGTACCCTTGGTCAGTGTGACTCAGTACCCCCGGTCAACATGACTCAGTACCCATTAGGTCACTGTGACTCAGTGACCACGGTCATTGTGTCTGAGTATCCCCGGTCAGTGTGACTCAGTACCCTCGGTCGGTGCAACTCAGTACTCTCGGTCAGTATAACTCATTATCCTCGCTCAATGATACTCAGTGCTCCCGGTTAACGTGACTCAGTACCCCCGGTCAGTGTGTCTCAGTACCCTTGGTCAGTGTGACTCAGTACCCCCGGTCAACGTGACTCAGTACCCATTAGGTCACTGTGACCCAGTGGCCCCGGTCATTGTGTCTGAGTATGTCCTGTCAGTGTGACTCAGTATCCTCGGTCAATGTGATTCAGTAATCCCGGTCAGTATGACCTAGTACAAACGGTTAGTATGACTCATTACCCGTGTTTAGTGTGACTCAGTAACCCGGTCAGTGTGACTCAGTACCCCCAACCATTATGACTCAGTACCCCTGGTCAGTGTGACTCAGTAACCTCGGTCAGTGTGACTCAGTACCCCCAGCCAGTGTGACTCAGTAACCCCGGTCAGTGTGCTTCAGTAACCCCGGTCAGTGTGACTCAGAACCAGTAATTAGTGTGATCCGTACACCCGGTCAGTGTGACTCAGTAAGCCCGGTCATGATGACTAAACACCCGTGGTCAGTGTGACTCAGTAACCCCAGTCAGTGTGACTCAGAACCCCAGTCAGTGTGACTCATCATCCCCGATCAGTTTGACTCAGTATTCCCGGTCAGTGTGACCCAGTACCCCAGACAATATGACTTACTATCCCTGCTCAGTTTGACTCAGTACCCCGGACAGTGTGACTCAGTAACCCCAGTCAGTGTGGCTCAGTACCCTCAGTCAGTGTGGCTCAGTACCCTCGGTCAGTATGACTCAGTACCCTCGGTCAGTGTGACTCAGTACCCCCGGTCAGTGTGGCTCAGTACGCCCTGTCAGTGTGACTCAGTACTCCCGGTTAGTTTCACACAGTACCCCCGGTCAATGTGACTCAGTACCCTCCGTCAGTGTGACTCAATAACCCGCTCAGTATGACTCAGTCGTGCCGGTCAGTGTGACTCAGTACCCCCGGTCAGTCTGGCTCAGTACGCCCTGTCAGTGTGACTCAGGACTCCCAGTCAGTTTCACACAGTACCCCCGCTCAGTGTGACTCAGTCGCGCCGGTCAGTGTAACTCAGTACCCCTGGTCAATGTGACTCAGTAACCCGGGTCATTGAGACTCAGTACGTGGTCAGTGTAACTCAGTAACCCCGGTCAGTGTGACTCAGTACCTCTAACCAGTGTGACTCAGTACCCTCGGTCAGTGTGACTCAGTAATCCCTGTCAGTGTGACTCAGTAACCCCGGTCAGTGTGACTCAGTAACCCCGGTCAGTGTGACTCAGTACCCCCAGCCAGTGTGACTCAGTAACCCCGGTCAGTGTGCTTCAGTAACCCCGGTCAGTGTGACTCAGAACCCGTAATTAGTGTGATCCGTACACACGGTCAGTGTGACTCAGTACCCCCAACCATTCTGACTCAGTACCCCTGGTCAGTGTGACTCAGTAACCTCGGTCAGTGTGACTCAGTACCCCTAATTAGTGTGATCCGTACACTCGGTCAGTGTGACTCAGCACCACCGGTCAGTGTGACTCCGTACCCCTAGCCAGTGTGATGCAGTAGCCCGGACAGTGTGAGTCAGTACGTGGTCAGTGTGGCTCTGAAGCCCGAGCCAGTGTGACTCAGTAGCCCCAGTCATTAAGACTTAACACCTCCGGTCAGTGTGACTCAGTATCCCCGGTCACTGTGACTCAGTACTCCCGGTCGTTGTCACTCAGAAGCCCCGGTCAGTGTGAATCAGTAACTTCGGTCAGTGTGACTCAGTACCCTCGATCACTGTGACTCAGGACCGCGGTCAGTGTGACTCAGTACCCTGGTCAGTGTGACTCAGTACATAGTCAGTGTGGCTCAGTAACCTCGGTCAGTGTGGCTCAGTACCCCCGGTCAGTGTGACTCAGTATCCCCGGTCAGTGTGAATCAGTACCCCCGGTCAGTGTGGCTCAGTACCCCCAGTCAATGTGACTCAGTAACCCCGGTCAGTGTGACTCAGCACCCTCGGTCTCTGTGACTCCGCACCCTCGATCAATGTGACTCAATATGTGGTCATTGTGATTCACGAGCCCCGGTCAGTGTAACTCAGTATACCCGGCCAGTGTGACTCAGTACCCTCGGCCAGTGTGACGCAGTAACACTGTTCAGTGTGACTCAGTACCTTCGGTCTCTGTGACACAGTGACCCCGGTCAGTGTGACTCAGTAGCACCGGTCAGTGTAACTCAGTACCCCCGGTCACTGTGACTCATTGCCCTTGGTCAGTGTGACTCAGTAACCCGGGTCACTGAGACTCAGTACGTGGTCAGTGTGACTCAGTACACCCGGTCAGTGTGACTCAGTAACCCCAGTCATTGTGACTCAGTACCCCTGGTCACTGTGACTCAGTAACCCCGGTCAGTGTGACTCAGTAACCCTGGTCAGTGTAACTCAATGACCTCGGTCAGTGTGACTCAGTATCCCGGTTAGTGTGACTCAGCACCCTCGGTCTCTGTGACTCCGTGACCCGGGTCATTGAGACTCAGTATGTGGTCAGTGTGACTCAGTACCTCCGGTCAGTGTGACTCAGTAACCCTGGTCATTGTGATTCAGTACCCTCGGTCAGTGTGACTCAGTACCCCAGTCAGTGTGTCTCAGTACCCTCCATCAGTGTGACTCAGTATCCCCGGTTAGTGTGACTCAGTATCCCCGACCAGTGTGACTTAGTATCCCCGGTCAGTTTGACTCAGTACCCCCGGTCAGTGTGGCTCAGTATGCCCTGTCAGTGCAACTCAGTAACCTCATCAGTGTGACTCAGTACCCTCGGTCAATGTGACTCAATACCCCCGACAGAGTGACTCAGTACCCTCGGTGACTGTGTCTCAGAAACCCCGGCCAGTGTAACTCAGTACCCCGCCCAGTGTGACTCAGTACCCCCGGCCAGTGTGACTCAGTACTCCCGGTCAGTGTGACTCAGTAACCCGGGTCATTGAGACTCAGTACGTGGTCAGTGTGACTCAGTACACCCGGTCAGTGTGACTCAGTAACCCCAGTCATTGTGACTCAGTAACCCCACTCATTGTGACTCAGTACCCCTGGTCACTGTGACTCAGTAACCCTGGTCAGTGTGACTCAATACCCCCGGTCAGTGTGACTCAGTAACCCCGGTCAGTGTGACTCAATACCCCCGGTCAGTGTGACTCAGTATCCCCGGTCAGTGTGACTCAGTACCCTCGGTCAGTGTGACTCAGTACCCCGGTCAGTGTGACTCAGTATGGAGTCAGTGTGGCTCAGTAACCTCGGTTAGTGTGGCTCAGTACTCCCGGTCAGTGTGACTCAGTATCGCCGGTCATGTGTGACTCAGTATCGCCGGTCAGTGTAACTCGGTAACCCCGGTCAGTGTGACTCAGTAACCCCGGTCAGTGTGACTCAGTAACCCCGGTCAGTATGACTCAGTGACCTCGGTCAGTGTGACTCAGTACCCCTGGTCATTGTGATTCAGTACCCTCGGTCATTGTCACTCAGTATCCCCGGTCAGTGTTCCTCGGTAACTTCGGTCAGTGTCACTGTAACCCATGTATAAGCTGACCTAAGTTGTACACCTTGAGAACATTGACCACAAGTGGTTGAACTTGTGGGATACACTCCTAACCTGGACTTTCAGGTATAAAAGGGGAAGCTCCACCCACCTTGATCACTTGAGGTCTTGATAATAAAGGTAACTGGTCACAGAGTGACCTCTCAAGTATGGGCCTCGTGTGCATTTATACTGTATAGTAAGGACATATGAAGTGTGACTCGGTAACCCCGGTCAGTGTGACTCAGTACCCTCGGTCAGTGTGACTCAGAACCCTGTCAGTGTGACTCAGTACGGAATCAGTATGGCTCAGTAACCTCGGTTAGTGTGGCTCAGTACTCCCGGTCAGTGTGACTCAGTACTCCCGGTCAGTGTGACTCAGTACCCCTGTCAGTGTGACTCAGTAACCCTGGTCAGTTTGGCTCAGTACACGCTGTCAGTGTGACTCAGTACTCCCGGTCAGTGTGACTCAGTACGCCCTGTCAGTGTGACTCAGTATCCCCGGTCAGTGTGACTCAGTATCCCCGGTCAGAACTGGAAGCAATACGGTGGAGGAGGATTTCCTGGAATGCATAAGGGATGGTTTTCTAGACCAATATGTCGAGGAACCAACTAGGGGGGAGGCCATCTTAGACTGGGTGTTGTGTAATGAGAGAGGATTAATTAGCAATCTCATTGTGCGAGGCCCCTTGGGGAAGAGTGACCATAATATGGTGGAATTCTGCATTAGGATGGAGAATGAAACAGTTAATTCAGAGACCATGGTCCAGAACTTAAAGAAGGGTAACTTTGAAGGTATGAGGCATGAATTGGCTAAGATAGATTGGCTAATGATACTTAAGGGGTTGACTGTGGATGGGCAATGGCAGACATTTAGAGAACGCATGGATGAATTACAACAATTGTACATTCCTGTCTGGCGTAAAAATAAAAAAGGGAAGGTGGCTCAACCGTGGCTATCTAGGGAAATCAGGGATAGTATTAAAGCCAAGGAAGTGGCATACAAATTGGCCAGAAATAGCAGCGAACCTGAGGACTGGGAGAAATTTAGAACTCAGCAGAGGAGGACAAAGGGTTTGATTAGGGCAGGGAAAATGGAGTACGAGAAGAAGCTTGCAGGGAACATTAAGGCGGATTGCAAAAGTTTCTATAGGTATGTAAAGAGAAAGAGGTTAGTAAAAACAAACGTAGGTCCCCTGCAGTCAGAATCAGGGGAAGTCATAACGGGGAACAAAGAAATGGCAGACCAATTGAACAAGTACTTTGGTTCAGTATTCACTAAGGAGGACACAAACAACCTTCCGGATATAAAAGTGGTCAGAGGGTCTATTAAAGAGGAGGAACTGAGGGAAATCTTTATTAGTCGGGAAATTGTGTTGGGGAAATTGATGGGATTGAAGGCCGATAAATCCCCAGGGCCTGATGGACTGCATCCCAGAGTACTTAAGGAGGTGGCCTTGGAAATAGCGGATGCATTGACAGTCATTTTCCAACATTCCATTGACTCTGGATCAGTTCCTATCGAGTGGAGGGTAGCCAATGTAACCCCACTTTTTAAAAAAGGAGGGAGAGAGAAAGCAGGGAATTATAGACCGGTCAGCCTGACCTCAGTAGTGGGTAAAATGATGGAATCAATTATTAAGGATGTCATAGCAGCGCATTTGGAAAATGGTGACATGATAGGTCCAATTCAGCATGGATTTGTAAAAGGGAGATCATGCTTGACAAATCTTCTGGAATTTTTTGAGGATGTTTCCAATAAAGTGGACAAAGGAGTACCAGTTGATGTGGTATATTTGGACTTTCAGAAGGCTTTCGACAAGGTCCCACACAGGAGATTAATGTGCAAAGTTAAAGCACATGGGATTGGGGGTAGTGTGCTGACGTGGATTGAGAACTGGTTGTCAGACAGGAAGCAAAGAGTAGGAGTAAATGGGTACTTTTCGGAATGGCAGGCAGTGACTAGTGGGGTACCGCAGGGTTCTGTGCTGGGGCCCCAGCTGTTTACATTATACATTAATGATTTAGACGAAGGGATTAAATGTAGTATCTCCAAATTTGCGGATGACACTAAGTTGGGTGGCAGTGTGAGCTGCGAGGAGGATGCTATGAGGCTACAGAGTGACTTGGATAGGTTAGGTGAGTGGGCAAATGCGTGGCAGATGAAGTATAATGTGGATAAATGTGAGGTTATCCACTTTGGTGGTAAAAACAGAGAGACAGACTATTATCTGAATGGTGACAGATTAGGAAAAGGGAAGGTGCAACGAGACCTGGGTGTCATGGTACATCAGTCATTGAAGGTTGGCATGCAGGTACAGCAGGCGGTTAAGAAAGCAAATGGCATGTTGGCCTTCATAGCGAGGGGATTTGAGTACAGGGGCAGGGAGGTGTTGCTACAGTTGTACAGGGCCTTGGTGAGGCCACACCTGGAGTATTGTGTACAGTTTTGGTCTCCTAACTTGAGGAAGGACATACTTGCTGTTGAGGGAGTGCAGCGAAGATTCACCAGACTGATTCCCGGGATGGTGGGACTGACCTATCAAGAAAGACTGAATCAACTGGGCTTGTATTCACTGGAGTTCAGAAGAGTGAGAGGGGACCTCATAGAAACGTTTAAAATTCTGACGGGTTTGGACAGGTTGGATGCAGGAAGAATGTTCCCAATGTTGGGGAAGTCCAGAACCAGGGGTCACAGTCTAAGGATAAGGGGTAAGCCATTTAGGACCGAGATAAGGAGAAACTTCTTCACCCAGAGAGTGGTGAACCTGTGGAATTCTCTACCACAGGAAGTAGTTGAGGCCAATTCACTAAATATATTCAAAAGGGAGTTAGATGAAGTCCTTAGTACTCGGGGGATCAAGGGGTATGGCGTGAAAGCAGGAAGTGGGTACTGAAGTTTCATGTTCAGCCATGAACTCGTTGAATGGCGGTGCAGGCTAGAAGGGCTGAATGGCCTGCTCCTGCACCTATTTTCTATGTTTCTATATGTTTCTATGTCAGTGTGGCTCAGTACGCCCTGTCAGTGTGACTCAGTACCTCCAGCCAGTGTGACTCAGTAACCTCATCAATGTGACTCAGTAACCTCATCAGTGTGACTCAGTACCCTCGGTCAATGTGACTCAATACCTCCGACAGAGTGACTCAGTACGCCCTGTCAGTGTGTCTCAGTAACCCTGGCCAGTGTGACTCAGTAACCCCGTCATTGTGACTCAGTACCATCGGTCACTGTGACTCAGTACCCCCGGTCAGTGTGACTCAATACCGTTGGTCAGCGTGACTCGGTACCCACCGAGCAGTGTGACTCAGTAACCCCAGTCATTGTGACTCAGTACCTCCGGTCAGTATGACTCAGTAGCCATGGTCACAGTGACTCAGTAGCCCCAGCCCTTATGACTCAGTAACCCCGGTCAGTGTGACTCAGTAACCCCGGTCAGTGTGGCTAAGTACGCCCTGTCAGTGTGACTCAGTACTCCCGGTCATTGTGACTCAGTAACCTCGGTCAGTGTGACTCAGTATCCCCGGTCAGTGTGATTCAGTACCTCCGGTCAATGCGACTCCGTACCCCTGGCTAGTGTGATTCAATAGCCCCGGTTCGTGTGACACAGTAACACTGGTCAGTGTGAGTCAGTACCCTCGGTCACTGTGACTCAGTACCCTCGGTCAGTGTGACTCAATATCCCTGGTCAGTGTGACTCAGTACCTTCGGTCAGTGTGACTCAGTAACCTCGGTCACTGTGACTCAGTGCCCTTGGTCAGTGTGACTCAGTACCTTCGGTCAGTGTGACTCAGTAACCTCGGTCAGTTTGACTCAGTACCCCGGTCAGTGTGACTCAGTACGCCCGATCAGTGTGACTCAATATCCCGGTCAGTGTGACTCAGTAACCCCGGTCAGTTTGACTCAGTACACTCAGCCAGTATGACTCAGTACCCCGGGTCAGTGTGACTCAGTAACCCCGGTCAGCGTGACTCAGCAACCTCGGTGATTGTGATTCAGTACCCGTAGTTCGTGTGACTCTGTACACCCGGTCAGTGTGACTCAGCACCTCCGGTCAGTGTCACTTAGCACTCCGGGTCAGTATGTCTCAGTACCCCGAGCCAGTGTGACTCAGTACCCCGGGTTATTATGACTCAAAACCCCCGGTCAGTGTGACTCAGTAACCCCGGTCAGTGTGACTCAGTAACCCCGGCCAGTGTGACTCAGTACTCCCGGTCGTTGTCACTCAGAACATAAGAACATAAGAATTAGGAACAGGAGTAGGCCATCTAGCCCCTCAAGCCTGCTCCGCCATTCAATAAGATCATGGCTGATCTGGTCGTGGACTCAGCTCCACTTACCCGCCCTCTCCCCGTAACCCTTAATTCCCTTATTGGTTAAAAATCTATCTATCTTTGACTTGAAAACATTCAATGAGCTAGCCTCAACTGCTTCCTTGGGCAGAGAATTCCACAGATTCACAACCCTCTGGGAGAAGAAATTCTTTCTCAATTCGGTTTTAAATTGGCTCCTCTGTATTTTGAGGCTGTGCCCCCTAGTTCTAGTCTCCCCCACCAATGGAAACAACCTCTCTACCTCTATCTTGTCTATCCCTTTCATGATTTTAAATGTTTCTATAAGATCACCCCTCATCCTTCTGAACTCCAACGAGTAAAGACCCAGTCTACTCAATCTATCATCATAAGGTAACCCCCTCATTTCTGGAATCAGCCTAGTGAATCGTCTCTGTACCCCTTCCAAAGCTAATATATCCTTCCTTAAGTAAGGTGACCAAAACTGCACGCAGTACTCCAGGTGCGGCCTTACCAATACCTTATACAGTTGCAGCAACACCTCCCTGCTTTTGTACTCCATCCCTCTCACAATGAAGGCCAACATTCCATTTGCCTTCCTGATTATCTGCTGCACCTGCAAACTAACCTTTTGGGATTCATGCACAAGGACCCCCAGGTCCCTCTGCACCACAGCATGTTGGAATTTCTCCCCATTCAAATAATATTCCCTTTTACTGTTTTTTTTCCCAAGGTGGATGACCTCACACTTTCCGACATTGTATTCCATCTGCCAAACCTTAGCCCATTCGCTTAACCTATCCAAATCTCCTTGCAGCCTCTCTGAGTCCTCTACACAGCCCGCTTTCCCATTAATCTTAGTGTCATCTGCAAATTTTGTTGCACTACTATCTCTGTCCCCTCTTCTAGGTCATCTATGTATATTGTAAACAGTTGTGGTCCCAGCACTGATCCCTGTGGCACACCACTAACCACTGATTTCCAACCGGAAAAGAACCCATTTATCCCGACTCTCTGCTTTCTGTTTGCCAGCCAATTCTCTATCCATGCTAATACATTTCCTCTGACTCCGCGTACCTTTATCTTCTGCAGTAACCTTTTGTGTGGCACCTTATCGAATGCCTTTTGGAAATCTAAATACACCACATCCATCGGTACACCTCTATCCACCATGCTCGTTATATCCTCAAAGAATTCCAGTAAATTAGTTAAACATGATTTCCCTTTCATGAATCCATGCTGCGTCTGCTTGATTGCACTATTCCTATCCAGATGTCCCGCTATTTCTTCCTTAATGATAGTTTCAAGCATTTTCCCCACTACAGATGTTAAACTAACCGGCCTATAGTTACCTGCCTTTTGCCTGCCCCCTTTTTTAAACAGAGGCGTTACATTAGCTGCTCTCCAATCCACTGGTACCTCCCCAGAGTCCAGAGAATTTTGGTAGAATATAACAAATGCATCTGCTATAACTTCCGCCATCTCTTTTAATACCCTGGGATGCATTTCATCAGGACCAGGGGACTTGTCTACCTTCAGTCCCATTAGTCTGTCCAGCACTACCTCCCTAGTGATAGTGATCATCTCAAGGTCCTTCCTTCCCACATTCCTATGACCAGCAATTTTTGGCATGGTTTTTGTGTCTTCCACTGTGAAGACGGAAGCAAAATAATTGTTAAGGTCTCAGCCATTTCCAAGAAGCCCCGGTCAGTGTGACTCAGTACCCCCGAACAGTGTGACACAGTTGCCCCGGTCAGTGTGACTCAGCACAATCGGTCTCTGTGATTTAATACCCTCAGTCAATGTGACTTAATACGTGCTCATTGTGACTCAGTACCCACGGTCAGTGTGACTCTGTACACACAGTCAGTGTGGCTCAGAACCCCTGGCCATTGTGATTCAGTAGCCCAGGTCAGTGTGACTGAGTACCCGAGGTCAGTGTGACTCAGTTCCCTCGGTCAGTGTGACTCAGTTCCCTCGGTCAGTGTGACTCAGTTCCCTCGGTCAGTGTGTCTCAGTAACCCCGGTCAATGTGACTCAGTAACCTCGGTCAGTGTGACTCAGTACCTCCAGTCAATGTGACTCAGTATCCGCGGTCAGTGTGACTCATTATCCTCGGTCAATGTGACTCATTACCCCGGTCAGTGTGACTAAGTACCCTCGGTCACTGTGTCTCAGTAACCCTGGTCAGTGTGACTCAGTACCCCTGGTCAGTGTGACTCGGTAACCTTGGTCAGTGTGATTCAGTTACCCCGGACAGTGTGACTCAGGACGCGGTCAGTGTGACTCAGTACCCCGGTGAGTGTGACTCAGCACCCTCGGTCTCTGTGACTCCGTGACCCGGGTCATTGAAACTCAGTGTGACTCAGTACATCCGGTCAGTGTGACTCAGTAACCCCGGTCATTGTGACTCATTATCCCCGGCCAGTGTGACTTAGTATCCCCGGTCAGTGTGACTCAGTACCCCCGGTCAGTGTGGCTCAGTATGTCCTGTCAGTGTAACTCAGTAACCTCATCAGTGTGACTCAGTACCCTCGGTCAATGTGACTCAATACCCCCGACAGAGTGACTCAGTACCCTCGGTGACTGTGTTTCAGAAACCCCGGCGAGTGTAACTCAGTACCCTCGCCCAGTGTGACTCAGTACCCCCGCCCAGTGTGACTCAGTATGCCCTGTCAGTGTAACTCAGTAACCTCATCAGTGTGACTCAGTACCCTCGGTCAATGTGACTCAATACCCCCGACAGAGTGACTCAGTACCCTCGGTGACTGTGTCTCAGAAACCCCGGCCAGTGTAACTCAGTACTCCCGGTCGTTGTCACTCAGAAGCCCCGGTCAGTGTGTCTCAGTAACCCCGATCAGTGTGAATCAGTAACTTCGGTCAGTGTGACTCAGTACCCTCGGTCAGTGTGGCTCAGTAACCTCGGTCAGTGTGGCTCAATACCCCCGGTCAGTGTGACTCAGTATCCCCGGTCAGTGTGACTCAGTACCCCTGGTCAGTGTGGCTCAGTACCCCCAGTCAGTGTGACTCAGCATCCTCGGTCAATGTGACTCAATACGTGGTGATTGTGATTCACAAGCCCCGGTCAGTGTAACTCAGTACACCCGGCCAGTGTGACTCAGTACACTCGGCCAGTGTGACGCAGTTACACCGGTCAGTGTGACTCAGTACCCTCGGTCTCTGTGACTCAGTGACCCCGGTCAGTGTGACTCAGTAGCACCGGTCAGTATGACTCAGTGACCTCGGTCAGTGTGACTCAGTACCCCTGGTCATTGTGATTCAGTACCCTCGGTCATTGTCACTCAGTATCCCCGGTCAGTGTTCCTCGGTAACTTCGGTCAGTGTCACTGTAACCCATGTATAAGCTGACCTAAGTTGTACACCTTGAGAACATTGACCACAAGTGGTTGAACTTGTGGGAGACACTCCTAACCTGTACTTTCAGGTATAAAAGGGGAAGCTCCACCCACCTTGATCACTTGAGGTCTTGGTAATAAAGGTAACTGGTCACAGAGTGACCTCTCAAGTATGGGCCTCGTGTGCATTTATACTGTATAGTAAGGACATATGAAGTGTGACTCGGTAACCCCGGTCAGTGTGACTCAGTACCCTCGGTCAGTGTGACTCAGTACCCCTGTCAGTGTGACTCAGTACGGAGTCAGTGTGGCTCAGTAACTTCGGTTAGTGTGGCTCAGTAACCTCGGTTAGTGTGGCTCAGTACCCCCGGTCAGTGTGACTCAGTATCCCCGGTCAGTGTGACTCAGTATCCCTGGTCAGTGTGCCTCAGTACCATCGGTCAGTGTGACTCAGTACCCTCCATCAGTGTGACTCAGTATCGCCGGTCAGTGTGACTCGGTAACCCCAGTCAGTGTGACTCAGTACCCCTGGTCATTGTGATTCAGTACCCTCGGTCATTGTCACTCAGTACCCCCGGTCAGTGTTCCTCGGTAACTTCGGTCAGTATCACTGTAACCCATGTATAAGCTGACCGAAGTTGTACACCTTGAGAACATTGACCACAAAGGGGTGAACTTGTGGGAGACACTCCTAACCTGTACTTTCAGGTATAAAAGGGGAAGCTCCACCCACCTTGATCACTTGAGATCTTGGTAATAAAGGTAACTGGTCACAGAGTGACCTCGCAAGTACGGGCCTCGTGTGTATTTATACTGTAACGTAAGGACATATCAAGTGTGACTCGGTAACCCCGGTCAGTGTGACTCAGTACGCGGTCAGTGTGAATCAGTACCCCGGTTAGTGTGACTCAGTACCCCCGGCCAGTGTGACTCAGAACCCCCGGCCAGTGTGACTCAGTACTCCCGGTCATTGTGACTCAGTATCCCCGGTCAGTGTGACTCAGTATCCCGGTCAGTGTGACTCAGTATCCCCGGTCAGTGTGACACAGTATCCCCGGTCAGTGTGACTCAGTAATCTCATCAGTGTGACTCAGTACCCTCCATCAGTGTGACTCAGTATCGCCGGTCAGTGTGACTCGGTAACCCCAGTCAGTGTGACTCAGTACCCCTGGTCATTGTGATTCAGTACCCTCGGTCATTGTCACTCAGTACCCCCGGTCAGTGTTCCTCGGTAACTTCGGTCAGTATCACTGTAACCCATGTATAAGCTGACCGAAGTTGTACACCTTGAGAACATTGACCACAAGGGGATGAACTTGTGGGAGACACTCCTAACCTGTACTTTCAGGTATAAAAGGGGAAGCTCCACCCACCTTGATCACTTGAGATCTTGGTAATAAAGGTAACTGGTCACACAGTGACCTCGCAAGTATGGGCCTCGTGTGTATTTATACTGTAACGTAAGGACATATCAAGTGTGACTCGGTAACCCCGGTCAGTGTGACTCAGTACGCGGTCAGTGTGAATCAGTACCCCGGTTAGTGTGACTCAGTACCCCCGGCCAGTGTGACTCAGAACCCCCGGCCAGTGTGACTCAGTACTCCCGGTCATTGTGACTCAGTATCCCCGGTCAGTGTGACTCAGTACCCCTGTCAGTGTGACTCAGTACGGAGTCAGTGTGGCTCAGTAACTTCGGTTAGTGTGGCTCAGTAACCTCGGTTAGTGTGGCTCAGTACCCCCGGTCAGTGTGACTCAGTATCCCCGGTCAGTGTGACTCAGTATCCCTGGTCAGTGTGCCTCAGTACCATCGGTCAGTGTGACTCAGTACCCTTGTCAGTGTGACTCAGTACCCTCCATCAGTGTGACTCAGTATCGCCGGTCAGTGTGACTCGGTAACCCCAGTCAGTGTGACTCAGTACCCCTGGTCATTGTGATTCAGTACCCTCGGTCATTGTCACTCAGTACCCCCGGTCAGTGTTCCTCGGTAACTTCGGTCAGTATCACTGTAACCCATGTATAAGCTGACCGAAGTTGTACACCTTGAGAACATTGACCACAAGGGGATGAACTTGTGGGAGACACTCCTAACCTGTACTTTCAGGTATAAAAGGGGAAGCTCCACCCACCTTGATCACTTGAGATCTTGGTAATAAAGGTAACTGGTCACACAGTGACCTCGCAAGTATGGGCCTCGTGTGTATTTATACTGTAACGTAAGGACATATCAAGTGTGACTCGGTAACCCCGGTCAGTGTGACTCAGTACGCGGTCAGTGTGAATCAGTACCCCGGTTAGTGTGACTCAGTACCCCTGGCCAGTGTGACTCAGAACCCCCGGCCAGTGTGACTCAGTACTCCCGGTCATTGTGACTCAGTATCCCCGGTCAGTGTGACTCAGTATCCCCGGTCAGTGTGACTCAGTACCCCCGGTCAGTGTGGCTCAGTACGCCCTGTCAGTGTGACTCAGTATCCCCGGTCAGTGTGGCTCAGTACGCCCTGTCAGTGTGACTCAGTACCTCCAGCCAGTGTGACTCAGTAACCTCATCAGTGTGACTCAGTACCCTCGGTCAATGTGACTCAATACCTCCGACAGAGTGACTCAGTACGCCCTGTCAGTGTGTCTCAGTAACCCTGGCCAGTGTGACTCAGTAACCCCGGTCATTGTGACTCAGTACCATCGGTCACTGTGACTCAGTACCCCCGGTCAGCGTGACTCGTTACCCCCGGTCAGTGTGACTCTATACCCCCGGTCATTGTGACTCAATACCGTTGGTCAGCGTGACTCGGTACCCACCGAGCAGTGTGACTCAGTAACCCCAGTCATTGTGACTCAGTACCTCCGGTCAGTATGACTCAGTAGCCATGGTCACAGTGACTCAGTAGCCCCAACCCTTATGACTCAGTAACCCCGGTCAGTGTGACTCAGTAACCCCGGTCAGTGTGGCTAAGAACGCCCTGTCAGTGTGACTCAGTACTCCCGGTCATTGTAACTCAGTAACCTTGGTCAGTGTGACTCAGTATCCCCGGTCAGTGTGACTCAGTATCCCCGGTCAGTGTGACTCAGTACGCCCTGTCAGTGTGACTCAGTACCTCCAGCCAGTGTGACTCAGTAATCTCATCAGTGTGACTCAGTACCCTCGGTCAATGTGACTCAATACCCCCGACAGAGTGACGCAGTACCCTCGGTGACTGTGTCTCAGTAACCCCGGCCAGTGTGACTCAGTACCCTCGGTCAGTGTGACTCAGTACCCCCGCCCAGTGTGACACAGTACCCCCGGCCAGTGTGTCTCAGTAACCCCGATCAGTGTGACTCAGTAAGCCCGGTCATTGTGACTCAGTACCCCCGATCAGTGTGACTCAGCACCCTCGGTCAGTGTGACTCAATACGTGGTCATTGTGATTCACGAGCCCCGGTCAGTGTAACTCAGTAGCCCGGCCAGTGTGACTCAGTACCCTCGGCCAGTGTGACGCAGTAACACCAGTCAGTGTGACTCAGTAACCCTGGTCATTGTGACTCAGCACCCTCGGTAATTGTGACTCAGTACCCATGGTCAGTGTGACTCGGTAACCCCGGTCAGTGTGCCTCAGTTCGTGGTCAGTGTGACTCAGTAACCTCGGTCAGTGAGGCTCAGTACCCCTGGTCAGTGTGACTAAGTACCCCCGGTCAGTGTGACTCATTACCCTCGGTCACTGTGTCTCAGTAACCCCAGTCAGTGTGACTCAGTACTTACCGGTCAATGAGACTCAGTACCCCCTATCAGTGTGACTCAGTGACCCCGGTCAGTGTGACTCAATAGCGCCGGTCTGTGTAACTCAGTACCCCCGACCAATATGACTCATTGCCCTTGGTCAGAATGACTCAGTAACCCAGGTCATTGAGACTCACTACGTGGTCAGTGTGACGCAGTACACCCGGTCACTGTGACTCAGCACCCTCGGCCTCTGTGACTCAGCACCCTCGATCAATGTGACTCAATACGTGGTCATTGTGATCACGAGGCCCGGTCAGTGTAACTCAGTAACCCGGCCAATGTGCCTCTGTACACTTGGCCAGTGTGACTCAGTAGCGCCGGTCAGTGTAACTCAGTACCCCTGGACAATGTGACTCATTGCCCTTGGTCAGTGTGACTCAGTAACCCGCGTCATTGAGACTCAGTACATAGTCAGTGTGACTCAGTACACCCGGTCATTGTGACTCAGTAACCCTGGTCATTGTGATTCAGTACCCTCGGTCATTGTCACTCAGTACCGCCGGTCAGTGTTCCTCGGTCACTTCGGTCAGTATCACTGTAACCCATGTATAAGCTGACATAAGTTGTGCACCTTGAGAACATTGACCACAAGGGGGAGACATTCCTAACCTGGACTTTCAGGTATAAAAAGGGAAGTTCCACCCACCTTGATCACTTGAGGTTTTGGTAATAAAGGTAACTAGTCACAGAGTGACCTTCTCTCAAGTATGGGCCTCGTGTGCATTTATACTGTATAGTAATGACATATCAAGTGTGACTCAGGACCGCGGTCAGTGTGACTCAGTACGTAGTCAGTGTGGCTCAGTACCCCCGGTCAGTGTGGCTCTGTACGCCCTGTCTGTGTGACTCAGTACCCCCGGTCAGTGTGACTCAACACCCTCGGCCCCTGTGACTCAGCACCTTCGGCCAATGTGACTCAATACGTGGCCATTGTGATTCACGAGCCCCGGTCAGTGTAACTCACTACCCTCAGCCAGTGTGACGCAGTAACACCGGTCAGTGTGACTCAGTGCACTCAGTCAGTGTGACTCAGTGACCCGGTCAGTGTGACTCAGTAGTGCCGGTCAGTGTAACTCAGTACCCCCGGACAATGTGACTCATTGCCCTTGGTCATTGTGACTCAGTAACCCGGGTCATTGAGACTCAGTACGTAGTCAGTGTGACTCAGTAACCCCGGTCAGTGTACTCAGTACCCTCCATCAGTGTGGCTCAGTATCCCCGGTTAGTGTGACTCAGTACACCCGGTCAGTGTGACTCAGCACCCTCAGTCTCTGTAACTTAGTGACCCCGGTCAGTGTGACTCAGTCGCGCCGGTCAGTGTAACTCAGTATCCCCGGTCAATGTCACTCAGTAACGTTGGTCACTGTGACTCAGTACCCCCGGTCAGTGTAACTCAGTATCCCCGGTCAGTGTGACTCAGTACGTGTTAAGAGTGACTCAGTATCCCGGGCAGTGTAACTCAGTACCCCCAGCCAGTGTGACTCACTATCCCCGGTCAGTGTGACTCCGTATCCCTGGTCAGTGTGACTCAGTACCCCAGACCGTGTGACTCAGTACGTAGTCAGTGTGGCTCAGTAACCTCGGTCACTGTGGCTCAAAATCCCCGGTCAGAGTGACTCAGTATCCCCGGTCAGTGTGACTCGGTATCCCCAGTCAGTGTGACTCAGTAACCCCTGTCAGTGTGGCTCAGTAACCCCGTTCAGTGTGGCTCAGTACCCACGGTCAGTATGACTCAGTACCCATGGTCAGTGTGACTCGGTAACCCCGGTCAGTGTGACTCAGTTCGTGGTCAGTGTGACTCAGTAACCTCGGTCAGTGAGGCTCAGTACCCCCGGTCAGTGTGACTAAGTACCCCCGGTCAGTGTGACTCATTACCCTCGGTCACTGTGTCTCAGTAACCCCGGTCAGTGTGACTCAATAGCGCCGGTCTGTGTAACTCAGTACCCCCGACCAATATGACTCATTGCCCTCGGTCAGAATGACTCAGTAACCCGGGTCATTGAGACTCACTACGTGGTCAGTGTGACTCAGTACACCCGGTCACTGTGACTCAGCACCCTTGGCCTCTGTGACTCAGCACCCTCGATCAATGTGACTCAATACGTGGTCATTGTGATCACGAGCCCCGGTCAGTGTAACTCAGTAACCCGGCCAGTGTGACTCTGTACCCACGGCCAGTGTGACGCAGTAACACCGGTCAGTGTGACTCAGTACCATCGGTCTCTGTGACTCAATGACCCCGGTCAGTGTGACTCAGTAGCGCCGGTCAGTGTAACTCAGTACCCCCGGACAATGTGACTCATTGCCATTGGTCAGTGTGACTCAGTAACCCGCGTCATTGAGACTCAGTACGTAGTCAGTGTGACTCAGTAATCCTGGTCATTGTGACTCAGTAACCCTGGTCATTGTGATTCAGTACCCTCGGTCATTGTCACTCAGTACCGCCGGTCAGTGTTCCTCGGTCACTTCGGTCAGTATCACTGTAACCCATGTAGAAGCTGACATAAGTTGTACACCTTGAGAACATTGACCACAAGGGGGAGACACTCCTAACCTGGACTTTCAGGTATAAAAAGGGAAGTTCCACCTACCTTGATCACTTGAGGTTTTGGTAATAAAGGTAACTAGTCACAGAGTGACCTTCTCTCAAGTATGGGCCTCGTGTGCATTTATACTGTATAGTAAGGACATATCAAGTGTGACTCAGGATCGCGGTCAGTGTAACTCAGTACGTAGTCAGTGTGGCACAGTACTCCCGGTCACTGTGGCTCTGTACGCCCTGTCTGTGTGACTCAGTAACCCGGGTCATTGAGACTCAGTATGTGGTCAGTGTGACTCAGTAACCCCGGTCAGTGTACTCAGTACCCTCCATCAGTGTGGCTCAGTATCCCCGGTTAGTGTGACTCAGTACACCCGGTCAGTGTGACTCAGCACCCTCGGTCTCTGTAACTTAGTGAACCCGGTCAGTGTGACTCAGTAGCGCCGGTCAGTGCAACTCAGTATCCCCGGCCAATGTCACTCAGTAACGTTGGTCACTGTGACTCAGTATCCCCGGTCAGTGTAACTCAGTATCCCCGGTCAGTGTAACTCAGTATCCCCGGTCAGTGTGACTCAGTACGTGTTAAGAGCGACTCAGTATCCCGGCCAGTGTAACTCAGTACCCCCAGCCAGTGTGACTCAGTACCTCTGGTCAGTGTGACTCACTTTCCCCGGTCAGTGTGACTCACTATCCCCGGTCAGTGTGACTCACTATCCCCGGTCAGTTTGACTCCGTATCCCTGGTCAGTGTGACTCAGTACCCCAGACCGTGTGACTCAGTATGTAGTTATTGTGGCTCAGTAACCTCGGTCACTGTGGCTCAATATCCCCGGTCAGAGTGACTCAGTATCCCCGGTCAGTGTGACTCAGTACGTGTTAAGAGTGACTCAGTATCCCCGGTCAGTGTGACTCAGTACCTTCGGTCAGTGTGACTCAGTAACCCCGGTCAGTGTGACTCACTAACCCCGGTCAGCGTGACTCAGTACCCCAATTCAGCGTGACTCAGTACACCTGGCCAATGTGATTCAGTAGCCCCGGTCAGTGTGACGCAGTATCCACGGTCAGTGTGACTCAGTAACCTCGGACAGTGTGACTCAGTACCTTCGGTCAGTGTGACTCAGTAACCTTGGTCAGTTTGACTCAGTACCACGGTCAGTGTGCCTCAGTACCATCTGTCAGTGCGACTCAGTACCCCTGGCCAGTGTGACTCAGTACCCCCGGTCAGTGTGACTCAGTAACCTTGGACAGTGTGACTAAGTATCCTCGGTTAGTGTGACTCAGTATCCCTGGTCAGTGTGACTCAGTACCTTCGGTCAGTGTGACTCAGTAACCTCGGCCAGTTTGACTCAGTACCCCGGTCAGTGTGACTCAGTACCCCCGGTCAGTGCGACTCAGTACCCTAGACCAGTGTGATTCAGTACCCAAATTCAGCGTGACTCAGTACACCTGGCCAATGTGATTCAGTAGCCCCGGTCAGTGTGACTCAGCACCCCCGGTCAGTGTGACTCAGTAACCCCAGTCAGTGTGACGCAGTAAAACCGGTCAGTGTGACTCAGTACCCTCGGTCAGTGTGACTCAGTGTTCACGGTCAGTGTGACTCAGTACCTTCGGTCAATGTGACTTAGTAACCTTGGTCAGTTTGACTCAGTACCCCAGTCAGTGTGACTCAGTACCCTCCGTCAGTGTGACTCAGTGCGACTCAGTACCCCTGGCCAGTGTGATTCAGTACCCCAATTCAGCGTGACTCAGTACACCTGGCCAATGTGATTCAGTAGCCCAGGTCAGTGTGACTCAATACCCTCGGTCAGTGTTACTTAGTGCCTCGGTCAGTGTGACTCAGTATCCTCCGTAAGTGTGACTCCGTACCCGCGGTGACTGTGACTCAGTACCCTCGGTCAGTATGACTCAGTTCCCCTGACCAGTGTGACACAGTTCCCGTGGTCAGTGTGACTCAGCACCCTCGGTCTCTTGACTCATTGACCACGGTCAGTGTTAACTCACTAGCGCCGGTCAGTGTAACTCATTACCCCCGGCCAATGTCACTCAGTGACGTTGATCACTGTGACTCAGTACCCATGGTCAGTGTGACTCAGTACCCTCCGTCAGTGTGACTCAGTACCCCCGGTTATTATGACTCAGTACCCATATCCAGTGTGATGCAGCAGCCCCGGTCTGTGTGACTCTGTACGTAGTTAGTGTGGCTCGGTACCCCCGGTCAGTGTGTCTCAGTACCTCGAGCCAGTGTGACTCAGTATCCCCGGTTATTATGACTCAACACCTCCGGTCAGTGTGACTCAGTAACCTGGGTCAGCGAGACTCAGTACGTGGTCAGTGTGACTCAGTACCCCCGGTCAGTGTGACTCAGTAACCCCGGTCTGTGTGTCTCATTGCCCCTGGTCTGTGTGACTCAGTACCCCCGGTCAGTTTGACTCAGTACCCCTGGTCAGCATGACGCAGAACCCCCGGTCAGTGTGACTCAGTACCCATCGGTCAGTGAGACTCAGTAACACCGGTCAGTGTGACTCAGTACCCTCCATCATTGTGACTCAGTATCCTCGGCCAATGTGACTCATTGCCCTCGGTCAGTGTGACTCAGTACCCCTGGTCATTGTGACTCAGTACCCTCGGTCATTGTCACTCAGTACCCCGGTTCAGTGTGCCTCGGTAACCCCGGTCAGTGTGACTCAGTAACCTCGATCTGTGTGGTTCAGTACACCTGGTCAGTGTGACACAGTATCCCTGGTCAATGTGACTCAGTATCTCCGGTCAGTGTGACTCGGTAACCCCGGTCAGTGTGACTCAAAATCCCCGGTCGGTGTGACTCAGTTCCTGGTCAGTGTGACTCAGTGACCTTCGTCAGTGTCGCTCAGTACCCCGGGTCAGTGTGACTCAGTATCTCCGGTCAGTATGACTCAGTGCCATCGGTCAGTGTGACTCAGTATCCTGGTCAGTGTGACTCAGTACACATGGTCAGTGTGGCTCAGTATGCCCTGTCAGTGTGAATCAGCAACCCTGGTCAGTGTGACTCAGCACCCCCGTTCAATGTGACTCAGTATCTCCGGTCAGTGCAACTCAGTACCCCTGGCCAGTGTGATTCAGTACCCACATTGAGCGTGACTCAGTACACCTGTCCAATATGATTCAGTAGCCCAGGTCAGTGTGACTCAGTACCCTCGGTCAGTGTGACTCAGTACCCCCGGTCAGTGTGATGCAGTAATACCGGTCAGTTTGACTCAGTAACCTGGGACAGTGTGACTCAGTATGTAGTCATTGTGGCTCAGTAACCTCGGTCACTGTGGCTCAATATCCCTGGTCAGAGTGACTCAGTATCCCCGGTCAGTGTGACTCAGTACGTGTTAAGAGTGACTCAGTATCCCCAGTCAGTGTGACTCAGTATCCCCAGTCAGTGTGACTCAGTAACCCCGGTCAGTGTGGCTCAGTACCCACGGTCAGTGTGACTCAGTAACCTCTGTCAGTGTGGCTCAGTACCTCCCGGTCAGTGTGACTCAGTACACTGCAGTGTGATTCAGTAGCCACGGTCAGTGTGACTCAGTACCACTGGCCAATGTGATTCAGTAGCCCCGGTCAGTGTGACTCAGTAACTGGTCAGTGCGACTCAGTACCCCTGGCCAGTGTGATTCAGTAGCCCCGGTCAGTGTGACTCAGTACTCCCGGTCATTGTGACTCAGCTCCCCTGGCCAGTGTGACTCAGTAACTGGTCAGTGCGACTCAGTACCCCCGGTCAATGTGATTCAGTAGCCCCGGTCAGTGTGATTCAGTACCCTCCGTAAATGTGACTCAGTATCTCTTGTTAGTGTGACTCAGTATCCCCGGTGACTGTGACTCAGTACCCCCGGTCAGTGTGACTCAGTACGCCCGACCAGTGTGACACAGTTCCCGTGGTCAGTGTGACTCAGCACCCTCTGCATCTGTGACTCAGTGACCACGGTCAGTATTAACTCAGTAGCGCCGGTCAGTGTAACTCAGTACCCCCAGCCAATGTCATTCAGTGACGCTGGTCACTGTGACTCAGTACCCCCAGTCAGTGTGACTCAGTATCTTCGGTCAGTGTGTCTCAATACCTCGGTCAGTGCGACTCAGTACGTGGTCAGTGTGACTCAGTATCCCGGCCAGTGTAACTCGGTACCCCCAGCCAGTGTGACTCAGTATATCCGGTCAGTGTGACTCAGTAACCCCGGTCAGTGTGACTCAATAACCCCAGTCAGTGTGACTCAGTATCCCTGGTCAGTGTGACTCACTACCTTCGGTCAGTGTGACTCAGTAACCCCAGTCAGTGTGACTCAGTATCCCTGGTCAGTGTGACTCACTACCTTCGGTCAGCGTGACTCAGTACACCTGGCCAATATGATTCAGTAGCCCCGGTCAGTGTGACGCAGTATCCACGGTCAGTGTGACTCAGTAACCTCGGACAGTGTGACTCAGTACCCTCGGTCAGTGTGACGCAGTATCCACGGTCAGTGTGACTCAGTAACCTCGGACAGTGTGACTCAGTACCCTCGGTCAGTGTGACTCAGTATCCCCGGTCAGTGTGACTCAGTATCCCCGGTCAGTGTGACTCAGTAACCTTGGTCAGTTTGACTCAGTACCACGGTCAGTGTGACTCAGTACCATCTGTCAGTGCGACTCAGTACCCCTGGCCAGTGTGACTCAGTACCCCCGGTCAGTGTGACTCAGTAACCTTGGACAGTGTGACTAAGTATCCTCGGTTAGTGTGACTCAGTATCCCTGGTCAGTGTGACTCAGTACCTTCGGTCAGTGTGACTCAGTAACCTCGGCCAGTGTGACTCAGTACCCCCGGTCAGTGCGACTCAGTACCCTAGACCAGTGTGATTCAGTACCCAAATTCAGCGTGACTCAGTACACCTGACCAATGTGATTCAGTAGCCCCGGTCAGTGTGACTCAGTACCCCCGGTCAGTGTGACTCAGTACCCCCAGTCAGTGTGACTCAGTACCTTCGGTCAGTTTGACTCAGTAGTCCGGTCAGTGTGACTCAGTACCCAAATTCAGCGTGACTCAGTACCTTCGGTCAGTGTGACTTAGTAACCTTGGTCAGTTTGAATCAGTACCCCAGTCAGTGTGACTCAGTACCCTCCGTCAGTGTGACTCAGTGCGACTCAGTACCCCTGGCCAGTGTGATTCAGTACCCCAATTCAGCGTGACTCAGTACACCTGGCCAATGTGATTCAGTAGCCCAGGTCAGTGTGACTCAATACCCTCGGTCAGTGTTACTTAGTGCCTCGGTCAGTGTGACTCAGTATCCTCCGTAAGTGTGACTCCGTACCCGCGGTGACTGTGACTCAGTACCCTCGGTCAGTATGACTCAGTTCCCCTGACCAGTGTGACACAGTTCCCGTGGTCAGTGTGACTCAGCACCCTCGGTCTCTTGACTCATTGACCACGGTCAGTGTTAACTCACTAGCGCCGGTCAGTGTAACTCATTACCCCCGGCCAATGTCACTCAGTGACGTTGATCACTGTGACTCAGTACCCATGGTCAGTGTGACTCAGTAACCCGGTCAGTGTGACTCAATAACTCCGGTCAGTGTGACTCAATAACCCGGGTCAGTGTGACTTAGTAACATTGGTCAGTTTGACTCAGTACCCCGGTCAGTGTGACTCAGTACCCTCCGTCAGTGTGACTCAGTACCCCCGGTTATTATGACTCAGTACCCATATCCAGTGTGATGCAGCAGCCCCGGTCTGTGTGACTCTGTACGTAGTTAGTGTGGCTCGGTACCCCCGGTCAGTGTGTCTCAGTATCTCGAGCCAGTGTGACTCAGTATCCCCGGTTATTATGACTCAACACCTCCGGTCAGTGTGACTCAGTACCCCAGACAGTGTGACTCACTAACCCTGGTCAGTGTGACTCAGTAACCCGGGTCAGCGAGACTCAGTACGTGGTCAGTGTGACTCAGTACCCCCGGTCAGTGTGACTCAGTAACCCCGGTCTGTGTGTCTCATTGCCCCTGGTCTGTGTGACTCAGTACCCCCGGTCAGTTTGACTCAGTACCCCTGGTCAGCATGACGCAGAACTCCCGGTCAGTGTGACTCAGTACCCTCGGTCAGTGAGACTCAGTAACACCGGTCAGTGTGACTCAGTACCCTCCATCATTGTGACTCAGTATCCTCGGCCAATGTGACTCATTGCCCTCGGTCAGTGTGACTCAGTACCCCTGGTCATTGTGACTCAGTACCCTCGGTCATTGTCACTCAGTACCCCCGTTCAGTGTGCCTCGGTAACCCCGGTCAGTGTGACTCAGTAACCTCGATCTGTGTGGTTCAGTACACCTGGTCAGTGTGACACAGTATCCCTGGTCAATGTGACTCAGTATCTCCGGTCAGTGTGACTCGGTAACCCCGGTCAGTGTGACTCAAAATCCCCGGTCGGTGTGACTCAGTTCCTGGTCAGTGTGACTCAGTGACCTTCGTCAATGTCGCTCAGTACCCCGGGTCAGTGTGACTCAGTATCCCCGGTCAGTATGACTCAGTACCATCGGTCAGTGTGACTCAGTATCCTGGTCAGTGTGACTCAGTACACATGGTCAGTGTGGCTCAGTATGCCCTGTCAGTGTGAATCAGCAACCCTGGTCAGTGTGACTCAGCACCCCCGTTCAATGTGACTCAGTATCTCCGGTCAGTGCAACTCAGTACCCCTGGCCAGTGTGATTCAGTACCCACATTGAGCGTGACTCAGTACACCTGTCCAATATGATTCAGTAGCCCAGGTCAGTGTGACTCAGTACCCTCGGTCAGTGTGACTCAGTACCCCCGGTCAGTGTGACGCAGTAATACCGGTCAGTGTGACTCAGTAACCTGGGACAGTGTGACTCAGTACCCTCGGTCAGTGTGACTCAGTATCCCCGGTCAAGGCGACTCAGTACCTCTGGCCAGTATGATTCAGTACTCCCATTCAGCGTAACTCAGTACACTTGGCCAATGTGATTCAGTACCCCCAGTCAGTGTGACTCAGTACCACCGGTCAGTGCGACTCAGTAATCTTTGGCAGTGTGACTCAGAACCCTTGGTCAGTGTGACTCTGTATCCCCGGTCAGTGTGACTCAGTACCTTCGGTCAGTGTGACTCAGTACCCTCGGTCAGTGTGACTCAGTACCCTCGGTCAGTGTGACTCAGTATCCCCGGTCAATGTGACTCAGTACCTTTGCTCAGTGTGACTCAGTAACCTCGGTCAGTTTGACTCAGTACCCCCGGTCAGTGCGACTCAGTACACTGGCCAGTGTGATTCAGTAGCCACGGTCAGTGTGACTCAGTACCACTGGCCAATGTGATTCAGTAGCCCCGGTCAGTGTGACTCAGTAACTGGTCAGTGCGACTCAGTACCCCTGGCCAGTGTGATTCAGTAGCCCCGGTCAGTGTGACTCAGTACTCCCGGTCATTGTGACTCAGCTCCCCTGGCCAGTGTGACTCAGTAACTGGTCAGTGCGACTCAGTACCCCCGGTCAATGTGATTCAGTAGCCCCGGTCAGTGTGATTCAGTACCCTCCGTAAATGTGACTCAGTATCTCTTGTTAGTGTGACTCAGTATCCCCGGTGACTGTGACTCAGTACCCCCGGTCAGTGTGACTCAGTACGCCCGACCAGTGTGACACAGTTCCCGTGGTCAGTGTGACTCAGCACCCTCTGCATCTGTGACTCAGTGACCACGGTCAGTATTAACTCAGTAGCGCCGGTCAGTGTAACTCAGTACCCCCAGCCAATGTCATTCAGTGACGCTGGTCACTGTGACTCAGTACCCCCAGTCAGTGTGACTCAGTATCTTCGGTCAGTGTGTCTCAATACCTCGGTCAGTGCGACTCAGTACGTGGTCAGTGTGACTCAGTATCCCGGCCAGTGTAACTCGGTACCCCCAGCCAGTGTGACTCAGTATATCCGGTCAGTGTGACTCAGTAACCCCGGTCAGTGTGACTCAATAACCCCAGTCAGTGTGACTCAGTATCCCTGGTCAGTGTGACTCACTACCTTCGGTCAGTGTGACTCAGTAACCCCGGTCAGTGTGACTCAGTAACCCCGGTCAGCGTGACTCAGTACACCTGGCCAATGTGATTCAGTAGCCCCGGTCAGTGTGACGCAGTATCCACGGTCAGTGTGACTCAGTAACCTCGGACAGTGTGACTCAGTACCCTCGGTCAGTGTGACGCAGTATCCACGGTCAGTGTGACTCAGTAACCTCGGACAGTGTGACTCAGTACCCTCGGTCAGTGTGACTCAGTATCCCCGGTCAGTGTGACTCAGTATCCCCGGTCAGTGTGACTCAGTAACCTTGGTCAGTTTGACTCAGTACCACGGTCAGTGTGACTCAGTACCATCTGTCAGTGCGACTCAGTACCCCTGGCCAGTGTGACTCAGTACCCCCGGTCAGTGCGACTCAGTACCCTAGACCAGTGTGATTCAGTACCCAAATTCAGCGTGACTCAGTACACCTGACCAATGTGATTCAGTAGCCCCGGTCAGTGTGACTCAGTACCCCCGGTCAGTGTGACTCAGTACCCCCAGTCAGTGTGACTCAGTACCTTCGGTCAGTTTGACTCAGTATCCCGGTCAGTGTGACTCAGTACCCAAATTCAGCGTGACTCAGTACCTTCGGTCAGTGTGACTTAGTAACCTTGGTCAGTTTGAATCAGTACCCCAGTCAGTGTGACTCAGTACCCTCCGTCAGTGTGACTCAGTGCGACTCAGTACCCCTGGCCAGTGTGATTCAGTACCCCAATTCAGCGTGACTCAGTACACCTGGCCAATGTGATTCAGTAGCCCAGGTCAGTGTGACTCAATACCCTCGGTCAGTGTTACTTAGTGCCTCGGTCAGTGTGACTCAGTATCCTCCGTAAGTGTGACTCCGTACCCGCGGTGACTGTGACTCAGTACCCTCGGTCAGTATGACTCAGTTCCCCTGACCAGTGTGACACAGTTCCCGTGGTCAGTGTGACTCAGCACCCTCGGTCTCTTGACTCATTGACCACGGTCAGTGTTAACTCACTAGCGCCGGTCAGTGTAACTCATTACCCCCGGCCAATGTCACTCAGTGACGTTGATCACTGTGACTCAGTACCCATGGTCAGTGTGACTCAGTAACCCGGTCAGTGTGACTCAATAACTCCGGTCAGTGTGACTCAATAACCCGGGTCAGTGTGACTTAGTAACATTGGTCAGTTTGACTCAGTACCCCGGTCAGTGTGACTCAGTACCCTCCGTCAGTGTGACTCAGTACCCCCGGTTATTATGACTCAGTACCCATATCCAGTGTGATGCAGCAGCCCCGGTCTGTGTGACTCTGTACGTAGTTAGTGTGGCTCGGTACCCCCGGTCAGTGTGTCTCAGTATCTCGAGCCAGTGTGACTCAGTATCCCCGGTTATTATGACTCAACACCTCCGGTCAGTGTGACTCAGTACCCCAGACAGTGTGACTCACTAACCCTGGTCAGTGTGACTCAGTAACCCGGGTCAGCGAGACTCAGTACGTGGTCAGTGTGACTCAGTACCCCCGGTCAGTGTGACTCAGTAACCCCGGTCTGTGTGTCTCATTGCCCCTGGTCTGTGTGACTCAGTACCCCCGGTCAGTTTGACTCAGTACCCCTGGTCAGCATGACGCAGAACTCCCGGTCAGTGTGACTCAGTACCCTCGGTCAGTGAGACTCAGTAACACCGGTCAGTGTGACTCAGTACCCTCCATCATTGTGACTCAGTATCCTCGGCCAATGTGACTCATTGCCCTCGGTCAGTGTGACTCAGTACCCCTGGTCATTGTGACTCAGTACCCTCGGTCATTGTCACTCAGTACCCCCGTTCAGTGTGCCTCGGTAACCCCGGTCAGTGTGACTCAGTAACCTCGATCTGTGTGGTTCAGTACACCTGGTCAGTGTGACACAGTATCCCTGGTCAATGTGACTCAGTATCTCCGGTCAGTGTGACTCGGTAACCCCGGTCAGTGTGACTCAAAATCCCCGGTCGGTGTGACTCAGTTCCTGGTCAGTGTGACTCAGTGACCTTCGTCAATGTCGCTCAGTACCCCGGGTCAGTGTGACTCAGTATTCCCGGTCAGTATGACTCAGTACCATCGGTCAGTGTGACTCAGTATCCTGGTCAGTGTGACTCAGTACACATGGTCAGTGTGGCTCAGTATGCCCTGTCAGTGTGAATCAGCAACCCTGGTCAGTGTGACTCAGCACCCCCGTTCAATGTGACTCAGTATCTCTGGTCAGTGCAACTCAGTACCCCTGGCCAGTGTGATTCAGTACCCACATTGAGCGTGACTCAGTACACCTGTCCAATATGATTCAGTAGCCCAGGTCAGTGTGACTCAGTACCCTCGGTCAGTGTGACTCAGTACCCCCGGTCAGTGTGACGCAGTAATACCGGTCAGTGTGACTCAGTAACCTGGGACAGTGTGACTCAGTACCCTCGGTCAGTGTGACTCAGTATCCCCGGTCAAGGCGACTCAGTACCTCTGGCCAGTATGATTCAGTACTCCCATTCAGCGTAACTCAGTACACTTGGCCAATGTGATTCAGTACCCCCAGTCAGTGTGACTCAGTACCACCGGTCAGTGCGACTCAGTAATCTTTGGCAGTGTGACTCAGAACCCTTGGTCAGTGTGACTCTGTATCCCCGGTCAGTGTGACTCAGTACCTTCGGTCAGTGTGACTCAGTACCCTCGGTCAGTGTGACTCAGTACCCTCGGTCAGTGTGACTCAGTATCCCCGGTCAATGTGACTCAGTACCTTTGCTCAGTGTGACTCAGTAACCTCGGTCAGTTTGACTCAGTACCCCCGGTCAGTGCGAATCAGTACACTGGCCAGTGTGATTCAGTAGCCACGGTCAGTGTGACTCAGTACCACTGGCCAATGTGATTCAGTAGCCCCGGTCAGTGTGACTCAGTAACTGGTCAGTGCGACTCAGTACCCCTGGCCAGTGTGATTCAGTAGCCCCGGTCAGTGTGACTCAGTACTCCCGGTCATTGTGACTCAGCTCCCCTGGCCAGTGTGACTCAGTAACTGGTCAGTGCGACTCAGTACCCCCGGTCAATGTGATTCAGTAGCCCCGGTCAGTGTGATTCAGTACCCTCCGTAAATGTGACTCAGTATCTCTTGTTAGTGTGACTCAGTATCCCCGGTGACTGTGACTCAGTACCCCCGGTCAGTGTGACTCAGTACGCCCGACCAGTGTGACACAGTTCCCGTGGTCAGTGTGACTCAGCACCCTCTGCATCTGTGACTCAGTGACCACGGTCAGTATTAACTCAGTAGCGCCGGTCAGTGTAACTCAGTACCCCCAGCCAATGTCATTCAGTGACGCTGGTCACTGTGACTCAGTACCCCCAGTCAGTGTGACTCAGTATCTTCGGTCAGTGTGTCTCAATACCTCGGTCAGTGCGACTCAGTACGTGGTCAGTGTGACTCAGTATCCCGGCCAGTGTAACTCGGTACCCCCAGCCAGTGTGACTCAGTATATCCGGTCAGTGTGACTCAGTAACCCCGGTCAGTGTGACTCAATAACCCCAGTCAGTGTGACTCAGTATCCCTGGTCAGTGTGACTCACTACCTTCGGTCAGTGTGACTCAGTAACCCCAGTCAGTGTGACTCAGTATCCCTGGTCAGTGTGACTCACTACCTTCGGTCAGCGTGACTCAGTACACCTGGCCAATATGATTCAGTAGCCCCGGTCAGTGTGACGCAGTATCCACGGTCAGTGTGACTCAGTAACCTCGGACAGTGTGACTCAGTACCCTCGGTCAGTGTGACGCAGTATCCACGGTCAGTGTGACTCAGTAACCTCGGACAGTGTGACTCAGTACCCTCGGTCAGTGTGACTCAGTATCCCCGGTCAGTGTGACTCAGTATCCCCGGTCAGTGTGACTCAGTAACCTTGGTCAGTTTGACTCAGTACCACGGTCAGTGTGACTCAGTACCATCTGTCAGTGCGACTCAGTACCCCTGGCCAGTGTGACTCAGTACCCCCGGTCAGTGTGACTCAGTAACCTTGGACAGTGTGACTCAGTAACCTCGGCCAGTGTGACTCAGTACCCCCGGTCAGTGCGACTCAGTACCCTAGACCAGTGTGATTCAGTACCCAAATTCAGCGTGACTCAGTACACCTGACCAATGTGATTCAGTAGCCCCGGTCAGTGTGACTCAGTACCCCCGGTCAGTGTGACTCAGTACCCCCAGTCAGTGTGACTCAGTACCTTCGGTCAGTTTGACTCAGTATCCCGGTCAGTGTGACTCAGTACCCAAATTCAGCGTGACTCAGTACCTTCGGTCAGTGTGACTTAGTAACCTTGGTCAGTTTGAATCAGTACCCCAGTCAGTGTGACTCAGTACCCTCCGTCAGTGTGACTCAGTGCGACTCAGTACCCCTGGCCAGTGTGATTCAGTACCCCAATTCAGCGTGACTCAGTACACCTGGCCAATGTGATTCAGTAGCCCAGGTCAGTGTGACTCAATACCCTCGGTCAGTGTTACTTAGTGCCTCGGTCAGTGTGACTCAGTATCCTCCGTAAGTGTGACTCCGTACCCGCGGTGACTGTGACTCAGTACCCTCGGTCAGTATGACTCAGTTCCCCTGACCAGTGTGACACAGTTCCCGTGGTCAGTGTGACTCAGCACCCTCGGTCTCTTGACTCATTGACCACGGTCAGTGTTAACTCACTAGCGCCGGTCAGTGTAACTCATTACCCCCGGCCAATGTCACTCAGTGACGTTGATCACTGTGACTCAGTACCCATGGTCAGTGTGACTCAGTAACCCGGTCAGTGTGACTCAATAACTCCGGTCAGTGTGACTCAATAACCCGGGTCAGTGTGACTTAGTAACATTGGTCAGTTTGACTCAGTACCCCGGTCAGTGTGACTCAGTACCCTCCGTCAGTGTGACTCAGTACCCCCGGTTATTATGACTCAGTACCCATATCCAGTGTGATGCAGCAGCCCCGGTCTGTGTGACTCTGTACGTAGTTAGTGTGGCTCGGTACCCCCGGTCAGTGTGTCTCAGTATCTCGAGCCAGTGTGACTCAGTATCCCCGGTTATTATGACTCAACACCTCCGGTCAGTGTGACTCAGTACCCCAGACAGTGTGACTCACTAACCCTGGTCAGTGTGACTCAGTAACCCGGGTCAGCGAGACTCAGTACGTGGTCAGTGTGACTCAGTACCCCCGGTCAGTGTGACTCAGTAACCCCGGTCTGTGTGTCTCATTGCCCCTGGTCTGTGTGACTCAGTACCCCCGGTCAGTTTGACTCAGTACCCCTGGTCAGCATGACGCAGAACTCCCGGTCAGTGTGACTCAGTACCCTCGGTCAGTGAGACTCAGTAACACCGGTCAGTGTGACTCAGTACCCTCCATCATTGTGACTCAGTATCCTCGGCCAATGTGACTCATTGCCCTCGGTCAGTGTGACTCAGTACCCCTGGTCATTGTGACTCAGTACCCTCGGTCATTGTCACTCAGTACCCCCGTTCAGTGTGCCTCGGTAACC
The DNA here is from genome assembly GCF_044704955.1 of Pristiophorus japonicus. Lineage (NCBI taxonomy): Eukaryota > Metazoa > Chordata > Chondrichthyes > Pristiophoridae > Pristiophorus > Pristiophorus japonicus. Next base: position 96,996,481 of record NC_091994.1, read on the forward strand.
CCGGTCAGTGTGACTCAGTAACCTCGATCTGTGTGGTTCAGTACACCTGGTCAGTGTGACACAGTATCCCTGGTCAATGTGACTCAGTATCTCCGGTCAGTGTGACTCGGTAACCCCGGTCAGTGTGACTCAAAATCCCCGGTCGGTGTGACTCAGTTCCTGGTCAGTGTGACTCAGTGACCTTCGTCAATGTCGCTCAGTACCCCGGGTCAGTGTGACTCAGTATCCCCGGTCAGTATGACTCAGTACCATCGGTCAGTGTGACTCAGTATCCTGGTCAGTGTGACTCAGTACACATGGTCAGTGTGGCTCAGTATGCCCTGTCAGTGTGAATCAGCAACCCTGGTCAGTGTGACTCAGCACCCCCGTTCAATGTGACTCAGTATCTCCGGTCAGTGCAACTCAGTACCCCTGGCCAGTGTGATTCAGTACCCACATTGAGCGTGACTCAGTACACCTGTCCAATATGATTCAGTAGCCCAGGTCAGTGTGACTCAGTACCCTCGGTCAGTGTGACTCAGTACCCCCGGTCAGTGTGACGCAGTAATACCGGTCAGTGTGACTCAGTAACCTGGGACAGTGTGACTCAGTACCCTCGGTCAGTGTGACTCAGTATCCCCGGTCAAGGCGACTCAGTACCTCTGGCCAGTATGATTCAGTACTCCCATTCAGCGTAACTCAGTACACTTGGCCAATGTGATTCAGTACCCCCAGTCAGTGTGACTCAGTACCCCCGGTCAGTGCGACTCAGTAATCTTTGGCAGTGTGACTCAGAACCCTTGGTCAGTGTGACTCTGTATCCCCGGTCAGTGTGACTCAGTACCTTCGGTCAGTGTGACTCAGTACCCTCGGTCAGTGTGACTCAGTACCCTCGGTCAGTGTGACTCAGTATCCCCGGTCAATGTGACTCAGTACCTTTGCTCAGTGTGACTCAGTAACCTCGGTCAGTTTGACTCAGTACCCCCGGTCAGTGCGACTCAGTACACTGGCCAGTGTGATTCAGTAGCCACGGTCAGTGTGACTCAGTACCACTGGCCAATGTGATTCAGTAGCCCCGGTCAGTGTGACTCAGTAACTGGTCAGTGCGACTCAGTACCCCTGGCCAGTGTGATTCAGTAGCCCCGGTCAGTGTGACTCAGTACTCCCGGTCATTGTGACTCAGCTCCCCTGGCCAGTGTGACTCAGTAACTGGTCAGTGCGACTCAGTACCCCCGGTCAATGTGATTCAGTAGCCCCAGTCAGTGTGATTCAGTACCCTCCGTAAATGTGACTCAGTATCTCTTGTTAGTGTGACTCAGTACCCCCGGTCAGTGTGACTCAGTACGCCCGACCAGTGTGACACAGTTCCCGTGGTCAGTGTGACTCAGCACCCTCTGCCTCTGTGACTCAGTGACCACGGTCAGTATTAACTCAGTAGCGCCGGTCAGTGTAACTCAGTACCCCTGGCCAATGTCATTCAGTGACGCTGGTCACTGTGACTCAGTACCCCCAGTCAGTGTGACTCAGTATCTTCGGTCAGTGTGTCTCAATACCTCGGTCAGTGCGACTCAGTACGTGGTCAGTGTGACTCAGTATCCCGGCCAGTGTAACTCGGTACCCCCAGCCAGTGTGACTCAGTATATCCGGTCAGTGTGACTCAGTAACCCCGGTCAGTGTGACTCAATAACCCCAGTCAGTGTGACTCAGTATCCCTGGTCAGTGTGACTCACTACCTTCGGTCAGTGTGACTCAGTAACCCCGGTCAGTGTGACTCAGTAACCCCGGTCAGCGTGACTCAGTACCCGGGTCAGTGTGACTCAGTACCCCAATTCAGCGTGACTCAGTACACCTGGCCAATGTGATTCAGTAGCCCCGGTCAGTGTGACGCAGTATCCACGGTCAGTGTGACTCAGTAACCTCGGACAGTGTGACTCAGTACCCTCGGTCAGTGTGACTCAGTAACCTTGGTCAGTGTGACTCAGTTACCCCGGTCAGTGTGACTCAGTAACCTTGGACAGTGTGATTAAGTATCCTCGGTTAGTGTGACTCAGTATCCCTGGTTAGTGTGACTCAGTACCTTCGGTCAGTGTGACTCAGTAACCTCGGCCACTTTGACTCAGTACCCCGGTCAGTGTGACTCAGTACCCCCGGTCATGCGACTCAGTACCCCAATTTAGCGTGACTCAGTACACCTGGCCAATGTGATTCAGTAGCCCCGGTCAGTGTGACTCAGTACCCCCAGTCAGTGTGACGCAGTATCCACGGTCAGTGAGACTCAGTAACACCGGTCATTGTGACTCAGTACCCTCCATCATTGTGACTCAGTATCCTCGGCCAATGTGACTCATTGCCCTCGGTCATTGTCACTCAGTACCCCCGTTCAGTGTGCCTCGGTAACCCCGGTCAGTGTGACTCAGTAACCTCGATCTGTGTGGTTCAGTACACCTGGTCAGTGTGACACAGTATCCCTGGTCAATGTGACTCAGTATCTCCGGTCAGTGTGACTCGGTAACCCCGGTCAGTGTGACTCAAAATCCCCGGTCGGTGTGACTCAGTTCCTGGTCAGTGTGACTCAGTGACCTTCGTCAATGTCGCTCAGTACCCCGGGTTAGTGTGACTCAGTATCCCCGGTCAGTATGACTCAGTACCATCGGTCAGTGTGACTCAGTATCCTGGTCAGTGTGACTCAGTACACATGGTCAGTGTGGCTCAGTATGCCCTGTCAGTGTGAATCAGCAACCTTGGTCAGTGTGACTCAGCACCCCCGTTCAATGTGACTCAGTATCTCCGGTCAGTGCAACTCAGTACCCCTGGCCAGTGTGATTCAGTACCCACATTGAGCGTGACTCAGTACACCTGTCCAATATGATTCAGTAGCCCAGGTCAGTGTGACTCAGTACCCTCGGTCAGTGTGACTCAGTACCCCCGGTCAGTGTGACGCAGTAATACCGGTCAGTGTGACTCAGTAACCTGGGACAGTGTGACTCAGTACCCTCGGTCAGTGTGACTCAGTATCCCCGGTCAGTGCGACTCAGTACCTCTGGCCAGTATGATTCAGTACTCCCATTCAGCGTAACTCAGTACACTTGGCCAATGTGATTCAGTACCCCCGGTCAGTGTGACTCAGTACCCCCGGTCAGTGTGACTCAGTAATCTTTGGCAGTGTGACTCAGAACCCTTGGTCAGTGTGACTCTGTATCCCCGGTCAGTGTGACTCAGTACCTTCGGTCAGTGTGACTCAGTACCCTCGGTCAGTGTGACTCAGTATCCCCGGTCAGTGTGACTCAGTACCTTTGCTCAGTGTGACTCAGTAACCTCGGTCAGTTTGACTCAGTACCCCCGGTCAGTGCGACTCAGTACACTGGCCAGTGTGATTCAGTAGCCACGGTCAGTGTGACTCAGTACCACTGGCCAATGTGATTCAGTAGCCCCGGTCAGTGTGACTCAGTAACTGGTCAGTGCGACTCAGTACCCCTGGCCAGTGTGATTCAGTAGCCCCGGTCAGTGTGACTCAGTACTCCCGGTCATTGTGACTCAGCTCCCCTGGCCAGTGTGACTCAGTAACTGGTCAGTGCGACTCAGTACCCCCGGTCAATGTGATTCAGTAGCCCCGGTCAGTGTGATTCAGTACCCTCCGTAAATGTGACTCAGTATCTCTTGTTAGTGTGACTCAGTACCCCCGGTCAGTGTGACTCAGTACGCCCGACCAGTGTGACACAGTTCCCGTGGTCAGTGTGACTCAGCACCCTCTGCCTCTGTGACTCAGTGACCACGGTCAGTATTAACTCAGTAGCGCCGGTCAGTGTAACTCAGTACCCCCAGCCAATGTCATTCAGTGACGCTGGTCACTGTGACTCAGTACCCCCAGTCAGTGTGACTCAGTATCTTCGGTCAGTGTGTCTCAATACCTCGGTCAGTGCGACTCAGTACGTGGTCAGTGTGACTCAGTATCCCGGCCAGTGTAACTCGGTACCCCCAGCCAGTGTGACTCAGTATATCCGGTCAGTGTGACTCAGTAACCCCGGTCAGTGTGACTCAATAACCCCAGTCAGTGTGACTCAGTATCCCTGGTCAGTGTGACTCAGTACCTTCGGTCAGTGTGACTCAGTAACCCCGGTCAGTGTGACTCAGTAACCCCGGTCAGCGTGACTCAGTACCCGGGTCAGTGTGACTCAGTATCCCAATTCAGCGTGACTCAGTACACCTGGCCAATGTGATTCAGTAGCCCCGGTCAGTGTGACGCAGTATCCACGGTCAGTGTGACTCAGTGACCTCGGACAGTGTGACTCAGTACCTTCGGTCAGTGTGACTCAGTAACCTTGGTCAGTTTGACTCAGTACCACGGTCAGTGTGACTCAGTACCATCTGTCAATGCGACTCAGTACCCCTGGCCAGTGTGACTCAGTACCCCCGGTCAGTGTGACTCACTAACCTTGGACAGTGTGACTAAGTATCCTCGGTTAGTGTGACTCAGTATCCCTGGTCAGTGTGACTCAGTACCTTCGGTCAGTGTGACTCAGTAACCTCGATCTGTGTGGTTCAGTACACCTGGTCAGTGTGACACAGTATCCCTGGTCAATGTGACTCAGTATCTCCGGTCAGTGTGACTCGGTAACCCCGGTCAGTGTGACTCAAAATCCCCGGTCGGTGTGACTCAGTTCCTGGTCAGTGTGACTCAGTGACCTTCGTCAGTGTCGCTCAGTACCCCGGGTCAGTGTGACTCAGTATCCACGGTCAGTATGACTCAGTACCATCGGTCAGTGTGACTCAGTATCCTGGTCAGTGTGACTCAGTACACATGGTCAGTGTGAATCAGCAACCCTGGTCAGTGTGACTCAGCACCCCCATTCAATGTGACTCAGTATCTCCGGTCAGTGCAACTCAGTACCCCTGGCCAGTGTGATTCAGTACCCACATTGAGCGTGACTCAGTACACCTGTCCAATATGATTCAGTAGCCCAGGTCAGTGTGACTCAATACCCTCGGTCAGTGTGACTCAGTACCCCCCGGTCAGTGTGACGCAGTAATACCGGTCAGTGTGACTCAGTAACCTGGGACAGTGTGACTCAGTACCCTCGGTCAGTGTGACTCAGTATCCCCGGTCAGTGCGACTCAGTACCTCTGGCCAGTATGATTCAGTACTCCCATTCAGCGTAACTCAGTACACTTGGCCAATGTGATTCAGTACCCCCGGTCAGTGTGACTCAGTACCCCCGGTCAGTGCGACTCAGTAATCTTTGGCAGTGTGACTCAGAACCCTTGGTCAGTGTGACTCTGTATCCCCGGTCAGTGTGACTCAGTATCCCCGGTCAGTGCGACTCAGTACCTCTGGCCAGTATGATTCAGTACTCCCATTCAGCGTAACTCAGTACACTTGGCCAATGTGATTCAGTACCCCCGGTCAGTGTGACTCAGTACCCCCGGTCAGTGCGACTCAGTCATCTTTGGCAGTGTGACTCAGAACCCTTGGTCAGTGTGACTCTGTATCCCCGGTCAGTGTGACTCAGTACCTTCGGTCAGTGTGACTCAGTACCCTCGGTCAGTGTGACTCAGTACCCTCGGTCAGTGTGACTCAGTATCCCCGGTCAGTGTGACTCAGTACCTTTGCTCAGTGTGACTCAGTAACCTCGGTCAGTTTGACTCAGTACCCCTGGTCAGTGCGACTCAGTACCCCTGGCCAATGTGATTCAGTAGCCCCGGTCAGTGTGACTCAACATCCCGGTCAGAGTGACTCAGTATTCGGCCAGTGTAATTCAGTACCCCCAGCCAGTGTGACTCAGTAACCCCGGTCAGTGTGACTCAGTACCCCGGTCAGTGTGACTCAGCACCCTCCGTCAGTGTGACTCAGTATCCCCGGTCAGTGTGACTCAGTACCCCGACCAGTGTGATACAGTTCCCGCGGTCAGTGTGTCTCAGCACCCTCATTCAGCGTGACTCAGTACACCTGGCCAATGTGATTCAGTACCCCCGGTCAGTGTGACTCAGTATCCCCGATCAGTGTGACTCAATACCCCGGTCAGAGTGACTCAGTATTTGGCCAGTGTAACTCAGTACCCCCAGCCAGTGTGACGCAGTAACACCGGTCAGTGTGACGCAGTAACACCGGTCAGTGTGACACAGCACCTCCGGTCATTGTGTCTCAGTACCCTGGTCAGTGTGACTCAGAATCCCAGTCAGTGTGACTCACTATCCCCGGTCAATTTGACTCAGTATCTCCGGTCAGTGTGACTCAGTAACCTCGGTCAGTGTGGCTCAGTACCCCCGGTCAGTGTGACTCAGTGACCTCAGTCAGTGTGACTCAGTACCCCTTGTCATTGTGATTCAGTAGCCTCGGTCAGTGTGCCTCGGTAACCCCGGTCAGTGTTGTCATGTATTCAACTACCACTGTAACCCATGTATCAGTTGTACACCTTGAGAACATTGACCACAAGGGGGTGAACTTGTGGGAGACACTTCTAACCTGGACTTTCAGGGATAAAATGGAAGCTCCACCCACCTTCATCACTTGAGGCCTTGGTAATAAAGGTAACTGGTCACAGAGTGACCTTCTCTCAAGTATGGGCCTCGTGTGCATTTATACTGTATAGTAAGGACATATCAAGTGTGACTCAGTAACCCCGGTCAGTGTGACTCAGTACCCTCGGTCAGTGTGACTCAGTACCGCGGTCAGTGTGACTCAGTACCCCGGTCAGTGTGACTCAGTACGTAGTCAGTGTGGCTCAGTACCCCGGTCAGTATGACTCAGTACGTAGTCAGTGTGGCTCAGTACTCCCGGTCAGTGTGACTCGGTGACCTCCGTCAGTGTGGCTCAGTACCCCCGGTCAGTGTGACTCAGTACCGTTGGTCAGTATGACTCAGTACCCCTGGTCAGTGTGACGCATTAACACTGGTCAGTGTGACTCAGTACCCTCCTTCAGTGTGATTCAGTAACCTCGGTCAGCTAGACTCAGTACCCCGGTCAGTGTGACTCAGTAACCTCGGTCAATGTGACTCAGTACACCCGGTCACAATGACTCAGTACACCCAGTCACAGTGACTCAGTACCATCAGCCAGTATGACTCAGTACCACTCGGTCACTGTGATTCAGTAACCCCGGTCAGTGTGACTCAGCAACCTCGGTCATTGTGACTCCGTACCCGTAGTAACTGTGACTCTGTACACCCGGTCAGTGTGACTCAGCACCTCCGGTCACTGTCACTTATCACCCCTGGTCAGTGTGACTCAGCACCTCCGGTCACTGTCACTTAGCACCCCCGGTCAGTGTGACTCAGTAGCCCCGGTCAGTGTGACACAGTTGCCCCGGTCAGTGTGACTCAGCACCCTCGGTCTCTGTGACTTAGTACCCTTGGTCAATGTGACTCAATACATGGTCATTGTGACTCAGTACCCCCGGTCAGTGTGAATCTGTACACACAGTCAGTGTGGCTCAGTACCCCTGGCCATTATGATTCAGTCGCCCCGGTCACTGTAACTCAGTACCTCCGGTCAGTGTGACTCAGTACCCCCGGTCAATGTGAATCAGTATCCCCAGTCAGTGTGACGCAGCATCTCCGGTCAGTTTGACTCCGTATCCCTGGTCAGTGTGACTCCGTACCCCAGACCGTGTGACTCAGTATGTAGTCATTGTGGCTCAGTAACCTCGGTCACTGTGGCTCAATATCCCCGGTCAGAGTGAATTAGTACGTGTTAAGAGTGACTCAGTATCCCGGTCAGTGTGACTCAGTATCCCCAGTCAGTGTGACTCAGTAACCCCGGTTTGTGTGACTCAGTAACCCCGGTCAGTGTGACTCAGTACCTCCGGTCAATGTGACTCAGTAACCCCGGTCAGTGTGACTCATTACCCTCCGTCTGTGTGACTCATTACCCTCCGTCAGTGTGACTCATTACCCTCCGTCAGTGTGACTCAGTACCCTCGGTCAGTGTGCCTCAGTACCCCGGTCAGTGTGACTCAGTACCCTCCATCAGTGTGATTCAGTATCCTCGGTCAGTGTGACTCAGTACCCCTGGTCATTGTGACTCAGTACCCTCGGTCATTGTGACTCAGTACCCGTGGTCAGTGTGACTCGGTAACCCCGGTCAATGTGATTCAGTACCCCAGTCAGTGTGACTCAGTACGTGGTCAGTGTAACTCAGTAACCTCGGTCAGTGTGGCTCAGTACCCCCGTTCAGTGTGACTAAGTACCCCCGGTCAGTGTGACTCAGTGCCCTCGGTCAGTGTGTCTCAGTACCCCGGTCAGTGTGACTCAGTACCTCCCGTCAGTGTGGCTCAGTACCCCCGACCAATATGACCCATTGCCCTCTGTCAGAATGACTAAGTAACCCGGGTCATTGAGACTCACTACGTGAGGTTATCCACTTTGGTTGTAAAAACAGAGAGACAGACTATTATCTGAATGGTGACAGATTAGGAAAAGGGGAGGTGCAACGAGACCTGGGTGTCATGGGACATCAGTCATTGAAGGTTGGCATGCAGGTACAACAGGCGGTTAAGAAGGCAAATGGCATGTTGGCCTTCATAGCGAGGGAATTCGAGTACAGGGGCAGGGATGTGTTACTACAGTTGTACAGGGCCTTGGTGAGGCCACACCTGGAGTATTGTGTACATTTTTGGTCTCCTAACTTGAGTAAGGACATTTTTGGTATTGAGGGAGTGCAGCGAAGGTTCACCAGACTGTTTCCCGGGATGGCGGGACTGACATATCAAGAAAGACTGGATTAACTGGGCTTGTATTCACTGGAGTTCAGAAGAATGAGAGGGGATCTCATAGAAACGTTTAAAATTCTGACGGGTTTAGACAGGTTAGATGCAGGAAGAATGTTCCCAATGTTGGGGAAATCCAGAACCAGGGGTCACAGTCTAAGGATAAGGGGTAAGCCATTTAGGACCAAGATGAGGAAAAATTCTTCACCCAGAGAGTGGTGAACTTGTGGAATTCTCTACCACAGAAAGTTGTTGAGGCCAATTCACTAAATATATTCAAAAAGGAGTTAGATGAAGTCCTTACTACTAGGGGAATCAAGGGGTATGGTGAGAAAGCAGGAATGGGGTACTGAAGTTGCATGTTCAGCCATGAACTCATTGAATGGCGGTGCAGGCTAGAAGGGCCGAATGGCCTACTCCTGCACATATTTTCTATGTTTCTATGTTTCTATGTTTCAGTACCCCTGGTCATTGTGACTCAGGACCCTCGGTCATCGTCGCTCAGTAACCCCAATCAGTGTGACTCAGTACCCCGGGTCAGTGTGACTCAGTGAACCCGGTTAGTGTGACTCAGCAACCTCGGTCATTGTGACTCAGTACCCGTAGTTAGTGTGACTCTGTACACCTGGTCAGTGTGACTCAGCACCTCCGGTCAGTGTGACTCAGCACCTCCGGTCAGTGTCACTTAGCACCCCGGGTCAGTGTCACTTAGCACCCCCGGTCAGTGTGTCTCAGTACCCCGAGCCAGTGTGACTCAGTAGCCCCAGTCAGTGTGACTCAGTAACTGGTCAGTGTGACTCAGTACCACTGGCCAGTGTGATTCAGTAGCCCCGTTCAGTGTGACTCTGTAACCTCCGTCAGTGACTCCGTAGCCCCGATCAGTGTGACTCAGTACCCCAGTCAGTGTGACTCACTATCCCCGGTCAGTTTGACTCAGTATCCCTGGTCACTGTGACTCAGTACGCCAGACAATGTGACTCACTATCCACAGTCAGTGTGACTCAGTATCCCTGGTCAGTGTGACTCAGTAACCCGGGTCAGTATGACTCAGTACCCCCGGTCAGTGTGACTCAGCATCCTCGGTCTCTGTGACTCAGCACCCTCGATCAATGTGACTCAATACGTGGTCATTGTGATTCACTAGCCCCGGTCAGTGTAACTCAGTATCCCCGGTCAGTGCGACTCAGTACCCTCAGTCTGTTGACGCAGTAACACCGGTCAGTGTGACTCAGTACCCTCGGTCAGTGTGACTCAGTACCCCGGTCAGTGTGACTCAGTAACCCCGGTCTGTGTGTCTCATTGCCCCTGGTCTGTGTGACTCAGTACCCCCGGTCAGTTTGACTCAGTACCCCTGGTCAGCATGACGCAGAACTCCCGGTCAGTGTGACTCAGTACCCTCGGTCAGTGAGACTCAGTAACACCGGTCAGTGTGACTCAGTACCCTCCATCATTGTGACTCAGTATCCTCGGCCAATGTGACTCATTGCCCTCGGTCAGTGTGACTCAGTACCCCTGGTCATTGTGACTCAGTACCCTCGGTCATTGTCACTCAGTACCCCCGTTCAGTGTGCCTCGGTAACCCCGGTCAGTGTGACTCAGTAACCTCGATCTGTGTGGTTCAGTACACCTGGTCAGTGTGACACAGTATCCCTGGTCAATGTGACTCAGTATCTCCGGTCAGTGTGACTCGGTAACCCCGGTCAGTGTGACTCAAAATCCCCGGTCGGTGTGACTCAGTTCCTGGTCAGTGTGACTCAGTGACCTTCGTCAATGTCGCTCAGTACCCCGGGTCAGTGTGACTCAGTATCCCCGGTCAGTATGACTCAGTACCATCGGTCAGTGTGACTCAGTATCCTGGTCAGTGTGACTCAGTACACATGGTCAGTGTGGCTCAGTATGCCCTGTCAGTGTGAATCAGCAACCCTGGTCAGTGTGACTCAGCACCCCCGTTCAATGTGACTCAGTATCTCCGGTCAGTGCAACTCAGTACCCCTGGCCAGTGTGATTCAGTACCCACATTGAGCGTGACTCAGTACACCTGTCCAATATGATTCAGTAGCCCAGGTCAGTGTGACTCAGTACCCTCGGTCAGTGTGACTCAGTACCCCCGGTCAGTGTGACGCAGTAATACCGGTCAGTGTGACTCAGTAACCTGGGACAGTGTGACTCAGTACCCTCGGTCAGTGTGACTCAGTATCCCCGGTCAAGGCGACTCAGTACCTCTGGCCAGTATGATTCAGTACTCCCATTCAGCGTAACTCAGTACACTTGGCCAATGTGATTCAGTACCCCCAGTCAGTGTGACTCAGTACCCCCGGTCAGTGCGACTCAGTAATCTTTGGCAGTGTGACTCAGAACCCTTGGTCAGTGTGACTCTGTATCCCCGGTCAGTGTGACTCAGTACCTTCGGTCAGTGTGACTCAGTACCCTCGGTCAGTGTGACTCAGTACCCTCGGTCAGTGTGACTCAGTATCCCCGGTCAATGTGACTCAGTACCTTTGCTCAGTGTGACTCAGTAACCTCGGTCAGTTTGACTCAGTACCCCCGGTCAGTGCGACTCAGTACACTGGCCAGTGTGATTCAGTAGCCACGGTCAGTGTGACTCAGTACCACTGGCCAATGTGATTCAGTAGCCCCGGTCAGTGTGACTCAGTAACTGGTCAGTGCGACTCAGTACCCCTGGCCAGTGTGATTCAGTAGCCCCGGTCAGTGTGACTCAGTACTCCCGGTCATTGTGACTCAGCTCCCCTGGCCAGTGTGACTCAGTAACTGGTCAGTGCGACTCAGTACCCCCGGTCAATGTGATTCAGTAGCCCCAGTCAGTGTGATTCAGTACCCTCCGTAAATGTGACTCAGTATCTCTTGTTAGTGTGACTCAGTACCCCCGGTCAGTGTGACTCAGTACGCCCGACCAGTGTGACACAGTTCCCGTGGTCAGTGTGACTCAGCACCCTCTGCCTCTGTGACTCAGTGACCACGGTCAGTATTAACTCAGTAGCGCCGGTCAGTGTAACTCAGTACCCCTGGCCAATGTCATTCAGTGACGCTGGTCACTGTGACTCAGTACCCCCAGTCAGTGTGACTCAGTATCTTCGGTCAGTGTGTCTCAATACCTCGGTCAGTGCGACTCAGTACGTGGTCAGTGTGACTCAGTATCCCGGCCAGTGTAACTCGGTACCCCCAGCCAGTGTGACTCAGTATATCCGGTCAGTGTGACTCAGTAACCCCGGTCAGTGTGACTCAATAACCCCAGTCAGTGTGACTCAGTATCCCTGGTCAGTGTGACTCACTACCTTCGGTCAGTGTGACTCAGTAACCCCGGTCAGTGTGACTCAGTAACCCCGGTCAGCGTGACTCAGTACCCGGGTCAGTGTGACTCAGTACCCCAATTCAGCGTGACTCAGTACACCTGGCCAATGTGATTCAGTAGCCCCGGTCAGTGTGACGCAGTATCCACGGTCAGTGTGACTCAGTAACCTCGGACAGTGTGACTCAGTACCCTCGGTCAGTGTGACTCAGTAACCTTGGTCAGTGTGACTCAGTTACCCCGGTCAGTGTGACTCAGTAACCTTGGACAGTGTGATTAAGTATCCTCGGTTAGTGTGACTCAGTATCCCTGGTTAGTGTGACTCAGTACCTTCGGTCAGTGTGACTCAGTAACCTCGGCCACTTTGACTCAGTACCCCGGTCAGTGTGACTCAGTACCCCCGGTCATGCGACTCAGTACCCCAATTTAGCGTGACTCAGTACACCTGGCCAATGTGATTCAGTAGCCCCGGTCAGTGTGACTCAGTACCCCCAGTCAGTGTGACGCAGTATCCACGGTCAGTGAGACTCAGTAACACCGGTCATTGTGACTCAGTACCCTCCATCATTGTGACTCAGTATCCTCGGCCAATGTGACTCATTGCCCTCGGTCATTGTCACTCAGTACCCCCGTTCAGTGTGCCTCGGTAACCCCGGTCAGTGTGACTCAGTAACCTCGATCTGTGTGGTTCAGTACACCTGGTCAGTGTGACACAGTATCCCTGGTCAATGTGACTCAGTATCTCCGGTCAGTGTGACTCGGTAACCCCGGTCAGTGTGACTCAAAATCCCCGGTCGGTGTGACTCAGTTCCTGGTCAGTGTGACTCAGTGACCTTCGTCAATGTCGCTCAGTACCCCGGGTTAGTGTGACTCAGTATCCCCGGTCAGTATGACTCAGTACCATCGGTCAGTGTGACTCAGTATCCTCGTCAGTGTGACTCAGTACACATGGTCAGTGTGGCTCAGTATGCCCTGTCAGTGTGAATCAGCAACCTTGGTCAGTGTGACTCAGCACCCCCGTTCAATGTGACTCAGTATCTCCGGTCAGTGCAACTCAGTACCCCTGGCCAGTGTGATTCAGTACCCACATTGAGCGTGACTCAGTACACCTGTCCAATATGATACAGTTCCCGCGGTCAGTGTGTCTCAGCACCCTCATTCAGCGTGACTCAGTACACCTGGCCAATGTGATTCAGTACCCCCGGTCAGTGTGACTCAGTATCCCCGATCAGTGTGACTCAATACCCCGGTCAGAGTGACTCAGTATTTGGCCAGTGTAACTCAGTACCCCCAGCCAGTGTGACGCAGTAACACCGGTCAGTGTGACGCAGTAACACCGGTCAGTGTGACACAGCACCTCCGGTCATTGTGTCTCAGTACCCTGGTCAGTGTGACTCAGAATCCCAGTCAGTGTGACTCACTATCCCCGGTCAATTTGACTCAGTATCTCCGGTCAGTGTGACTCAGTAAGCTCGGTCAGTGTGGCTCAGTACCCCCGGTCAGTGTGACTCAGTGACCTCAGTCAGTGTGACTCAGTACCCCTTGTCATTGTGATTCAGTAGCCTCGGTCAGTGTGCCTCGGTAACCCCGGTCAGTGTTGTCATGTATTCAACTACCACTGTAACCCATGTATCAGTTGTACACCTTGAGAACATTGACCACAAGGGGGTGAACTTGTGGGAGACACTTCTAACCTGGACTTTCAGGGATAAAATGGAAGCTCCACCCACCTTCATCACTTGAGGCCTTGGTAATAAAGGTAACTGGTCACAGAGTGACCTTCTCTCAAGTATGGGCCTCGTGTGCATTTATACTGTATAGTAAGGACATATCAAGTGTGACTCAGTAACCCCGGTCAGTGTGACTCAGTACCCTCGGTCAGTGTGACTCAGTACCGCGGTCAGTGTGACTCAGTACCCCGGTCAGTGTGACTCAGTACGTAGTCAGTGTGGCTCAGTACCCCGGTCAGTATGACTCAGTACGTAGTCAGTGTGGCTCAGTACTCCCGGTCAGTGTGACTCGGTGACCTCCGTCAGTGTGGCTCAGTACCCCCGGTCAGTGTGACTCAGTACCGTTGGTCAGTATGACTCAGTACCCCTGGTCAGTGTGACGCATTAACACTGGTCAGTGTGACTCAGTACCCTCCTTCAGTGTGATTCAGTAACCTCGGTCAGCTAGACTCAGTACCCCGGTCAGTGTGACTCAGTAACCTCGGTCAATGTGACTCAGTACACCCGGTCACAATGACTCAGTACACCCAGTCACAGTGACTCAGTACCATCAGCCAGTATGACTCAGTACCACTCGGTCACTGTGATTCAGTAACCCCGGTCAGTGTGACTCAGCAACCTCGGTCATTGTGACTCCGTACCCGTAGTAACTGTGACTCTGTACACCCGGTCAGTGTGACTCAGCACCTCCGGTCACTGTCACTTATCACCCCTGGTCAGTGTGACTCAGCACCTCCGGTCACTGTCACTTAGCACCCCCGGTCAGTGTGACTCAGTAGCCCCGGTCAGTGTGACACAGTTGCCCCGGTCAGTGTGACTCAGCACCCTCGGTCTCTGTGACTTAGTACCCTTGGTCAATGTGACTCAATACATGGTCATTGTGACTCAGTACCCCCGGTCAGTGTGAATCTGTACACACAGTCAGTGTGGCTCAGTACCCCTGGCCATTATGATTCAGTCGCCCCGGTCACTGTAACTCAGTACCTCCGGTCAGTGTGACTCAGTACCCCCGGTCAATGTGAATCAGTACCCCCAGTCAGTGTGACGCAGCATCTCCGGTCAGTTTAACTCCGTATCCCTGGTCAGTGTGACTCCGTACCCCAGACCGTGTGACTCAGTATGTAGTCATTGTGGCTCAGTAACCTCGGTCACTGTGGCTCAATATCCCCGGTCAGAGTGAATTAGTACGTGTTAAGAGTGACTCAGTATCCCGGTCAGTGTGACTCAGTATCCCCAGTCAGTGTGACTCAGTAACCCCGGTTTGTGTGACTCAGTAACCCCGGTCAGTGTGACTCAGTACCTCCGGTCAATGTGACTCAGTAACCCCGGTCAGTGTGACTCATTACCCTCCGTCTGTGTGACTCATTACCCTCCGTCAGTGTGACTCATTACCCTCCGTCAGTGTGACTCAGTACCCTCGGTCAGTGTGCCTCAGTACCCCGGTCAGTGTGACTCAGTACCCTCCATCAGTGTGATTCAGTATCCTCGGTCAGTGTGACTCAGTACCCCTGGTCATTGTGACTCAGTACCCTCGGTCATTGTGACTCAGTACCCGTGGTCAGTGTGACTCGGTAACCCCGGTCAATGTGATTCAGTACCCCAGTCAGTGTGACTCAGTACGTGGTCAGTGTAACTCAGTAACCTCGGTCAGTGTGGCTCAGTACCCCCGTTCAGTGTGACTAAGTACCCCCGGTCAGTGTGACTCAGTGCCCTCGGTCAGTGTGTCTCAGTACCCCGGTCAGTGTGACTCAGTACCTCCCGTCAGTGTGGCTCAGTACCCCCGACCAATATGACCCATTGCCCTCTGTCAGAATGACTAAGTAACCCGGGTCATTGAGACTCACTACGTGAGGTTATCCACTTTGGTTGTAAAAACAGAGAGACAGACTATTATCTGAATGGTGACAGATTAGGAAAAGGGGAGGTGCAACGAGACCTGGGTGTCATGGGACATCAGTCATTGAAGGTTGGCATGCAGGTACAACAGGCGGTTAAGAAGGCAAATGGCATGTTGGCCTTCATAGCGAGGGAATTCGAGTACAGGGGCAGGGATGTGTTACTACAGTTGTACAGGGCCTTGGTGAGGCCACACCTGGAGTATTGTGTACATTTTTGGTCTCCTAACTTGAGTAAGGACATTTTTGGTATTGAGGGAGTGCAGCGAAGGTTCACCAGACTGTTTCCCGGGATGGCGGGACTGACATATCAAGAAAGACTGGATTAACTGGGCTTGTATTCACTGGAGTTCAGAAGAATGAGAGGGGATCTCATAGAAACGTTTAAAATTCTGACGGGTTTAGACAGGTTAGATGCAGGAAGAATGTTCCCAATGTTGGGGAAATCCAGAACCAGGGGTCACAGTCTAAGGATAAGGGGTAAGCCATTTAGGACCAAGATGAGGAAAAATTCTTCACCCAGAGAGTGGTGAACTTGTGGAATTCTCTACCACAGAAAGTTGTTGAGGCCAATTCACTAAATATATTCAAAAAGGAGTTAGATGAAGTCCTTACTACTAGGGGAATCAAGGGGTATGGTGAGAAAGCAGGAATGGGGTACTGAAGTTGCATGTTCAGCCATGAACTCATTGAATGGCGGTGCAGGCTAGAAGGGCCGAATGGCCTACTCCTGCACATATTTTCTATGTTTCTATGTTTCTATGTTTCAGTACCCCTGGTCATTGTGACTCAGGACCCTCGGTCATCGTCGCTCAGTAACCCCAATCAGTGTGACTCAGTACCCCGGGTCAGTGTGACTCAGTGAACCCGGTTAGTGTGACTCAGCAACCTCGGTCATTGTGACTCAGTACCCGTAGTTAGTGTGACTCTGTACACCTGGTCAGTGTGACTCAGCACCTCCGGTCAGTGTGACTCAGCACCTCCGGTCAGTGTCACTTAGCACCCCGGGTCAGTGTCACTTAGCACCCCCGGTCAGTGTGTCTCAGTACCCCGAGCCAGTGTGACTCAGTAGCCCCAGTCAGTGTGACTCAGTAACTGGTCAGTGTGACTCAGTACCACTGGCCAGTGTGATTCAGTAGCCCCGTTCAGTGTGACTCTGTAACCTCCGTCAGTGACTCCGTAGCCCCGATCAGTGTGACTCAGTACCCCAGTCAGTGTGACTCACTATCCCCGGTCAGTTTGACTCAGTATCCCTGGTCACTGTGACTCAGTACGCCAGACAATGTGACTCACTATCCACAGTCAGTGTGACTCAGTATCCCTGGTCAGTGTGACTCAGTAACCCGGGTCAGTATGACTCAGTACCCCCGGTCAGTGTGACTCAGCATCCTCGGTCTCTGTGACTCAGCACCCTCGATCAATGTGACTCAATACGTGGTCATTGTGATTCACTAGCCCCGGTCAGTGTAACTCAGTATCCCCGGTCAGTGCGACTCAGTACCCTCAGTCTGTTGACGCAGTAACACCGGTCAGTGTGACTCAGTACCCTCGGTCAGTGTGACTCAGTACCCCGGTCAGTGTGACTCAGTACCCTCCATCAGTGACTCGTGGGGTACCGCAGGGTTCTGTGCTGGGGCCCCAGCTGTTTACATTGTACATTAATGATTTAGACGAGGGAATTAAATGGAGTATCTCCAAATTTGCGGATGACACTAAGTTGGGTGGCAGTGTGAGCTGCGAGGAGGATGCTATGAGGCTGCAGATTCACTTGGATAGGTTAGGTGAGTGGGCAAATGCGTGGCAGATGAAGTATAATGTGGATAAATGTGAGGTTATCCACTTTGGTGGTAAAAACAGAGAGACAGACTATTATCTGAATGGTGACAGATTAGGAAAAGGGAAGGTGCAACGAGACCTGGGTGTCATGGTACATCAGTCATTGAAGATTGGCATGCAGGTACAGCAGGCGGTTAAGAAAGCAAATGGTATGTTGGCCTTCATAGCGAGGGGATTTGAGTACAGGGGCAGGGAGGTGTTGCTACAGTTGTACAGGGCCTTGGTGAGGCCACACCTGGAGTATTGTGTACATTTTTGGTCTCCTAACTTGAGGAAGGACATTCTTGCTATTGAGGGAGTGCAGCGAAGATTCACCAGACTGATTCCCGGGGTGGTGGGACTGACCTATCAAGAAAGACTGGATCAACTGGGCTTGTATTCACTGGAGTTCAGAAGAGTGAGAGGGGATCTCATAGAAACGTTTAAAATTCTGACGGGTTTGGACAGGTTGGATGCAGGAAGAATGTTCCCAATGTTGGGGAAGTCCAGAACCAGGGGTCACAGTCTAAGGATAAGGGGTAAGCCATTTAGGACCGAGATGAGGAGAAACTTCTTCACCCAGAGAGTGGTGAACCTGTGGAATTCTCTACCACAGAAAGTAGTTGAGGCCAATTCACTAAATATATTCAAAAGGGAGTTAGATGAAGTCCTTACTACTCGGGGGATCAAGGGGTATGGCGTGAAAGCAGGAAGGGGGTACTGAAGTTTCATGTTCAGCCATGAACTCATTGAATGGCGGTGCAGGCTAGAAGGGCTGAATGGCCTGCTCCTGCACCTATTTTCTATGTTTCTATGTTTCTATCAGTGTGACTCAGTATCCTCGCGAAGTGTGACTCAATAACCCCGGTCAGTGTCACTCAGTACCCCTGGTCAGTGTGACTCAGTAACCCAGGTCAGTAAGACTCAGTACGTGGTCAGTGTGACTCAGTACCCCCGGTCAGTGTTACTCAGCATCCTCGGTCTCTGTGACTCAGCACCCTCGATCAATGTGACTCAATACATGGTCATTGTGATTCACTAGTCCCGGTCAGTATAACTTACTATCCCCGGTCAGTGTGACTCAGTACCCTCGGTCATCGTCGCTCAGTACCCCCAGTCAGTGCAACTCAGTGCCCCCATTGAGCATAACTCAGTACACCTGGCCAATGTGACTCAGTATCCCCGGTCAGTGTGACTCAGTAACCCCAGTCAGTGTGACTCAGTATCCCCGGTTAGTGTGACTCAGTATCCCCAGTGACTGTGACTCAGTATCCCTGGTCAGTGTGACTCAGTACCTCGGTCAGTGTGGCTCAATACCCAGGGTCAGAGTGACTCAGTAATTTCGGTCAGTGAGGCTCAGTAACCCCAGTCAGTATGACTCAGTACTCCCGGTCAGTGTGACTCAGCATCCTCGATCTCTGTGACTCAGTACCCTCGGTCTGTTGACGCAGTAACACCGGTCAGTGTGACTCAGTATCCTCGGTCAGTGTGACTCAGTACCAACGGTCAGTGTGACTCAGTACCCTCCATCAGTGTGACTCAGTATCCTCGTGAAGTGTGACTCAGTAACCCCGGTCAGTGTAACTCAGTACCCTTGGTCAGTGTGACTCAGTAACCCAGGTCAATGAGACTCAGTAACCCAGGTCAGTGAGACTCAGTACGTGGTCAGTGTGACTCAGTACCCCCGGTCAGTGTAACTCAGTAACCCCAGTCAGTATGACTTAGTACACCCGGTCAGTGTGACTCAGCATCCTCAGTCTCTGTGACTCAGCACCCTTGATCAATGTGACTCAATACGTGGTCATTGTGATTCACTAGCGCCGGTCAGTGTAACTCAGTACCTCCAGTCAGTGTGACTCAGTATCATCAGTCTGTTGACGCAGTATCCTCGGTCAATGTGACTCAATATCCTCGGTCAGTGTGACTCAGTACCCTCGGTCTGTTGACGCAGTAACACTGGTCAGTGTGACTCAGTACCCTCCATCAATGTGACTCAGTACCCTCTATCAGTGTGACTCAGTATTCCCGGTTACTGTGACTCAGCAATCTCTGTCTATGTGACTCAGTAACCCCGGTCAGTGTGACTCAGTACCCTCCATCAGTGTGACTCAGTATCCTCGTGAAGTGTGACTCAGTAACCCTGGTCAGTGTGACTCAGTACCCCTGGTCAGTGTGACTCAGTAATCCAGGTCAGTGAGACTCAGTATGTGGTCAGTGTGACTCAGTACCCCCGGTCAGTGTAACTCAGTAACCCCAGTCAGTATGACTCAGTACCCCCGGTCAGTGTGACTCAGTATCCCCGGTCAGTGTGACTCAGTAACCCCGGTCAGTATGACTCAGTACCCCGGGTCAGTGTGACTCAGTAACCCCGGTCAGTGTGACTCAGTAACCCTGTAGTGTGACTCAGTACCCTTGGTCAGATTGACTCAGTATCCCGCATCCAGTGTGACTCAGTTCCCTCGGCCTGTGTGACTCAGTGCCCTCGGTCAATGATACTCAGTACACTTGGTCAATGTGACTCAGTACCCCCGTCAGTGTGACTCAGTACCCCCGTCAGTGTGACTCAGTACCCCCAGCAGTGTGACTCAGGAGCCCCCGGTCAGTGTGACTCAGGAGCTCCCGGTCAGTGTGACTCTCTACCCCAAGTCAGTGTGACTCAGTACCCCGGTCACTGTGACTCAGTACCCCCAGCAGTGTGACTCACTACCCACGTTCACTGTGTCTCAGTAACCCCGATCAGCTTGACTCAGAATCCCCGGTCAGTGTGACTCAGGAGCCCCCAGTCAGTGTGACTCACGAACCCAGTCAGTGTGACTCTGTAACCGGGATCAGCATGACTCAATAGGTGATCAGTATAACTCAGTAACCCCAGACAGTGTGACTCCGTAAACCTGGTCACTGTGACTCAGTACCCACGGTCAGTTTGACTCAGTATCGCGCAGCCAGTGTGACTCAGTACCCTCGGTCAGTGTGACTCAGACCCCCCGGTGACTGTGACTCAGTACCCCCGGACAGTGTGACTCAGTACCACCGGTCAGTGTGATGCAGTAACCCCGATTAGTGTGACTCTGTACGTGGTCAGTATAACTCAGTTCCCCCAGTCAGTGTGACTCAGTCTCCTCCGACAGTGTGTCTCAGTCCCCTTGGTCAGTGTGACTCAGTTACCCCGTGTGTGTGCCTCAGTCCCCCGGCCAGTGTGACTCAGTCCACCGGTCAGTGAGACTCAGTAACCCCAGTCAGTGTGACTCAGTACCCTCGGTCAGTGTGACTCAGTACCCCGGATCAGTGTGACTCAGTACGCTCGGTCAGTGTGACTCAGCATCCTCGGTCTCTGTGACTCAGCACCCTTGATCAATGTGACTCAATACGTGGTCATTGTGATTCACTAGCCCCGGTCAGTGTAACTCAGTAACCCCTCGGTCTGTTGACGCAGCAACACCGGTCAGTGTGACTCAGTATCCTCGGTCAGTGTGACTCAGTACCCTCCATCAATGTGACTCAGTATCCTCGCGAAGTGTGACTCAATAAACCCGGTCAGTGTCACTCAGTACCCCTGGTCAGTGTGACTCAGTAACCCAGGTCAGTAAGACTCAGTACGTGGTCAGTGTGACTCAGTACCCCCGGTCAGTGTAACTCAGTAACCCCAGTCAGTATGACTCAGTACCCCCGGTCAGTGTGACTCAGCATCCTCGGTCTCTGTGACTCAGCACCCTCGATCAATGTGACTCAATACGTGGTCATTGTGATTCACTAGCCCCGGTCAGTGTAACTTAGTATCCCGGCCAGTGTGACTCAGTATCATCAGTCTGTTGACGCAGTAACACCGGTCAGTGTGACTCAGTACCCTCGGTCAGTGTGACTCAGTACCCCCGGTCAGTGTGACGCAGTAACACCGGTCAGTGTGACTCAGTAACCTCAGACAGTGTGACTCAGTACCCTCGGTCAGTGTGACTCAGTATCCTCGGTCAGTTTGACTCAGTACCTTCGGTCAATGTGACTCAGTAACCTCGGTCAGTGTGACTCAGTACCCTCCATCAGTGTGACTCAGTATTCCCGGTTAGTGTGACTCAGCAATCTCCGTCAGTGTGACTCAGTATCCTCGGTCAGTGTGACTTAGTAACCCCGGTCAGTGTCAATCAATACCCCCGGTCAGTGTGACTCAGTACCCTCCATCATTGTGACTCAATATCCTCAGCCAACATGACTCACTGCCCTCGCTCAGTGTGACTCAGTACCCCTGGTCAGTGTGACTCAATACCCCTGGTGATTGTCACTCAGTACCCCCGGTCAGTGTGACTCAGTATCCCCCGTCAGTGTGACTCAAAATTCCCAGTCGGTGTGAATCAGTTCCCGGTCAGTTTGACTCAGTGACCTTCATCAGTGTCGCTCAGTACCCCCGGTCAGTGTGACTCAGTATCCTCGGTCAGTGTGACTCAGTACCATCGGTCCATGTGACTCAATAACCCGGTCATTGTGACTCAGTACGTCGTCAGTGTGACTCAGTATCCTGGTCAGTGTGACTCAGTACACACGGTCATTGTGGCTCAGTATGCCCTGTCAGTGTGACTCAGTACCCCGGGTCAGGGTGACGCAGTACCCCCGGTCAGTGTGACTCAGTACCCCCAGTCAATGTGACTCTGTCATGTATTCAACCAGCATTGTAACCCATGTATAATCTGACCGAAGTTGTACACTGTGAGAACAATGACCACTAGGTGGGAGACACTCCTAACCTGGACCTTCAGGTATAAAAGGGGAAGCTCCGCCCACCTTCATCACTTGAGTGCTAAGGAATAAAGGACAGATCACAGACTGACCTTCTCTCAAGCATGGGCCTCGTGTGCATTTATACTGTACAGTAAGGACATATCAATGGCGATGAGAAACTGGGATTTAAACCACACGAGCATGGCCACTAGCAGAACAGACGAGAGGTACTGTGTTAAGGAATGGTTGGGGCAGAGATTCAACATTGTTAAAGCAGCACACAGTTCTCCAGGCAGACAAGGGCAATCCGGCATGCCCCAACATGTAGTCGAACCCAGAGGGGGAGTTCGACAGAGACAATGGCAAGCTGAACGGCGATTCACGCCATTGCAAGGGACAATGCGGCCAGTAATGGGGCCATCAACACCTGTTAATGGCGCATTCAAGGACAGTCACAGGGGCAGTCAGGGACGATCGACTGGCAAGGTACCTTTTGTTTCAAACAGCAGCTCATGTTGGAGGCGTGGAGGCACACACTCAGCCGGAGTTTGCAGAGATGAGCAAAATACCTGCAGAAATTGCAGAAGTGAACGCTGGGGGAAATCGCTGGAAGCTGAAGTTCAGCGAGTTCATGTGGAGCACGTATACAGTTCATACACCAGGACGCCACCGATAATGATGAAAGTGCTCCTCAATGGCATCCCAGTATTAATGGAGCTAGACACGGGGGCCAGCCAGTCCCTGATGGGTATCAAACAGTTTGAAAAGGTGTGGGCGTCCAAGGCCAGGAGGCCAAAATTATCGCCGATTGATGCACAGCTACGAACTTACACAAAGCAGATCATTCCGGTGCTAGGCAGCACCACGGTAGTCGTGACCCACAAAGATTCGGAGAACAGGTTGCCACTCTGGATTGTCCCAGGGGACGGTCCCGCACTACTGGGGAGGAGTTGGCTTGCTGTCATGAACTGGAAATGGGGCGATGTCAATGCAATTTCCTCTGTGGAGCGAGTATCATGCTCACAGATCCTGGACAAATTTGACTGATTATTTCAACCCGGCATCGGCACTTTCCTGGGGGCCAAGGTAGTGATTCACATAAACCCGGACGCCGGGCCAGTACACCACAAGGCCAGAGCGGTGCCGTACGTGATGCGGGAAAAGATAGAATGCGAATTGGACCGCCTGCTGAGGGAAGGCATCATCTCGCCAGTCGAATTCAGTGACTGGGTGAGCCCGATCGTGCCGGTGCTCAAGGCGGATGGGTCGGTCAGGATATGTGGTGATTACAAGGCCACCATCAATCGGGTGTCACTCCAAGACCAGTACCCGCTACCGAGAGCGGAGGACCTCTTTGTGATGCTATCCGGTGGCAAACTTTTTTCAAAATTGGACCTGACCTCAGCTTACATGACCCAGGAGCTGGCGAGTGAGTCGAAGAAGCTGACCACCATCACGACACACAAGGGGTTGTTTGAGTACAACAGATGTCTGTTCGGGATTCGCTCGGCCGCTGCGATCTTCCAACAAAATATGGAAAGCCTCCTCAAGTCGATTCCAGGGATGGTGGTTTTTCAGGACGACATCCTCATCACGGGTTACGATACTGAAGAACACCTCCACAACCTGGAGGAGGTGCTACGCAGACTGTATCGGGTAGGGCTGCAACTGAAAAAGGCAAAGTGCGTCTTCCTAGCTCCAGAGGTAGAATTCCTGGGGATGAGGGTAGCAGCAGACGGGATCAGCCCTACTGCGTCCAAGATGGAAGCGATCCAGAGAGCACCCAGACCCCGTAACACGACGGAGCTGCGTTCGTTCTTGGGGCTCCTGAACTATTTTGGTAACTTTCTTACCAAATTGAGCACGCTGCTAGAGCCGCTACACGTGCTCCTACTCAAAGGTCGCGAATGGGTCTGGGGGACCGCCAGGAAAGGGCTTTTAATAGAGCACGCAATTTGTTATGTTCCAACACTCTGTTAACACTATACGACCCATGTAAGAAACTTGTGTTAACGTGCGATGCGTTGTCCTATGGTGTCGGGTGTGTGTTGCAGCATGTCAATGTCAAGGGTCAGTTACAGCCGGTAGCTTATGCCCCCAGGAGTCTGTCCCAGGCAGAAAGGGGTTACGGGATGGTAGAAAAGGAGGCACTCGCATGTGTAAATGCTTTAAAGAAAATGCACCAGTACCTGTTTGGCAGGAAATTTGAGCTGGAGACAGGTCACAAACCCCGAACGTCCCTTTTGGCCGACAACAAGGCCATAAATGCAAACACATCGGCCCGCATACTGAGGTGGGCACTCACGTTAGCTGCCGATGATGATACAATTCGACATAGACCGGGCACCAAAAACTGCGCCAATGCACTCAGCAGGCTCCCACTAGCCACCACTGAAGGGGCTACCGAGCATGCTGCTGAGATGGTCATGGCTGTTGAAGCTTTCGGAAGTGAAGGCTCACCCGTGACAGCCCGTCAGATTAAAGTCTGGACAAATAGAGACCCGCTATTGTCTCTAGTCAAGAAATGTGTCCTGAATGGGGACTGGGCAGCCATGTACAGGGCATGCCCTGAGGAATTTAAACCATTTCACAGGTGCAGGGATGAACTCTCGATTCAGGCCGATTGCCTACTGTGGGGAAACCGCATAGTCATGCCCCAGTTGGGCAGAGAGGTGTTCATCAGAGAACTCCACAATGAGCACCCGGGCATTGTCATGATAAAGGCAATTGCCAGGTCACACGTTTGGTGGCCAGGGATTGACGCAGATCTGGAACTTTGTGTTCGCAGGTGCAACACGTGTGCCCAGCTGGGCAATGCGCCCAGGGAAGCCCCCCTTAGCCCCTGGCCATGGCCCGCCAAGCCTTGGTCATGCATCCATGTGGACTACACAGATCCTTTCATGGGAAAAATGTTTTTGGTTGTAGTAGACGCCTACTCCAAATGGATCGAGTGTGTCATTTTAAATTCAAGCACAACATCTGCCACGGTAGAAAGTCGACGGGCAATGTTCGCCGCCCACGGTCTACCGGACATCTTGGTCAGCGACAATGCCCTGTGCTTCACAAGCACTGAATTCCAGGACTTCATGGCAGGCAATGGAATTAACCATGTCAGAACAGCACCGTTCAAGCCGGCCTCAAACGGCCAGGCAGAACGAGCAGTGCAGATAATCAAACAGGGGATGCTCAGAATCCAAGGGGGTTCCCTACAAACCCGCTTATCACGCCGCCTGTTGGCCAATAGATCCAGACCACACTCGCTCACAGGGGTTCCACCCGCAGAGCTGCTAATGAAAAGGACGCTCAAAACCCGGCTATCCCTTATACACCCCACCATGAAAGAAATTGTCGAGAGCAGGTGCCAGCCACAATATGACTACCATGACAGGAATGCGAGGGCGTGACGTATTGATGTAAATGATCCTGTTTTTGTCCTCAACTACGCTGCAGGGCCCAAATGGCTCGCAGGCACTGCGATTGCCAAAGAGGGAAATAGGATTCTGGTAGTTTAACTTACCAATGGACAAATTTGCTGCAAACACGTGGATCAAACAAAAAGGATGTTCAGCAACCCCATAGAAGAAGCAGAGGAAGAACACGATGTAGAGTTCACTCCACCACAGGTGACCGAACACCGGAACCGAAGGGAGGAGAGTCCAATCACTGTGGGCAGTCTGGATAGGCCTGAGGCACCGCAAACAGCAGACACTCAGGCCAGCGCCCAACAACTGGAGCCCCAACTCAGGCACTCTACAAGGGAGCATAAACCACCAGAGAGACTTAACCTGTGATCCCAATAAGACTTTGGGGCGAGGTGATATCGTGTATTCAACCAGCATTGTAACCCATGTACAATCTGACCTAAGTTGTACACTGTGAGAACAATGATCACTAGGTGGGTGGGAGACACTCTTAACCTGGACCTTCAGGTATAAAAAGGGGAAGCTCCACTCACCTTCATCACTTGAGTGCTAAGGAATAAAGGACAGGTCACAGAGTGACCTCTCAAGCATGGGCCTCGTGTGCATTTATACTGTATAGTAAGGACGTATCAGACTCAGTACCCACGGTCAGTGTGACTCAGTACCCCCGGTCATTGTGACTAAACTCTCCAGTCAGTGTGACTCAGTAACTGGTCAGTGTGACTCAGTACACCCGGTCAGTGTGACTCAGTACCCCTGGCCAATGTGATTCAGTAGCCCCGGTCAGTGTGTCTCAGTACCCTCGGTCAGTATCACACTGTACACCCGGTCAGTGTGACTCAGTACCCTCGGTCAGTTTGACTCAGTACCCCCCGCCAGTGTAACTCAGAACCCTCGTCAGTGTGGCTCAGTACCCTCAGTCACTGTGACTCAATACCCCTGTCAGTGTGACTCTGTAACCCCGGTCTGTGTGATTCAGTACCCTCGGTCAGTGTGACTCACTAACCCCAGACAGTGTAACTCAGTACACCTGGTCACTTTGACCCAGTACCCATTAGGTCAGTATGATTTAGTACCACCGGTCAGTGTGACTCAGTAACCTCAGTCATTGTGGCTCAGTAGCCCCGGTCAGTGTGACTCAGTAACCCCGGTCAGTGTGACTCAGTAACCGAGCTTCGTGTGACTCAGTAACCCCGGTCAGTGTGACTCAGTACCCACGGTCATTGTGACTCAGCACCCCCGGTGAGTGTGACTCAGCACCCCCGGTCAGTGTGACTCAGTAACCCCGGTCAGTGTGACTCAGTACGTGGTCAGTGTGACTCAGTAACCTCGGTCAGTGTGACTCAGTACCCACGGTCATTGTGACTCAGCACACCTGGTCAGTGTGACGCATTACCCCCCCCGGTCATTGTGACTCAGCACACCTGGTCAATGTGACTCAGTACCCCTGGACAGTGTAATTCAGTAGCCCCGGTCAGTGTGACTCAGTACGTGGTGAGTGTGACTCAGTACCCATGGCCAATGTAATTCAGTACCCCCGGTCACTGTGACTCAGCACCCCCAGTCAGTGTGACTCAGTACCCCCGGTCATTGTGACTCAGCACCCCCGGTGAGTGTGACTCAGCACCCCCGGTGAGTGTGACTCAGTACCCCTGGTCAGTGTGACTCAGTACCCCCGGCCAATGTGACTCAGTACCCCCGGCCAATGTGACTCAGTACCCCCGGCCAATGTGACTCAGTACCCCCGATCAGTGTCACTCAGTACCCTCGGTCAGAGTAACTCAGAACCGCCATCATTTTGACTCAGTATCCCCGGTCAGTGTGACTCAGTACCCGTAGTCAGTGTGGCTCAGTGCCCCCAGTCAGTGTGACACTGTACCCCCGGTCAGTGTGACTCAGTATGTGGTCAGTGTGACTCAGTGATCCCGGTCAGTGTGACTCAGTGCCCCCGGTCAGTGTGACTCAGTACCACCCGGCCAGTGTGACTCTGTACCCCCGGTCAGTGTGGCTCAGTACCCCTGGTCAGTGTGACTGAGTATCCCCGGTCAGTGTGACTCAATACCCTTGGTTAGTGTGTCTCAGTGCCCCCGGCCAGAGTTACTCAGTACCCCCTGCCAGTGTGACTCAGTACACTCGGTCAGTGTGACTCAGCACCCCGTTCAGTGTGACTCAGTAACTCCGGTCAGTGTGACTCAGTTTCCCCGGTCAGTGTGATTCAGTACCCCGGTCAGTGTGACTCAGTAACCCCGGTCAGTGTGGCTCAGTACCCCCGGTCGGTGTGGCTCAGTTCCCTCGGTCAGTGTAACTCAGTACCCCCGGTTGGTGTGACTCAGTACCCGCAGTCTGTGTGACTCAGTACACCCGGTTAGTGTGACTCAGTACTCCCTGGTCAGTGTGACTCACTACACCTGATCTGTGTGAATCAGTATGTGGTCAGTGTAACTCAGTGCCCTCGGTCAGTGTGACTCAGTATCACCCGGCCAGTGTGACTCTGTACCCCCGGTCAGTGTGACTCAGTACCCCTGGTCAGTGTGACTGAGTATCCCCGGTCAGTGTGACTCAATACCCTCGGTTAGTGTGACTCAGTATCCCCGGTCAATGTGATTCAGTACCCCGGTCGGTGTGGCTCAGTTCCCTCGGTCAGTGTGACTAAGTAACCCTGGTCAGTGTGACTCAACACGTGGTCAGTGTGACTCAGTATCCCCGGTCAGTGTCACTCAGTACCCTTGGTCAGAGTAATTCAGTACCCCTGGTTAGTATGACTCAGTACCCCACGTCAATGTGACACAGTAGCCCCGCTCAGTATGGCTCAGTACCCCCGGTCAGTGTGACTCAGTACCCCTGATCAGTATGACTCACTACACCCGATCTGTGTGACTCAGTATGTGGTCAGTATGACTCAGTGCCCCCGGTCAGTGTGACTCAGTACCACCCGGCCAGTGTGACTCTGTACCCCCGGTCAGTGTAACTCAATACCCCTGCCTAGTACGATTCAGTTACCTCAGTCAGTGTCACTCAGTACCCCCGGTCAGTGTAACTTAGTACATGGTCAGTGTTACTCAGTATGTGGTCAGTGTGGCTCAGTAACCCCGGTCACGGTGACTCAGCATCCCCAGCCTGTATGACTCTGTACCCCCGGTCAGTGTGACTCAGTTTCCCTGGTCAGTGTGACTCAGTAACCCCGGTCAGTGTGCTCAGTAACCCCGGTCAGTGTGACTCAATACCCCTGGTCAGTGTGACTCAGTATCCCCGGTCAGTGTGACTCAGTACCCCCGGTCGGTGTGGCTCAGTTCCCTCGGTCAGTGTGACTAAGTAACCCTGGTCAGTGTGACTCAACACGTGGTCAGTGTGACTCAGTATCCCCGGTCAGTGTCACTCAGTACCCTTGGTCAGAGTAATTCAGTACCCCTGGTTAGTATGACTCAGTACCCCACGTCAATGTGACACAGTAGCCCCGCTCAGTATGGCTCAGTACCCCCGGTCAGTGTGACTCAGTACCCCTGATCAGTATGACTCACTACACCCGATCTGTGTGACTCAGTATGTGGTCAGTATGACTCAGTGCCCCCGGTCAGTGTGACTCAGTACCACCCGGCCAGTGTGACTCTGTACCCCCGGTCAGTGTAACTCAATACCCCCGCCTAGTACGATTCAGTTACCTCAGTCAGTGTCACTCAGTACCCCCGGTCAGTGTAACTTAGTACATGGTCAGTGTTACTCAGTATGTGGTCAGTGTGGCTCAGTAACCCCGGTCACGGTGACTCAGCATCCCCAGCCTGTATGACTCTGTACCCCCGGTCAGTGTGACTCAGTTTCCCTGGTCAGTGTGACTCAGTAACCCCGGTCAGTGTGCTCAGTAACCCCGGTCAGTGTGACTCAATACCCCTGGTCAGTGTGACTCAGTATCCCCGGTCAGTGTGACTCAGTACTCTTGGTCATTGTGACTCAGTAAACCCGGCCAGTGTGACTCAGTAACCTCGGCCAGTGTGATTCATTAACACCGGTTAGTGTGACTCAGTACGTGGTCAGTGTGACTCAGTACCTCGATTAGTGTGACTCAGTGACACCTGGTCAGTGTGACTCAATACCCCTGGTCAGTGTGACTCAATATCCACCGGTCGGTGTGACTCATTATCCACCGGTCGGTGTGACTCAGTAACCGCGGTCATTGTGACTCAGTACCCTGGTCAGTGTGACTCAGTAACCCCGGTCAGTGTGACTCAGTTCCCTCGGTCAGTGTATCTCAGTAACCCCGGTTGGTGTGACTCAGTACCCCACGTCAATGTGACTCAGTACCCTCGGTTAGTGTGACTCAGTACCCCCTGGTCAGTGTGACTCACTACACCCGATCTGTGTGACTCAGTATGTGGTCAGTGTGACTCAGTGCCCCCGGTTAGTGTGACTCAGTGCCCCCGGTCAGTGTGACTCAGTACCACCCGGCCAGTGTGACTCTGTACCCCCAGTCAGTGCAACTCAATACCCGCGCTTAGTGTGATTCAGTAACCTCAGTCAGTGTGACTCAGTACCCCCGGTCGCAGTGACTCAGCACCCCCAGCCTGTATGACTCTGTACCCCCGGTCAGTGTGACTCTGTACACTCGGTCAGTGTGAATCAGTTTCCGTGGTCAGTGGGACTCAGAACCCCCGCCCAGTGTGACTCAGTAACCCCGGTCAGTGTGCTCAGTAACCCTGGTCAGTGTGACTCAATACCCCCGGTCAGTGTGACTCAGTACCCCTGGTCATTGTGACTCAGTACCCCCGGTCAGTGTGACTCAGTACCCCCGGTCAGTGTGACTTAGTACATGGTCAGTGTGACTCAGTGACCCCGGTCGGTGTGACTCAATATCCTCGGTCAGTGTGACTCAGTACCCCCATCAGTGTAACTCAGTACCCCACGTCAATATGACTCAGTACCCCCGCTCAGTGTGACTCAGTACCCCCGGTCAGTGTGACTCAGTATGTGGTCAATGTGACTCAGTGCCCCGAGTCAGTGTAACTCAGTGCCCCCGGTCAGTGTGACTCAGTACCACCCAATCAGTGTGACTCTGTACCCCCAGTCAGTGTAACTCAATACCCCCGCCTAGTGTGATTCATTAACCTTAGTCAGTGTGACTCCGTACCCCCCGGTCAGTGTAACTTAGTATGTGATCAGTGTTACTCAGTACGTGGTCAGTGTGACTCAGTAACCTCGGTCAGTGTGACTCAGTACCCACGGTCATTGTGATTCAGCACACCTGGTCAATGTGACTCAGTACCCCTGGCCAGAGTAATTCAGTAGCCCCGGTCAGTGTGACTCAGTACGTGGTGAGTGTGATTCATTATCCATGGCCAATGTAATTCAGTACCCCCGGTCACTGTGACTCAGCACCCCCAGTCAGTGTGACTCAGCACCCCCGGTGAGTGTGACTCAACACCCCCGGTGAGTGTGACTCAGTACTCCCGGTGAGTGTGACTCAGTACCCCCGGCCAATGTGACTCAGTACCCCCGGCCAATGTGACTCAGTACCCCCGATCAGTGTCACTCAGTACCCTCGGTCAGAGTAACTCAGAACCGCCATCATTTTGACTCAGTATCCCCGGTCAGTGTGACTCAGTACCCGTAGTCAGTGTGGCTCAGTGCCCCCAGTCAGTGTGACACTGTACCCCCGGTCAGTGTGACTCAGTATGTGGTCAGTGTGACTCAGTGCTCCCGGTCAGTGTGACTCAGTGCCCCCGGTCAGTGTGACTCAGTACCACCCAGCCAGTGTGACTAAGTAACCCCGGCCAGTGTGACTCAGTAACCCCGGTCAGTGTGACTCAGTACCGCCGGTCAGTGTGATTCAATACCCCCGGTCGGTGTGGCTCAGTTCCCTCGGTCAGTGTGACTAAGTAACCCCGGTCAGTATGACTCAGTACGTTGTCAGTGTGACTCACAACGTGGTCAGTGTGACTCAGTACCCCCGGTCAGTATGACTCACTACACCCAATCTGTGTGACTCAGTATGTGGTCAGTATGACTCAGTGCCCCCGGTCAGTGTGACTCAGTACCACCCGGCCAGTGTGACTCTGTACCCCTGGTCAGTGTAACTCAATAACCCCGCCTAGTACGATTCAGTTACCTCAGTCAGTGTGACTCAGTAGCCCCGGTCAGTGTAACTTAGTACGTGGTCAGTGTTACTCAGTATGTGGTCAGTGTGGCTCAGTAACCCCGGTCACGGTGACTCAGCATCCCCAGCCTGTATGACTCTGTACCCCCGGTCAGTGTGACTCAGTTTCCCTGGTCAGTGTGACTCAGTAACCCCGGTCAGTGTGCTCAGTAACCCCGGTCAGTGTGACTCAATACCCCTGGTCAGTGTGACTCAGTATCCCCGGTCAGTGTGACTCAGTACCCTTGGTCATTGTGACTCAGTAAACCCGGCCAGTGTGACTCAGTAACCTCGGCCAGTGTGATTCATTAACACCGGTCAGTGTGACTCAGTACGTGGTCAGTGTGACTCAGTACGTGGTCAGTGTTACTCAGTACGTGGTCAGTGTGACTCAGTAACCTCGATCACAGTGACTCAGCACCCCCAGCCTGTATGACTCTGTACCCCCAGTCAGTGTGACTCTGTACACCCGGTCAGTGTGAATCAGTTTCCGTGGTCAGTGGGACTCAGAACCCCCGCCTAGTGTGACTCAGTAACCTCAGGCAGTGTGACTCAGTAACCTCAGGCAGTGTGACTCAGTAACCCCGGTCAGTGTACTCAGTAACCCCGGTCAGTGTGACTCAATACCCCCGGTCAGTGTGACTCAGTATCCCCGGTCAGTGTGACTCAGTACCCCTGGTCATTGTGAATCAGTACCCCCGGTCAGTGTGACTCAGTACCCGGTCAGTGTGACTCAGTACCCCCGGTCAGTGTGACTTAGTATGTGGTCAATGTGACTCAGTGCCCCCAGTCAGTGTGACTCAGTGCCCCCGGTCAGTGTGACTCAGTACCACCCAACCAGTGTGACTCTGTACCCCCAGTCAGTGTAACTCAATACCCCCGCCTAGTGTGATTCAGTAACCTCAGTCAGTGTGACTCAGTACCCCCGGTCAGTGTAACTTAGTATGTGATCAGTGTTACTCAGTATGTGGTCAGTGTGGCTCAGTAACTTTGGTCACAGTGACTCAGCAGCCCCAGCCTGTATGACTGTCAACCCCCGGTCAGTGTGACTCAGTTTCCCTGGTCAGTGGGACTCAGTACCCCGGCCCAGTGTGACTCAGTAACCCTGGTCGGTGTGCTCAGTAACTCCGGTCAGTGTGACTCAATACCCCTGGTCAGTGTGACTCAGTATCCCTGGTCATTGTGACTCAGTAAACCCGGCCAGTGTGACTCAGTACGTGGTCAGTGTGACTCAGTGACCCCGGTCAGTGTGACTTAATACCCCCGGTCGGTGTGACTCATTATCCACCGATCGGTGTGACTCAGTAACCTCAGGCAGTGTGACTCAGTAACCCCGGTCAGTGTGCTCAGTAACCCCGGTCAGTGTGACTCAATACCACCAGTCAGTGTGACTCAGTACTCCCATCAGTGTAACTCAGTACCCCCGGTTAGTGTGACTCAGTAACCCCGCTCAGTGTGACTCAGTATGTGGTCAGTGTGACTCAGTACCCCCGGTCAGTGTAACTTAGTACGTGGTCAGTGTTACTCATTACGTGGTCAGTGTGACTCAGTCTCCCTGGTCAGTGTGACTCAGTAAACCCGGCCAGTGTGACTCAGTAACCTCGGCAAGTGTGACTCAGTAATCCCGGTCACTGTGCTCAGCACCGTGATCAGTGTGACTCAATACGCCTGGTCAATGTGACTCAGTACCCCCGGTCCGTGTGACTCAGTATGTGGTCAGTGTGACTCAGTACCCCGGTCAGTGTGACACAGTGACCCCGGTCAGTGTGACTCAGTACCCCCAGCCTGTATGACTCTGTACCCGCGTTCAGTGTGACTCTGGACACCTAGTCAATGTGACTCAGTTTCCCCGGTCAGTGTGACTCAGTATCACTGCCCAGTGTGACTCAGTAACCTCAGGTAGTGTGGCTCAGTACCCCCAGTCACTGTGACTCAGAGCCCTCGGCCTGTGTGACTCAGTAACCCGGTCAGTGTGACTCACTACACCCAATCTGTGTGACTCAGTATGTGGTCAGTGTGACACAGTGCCCCCGGTCAGTGTAACTCAGTACCCCCGGTCAGTGTAACTTAGTACGTGGTCAGTGTTACTCAGTACGTGGTCAGTGTGACTCAGTAACCCTGGTCACAGTGACTCAGCACCCCCAGCTTGTATGACTCTGTACCCCCAATCAGTGTGACTCTGTATACCCGGTCAGTGGGACTCAGTACCCCTGCCCAGTGTGACTCAGTACCCCTGGTCATTGTGACTCAGTAAACCCGGCCAATGTGACTCAGTAACCTCAGGCAGTGTGACTCAGTATCCCCGGTCAGTGTGACTCAGTACCCCTGATCATTGTGAATCAGTAAACCCGGCCAGTGTGACTCAGTAACCTCGGCCAGTGTGACTCAGTAAACCCGGCCAATGTAACTCAGTACCCCTGGTAGTGTGACTCAGTAACCCCGGTCAGTGTGACTCACCACATTGTAAGTGTGACTCAGTACCCTCGGTCAGTGTGACTCAGTAACCCCGGTAGTGTGACTCAGTACCCCCGGTCAGTGTGACTCATTACGTTTTCAGTGTGACTCAGTACTCCGGTCAGTGTGACACTACCCCCGGTCAATGTGACTCTGTACCCCTGGTCAGTGTGACTAAATACTCCCGGTCAGTGTGACTCTACCCCCGGTCAGTGCGACTCAGTACCCCCGGTCAGTGCGACCCAGTCACCCCCGGCCATTGTGACTCAGTATCTCCGGTCATTGTGACTCTGTGCCCCCGGTCAGTGTGACCTATTACCCCCAGTCAGTGTGACTCATACTCCCCGTCAGCGTGACTCTTTACGTGGTCAGTGTGACTCAGTAAACCTGGTCAATTTAACTCAGTAACCTTGGTCAGTGTGACTCAGTACATCTGGTCAGTGTGACTTCAGTACCCTCGGTCAGTGTGACTGAGTAGCACTGGTTAGTGTGACCTTGTACCCCTGGCCAGTTTGTCTCAGTACCCCAGGTCAATGTGACTCAGTACTGTCGGTCACTGTGACTCATTAACTCCCGGCCAGTGTGACTCAGTAACCTCGGCCAATGTGACTCAGTATCCCTGGTCAGTGTGACTCAGTATCCCCGGTCAGTGTGACTCAGTATCCCTGGTCATTGTGAATCAGTAAACCCGGCCAGTGTGATTCAGTAACCTCGGCCAGTGTGACTCATTAACCTCCGGTCAGTGTGACTCAGTACCCTGATCATAGTGACTCAGTACCCCCAGTCAGAGTGACTCAATACCCCCGGTCAGTGTGACTCAGTACCTCCGGTCAGTGTGACTCGGTGCCCCTGGTAAATGTGACTCAGTACTCCCGGTCAGTGTGACTCAGTACCTTCGGTCACTGTGACCCCAGACCCCCAGTCAATGTGACTCAGTACCCCCAGTCAGTGTGACTCAGTACCTCCGGTCAGTGTGACCTTGCATCCCCTGGCCAATGTGACTCAGTACCCCAGGTCAATGTGACTCAGTACACCCAGTTAGTGCGACTTCAGTACCCTCGGTCAGTGTAACTCAGCACCCCGTGTCATTGTGACTTGGTACCCCCTGTCAGTGTGACTCAGTACCCCCGGTTATTGTGACTCAGTAGATGGTCAGTGTGACTCACTACCCCCGGTCAGTGTGACTCACTACCCCCAGTCAGTTTGACTCCATAAGCCCGGATAGTGTGACTCAGTACCCATGGTCAGTGTGGCTCTGTACCCCCGGGCAGAGTGACTCAGTACTCCCGGTCAGAGTGACGCAGTACCCTCGGTCATTGTGACTCAGTACCCCCGGTCATTGTGACTCAGTACTCCTGGACAGTGTGACTCAGTACTCCAGCCAGTGTGACTCAGTAACCCTGCTCATTGTAACTCAGTAACCCTGGTCAGTGTAACTCAGTACTCCAGGTCAGTGTGACTCAGTACCCCAGGTAATTGCGACGCAATACCCTCGGTCATTGTGACTCAGTACGCCTGGTCAGTGTGACTCAGTACCCCCAGTCAGTGTGACTCAGTACCTCGGTCAGTGTGACTTAGTAACCCTGGTCAGTGTAACTCAGTAACCTCGGTCAGTGTGACACAGTACTCCCAGTCAGCGTGACTCAGTACCCCCGGTCAGTGTGACTCAGCACATGGTCAGTGTGACTCAGTACCCTCGGTCAGTGTGATCTTGTACCCTTGGCCAGTTTGTCTCAGTGCCCCTGGTCAGTGTGACTCAGTACCCCCGGTCAGTGTGACTCATTAACCCCCAGTCATTGTGACTCGGAACCCCCTGTTAGTGTGACACGGTACCCCCTGTCATTGTGACGCAGTAGCCCCGGTTAGTGTGACTCACTACCCCTGGTCAGTGTCATTCAGTACCCCCGGTCAGTGTGACTCGGTATCCCCAGTCAGTGTTGACTTAGTATCCCTGGTCAATGTGACTCAGTACCCCCCGATCAGTGTGACTCAGATTCCCCCTTCATTGTGACTCAGTAGCCCCAGTCAGTGTTAATCAGTACCCCCAGTCAGTGTGACTCAGTACCCCCAGTCATTGTGACTCTGTACCCCAGGTCAGTGTGACTCAGTGCCCCCGGTCAGAGCTCTGTGTAGAGCTCTTGCTTTGGGAGTCTTGTGTCGGGCATGCCAACATTGTGCCCTGCCCAACGGAACTGGTGGAGTGTGGTCAGTGCTTCGATGCTTGGGATGTTGGCCTGGTCGAGAATACTGACATTTGCGCGCCTGTCCTTCCAGGGGATTTGCAGGATCTTGCGGAGGCATCGCTGGTGGTATTTCTCCAGTGATTTGAGGTGTCTACTGTATATGGTCCATGTCTCTGAGCCATACAAGAGGGCGGGTATCACTGCAGCCCTGTAGACCATATGCTTGGTGCCAGATTTTGATGGCCTGATCTTCGAACACTCTCTTTCCACAGGCGGCCGAAGGCTGCGCTGGCGCACCAGAGGCAGTGTTGAACCTTGTCGTCGATGTCTGCCCTTGCTGATAATAGGCTCCCGAGGTATGGAATGTGATCCACATTGTCCAGGGCCTCGACATGGATCTTGATGACTAGGGGGCTGTGCTGTGTAGTGGGGTCAGATTGGTGGAGGACCTTTGTCTTCCGGATATTTTGAGTAAGGCCCATGCCTTCGTACGCCTCAATGAAGTTGTTGACGATAACTTGGAGTTCAGCCTCTGAATGTGTGCAGACGCAAGTGATGTCCGCGTACTGTGGTTCGACGACAGAGGATGGGACGGTCTTGGATCTGGCCTGGAGGTGATGAAGGTTGAACAGGTTCCCACTGGTTCTATACTTTAGTCCCACTCCAGTGGGGAGCTTGTTGAGTGTGAGGTGGAGCATTGCAGCGAGGAAGATCGAGAAGAGTGTTGGCGTGATGACGCAGCCCTGCTTGACCCGGGTCCGGACGTTGATTGGGTCTGTGGTGGATCCGTTGGTCAGTAACCCTGATCATTGTGACTCAGTATATGTCCAGTGTGACTTCGTACCCCCGGTCAGTGTGTCCCAATACCCCCGGTCAGTGTGACTCAGTACTCCTGGTCAGTGTGACTCAGAATCCTGGTCAGTGTAACTCAGTAACCTCGGTCAGTGTGACTCAGTACCCCCGGTCAGTGTGACTCAGTACCCCCGTTCAGTGTGACTCAGTAACCCCGGTCAGTGTGACTCAGTACTTCCTGATATGTCCTTACTATATAGTATAAATGCACACGAGGCCCATACTTGAGAGACGGTCACTCTGTGACCAGTTATCTTTATTACCAAGCCCTCAAGTGATGAAGGTGGGTGGAGCTTCCCCTTTTATACCTGAAAGTCCAGGTTAGGAGTGTCTCCCACAAGTTCGCCCCTTGTGGTCAGTGTTCTCAAGGTGTACAACTTAGGTCAGCTTATACATGGGTTACAATGATAGTTGAATACATGACATCACCTCCCCCTCAAAGTCTTATTGAGATCACAGGTTAAGTCTCTCTGGTGGTTTACGCTCCCTTGCAGAGCGCCTGAGTTGGGGCTCCGGTTGTTGGGCGTTGGCCTGAGTGTCTGACGTTTGCGGTGCCTCAGGCCTGTCCGGACTGCCCACAGTGACTGGGCTCTCCTCCAATTGGTTCCGGTGTTCGGTCACCTGTGGTGGAGTAAACGCTACGTTGTGTTCTTCCTCTGCTGCTTCTATGGGGTTGCTGAACCTCCTTTTTGTTTGATGCACGTGTTTGCAGCAGATTTGCCCATTGGTAAGTTTAACTACCAAAACCCTATTCCCCTCTTTGGCAATCACAGTGCCTGCAAGTCATTTGGGCCCTGCAACGTAATTAAGGACAAAAACAGGGTCTTTGACATCAATACATCGCGTCCTCGCATTCCTGTCATGGTAGTCACATTGTGGCTGACGCTTGCTCTCCACAATTTCTTTCATAGCAGGGTGTATAAGGGATAACCTGGTTTTGAGTGTCCTTTTCATTAGCAGCTCTGCGGGTGGAACCCCTGTGAGTGAGTGTGGTCGGGATTGTTGGCTAACAGGAGGCGTGATAAGTGGCTTTGAAGGGAACCCTCTTGGATTCTGAGCATCCCCTGTTTGATTATCTGCACTGCTCGTTCCGCCTGGCCGTTTGAGGCCGGCTTGAACGGTGCCGTTCTGACATGGTTGATTCCATTGCCTGCCGTGAAGTCCTGGAATTCAGTGCTTGTGAAGCACAGGCCATTGTTGCTGACCAAGACATCCAGTAGACCATGGGCGGCGAACATTGCCCGTAGACTTTCTACCGTGGCAGAGGATGTGCTTGAATTTAAAATGGCACACTCAATCCATTTGGAGTAGGTGTCTACTACAACCAAAAAAAATGTTCCCATGAAAGGACCTGCGTAGTCTTCTTGGATGCGTAACCATGGCTTGGCGGGCCAGGGGCTAAGGGGGGCTTCCCTAGGTATGTTACCCAGCTGAGCACACGTGTTGCACCTGCGATCACAAAGTTCCAGGTCTGCATCAATCCCTGGCCACCAAACGTGTGACCTGGCAATTGCCTTCATCATGACAATGCCCGGGTGCTCATTGTGAAGTTCTCTGATAAACACGTCTCTGCCCATCTGGGGCATGACTACTCCGTTTCCCCACAGTAGGCAATCGGCCTGAATCGAGAGTTCATACTTGCGCCTATGAAACGGTTTAAATTCCTCAGGGCATGCCCCGTACGTGGCTGCCCAGTCCCCATTCAGGACACATTTCTTAACTAAAGACAGTAGCGGGTCTTTATTTGTCCAGACTTTAATCTGACGGGCTGTCACAGGTGAGCCTTCGCTTTCGAAAGCTTCAACAGCCATGACCATCTCAGCATCATGCTCTGTTGCCCCCTCAGTGGTGGCTAGTGGGAGCCTGCTGAGTGCATCGGCGCAGTTTTCAGTGCCCGGTCTGTGCCAAATTGTGTAGTCATAGGCGGCTAACGTATACGGGCCGATGCTTTCACATTTATGGCCTTGTTGTCGGTCAAAAGGGACGTTAGGGGTTTGTGATCTGTCTCCAGCTCAAATTTCCTGCCAAACAGGTACTGGTGCATTTTTTTTTACTGCATATACACATGCTAGCGCTTCCTTTTCTACCATCCCGTAGCACCTTTCTGCCTGGGACAAACTTCTGCAGGCATAAGATACCGGCTGTAACTGACCATTGGCATTCACATGCTGCAACACACACCCGACCCCATAGGATGACGCATCGCACGTTAAAACAAGTTTCTTACACGGGTCATATAACGTCAACAGTTTGTTGGAGCATAACAAATTGCGTGCTCTATCAAAAGCCCTTTCATGGCTGTCCCCCCAGACCCAATCGCGACTTTTGCGTAGGAGCACGTGTAGCGGCTCTAACAGCATGCTCAATTTGGGAAGAAAGTTACCAAAATAGTTCAGGAGCCCCAGGAACGAACGCAGCTCCGTCGTGTTACGGGGTCTGGGTGCTCTCTGGATCGCTTCGTTTTGGACGCAGTAAGTCTGATCCCATCTACTGCTACTCTTCTCCCCAGGAATTCTACCTCTGGAGCTAAGAAGATGCACTTCGCCTTTTTCAGTCGCAGCCCTACCCGGTCCAGTCTGCGTAGCACCTCCTCCAGGTTGTGGAGATGCTTCAGTATCGCGACCTGTGATGAGGATGTCGTCTTGAAAAACCACCGTCCTTGGAATCGACTTGAGGAGGTTTTCCATATTTCGCTGAAAGATCGCGGTGGCCGAACGAATCCCGAACGGACATCTGTTATACTCAAAACAACCCCTTGTATGTCGTGATGGTGGTCAGCTTCTTCGACTCACTCGCCAGCTCCTGCGTCATGTGAGCTGGGGTCAGGTCCAATTTTGAAAAATGTTTGCCACCGGATAGCGTCGCAAAGAGGTCCTCCGCTCTCGGTAGCGGGTACTGGTCTTGGAGTGACACCCGATTGATGGTGGCCTTGTAATCGCCACATATCCTGACTGACCCATCTGCCTTGAGCACCGGCACGATCGGGCTCACCCAGTCACTGAATTCGACTGGCGAGCTGATGCCTTCCCTCAGCAGGCGGTCCAATTTGCATTCAATCTTTTCCCACATCACGTACAGCACCGCTCTGGCCTTGTGGTGTACTGGCCTGGCGTCCGGAGGTTTATGTGAATCACTACCTTAGCCCCCATGAAAGTGCCAATGCCGGGTTGAAATAATGAGTCAAATTTGTCCAAGACCTGTGGGCATGATACTCGCTCCACAGAGGAAATTGCATTGACATCGCCCCATTTCCAGTTCATGACAGCAAGCCAACTCCTCCCCAGTAGTGCGGGGCGTCCCCCGGGACAATCCAGAGGAGCAACCTGTTCTCCGAATCTTTGTGAGTCACGACTACCGTGGCGCTGCCTAGCACCGGAATGATCTCCTTTGTATATGTCCGTAGCTGTGCGTCAATCGGCAATAATTTTGGCCTCCTGGCCTTGGACACCCACAACCTTTCGAACTATTTGATACTCATCAGGGACTGGCTGGCCCCCGTGTCTAGCTCCATTGATACTAGGATGCCATTGAGGAGCACTTTCACCATTATCGGTGGTGTTCTGGTATATGAACTGTATATGTGCTCCACATGAACTCGCTGAACTTCCCCCAGTATTCATTTGGTCTCGTAGGGCTTACATAGGGCCCGTCCTCCTCGTACATCAACCTGGCTGCAGGCTTCCTGCACGTACGCACCAAGTGACCACTGATGTTGCAGTTTCTGCAGGTATATTGCTGATACCTGCAAGCTCTGGCTGGGTGTTTGCCTCCACACCTCCAGCATGAGCTGGAGGCCCCGTTGTTGGAAACAAAAGGTCCATTACCAGTCGATCGTCTCTGACTGTCTCTGTAACTGTCCTTAAGCGCACCATTAACAGGTGTTGATGGCTGCATTGTCCATTGCGATGGCATGAATCGCCGTTCAGCTAGCCATTGTCTCTGTTGAATTCCCCCTTTGGGTTCGACTGCATGCTGGGGCATGTCCTTGCCTGCCTAGACAACTGTGTGCTGCGTTAACAATGTTGACTCCCTGGTCGTTTGCCGCATTTGAGCCAAGATTTTTGTCATACATTATGCTGGTCTCTTCCTCCCCGAGATAAAAGTCGAGGCTATCAGAGCCGCCGCTTCCAAGGTCAATTCTTTGGTCTCAATCAGTTTCCTGAAAACCCCAGCGTGCCCGATGCCCTCAATAAAAAAAGTCTCGCAGCATCTCTGCTCTGCATGCATCTGGGAACTTACATAGGCTCGCCAGTCGCCACAAAGTCTGGAACGCTTTGCCCTTCTCGCCGCCGGTGCGTGTAAAACCGGTGTCTCGCCATGTGCATGCTGCTCGCCGGTTTAAGGTGTTCCCCGATCAACTTACTGAGCTCTTCGAACGTCTTGTCCGCCGGCTTCTCTGCGCTAGGAGGTCCTTCATCAGTGAGTACGTTCTGGATCCACAAACCGTCAGGAGATGAGCCCTGCGTTTGTCGGCCGAATCCTGTCCCAACCATTCCTTAGTGACAAAACTTTGCTGTAGTCTCTCAATAAAGTTGTCCCAATCATCACCAACACAGTACCTCTCTTCTGTGCTGCTAGTGGCCATGCTCGCGTGGTTTAAATCCCAGTTTCTCGTCGCCACTGATATGTCCTTACTATACAGTGTAAATGCACACGAGGCTCATACTTGAGAGAAGGTCACTCTGTGACCAGTTACCTTTATTACCAAGACCTCAAGTGATGAAGGTGGGTGGAGCTTCCCCTTTTATCCCTGAAAGTCCAGGTTAGGAGTGTCTCCCACAAGTTCACCCCCTTGTGGTCAATGTTCTCAAGGTGTATAACTTAGGTCAGTTTATACATGGGTTACAATGATAGTTGAACACATGACACTTCCGGTCAGTGTGACTCAATACCACCGGTCACTGTGACTCAGCACATGGTCAGTGTGGTTCAGTACCCTTGGTCAGTGTGTCTCAGTATCCCAGGTCAGTGTGACTCAGTGCCGTCGGTCACTATGTCTCAGTGCCCCCGGTCAGTATGACTCAGTACCCGCAGTCAGTGTGACTCAGTAACCCCCTGTCAGTGTGACTGACTAACCCAGTCAGTATGAGTCACTACCCCCGGTCAGTATGACTCAGTACCCCCGGTCAGTGTGACTTCATACCCCCGGCCAGTGTGACTCAGTACCCCCGGTCAGTGTGACTTCATACCCCCAGCCAGTGTGACTTAGTA
Organism: Pristiophorus japonicus; assembly: GCF_044704955.1. Lineage (NCBI taxonomy): Eukaryota > Metazoa > Chordata > Chondrichthyes > Pristiophoridae > Pristiophorus > Pristiophorus japonicus. Next base: position 97,038,862 of record NC_091994.1, read on the forward strand.
CCCTCAATCAGTGTGACTCCGTACCCTGGTCATTGTGACTCAGTACCCCCGGTCAGAGTGACTCAGTACCCCCGGTCAGAGTGACTCAGCACCCCCGGTCAGTGTGACTCAGTAGCCCCGGTCAGTGTGACCTTGTACTCCCTGGTCAGTGTGACTCAGCACCCCCCGTCAGTGTGACTCAGCACCCCCGGTCAGTGTGACTCAGTACCCCTGGTCAGTGTGACTCCATACCTCCGGTTAGTGTGAGTCAGTACCCCCGGTCAGTATGACCTTGTACGTGGTCAGTGTGACTCAGTTCCTCCAGTCAGTGTGGCGCAGTACCCACGGTCAGTGTGACTCAGTAACCCCCCGGTCAGTGTGACTCAGTCCCCCCCGGTCAATGTGACTCAGTACCCCCAGTCAGTGTGACTCAGTACCCCCGGTCAGTGTGATTCGGTGCCCCCGGTCACAGCTCCGTATAGAGCGCTTGCTTTTGGAGTCTAGTGTCGGGCAGGCCAACATTGTGGTCTGCCCAACGGAGCTGGTGGAGTGTGGTCAGTGCTTCGATGCTTGGGATGCTGGCTGGATCGAGAATACTAACGTTTGTGCGTCTGTCCTCCCAGGGGATTTGCAGGATCTTATGGAGGCATCGCTAGTGGTATTTGAGGTTTCTAATGTATATGGTCCATGTCTCTGAGCCATACAGGAGGGCAGGTATCACTACAGCCCTGTAGATCATCAGCTTGGTGCCAGATTTGAGGGCCTGATCTTCGAACACTCTCTTCCACAGGCAGCCAAAGGCTGCGCTGGCGCACCAGAGGCGGTGCTGAACTTCGTCGTCGATGTCTGTCCTTACTGATAATAGGCTCCCAAGGTATGGAAAGTGATCCATATTGTCCAGGGCTGCGACGTGGATCTTGATGACTGGGGGACAGTACTGCGTGGCGGGGCCAGATTGGTGGAGGATCTTTGTCTGATGGATGTTTAGATGTTTAAGCCCATGCTTTTGTACCCCGCGATGAAGATGTTCACGATGGCTTGGAGTTCAGCCTCTGAGTGTGTGCAGATGCAAGCGTCGTCCAAGTACTTGAAATTCGACGACAGAGGATGGGATGGTCTTGTATCTGGCCTGGAGGCGACGAAGGTTGAACAGGTTCCCACTGGTTCTATACGTTAGTTCCACTCCAGTGGGGAGCTTGTTGAGTGTGAGGTGGAGCATTGCAGCGAGGGAGATTGAGAAGAGGGTTGTCGTGATGACGCTGCCCTGCTTGACCCGGGTCCAGACGTTGATTGGGTCTGTGGTGGATCCGTTGGTCAGTAACCCCCGATCAGTGTGACTCAGTACATGTTCAGTGTGAGTTAGTACCCCCGGTCAAGGTGACTCAGTATAGAAACATAGAAAATAGGTGCAGGAGTAGGCCATGCGGCCCTTCGAGCCTGCACCACCATTCAATAAAGATCATGGCTGATCATTCCCTCAGTAACCCTTTCCTGCTTTCTCTCCATACCCCTTCATCTCCTTAGCCGTAAGGGCCATATCTAACTCCCTCTTGAATATATCCAATAAACTGGCATCAACTACTATCTGCGACAGGGAATTCCACAGGTTAACAACTCTCTGAGTGAAGAAGTTTCTCCTTATCTCAGTCCTAAATGGCCTACCCCTTATCCTAAGACTGTGTCCCCTGGTTCTGGACTTCCCCAACATCGGGAACATTCTTCCCGCATCTAACCTGTCCCGTCCCGTCAGAATCTTATATGTTTCTATGAGATCCCCTCTCATCCTTCTAAACTCCAATGTATAAAGGCCCAGTTGATCCAGTCTCTCCTCATATGTCAGTCCAGCCATCCCGGAAATCAGTCTGGTGAACCTTCGCTGCACTCCCTCAATAGCAAGAACGTCCTTCCTCAGATTAGGAGACCAAAACTGAACACAATATTCCAGGTGAGGCCTCGCCAAGGCCCTGTACAACTGCAGTAAGTCCTCCCTGCTCCTATACTCAAATCCCCTAGCTATGAAGGCCAACATACCATTTGCCTTCTTCACCGCCTGCTGTACCTGCATGCCAACTTTCAATGACTGATGAACCATGACACCCAGGTCTCGTTGCACCTCCCCTTTTCCTAATCTGCCGCCATTCAGATAATATTCTGTCTTCGCGTTTTTGCCCCCAAAGTGGATAACCTCACATTTATCTACATTTTACTACATCTGCCATGCATTTGCCCACTCACCTAACCCGTCCAAGTCACCCTGCAGCCTCTTAGCGTCCCCTTCACAGCTCACACCGCCACCCAGTTTAGTGTCATCTGCAAACTTGGAGATATTACACTCAATTCCTTTATCTAAATCATTGATGTATATTGTAAAGAGCTGGGGTCCCAGCACTGAGCCTTGCGGCACTCCACTAGTCACTGCCTGCCATTCTGAAAAGGACCTGTTTATCTCGACTCTCTGCTTCCTGCCTGCCAACCAGTTCTCCATCCAAGTCAGTATATTATCCCCAATACCATGTGCTTTGATTTTGCACACCAATCTCTTGTGCGGGACCTTGTCAAAAGCCTTTTGAAAGTCCAAATACACCACATCCACTGGTTCTCCCTTGTCCACTCTACTAGTTACATCCTCAAAAAATTCCAGAAGATTTGTCAAGCATGATTTCCCCTTCATAAATCCATGCTGACTTGGACCGATCTTGTCACTGCTTTCCAAATGCGCTGCTATTTCATCCTTAATAATTGATTGAAACATTTTCAATCTCAGTGTGATTCAGCAAACTCGGTCAGTGTGACCCCCGGCCAATGTGACTCAGTACCCTCAGTCGTGTGACTCAGTACCCCCGCCCAGTGTGACTCAGTAACCTCGATCAATGTAATACAGTATCTCCGGCCAGTGTGACTCAGTACCCCTGGCCAGTGTGACTCAGTAACCCCGGTCAGTATGACTCAGTACGCCCGGTCAGTGTGACTCACTACTTGGGCAGTGTGACTCAGTACCCCCGATCAGTGTGACTCAGTAACCCCGATCAGTGTGACTCAGTACCCGTGGTCAGTGTGACTCAGTACCCCCTAGCCATTGTGGCTCAGTACCCCTGGTCAGAGTGACTCAGTAACCTACGTCACTGAGACTCAGTGCCCCCGCTCAGTGTGACGCAGTAGCCCCGGTCAGTGTGACTCAGTAGGTGGTCAGTGTGACTTAGTACCCCCGGTCAGTGTGACTCCATACCTCCGGTTCGTGTGACTCAGTATCCCCGGTCAGTGTGTCTCAGTACCCCAGGTCAGTGTGACTCAGTACCCCCCCGGTTAGTGTGACTCAGTATCCCCGGTCAGTGTGACTTAGTACCCCCGGTCAGTGTAAGTCAGTACTCCCAGTCCAGTGTGACTCAGTATCCACAGCCAGTGTCACTCAGTAACTCCGGTCAGTGTGATGCGGTACCCCCGGACAGTATGACTCAGCACCTCCGGTCAGTTTGAATCAGTACCTCCAGTCAGTTTGAATCAGTACCTCCAGTCAGTGTGACTCAGTACGCCCGGTCAGTGTGACTCAGTAACCTCGGTCAGTGTGATTCAGTACCCCTGGTGAGTGTGACTCAGTCCCCCCGGCCAATGTGACTCCGTACCCTTGGTCGTGTGACTCAGTATTGCCGCCCAGTGTGACTCAGTACCCTCGGTCAGTGTGATTCAGTATCCCCGGTCAGTGTGACTCAGTTCCGCCGGCCAGTGTGACTCAGTTCCGCCGGCCAGTGTGACTCAGTACCCAAGGCCAGTGTGACTCAGTAATCCTGGTCAGTATTACTCACTACCTCCGGTCAGTGTGACTCAGTACTCCCGGTCAGTATGACTCATACCTCCGGTCAGTGTGACTCAGTACCTCCAATCAGTGTGACTCAGTACCCCCGGTCAGTGTGACTCAGTAAGTGGTCGGTGTGACTTCGTACCTCCGGTCAGTGTGACTCCATACCCCTGGTTAGTGTGACTCAGTACCCCTGGTCAGTGTGACTCAGTACCCCCAGGCAGTGTGTCTCAGTACCCCAGGTCAGTGTGACTCAGTATCCCCGGTCAGTGTGACTCAGTACCCCCTGGTCAGTGTGACTCAATACACCCGGTCAGTGTGACTCAGTACCCCCGGCCAATGTGACTCAGTACCTTCGGTCATTGTGACTCAGTGCCCCAGGTCAGAGCTCCGTGTAGAGCGCTTGCTTTTGGAGTAATGTGTCGGGCATGCCAACATTGTGGTCTGCGCAATAGTGGAGTGTGGTCAGTGATTCGATGCTTCGGATGTTGGCCGGATCGAAAATACTAATGTTTGTGCGTCTGTCCTCCCAGGGGATTTGCAGGATCTTGCGGAGGTGTCGCTGGTGGTATTTCCCTCGCGATTTGAGGTGTCTACTGTATATGGTCCATGTCTCTGAGCCATACAAGAGGGTGGATATCACTACAGCCCTGTATATCATAAGCTTGGTGCCAGATTTGAGAGCCTGATCTTCGAACACTCTCTTCCACAGGCAGCCGGAAGCTGCGCTGGTGCACCAGAGGCGGTGCTGAACCTCGTAATCGATGTCTGCCCTTGCTGATAATAGGCTCCCAAGGTATGGAAAGTGATCCATGTTGCTCAGGACGGCGACTTGGATCTTGATGACTGGGGGCCAGTGCTATTTGGCGGGGTCAGATTGGTGGAGGACCTTTGTCTTACGGATGTTTAGATGTTTACGCCCATGCTTTCGTACGCCTTGATGAAGTTGTTGACAATGACTTGGAGTTCAGCCTCTGAATGTGCGCAGATGCAAGCATCGTCCACGTACTTGTAGTTCGACGACAGAGGATGGGACAGTCTTGGATCTGACCTGTAGGCGACGAAGGTTGAACAGGTTCCCACTGGTTCTATATTTTAGTTCCACTCCAGCGAGGAGCTTGTTGAGTGTGAGGTGGAGCATTGCAGTGAGGGAGCTCGAAAAGAGGTTTTGCGTGATGTCACAGCCCTGCTTGACCCGGGTCCCGACGTTGATTGGGTCTGTGGTGGATGCGTTGTTCAGTAACGCCAGTAAGTGTGACTCAGTACATGTTCAGTGTGACTTAGTACCCCCGGTCATTGTGACTCAGTATAGAAACATAGAAACATAGAAAATAGGTGCAGGAGTAGGCCATTCAGCCCTTCAAGCCTGCACCACCATTCAATAAGATCATGGCTAATCATTCCCTCAGTACCCCTTTCCTGCATTCTCTCCATACCCCTTGATCCCTTTAGCCGTAAGGGCCATATCTAACTCCCTCTTGAATATGTCCAATGAACTGGCATCAACAACTCTCTGTGACAGGGAATTCCACAGGTTAACAACTATCTGAGTGAAGAAGTTTCTCCTCATCTCAGTCACAAATGGCCTACCCCTTAGCCTAAGACTGTGTCCCCTGGTTCTGGACTTCCCCAAAATCGGGAACATTATACCCGCATCTAACCTGCCCCGTCCCGTCAGAATCTTAAAAGTTTCTATGAGATCCCCTCTCATCCTTCTAAACTCCAATATATAAAGGCCCAGTTGATCCAGTCTCTCCTCATATGTCAGTCCAGCCATCCCTGGAATCAGTCTGGTGAACCTTCGCTGCACTCCCTCAATAGCAAGAACGTCCTTCCTCAGATTAGAAGACCAAAACTGAACACAATGTTCCAGGTGAGGCCCCACCAAGGCCCTGTACAACTGCAGTAAGTTCTCCCTGCTCCTATGCTCACATCCCCTAGCTATGAAGGCCAACATACCATTTGCCTTCTTCACCGCCTGCTGTACCTGTATGCCAACTTTCAATGACTGATGAACCATGACAGCCAGGTCTCGTTGCACCTCCCCGTTTCCTAATCTGCCGCCATTCAGATAATATTCTGTCTTCGCGTTTTTGCCCTCAAAGTGGATAACCTCACATTTATCCACACTATACGACATCTGCCATACATTTGCCCACTCACCTAACCTGTCCAAGTCACCCTGCAGCCTCTTAGCGTCCCCTTCACAGCTCACACCGCCACCCAGTTTAGTGTCATGTTCAGCCATGAACTCATTGAATGGCGGTGCAGGCTAGAAGGGCTGAATGGCCTGCTCCTGCACCTATTTTCTATGTTTCTATGTTTCAATGAGTTCATGGCTGAACATTCAACTTCAGTCTCCCATTCCTGCTTTCTCGCCATACCCCTTGATCCCCCTAGTAGTAAGGACCTCATCTAACTCCTTTTTGAATATATTTAGTGAATTGGCCTCAACGACTTTCTGTGGTAGAGAATTCCACAGGTTCACCACTCTCTGGGTGAAGAGGTTCCTCCGCATCTCGGTCCTAAATGGCTTACCCCTTATCCTTAGACTGTGACCTCTGGTTCTGGACTTCCCCAACATTGGGAACATTCTTCCTGCATCTAACCTGTCTAACCCCGTCAGAATTTTAAATGTTTCTATGAGGTCCCCTCTCATTCTTCTGAACTCCAGTGAATACAAGCCCAGTTGATCCAATCTTTCTTGATAGGTCAGTCCCGCCATCCCGGGAATCAGTCTGGTGAACCTTCGCTGCACTCCCTCAATAGCAAGAATGTCCTTCCTCAAGTTAGGAGACCAAAACTGTACACAATACTCCAGGTGTGGCCTCACCAAGGCCATGTACAACTGTAGCAACACCTCCCTGCCCCTGTACTCAAATCCCCTCGCTATGAAGGCCAACATGCCATTTGTTTTCTTAACCGCCTGCTGTACCTGCATGCCAACCTTCAATGACTGATGTACCATGACACCCAGGTCTCTTTGCACCTCCCCTTTTCCTAATCTGTCACCATTCAGATAATAGTGTGTCTCTCTGTTTTTACCACCAAAGTGGATAACCTCACATTTATCCACATTATACTTCATCTGCCATGCATTTGCCCACTCACCTAACCTATCCAAGTCGCTCTGCAGCCTCACAGCATCCTCCTCGCAGCTCACACTGCCACCCAACTTAGTGTCATCCGTAAATTTGGAGATACTACATTTAATCCCCTCATCTAAATTATTAATGTACAGTGTAAACAGCTGGGGCCCCAGCACAGAACCTTGCGGTACCCCACTAGTCACTGCCTGCCATTCTGAAAAGTACCCATTTACTCCTACTCTTTGCTTCCTGTCTGACAACCAGTTCTCAATCCATGTCAGCACACTGCACTGCTCAAAGCCACAACTTGGATCTTGATGACTGGGGGACAGTGCTATGTGGCAGGGTCAGATTGGTGGAGGACCTTTGTCTTACGGATGTTTAAATGTTTAAGCCCATGCTTTTGTATACCTTGATGAAGTTGTTGACGATGACTTGGAGTTCAGCCTCTGAATGTGTGCAGATGCAAGCATCGTCCACGTACTTGTAGTTCGACGACAGAGGATGGGACAGTCTTGGATCTGACCTGTAGGCGACGAAGGTTGAACAGGTACCCACTGGTTCGGTACTTTAGTTCCACTCCAGCAGGGAGCTTGTTGAGTGTGAGGTGGAGCATTGCAGTGAGTGAGCTCGAGAAGAGGTTTTGCGTGATGTCGCAGCCCTGCTTGACCCGGGACGTTGATTGGGTTTGTGGTGGATCCGTTGGTCAGTAACCCCGGTCAGTGTGACTCAGTATATGTTCCGTGTGACTTAGTACCCCCGATCATTGTGACTCAGTGCAGAAACATAGAAAATAGGTGCAGGAGACGGCCATTCAGCCCTTCGAGCCTGCACAACCATTCAATAAGATCATGGCTAATCATTCCCTCAGTACCCCTTTCCTGCTTTCTCTCCATACCCCTTGATCCCTTTAGCCATAAGGGCCGTATCTAACTCCCTCATGAATGTATCCAGTGAACTGGCATCAACAACTTTCTGCGGCAGGGAATTCCACAGGTTAACAACTATCTGAGTGAAGAAGTTTCTCCTCATCTCAGTCCTAAATGGCCTACCTCTTATCCTAAGACTGTGTCCCCAGGTTCTGGACTTCCCCAACATCGGGAACATTATACCCGCATCTAACCTGTCCCGTCCCGTCAGAATCTTAAAAGTTTCTATGAGATCCCCTCTCATCCTTCTAAACTCCAATATATAAAGGCCCAGTTGATCCAGTCTCTCCTCATATGTCAGTCCAGCCATCCCGATAATCAGTCTGGTGAACCTTCGCTGCACTCTCTCAATAGCACGAACATCCTTCCTCAGATTAGGAGTCCAAAACTTAACACAATATTCCAGGTGAGGCCTCACCAAGGCCCTTTACAACTGCAGTAAGATCTCCCTGCTCCTATACTTAAATCCCCTAGCTATGAAGGCCAACATACCATTTGTCTTCTTCACCGCCTGCTGTACCTGTATGCCAACTTTCAATGACTGATGAACCATGACACCCAGGTCTCGTTGCACCTCCCCTTTTCCTAATCTGCCGCCAATCAGATAACATTCTGTCTTCGTGTTTTTGCCCCCAAAGGGGATAACCTCACATTTATCCACGTTATACTACATCTGCCATGCATTTTCCCACTCACCTAACATGTTCAAATCACCCTGCAGCCTCTTAGCGTCCCCTTCACAGCTCACACCGTCACCCAGTTTAGTGTCATCTGTAAATTTGGAGATATTACACTCAATTCTTAATGATTAATGACTTAGACGAGGGGATTAAATGTAGTATCTCCAAATTTGCGGATGACACTAAGTTGGGTGGCAGTGTGAGCTGTGAGGAGGATGCTATGAGGCTGCAGAGTAACTTGGATAGATTAGGTGAGTGGGCAAATGCGTGGCGGATGAAGTATAATGTGGATAAATGTGAGGTTATCCACTTTGGTGGTAAAAACAGAGAGACAGACTATTATCTGAATGGTGACAGATTAGGAAAAGGGAAGGTGCAACGAGACCTGGGTGTCATGGTACATCAGTCATTGAAGGTTGGCATGCAGGTACAGCAGGCGGTTAAGAAAGCAAATGGCATGTTGGCCTTCATAGCGAGGGGATTTGAGTACAGGGGCAGGGAGGTGTTGCTACAGTTGTACAGGGCCTTGGTGAGGCCACACCTGGAGTATTGTGTACAGTTTTGGTCTCCTAACTTGAGGAAGGACATTCTTGCTATTGAGGGAGTGCAGCGAAGATTCACCAGACTGATTCCCGGGATGGTGGGACTGACCTATCAAGAAAGACTGGATCAATTGGGCTTGTATTCACTGGAGTTCAGAAGAATGAGAGGGGACCTCATAGAAACGTTTAAAATTCTGACGGGTTTGGACAGGTTGGATGCAGGAAGAATGTTCCCAATGTTGGGGAAGTCCAGAACCAGGGGTCACAGTCTAAGGATAAGGGGTAAGCCATTTAGGACCGAGATAAGGAGAAACTTCTTCACCCAGAGAGTGGTGAACCTGTGGAATTCTCTACCACAGAAAGTAGTTGAGGCCAATTCACTAAATATATTCAAAAGGGAGTTAGATGAAGTCCTTACTACTAGGGGGATCAAAGGATATGGCGTGAAAGCAGGAATGGGGTACTGAAGTTGAATGTTCAGCCATGAACTCATTGAATGGCGGTGCAGGCTAGAAGGGCTGAATGGCCTGCTCCTGTACCTATTTTCTATGTTTCTATGTTTCTAATTCCTTCATCTAAATCATTGATGTATATTATAAAGAGCTGGGGTCCCAGCACTGAGCCCTGCGGCACTCCACTAGTCACTGCCTGCCATTCTGAAAAGGACCTGTTTATCTCGACTCTCTGCTTCCTGCCTGCCCACCAGTTCTCCATCCAAGTCAGTATATTATCCCCAATACCATGTGCTTTGATTTTGCACACCAATCTCTTGTGCGGGACCTTGTCAAAAGCCTTTTGAAAGTCCAAATACACCACATCCACTGGTTCTCCCTTGTCCACTCTACTAGTTACATCCTCAAAAAATTCCAGAAGATTTGTCAAGCATGATTTCCCCTTCATAAATCCATGCTGACTTGGACCGATCTTGTCACTGCTTTCCAAATGCGCTGCTATTTCATCCTTAATAATTGATACCAACATTTTCAGTCTCAGTGTGATTCAGCAAACTCGGTCAGTGTGACTCAGTACCCCCGGTCAGTGTGACAGAGTACCTCTGGGAGTGTGACTGTATACCCCCGGCCAATGTGACTCAGTACCCTCGGTCGTGTGACTCAGTATCCCCACAATATGTGACTCAGTAACCTCGATCAGTATGATTCAGTATCCCCGGCCAGTGTGACTCAGCTCCGCCGGCCACTGTGACTCAGTACCCCCAACCAGTGTCACTCCGTAACCCTGATCAGCATTACTCATTACCTCCGGTCATGTGACTCGGTACCCACGGTCAGTATGACTCAGTACATCCAGTCAGTGTGTCTCAGTACGCTCGGTCAGTGTGACTTAGTACCCCCGATCAGTGTGACTCAGTAACCCTGGTCAATGTGACTCAGTACCCGTGGTCAGTGTGACTCAGTACCCACTAGCCATTTTGACTCAGTACCCCTGGTCAGTATGACTCAGTACCCTTCGTCACTGTGACTCAGTGCCCCCGCTCAGTGTGACGCAGTAGTCCCGGTCAGTGTGACTCAGTAGGTGGTCAGTGTGACTTAGTACACCCGGTCAGTGTGACTCCATACCCCCGGTTAGTGTGACTCAGTACCCTCTGTCAGTGTGTCTAAGTACCCTCGGTCAGTGTGACTCACTACCCCCGGTCAGTGTGACCAGTACCCCCGGTCAGTGTGACTCAGTATCACTGCTCAGTGTGACCTTGTACTCCCTGGTCAGTGTGACTCAGTACCCCCAGTCAGTGTGACTCAGCACCACCTGTCAGTGTGACTCAGTACCCACAGCCAGTGTCACTCAGTAACCCCGGTCAGTGTTACTCATTACCTCCGGTCAGTGTGATTCGGTATCCCGGGTCAGTGTGAATCAGTAACTCCAGTCAGTGTGACTCACTACGCCCGGTCAGTGTGACTCACTACGTCGTCAGTGTGACTCAGTACCCCGGTCATTGTGACTCAGTACACCCTGGCCAATGTGACTCAGTACCCTTGGTCAGTGTGACTCAGTAACCTCGGTCAGTGTGACTCAGTATCCCTGGTGAGTGTGACTCAATACCCCCGGCCAATGTGACTCTGTACCCGCAGTCAGTGTGACTCAGTACCGTCGGGCAGTGTGTCTCAGTACCCTCAGTCAGTGTGACTCAGTGCCCTGGTCATTGTGACTTAGTACACCCGGTCAGAGTGACTCAGTACCCCAGGTCAGTGTGACTCAGTAACCCCGGTCAGTGTGACTCAGTTCCCTCGGTCAGTGTATCTCAGTACCCCTGGTTGGTGTGACTCAGTACTCCACGTCAATGTGACTCAGTACCCGCAGTCTGTGTGACTCAGTACCCTCGGCCAGTGTGATGCTGTACACTCGGTCATTATGACTCAGTACTGCGGTCAGTGTGACTCAGTGTGACCCGGTAACCCTGGTCAGTGTGACTCAGTGCCCCCGGTCAGTGTGACTCAATGCCCCCGGTCAGTGTGATTCAGTACCACTGGTCACTGTGACTCAGTCCCTGGTCAGTATGACTCAATACCCTCCGTCATTAAGGCTCAGTACTCCCGGTCAGTTGGACTCAGTTCCCCCGGTCAATGTGAGTCATTACCCCCCGGTCATTGGGACTCAGGATCCCCAGTCAGTGTGACTCACTACCTCCAGTCAATGTGACTCAGAACCACTGGTTAGTGTGACTCAGTAACCCTGGTCAATGTTACTCAGTACCTCCGGTCAGTTTGACTCAGTACCCCCGGTCACTGTGACTAAGTACCTCCGGTCAGTGTGACTCCGTAACCACGGTCTGTGTGACTTAGTAACCCCGGCCATTGTGACTCACCACCCTCTGTCACAGTGACTCAGTACCCTCAGTCAGTGTGACTGAGTATCCCCGGACAGTGTGACTCAGTGTCCCCGGTCAGTGTGACTCAGGAACCCTGGTAAATGTGACTCTGTAACCCTGGTCAGCATGGCTCAGTACATGGTCAGTGTGACTCAGTACGCCCGGTCAGTGTGACTCAGTGACCCTGGTCTGTGTGACTCAGTGACCCTGGTCTGTGTGACTCAGTGACCCTGGTCAGTGTGATTCAGTATCCCCGGTCAGTGTGACTCCGTGTCCCCGGTGAGAGCGACTCAGTACACTCAGTCAGTGTGACTCAGTACGCTCGGTCAGTGTGACTCAGTACGCTCGGTCAGTGTGACTCACTAACCTCGATCAGTGTGACTCAGTACGCTCGGTCAGTGTGACTCACTAACCTCGATCAGTGTGACTCAGTAACCCCGGTCAGTTTGACTCTGTACCCTGGGTCAGTGTGTCTCAATACCCTCGGCCAGTGTGATGCTGTACACTCGGTCATTAAGACTCAGTACTGCGGTCAGTGTGACTCAGTGTGACCCGGTAACCCTGGTCAGTGTGACTCAGTGCCCCCGGTCAGTGTGACTCAATGCCCCCGGTCAGTGTGATTCAGTACCACCGGTCACTGTGACTCAGTCCCTGGTCAGTGTGACTCAATACCCTCCGTCATTAAGGCTCAGTACTCCCGGTCAGTTGGACTCAGGTCCCCCGGTCAATGTGAGTCATTACCCCCCGGTCATTGGGACTCAGGATCCCCGGTCAGTGTGACTCACTACCTCCAGTCAATGTGACTCAGAACCACTGGTTAGTGTGACTCAGTAACCCTGGTCAATGTTACTCAGTACCTCCGGTCAGTCTGACTCAGTACCCCCGGTCACTGTGACTAAGTACCTCCGGTCAGTGTGACTCTGTAACCATGGTCTGTGTGACTTAGTAACCCCGGCCATTGTGACTCACCACCCTCTGTCACAGTGACTCAGTACCCTCAGTCAATGTGACTGAGTACCCCCGGACAGTGTGACTCAGTGTCCCCGGTCCGTGTGACTCAGGAACCCTGGTAAATGTGACTCTGTAACCCTGGTCAGCATGGCTCAGTACATGGTCAGTGTGACTCAGTACCCCCGGTCAGTGTGACTCAGTGACCCCGGTCAGTGTGACTCAGTACCCTCAGTCAGTGTGACTCAGTAACTCCGGTTAGTGTGCTTCAATCCACTGGCCAGCGTGACTCAGTAGCCTCAGTCAGTGTGACTCAGCAGCCTCAGTCAGTGTGAATCAGTAGCCTCAGTCAGTGTGACTCAGTACCTCCGGTCAGTGTGCCTCCATCCTCCGGCCTGTGTGACTCATTATCCCTGGTCAGTGTGACACAGTATCCGCGGTCAGTGTGACTCAGTACCCCTGGTCAGAGTGACATTGTACCTCCCCCCAGTGTATCTCAGTACTCTTGGTCACTGCGACTCAGTACCCTCAGTCAATGAGACTCGGTGCCTCTGGTCAGTAGGACTCCGGACCTGCTGTCAGTGTGACACACTACCCCTGGTCAATGTGACTCAGTAACCCCGGTCCGTGTGACTCAGTGCGTGGTCAGTATAACTCAGTCAGCCAGGTCAGTGTGACTCCGTAACCCTGGTCAGTGTGACTCAGTACCCCCGGTCAGTGTGACCTTGTGCCCCAGGTCAGTGTGACTCAGTACCCCCGGTCACTGTGACTCAGTCCGTGGACAGTGTGACTCAGTACCCCCGGTCATACATACATAAGAACATAAGAATTAGGAACAGGAGTCGACCATCTAGCCCCTCGAGCCTGCTCCGCCATTCAACAAGATCATGGCTGATCTGGCCGTGGACTCAGCTCCACTTACCCGCGCGATCCCCATAACCCTTAATTTCCTTATTGGTTAAAAATCTATCTATTTGAATACATTCAATGAGCTAGCCTCAACTGCTTCCTTGGTCAGAGAATTCCACAGATTCACAACCCTCTGGGAGAAGAAATTCCTTCTCAACTCGGTTTTAAATTGGCTCCCCCGTATTTTGAGGCTGTGCCCCCTAGTTCTAGTCTCCCCGACCAATGGAAACAACCTCTCTGCCTCCATCTTGTCTATCCCTTTCATTATTTTAAATGTTTCTATAAGATCACCCCTCATCCTTCTGAACTCCAACGAGTAAAGACCCAGTCTACTCAATCTATCATCATAAGGTAACCTCCTCATCTCCGGAATCAGCCTAGTGAATCGTCTCTGTACCCCTTCCAAAGCTAGTATATCCTTCCTTAAGTAAGGTGACCAAAACTGCACGTAGTACTCCAGGTGCGGCCTCACCCATACCCTATACAGTTGCAGCAGGACCTCCCTGCTTTTGTACTCCATCCTTCTCGCAATGAAGGCCAACATTCCATTCGCCTTCCTGATTACCTGCTGCACCTGCAAACTAACTTTTGGGCCAAGGGTGCCATCAGCCGGTCCAGGCAGCGGGCGGTCGAGGGGGTCGTTCAACCTGACTGCCTGCCTCTCTTCCGCTCTTACATCCGGTCCAGGGTGTCCTTGGAGATGGAGCACGCGGTGTCCACCGGTACGCTCACGGCCTTCCGCGAGAGGTGGGCACCGGAGGGACTGGAGTGCATCATCACGCCCGGCAACCAAATTTTAATTTGATTTTACGTTTTAAAGTTTAATTTGTTTTAATTGCCGGTGTTTTTAGTGTCCCCTTCCCTTTTATAGGGGGCACTGGGGAAAAAAGGTGATTTTAGTGCCCAAAAAAAAAAAACCCAAAAAAAGAAAAACACAAAAAAAAACCAAAAAAAGAAAAAAAAGGGCCTTGTAAATGTCTGGTGTGTCATCCAGGTCGGGTGGCACGGTTTAATGTTTTATGTTTTATAGGTAGACTCTAAAAGAGTTTCATGCACAAGGATCCCCAGGTCCCTCTGCACCGCAGCCTGTTGTAATTTCTCCCCATTCAAATAATATTCCCTTTTCCTGTTTTTTTTTACAAGGTGGATGACCTCACACTTTCCAACATTGTATTCCATCTGCCAAACCTTAGCCCATTCGCTTAACCTATCTAAATCTCTTTGCAGCCTCTCTGTGTCCTCTACACAACCTGCTTTCCCACTAATCTTTGTGTCATCTGCAAATTTTGTTGCACTACACTCCGTCCCCTCTTCCAGGTCATCTATGTATATTGTAAACAGTTGTGGTCCCAGCACCGATCCCTGTGGTATACCACTAACCACTGATTTCCAACCCGAAAAGGACCCATTTATCCCAACTCTCTGCTTTCTGTTAGCCAGCCAATTCTCTATCCATGCTAATACATTTCCTTTGACTCCGTGTACCTTTATCTTCTGCAGTAACCTTTTGTGTGGCACCTTATCGAATGCCATTTGAAAATCTAAATACACCACATCCATCGGTACACCTCTATCCACCATGCTCGTTATATCCTCAAAGAATTCCAGTAAATTAGTTAAACATGATCAGTGTGACCTTGTACCCCAGCTCAGTGTGTCTCAGTATCCCACGTCAGTGTGACTCAGTACCCTCAGTCAGTGTAACTCAGTACCCTCAGTCAGTGTGACTCAGTACCCTGGTCATTGTGACTCAGTATCCCCGGTCAGTGTGACTCAGTACCCCTGGTCAGTGTGACTCAGTACCCCCTGTCAGTTTTGACTCAGTACCCCCGTCAGTGTGACTCAGTATCCCCTGTCAGTGTGACTCAGTAGCCCCCAGTCAGTGCGACTCAGTGCCCCCCCGGTCAGTGTGACTCAGTACCACCCGGTCAGTGTGACTCAGTACCCTCAGTCAGTGTGACTCAGTACCTTGGTCATTGTGACTCAGTACCCCCGGTCAGTGTGACTCAGTACCCCCGGTCAGTGTGACTCAGTACCCCCGGTCAGTGTGACTCAGTACCCCCGTCAGTGTGACACAGTATCCCCTGTCAGTGTGACTCAGTAGCCCCCAGTCAGTGCGACTCAGTGCCCCCCCGGTCAGTGTGACTCAGTAACCCCCGGTCAGTGTGACTCAGTACCCCCGGTCAGTGTGACTCAGTGCACCCGGTCAGAGCTCCGTGTAGAGCGCTTGCTTTGGGTGTCTTGTGTCGGGCATGCCAACATTGTGGCCTGCCCAATGGAGCTGATGGAGTGTGGTCAGTGCTTCGATGCTTGGGATGTTGGCCGGATCGAGAATACTGATGTTTTGTGCGTCTGTCCTCCCAGTGGATTTGCAGGATCTTGCAGAGGCATCACTGGTGGCATTTCTCTAGCGATTTGAGGTGTCTAGTGTATGTGGTCCAGGTCTCTGAGCCATACAGAAGGGCGGGTATCACTATAGCCCTGTATATCATAAGCTTGGTGCCAGATTTGTTGGCCTGATCTTAGAACACTGGCGCACTGGAGGCGGTTTTGAACCTCGTTGTCGATGTCTGCCCTTGTTGATAATCGGGTCCCGAGGTATGGAAAGTGGTCCACATTGTCCAGAGCCACGCCGTGGATCTTGATGACTGTGGGACAGTGCTGTGTGGCGGGGTCAGATTGGTGGAGGACCTTTGTTTTACGGATGTTTAGAGTAAGGAGAATGCTTTTGTACGCCTTGATGAAGCTGTTAACGATGACTTGGAGTTCAGCCTCTGAATGTGTGCAGACAGAAGCGTCGTCCCGTACTGTGGTTCGACGACAGAGGATAGGATGGTCTTGTATCTGGCCTGTAGGCGACGAAGGTTGAACAGGTTCCCACTGGTTCTAGACTTTAGTCCCACTCCAGCGGGGAGCTTGTTGAGTGTGAGGTGGAGCATTGCCGTGAGGGAGATCGGGAAGAGGGTTGGCGCGACGACGCAGCCCTGCTTAACCCGGGTCCGGACGTTGATCGGGTCTGTGGTGGATCCGTTGGTCAGTAACCCTGATCAGTGTGACTCAGTACCCTTGGTCACTGTGACGCAGTACCCTCAGTCAGTGTGACTCAGTACCTCCGGTAAGTATGACTCAGTAACCCCGGTCAGTGTGACTCCTTACCCTCGGTCAGTGTGACTCCTTACCCTCGGTCAGTGTGACTCAGTAACCCTGCCAAGTGTGATCTGGTAACCCTGGTCAAAGTGACTCAGTGCCCGCCGGTCAGAGCGACTCAGTGCCCCCCCGGTCAGTGTGACTCACTGCCCCCGGTCAGTGTGGCTAAGTACCCCCGGTCAGTGTGATTCAGTACCCCGGGTCAGTGTGACTCAGTATCGCCGGTCAGAGTGGCTCAGTGCCCCCGGTCAGTGTGATTCAGTACCCCGGGTCAGTGTGACTCAGTATCGCCGGTCAGAGTGGCTCAGTGCCCCCGGTCAGTGTGATTCAGTACCCTTCGTCTGTGCGATTCAGTACCCCCGGTCAGTGTTATTCAGTACCCCCGGTCAGTGTGACTCAGTAACCCCGATCAGTGTGACTCAGTAACCCCGATCAGTGTGACTCAGTAACCCCGATCAGTGTGACTCAGTATCGCCGGTCAGTGTGACTCAGTACCCCAGGTCAGTGTGACTCAGTAAACCAGGTCAGTGTGACTCAGTACCCCCGGTCAGTGTGACTCAGCACTTCCGGTCAGTGTGACTCAGTAACCCCGATCATTGTGACTCTGTACACTCGGTCATTGTGACTTCGTACTGCGGTCAGTGTGACTCAGTAACCCCGGTCAGTGTGACCCGGTAACCCTGGTCAGTGTGGCTCAGTGCCCCCGGTCAGTGTGACTCATTACCCTCGGTCAGTAAGGCTCAGTACCCCCAGTCAGTTGGACTCAGGGCCCCCAGTCAATGTGAGTCACTAACCCCGGTCAATGTGATTCAGAACACCTGGTCAGTGTGACTCAGTAAACCTGGTAAATGTGACTCTGTAACCCTGGTCAACGTGACACAGTACATGGTCAGTGTGCCTTAGTACCCCCGGGCAATATGACTCAGCGACCCTGGTCAGTGTGCCTCAGTACCCCCGGGCAGTGTGACTCATTACACCCGGTCAGTGCGACTCAGTACCCTCAGTCAGTGAGACTCAGTACCTCTGGTCAGGGTGCCTCAGTCCCCCAGCAAGTGTGACTCAGTCCCCCGGTCAGTATAACTCAGTAACCCCGGTCAGTGTGACTCAGTACTGGCGGTCAGTGTAATTCCATACCCTCCGGCAGTGTGTCTCAATACCCTTGGTCAGTGTGACTCAGTACCCCCAGTCAGTGTGATTCAGTTCCCCCGGTCAGTGCGACTCAGTACCCCTGGTCAATGTTATTCAGTACATCCGGTCAGTGTGACTCAGTACCCCCGGTCAGTGTGACTAAGTACCCCAGTCAGTGTGACTCAGTACCTCCGGTCAGTGCGACTCAGTACCCCCAGTCAGTGTGACTCAGTGCCCCCGGTCAGTGTGAGTCAGTGTGACTCAGTACCACCGATCAGTGTGACTCAGTCCCTGGTCAGTGTGACTCATTACCCTTAGTCAGTAAGGCTCAGTACCCCAGTCAGTATGACTCAGCCCCCGGTCACTGTGACTCAGTTCCCTCAGTCAATGTGACTCAGTACCCCTGGTCAGTGTGACTCAGTACCCTTGGTCAGTGTGACTCAGAACCCCCGGTGAGTCTGACTCAATACCCCCGATCAGTGTGACGCAGTAACCCCGATCAGTGTGACTCAGTACGTGGTCAGTATAATTCAGTAACCCTGTTGGGGGAAAACCCCGAGGTAGAAATAAATCTACTTCGAGACTACGTTAGAGAGTTGAAAACACATACAGTTTATTAATACAAGGTACCAGGGGAGTTACTTGTAGGTCCCTCAATCAGGCAACAACTCAATTTGGGTTTATAAAAAAATGAGTATTTAAAGTCGTAAACCGCAAAGGTCACATGTCACTGCTTCTACATCTGGCATTGCAAAAAGTGTTTTTTTCATCTTTGGCCGGCTTACTTCCTTATCTTCGACCAGCGTCTGGTGTGATTGGTTTCTTTCTTGCTCAGTGTCTTGTGACCATTTCGCAATTGCTTATCTCATTCTGTCATATAGTACTTATTGTAAAGCACAGCAATTTTGCACTGACGCTATTAACCCTTCAATCCCTCATTTGGCCGAAATTTTTCACATACATAATTCTAGGCCAACGTATACCCGGTCTTTATGCAGAAATTGGTGATGTGATGTACCGGTTCCTGAACCCCCACTCCGGAGTCCAGGTTCCCATCTCCTGTCGCACCTCATTCTGCTGCTTGTAAAACCTCATCATATAGGTGTTTTGGGCGTCTGTACACCACCTTCTGAGACACCGCTCGGTTCTCGTAGTTTGAGGGTGCTTGGGTTACAGGTCTGCTCGATAGTAAAGATGACAGTGCTTTGCTTATGCAACATTTAAGTAACATACATAGGCAATTCGGTATTATTACCACCACCACAAAGGTAACCAGACCTTGGATTAGTGACGTTCCCATAGATCCTAACCACCCTGAGAACGAGTCCCACAACGTGGAGGCTGGTGGTTGCTTAAGCTTTTTAACCTCTTCTTGGATATGCTCTGCCAGATTAGTAATTTCTTCCAAGCTATCTTGGATGTATGTACAACATTCGACCCTGATGAAGGCACAGGTTCCTCCTTTTTCTGCCAACACATAGTCAAGGGCCATCCGATTTTGCAGAGCTACTGTGCGGAGGGCTACCATCTCTGCATTAACCTTAACTAGGGCTTCAGCTGTATCGTTGGCCACCTGTTCCAGGACGGAAGCCATGTTAATGATTCCCTTGCCAATTTACCCGCTCCATACCAGGGAAATGCAATGGCCCAGAATCTTTCAATCTCCATGTTGGCTCGTCTAGCTCTCCGGTGGAGATCCTTCAGAGAACCCAGGTGATACATGTAGGGTATGATATAAGCCAGATAACAAGAACACGTCCATTCCTGGGGCAACCAGGGGTAGGCCCTGTGACCGCACACAAAATGAGTCCTGTTGTAGGGCGTATACTTATTTATTGCTGGGGGGTCCCATTGGACCGAAAAGTCACCGTTTCCATTTAATGATGGGAGTGTCACCCTACCCCTTCGGCAGGTAAGGTAAGGCTATATGTGCAGTTACTGTACCCCACAATAGGATCTTCTGGTCGTCCCTGCCTTGTGAGACATAGCCCCCCTCCCTGTCCCTTCTTACACCTTGTTCTCAGGAATGGTGGTAGATAGGAATCGTTATAGGTTGATCGTCTCCACCCACTACACTGTTCTGGATTATACCCATGACTTTTAAGTTTTATTATGGTGCTGCAGTCTGCCTCTATGGCATAAGAGCCAACGCATGTGGATCCTGTTCTAACTCCAAACATCCAGCTGGCCGTCTCATTATCACTAAATGGGATTGATTGTAGAGGGATTCCTTCCTCCGAGTGTGTGGGGACATGGGCACAGACCCAACAGCTGGCAACATTGGCTTTCTTGGCATAGGTGTATGACATGTACAAAAATGTGTTCACATACAACTCTCTTGGTCCGTACGGGTACTCTGGCCTGAGTCCTCCCTAGGTTACATATTACAATTACACAAAAAAGCAAACTGCACATAATATCGCGTAACACATTCATCTTGGCTCGTCTTTATTTCATCCAGCGTTTTCTGCTGATGCGTCCACCTTCAGTTTCCTAGAATGTGTATGAAGGCAGGGTTATTTGTTTTGTTCGCTTGTACTGGAGTTGTTGGATTCATATTCTTTGAGCTGAGACCAATGTTTCCATTGGCCAACCCCACCCATATCTCTGCAGGCGCACGTATCTCCACTAATTAGCACTTCAAATGGGCCAGACCAACGGGAAGCAAACCCCGTTCGTCCTGACAGATATTTTACCATTACATTTGCACCTACCTGTGGGACCTCTCACTGATCCTTCAGTTCCTTCTGTTCGTCCCTGCCTGCTTGCCATTCCCTCACTTCCTTCCTCAATTCCTTAAGTTGCTTACTCAGTTCCAAGACGTACTTTCGAATCCGATCCCTCAGGGGTCCTACGTCGAATCCCCCAGTTATGATTCCTTCCGGTAGGCGCATCGCCCTGCCTGTCATCAACTCATATGGAGTTAATCCCGTCACTCGGTTAGGAATTGCCCTTTGTCTCATCAAGATTGTGGTAGTAAATCCGCCCAAGCTTGTCCCGTCTCTTGGATGGTCTTTGCTTGGGATGTTTCAAGTGTCCTGTTCATACGTTCTACCATCCCAGAGCTTTGCAGGTGGTAGGGGATATAAAACTTCTGTCTAATACCCAACATGGCACACACCTCCTTCATTATTTGTCCAGTAAAACGGGTTCCCTGGTCGGAATCGATTTTGGTACGGACACCCCAACGTGGGATTACTTCCTCTGCCAATATTCGGGTCACCGTGATTGCGGTGTAGTTTCGCGTGGCGAACGCTTCTACCCACCGCGTAAACTGATCTGTTATTATTAGACAGCACTTCTTGCCCTTTGAGGATGGTAAAGGTCCCGTGAAGTCTATCTGTATACACTCCCACGGCCCCCTTGGTCGTGGTTGGTGAGCCATTCTAACCTTAACAGCCTTTCCTGGGTTGTGCTGGGCACACGTGACACATTGCTGACAGTACTTAGCTGCGTCCCGTCCCATTCCTGGCCACCACCAATCTCCAGTTATGTTTGTTATCATGACGTTCCATCCGACATGACTGATGTTGTGGTGTAGTTCCATGAGCATTTGTCAAATACAAGCCAGGGCTATCACCTTCTAATCTTTCCTCCATATGAAGTCGTCACCTTGTCTCCCTCCTTTTGTGCCCCAATCTTTCTTTTCTTCATCGCTAACATCGGCATGTAATCTCACAATGTCTATATCTTCCCTGGTAATGATACTACATACAACTTCTTCCTGCACTTCTAAGGATATACTTGCTTCCTGCGCCACTTTATCCGCTGCTTCATTGCCCCGTTGGACATTGTTTACTGCTTTCTGGTGAGCCTTAACCTTGATCACTGCTGCCTCTGCGGGTTTACTGGCGGCGTCTAATAGTAGTCTGATTCGGCCCTCATGTTTGATAGCCTCCCCGCCCGAAGTGACTGAACCCTCTCCTTGCCCAGGCAGTCAGGTAGTCATGGACTACCCCGAAGGCATAGCGGCTATCCGTATATGTATTTGCCCGCTGGCCTTCGGCCAGTTGGAGGGCTTCAGTCAGGGCAGTGAGTTCAGCTACTTGGACCGACAGTCCTCCGTCAAACCTTCCCTTTCGGACAGTGTTTAGTGCTTCGTCTACCACCGTCCATCCCGTATGCGGGGTCCCCTGAATATATTTCTGGGACCTATCCACGTACAGGATCAGCTTGAGGTTTTCAAGGCGAATCTCACTTATGTGTCCCGGTGAGTCCTCCCATGCCTGTGACTGGCACTCATGAGGCTCACCCACGGATAAAAGGCCCTCTGCCGGGTTCTCCCCCGTGTCTCATACAATTTTTACGGACCCATCTAAGGGAAGTAATACTGTTCCTATTTGGCCCTACGGACGTTGGACACGGAGCGCAATTTCCTTGTGTTGAGCATTTCCACCAAGGTATGTTTGGTATGTAGTATATCCTCCCCTGTCATTACTACTGACTCACTAACTTTCACCGCCCACATTGCGCAGTCCAAGGCTGCTACACATCTTGACAGACCTCCTGCCGCGGGCGACTGTTGGGTGGAACAGTAAGCTACTGGGCGGGCTCGGTCTCCATGCATTTGAGTAACTACTGCTCCGTAAAACCGGCTCTCGTTTTCACAATGAATGTGAAATGGTGCGTTCATGTTTGGCAGTCCTAGGTCTGGTGCCGACATCAGGGCTTCCTTTATCTGGCCGTATGCTGTTTCTTGTTCCGGGCCCCACTCCACACTTTCTAGAGCTGGTTTTCCTCCCTTACCTAGTCTCTGTATGGGTTCCGCGATTGCCGCGAAGTTGGCTATAAAGTTCCTACAGTAGTTAAAGAGTCCTAATACTTTACGCACTTCTCGGGCCGTTTTCAGTCGGGGCATAATGCGAATTGCTTCCTTTCTGTCGTGTGGCATTGTTTTTGTCCCCTGCGACAGTTGGTGTCCCAAGTACTATACCTCCTTCAATCCGATCTGACCTTTCTTGGGGTTTACCTTAAATCCCGCTTTCTTTAAGGCTTCTAGGGTTTCTATTAGAGCCCCTATATGTCCTCTCTCTTCCTCTGAGGCAATCAACAGATCGTCCACATATTGGAGGATGGTACTTCGGTAGGGGGCTAAATCTACGGTCTCCAAGGCTCGACTCATAGTTTGGTGAAATATGGCCGGATTGTTGTGAAAACACTGGGGCACTCGTGTCCAAGTGTACTGCCTATCCCCGACCGTGAATGCAAATTTATCTTGGGACTCCTGGGCTAATGGTCTGGACCAAAATCCATTAGCTATAACTAAGACCGTGAATATTTTATGTTCTCGTTTCAGTCCATTAAATATGATCGCTGGGCTTGCTACCATAGGGTGCTGGCGGGGAGTTACTTTATTTAACGGCGTATAGTCTATGGTCAATCTGTATGACCCATCTGGTTTCTTTACGGGCCAGGTTGGCGAGTTTGTAGAGCTTTTGGCTTCCCGAAGGACACCGCTCCACAAGAGGTCCTGCACTATTTGTTTTACGGTCTCTCGGGCTTCACGTTTAATGGGGTATTGCTTATGAGGAGTGTGTTCGGGCCCAGGAGTGACCACTGGCTTGGTCTTTACCAGCCCACAATCCTGCTTTGATTGAGCCCACACTTCCCTCATTTGTTCGCATAATGGGCCGTAGTCTCCTGCTGTATACCAATTTCGGGTGAGAATTTGCACACTTCCGACCTTTGCATGATTGTGCAAATTAGTCTGTTCCCCGTACGTCGTGATTTTGCATCCTCCCTTATTTCTCCAAACTATTCTCTTATTCTGTGGGTCTATTATTGCCCCTAACTGTTCCAGGAGGTCGATCCCCAATATTGTCCCTTCTGCATTTGGGCATACATAAAATTGTGCCGGGATCAGAATACCGGCGATCTCCAATAGAATTACTTCACTCTGGTGGGCTTTGGTGGCAGATCCTCCCACGCCAGTTATATGGACTACATGTTTAGTTGTGGGTAAGGGAATATCTGTCATAGATACTGATGCTCCGGTATCCACTAACATAACACACTGCCGGCCCCCTAACAGGCCTTCAGTCTCTTCCTAAGTCCCTCAGTGCTGTGATTAGCTGCTGTCGGTTCATCGCCTCTACTCTAAAGCCTGACTGACTATTTCTTTTCTCCTTGGGCGCCCAACATTTATCAGTGGCATGTCCCTTTTTCCCGCAATTGTCACATCGGGCGGTTGGTCTTTTGGGGCCCCTACAGTCGGCGGCAAAATGACCCGTCTAGCCACAGTTATAGCATTCCCCTCGGCCCGCACTCGTACTACCCTTAGCCGCGGCCACTTCTTGTTTTATTCCCCCAGAGTTAATGTGGCATGCCCACTGGACAGCTTGGTCATAGGTGTCCGCGACTACCACCCCCATTTTTAAGATCTTTTGATGGTCGGCAGAAAGGCCATCCTTAAACATTTTCACGAAGACTGGGTCGTCTCTGTTCGGGGCCGCCTGTCCTGAGGATTCTTGGTCTTGGCACCATAACCTCTCTCTGTAGTCATTGGCGTTTTCTCCCTTTTTCTGGCGGGTCAGCATTATCAATCCCCAATTTGGAGTGGATGCTCCCATTAAGGCCTGTGCAGCCTGGATGAACCCCGTTCTGGCAGCGTCCCGTTGTACCCTTATGGCACCCATGGCAGGTATCCATGTGCCGTCACTGTGAGGGGGTGCTAGCCCTGTCCACCGGTCCTTTGGACACTTAGCCCGAACTATTTGGTGGACATCTCGCTCATGCATATTGTGGGTCTCATACAATTCTTCTAACTTTTGCCAAAATTCTACATTTCTCCTCCATGGTTGCAGGCTCCCCAAATCCTGATTCATCATTTGTTTTTCTGTGGGGGTGAAAGTGCAGTATTGATATCCGGGGTTCCCTCCCTGTACGCCCTGGGTTACCCTAAGAGGAGCTGCCCTTTCTGTATTTACTGAATTTGACCCTTCCATCTCGGTCTCCTCATCAAAGGGAGGAGCCGAGGCTGCTACTCCAGCAACATAAGTCGGAGGGAGGTCATAATCTGATCCCCCCCACTTGCCGTTTGTTAATACTGCTCTCTCCATTTCTTATTCTCAGCTTCCACCTCCTTACCTTTCTCTACTAATTGTTTGGTTTTATTTTGTAACACACATACTGATATACTAAAAGTACTCCGGCTTTCTTTGCCTTTTTCTGTTTCTGTTTCTCCCACCAATTCTTTTGCTCCTTGGGGACAGCCGAGGGATCCCACCCGTCTTTAATCATTTTATCGATTAAGCCCTTCTAGTCGTCTGCATAGAACCTACTTAGAGACCCTCCTGGCCGCCATTCAAGGTCTTCCCCTGACGCCATTATGTGATCTGACCTTCCCTCGCTTCCTCTGCGAATGAGTCTCTTCACGTGGGCCTACTTCTACTCCGTTACTTATTTATTGCGATGGGATTATCCCTCAACTCTCACACCAGTTCATGCGTATCACACAGCCACTCACAGGTTTCTGCCGTCACTTTGTCCTCCCGGTGTTCCCTTCGACCTTAATCCTTGGCCATCACGTGGGGCATTTGCCCTGTTAATTCCGGCTCAAGTTAGGTGATTGAGATAGTTTGTGACAGTTGAAGTGACGGGGACACTCGTTTCTCTTGCACACCATTTATCTTACTTATATTTTACTTTATCTTAATTTGTACTCACTGTGTCTGTTATCAAACCTCACCGAGTCTCACTTGTTCGTTGGGTGTCCAGCAGCCTCACCCCTGCTGGTTTGAATTTCCAATTTCTGGGATGTTGTGAAATCCGACCTTATCCTCGTCCGTTCGAGTCTCGGTCAGGAATGCTTACCAGTACACTCTGCTCGCAGCGTCAAAACTGTTAGGAGAAAACCCCGAGGTAGAAATAAATATACTCCAAGACTACGTTAGAGAGTTGAAAACACACACAGTTTATTAATATGAGTTACCAGGGGAGTTTTATGTCGGTCCCTCAACCAGGCAACAACTCAATTTGGGTTTACAAAAAATGAGTATTTAAAGTCGTAAACCGCAAAGGTCACATGTCACTGCTTCTACATCTGGCATTGCAAAAAGTGTCTACACAGGGAGTTTTTTTCGTCTTTGGCCGGCTTACTTCCTTATCTTCGGCCAGCGTCTGGTGTGATTGGTTTCTTTCTTGCTCAGTGTCTTGTGACCATTTCTCAATTGATTTTCTCATTCTGTCATATAGTACTTTTTCTAAAGCACAACAATTTCGCACTAACGCTATTAACCCTTCACCCTTGTCAGTGGGACTCAGTATCCGCGGTCAGTGTAACTCCGTACCCTCCGACAGTGTGTCTCAGTACCCTTGGTCAGTGGGACTCAGTACCCGCGGTCAGTGTAACTCAGTACCCTCCGACAGTGTGTCTCAGTACCCTCAGTCAGTGTGACTCATTATCTCCGGTGAGTGTGACTCAGTCCCCCGGCCAGCGTGACTCAGTCCCCGGTCAGTGTGACTCAGTACCCCCAGTCAGTGTGAGTCAGTACCCCCAGTCAGTGTGACTCAGTACCCCCAGACAGTGTGACTCAGCTCCCCCGGTCAGTGTGATTCAATAACCCCGGTCAGTGTGACTCAGTACCCCCAGTCAGTGGGACGTAGGATCCCTGGTCAGTGTGACACAATATCTTCGGTCAGTGTGAGTCAGTACCCCAGGTCAGTGTGACTCAGTACCCCAGGTCAGTGTGACTCAGCAACACTCGTCAGTGTGACTCATTACATGGTCAGTGTGACAGATTACCTCTAGTCAATGTGACTCTGTCACCCTGGTCAGTGTGACTCAGTACAAGATCAGTATGACTCAGTACCCCCACTCAGAGTGGCTCAGTGACCCCAGTCAGTGTGACTCAGTACTCCCGGTCAATGTGACTCAGTACCCCCGGCCAGTGTGACTCAGTACCCCTGATCAGTGTGACTCAGTACCCCCGGCCAGTGTGAATCAGTGACCCCTGGTCAGTGTGACTGAGTGCCCCCGGTAAGTGTGACTCAGTACTTCCGGTCAGTGTGACTGAGTGCCCCTGGTCAGTGTGACTGAGTGCCCCCGGTAAGTGTGACTCAGTGCCCCTGGTCAGTGTGACTGAGTGCCCCTGGTCAGTGTGACTGAGTGCCCCCGGTAAGTGTGACTCAGAACACCCGGTGAGTGTGACTCAGTACTTCCGGTCAGTGTGACTCAGTACCACCGGTCAGTGTGACGCAGTAACCCCGATCAGTGTGACTCAGTACGTGGTCAGTATAATTCAGTAACCCCTGTTGGGGGAAAACCCCAAGGTAGAAATAAATATACTCCGAGACTACGTTAGAGAGTTGAAAACACACACAGTTTATTAATACGAGGTACCAGGGGAGTTGTATGTCGGTCCCTCAACCAGGCAACAACACAATTTGGGTATACAAAAAATGAGTATTTAAAGTCGTAAACCGCAAAGGTCACATGTCACTGCTTCTACATCTGGCATTGCAAAAAGTGTCTACACAGGGAGTTTTTTTCGTCTTTGGCCGGCTTACTTCCTTATCTTCGGCCAGCGTCTGGTGTGATTGGTTTCTTTCTTGCTCAGTGTCTTGTGACCATTTCGCAATTGCTTATCTCATTCTGTCATATAATACTTTTCTAAAGCACAGCAATTTCGCACTAACACTATTAACCCTTCACCCCAGTCAGTGGGGCTCAGTACCCTCCGACAGTGTGTCTCAGTACCTTTGGTCAGCGTGACTCAATATCTCCGGTGAGTGTGCCCCAGTTCCCCGGTCAGTGTGACTCAGTCCCCCGGTCAGTGTGACTCTGTACACTCGGTCAGTGTAACTCAGTAGGATTGGTCAGTGTGACTCAGTCCCCCGGTCAGTGTGACTCTGTACACTCGGTCAGTGTGACTCAGTAGGATTGGTCAGTGTGACTCAGTCCCCCGGTCAGTGTGACTCTGTACACTCGGTCAGTGTGGCTCAGTAACCCCGGTCAGTGTGACTCAGTAGGATTGGTCAGTGTGCCTCAGTCCCCCGGCCAGTGTGACTCAGTACCCCCGGTCAGTTTGACTCAGTATCCCGCAACCAGTGTGACTCAGTACTCTTGGTCACTGAGACTCAGTATCCCTGGTCAATGTGAGTCAGAACCCCTGGTCAGTGTGACTCAGGACCCGTGGTCAGTGTGACTCAGTACCCCTGGTCAATATGACTCAGAACCCCTGGTCAGTGTGACTCAGTAACCCCGGTCAGTGTGACTCAGTAACCCCGGTGAGTGTGAATCAGTATCCCTTGGTCAGTGTGCCTCAGTATCCCTTGGTCAGTGTGCCTCAGTACCCCCTGGCCAGTTTGGCTCAGTACCCCTGGTCAGTATGACTCAGTGCCCCCGGTCAGTGTAACTCAGTACCCCCGGTCACTGTGACTCAGTACGTGTCAGTGTGACTCAGTACCCTCGGTCAGTGTGACTCAGTATCCTCGGTCAGTGTGCCTCAGTACCCCCTGGCCAGTTTAAATCAGTACCCTCGGACAGTATGACTCAGTGCCCCCGATCAGTGTAACTCAGTACCCCCGGTCACTGTGACTCAGTACGTGTCAGTGTGACTCAGTACCCTCGGTCAGTGTGACTCAGTACCCACGGTCAGATTGACTCTGTACCCTGTGGCCAGTGTGACTCAGTACCCCGGTCAGTGTGATTCAGTTCCTCAGGTTGGTGTGACTCAGTACCACTGGTCAGTGTGACTCAGTAACCCCGGTCAGTGTGACTCACTACCCTTGGTCACTGTGACCCAGTACCCTCAGAGCCTCCGGTCAGTGGGCCTCAGGACCCCCGGTCAGTGTAACTCACTAACCCCGGTCAATGTGACTCAGTACCCTGGTCAGTGTGACTCAGTAATCCCGGTCAGTGTGACTCAGTACCCCGGTCAGTGTGACTCTGTACCCCCAACAGTGTGACTCACTACCCACAGTCACTGTGTCTCAGTAACCCCGATCAGCATGACTCAATAGGTGGTCAGTATAACTCAGTAACCCAGACAGTGTGACTCCGTAAACCTGGTCACTGTGACTCAGTACCCACGGTCTGTGTGACTCAGTATTCTCGGTCAGTGTGACTCAGTATCCCCGGTCAGTGTGACTCAGTATCCCCGGTCAGTGTGATTCAGTACCGCCGGTCAGTGTGCCTCAGTACCCCCAGCAGTGTGACTCAGTACCCCGAGTCTGTGTGACTCAGTATCCCTGATCAGTATACCTGATTAGTACCTGATCAGTACCCCTGATCAATACACTCGGTCAGTGTAACTCTATACCGTCCGACAGTGTGACTCAGTACACTCGGTCAGTTTGACTCAGTACCCCGCAGCCAGTGTGACTCAGAACACTCGGTCAGTGTGACTCAGTGCCCCCGGTCAGTGTGACTCAGTGCCCACGGTCAGTCTGACTCAGTGCCCCCGGTCAGTGTGACTCAGTACGCCTGGTCAGTGTGACTCAATACGCTCGGTCAGTGTGACTCAGTACGCCCGGTCAGTGTGACTCAGAACCTCTGGTCAGTGTGACCCAGGACCCGTGGTCAGTGTGACTCAGTACCCCTGGTCAATGTGACTCAGAACCCCTGGTCAGTGTGACTCAGTGCCCACGGTCAGTGTGACTCAGTGGCCTCGGTCAGTGTGACTCAGTACCTATGATGAATGTGATTCAGTAACCCTCGGTCAGTGTGACTCAGTACCCCCGGTCAGTGTGACTCAGTACCCCCGGTCAGTGTGACTCAGTAACCTCAGTGAGTGTGACTCAGTAACCTCGATGAGTGTGACGCACTACCCCCGGTCAGTGTGACTCAGTACCCCAGTCAGTGTGACTGAGTACACGTGGTCAGGGTAACTCAGTACACCCGGTCAATATGACTCAGAATCCCTGGTCACTGTGACTCAGTATCCCCGGTCAGCGTGACTCAGTCACTCCGGTCAGTGTGTCTCAGCAAGCCCCGGCCAGTTTGTTACAGTGCCCTTGGCCATGTGCCTCAGTACCCTCGGCCAGTTTGACTCAGTACCCTCGGACAGTATGACTCAGTGCCCCCGGTCAGTGTTACTCAGTACCCCCGGTCATTGTAGCTCAGTACGTGTCAGTGTGACTCAGTACCCTCGGTCAGTGTGACTCAGTACCCTCGGTCAATGTGACTCAGTACCCCTGGTCAGTGTGACTCAGTACCCGCCGTCACTGTCACTCTGTACCCCGGTCAGTGTGATTCAGTACCCCCGCTCAGTGTGACTGAGTAACCCCAGTCACTGTGACTCAGTACCCTCGGTTAGTGTGACTCAGTACACTCGGTCAATGTGACTCGGTATCCCCGGTCAGTGTAACTCAGTACCCTCAGTCAGTATGACTCAGTTCCCCAGGTCAGTGTGACTCAATACCCCCGGTCACTGTGACTCAATACCCCCGGTCAGTGTGACTCTGTTCCCCAGGTCAGTGTGACTCACTGCCCCCGGTCAGTGTGACTCACTACCCCTGGTCAGTGTGCCTCAGTATCCCTGGCCAGTTTGACTCAGTACCCTTGGTCAGTATGACTCAGTTCCCCCGGTTAGTGTTACTGAGTACCCCCGGTCATTGTGACTCAGTACGTGTCAGGGTGACCATAATATGGTAGAATTCTTTATTAAGGTGGAGAGTGATACAGTTAATTCAGAGACTAGGGTCCTGAACTTAAGGAAAGGTAACTTCGATGGTATTAGACATGAATTGGCTAGAATAGACAGACAAGGGTTGATGGTGGATAGGCAATGGCAAACATTTAAGGATCACATGGATGTACATCCCTGTCTGGAGTAAAAAATAAAACAGGGAAGGTGGCTCCACTGGGGAAATTAAGGATAGTGTTAAATCCAAGGAAGAGGCATATAAATTGGCCAGAAAAAGCAGCAAACCTGAGGACTGGGAGAAATTTAGAATTCAGCAGAGGAGGACAAAGTGTTTAATTAGGAGGGGGAAAATAGAATATGAGAGGAAGCTTGCCGGCAACATAAACACTGACTGCAAAAGCTTCTATAGATTTGTGAAGAGAAAAAGATTAGTGAAGACAAACCCTTGCAGTCAAATTCAGGTGAATTTATAATGGGGAACAAAGAAATGACAGACCAGTTGAACAAATACATTGGTTCTGTCTTCACGAAGGAAGACACAAATAACCTTCTGGAAGTAATAGGGGACCGAGGGTCTGGTGGGAAGGATGAACTGAAGGATATCCTTATTAGGCGGGAAATTGGGTTAGGGAAATTGATGGGATTGAAGGCCGATAAATCCCCGGGGGCCGGATAGTCTGCATCCCAGAGTACTTAAGGAAGTGGCCCCCAAAGTACTTAATAGCAGATGCATTGGTGATCATTTTCCAACAGTCTATCGACTCTGGATCAGTTCCTATGGACTGGAGGGTAGCTAATGTAACACCACTTTTTTAAAAAAGAGAGAAAACAGGTAATTATAGACCGGTTAGCCTGACATCAGTAGTGGGGAAAATGTTGGAATCAATTATTAAGGATGAAATAGCAGCGCATTTGGAAAGCAGTGACATGCTTGACAAATCTTCTAGAATTTTTTGAGGATGTAACTAGTAGATTGTAAAAGGGAGAACCAGTGGATGTGCTGTATTTAGACTTTCAAAAGACTTTTGACAAGGTCCCACACAAGAGATTGGTGTGCAAAATTAAAGCACATGGTATTGGGGGTAATGTACTGACGTGGATAGAGAACTGGTTGGCAGACAGGAAGCAGAGAGTCAGGATAAATGGGTCCTTTTCAGAATGGCAGGCAGTGACTAGTGGAGTGCCGCAAGGTTCAGTGCTGGGACCCCAGCTCTTTACCATATACATTAATGATTTAGACGAAGGAATTGAATGTAATATCTCCAAGTTTGCAGATGACACTAAACTGGGTGGCAGTATGAGCTGTGAGGAGGATGCTAAGAGGCTGCAGGGTGACTTGGACAGGTTAGGTGAGTGGGCAAATGCATGGCAGATGCAGTATATTGTGGATAAATGTGAGGTTATCCACTTTGGGGGCAAAAACAGGAAGGCAGAATATTATCTGAATGGCGGCAGATTAGGAAAAGGGGAGGTGCAACGAGACCTGGGTGTCATGGTTCATTAGTCATTGAAAGTTGGCATGCAGGTACAGCAGGCGGTGAAGAAGGCAAATGCTATGTTGGCCTTCATAGCGAGGGCATTTGAGTATCGGAGCAGGGAGGTCTTACTGCAGTTGTATAGGTCCTTGGTGAGGTCTCACCAGGAATATTGTGTTCAGTTTTGGATTCCTATTCTGAGGAGGGATGTTCTTGCTGTGGAGGGAGTGTAGCAAACGTTCACCAGACTGAGCCCCGGTATGGCAGGACTGACATATGAGGAGAAACTGGATCGACTGGGCCTGTATTCAGTGGATGATGTGTAGAAGGCGCCTCAAATCGCTGGAGATATATCACCAACGATGTCTCCACAAGATCCTGCAAATCCCCTGGGAGGACAGGCGCACCAACATCAGTGTCTTCGACCAGGCTAACATCCCCAGTATTGAAGCACTGACCACACTCGATCAGCTTCGCTGCGCAGGCCACATAGTTCGCATGCCAGATACGAGCCTCCCTAAGCAAATGCTTTATGCGGAGCTCCTTAATGGTAAATGAGCCAAAGGAGGACAGCGGCAATGTTATAAGGACACCCTCAAAGCCTCCCTGGTAAAGTGCGACATCACCACTGACACCTGGGAGACCCTGGCCGAAGACTGCCCGAGGTGGAGAAAGTACATCAGGGAGGGTGTTGAGCTCTTCGAGTCTCAACGCAAAAAGCGTGAAGAAGCCAAGCGCAGGCAAACCAGCTCCACTGACCCCTTCCCTCGAAGAATGTCTGTCCCACCTGTAACAGGGCCTGTGGCTCTTGTATCAAACTGTTCAGCCATCAAAGAACTCACTGTGGGAGTGGAAGCAAGTCTTCCTCAATTCCGAGGGACAGCCTATGATGATGATGATTCACTGGAGTTTAGAAAGATGAGAGGGGATCTCATAGAAACATAATATTCTGACGGGACTGGACAGGTTCGATGCAGGAAGAATGTTCCCGATGTTGGGGAAGCCCAGAACCAGGGGACACAGTCTCAGGATAAGGGGTAAGCCATTTAGGACTGAGATGAGGAGAAACTTCTTCACTCAGAGAGTTGTTAACCTGTGGAATTCCCGATCGCAGAGAGTCGTTGATGCAGTTTATTGGATATATTCAAGAGGGAGTTAGAAATGGCCCTTACAACTAAAGCGATCAAGAGGCATGGAGAAATAGCAGTAAAGGGGTACAGAGGTGAATGATCAGCCATGATCTTATTGAATGGTGGTGCAGGCTCGAAGGGCCGAATGGCCTACTCCTGCACCTATTTTCTATGTTTCTGTGTTTCTAAGTACCCTCGGTCAGTGTGACTCAGTAACCCCGGCTAGTGTGACTCAGGATCCCCGTTCAGTGTGACTCAGTACTCCCGGTCACTGTGACTCAGTACCCCCCGTTCAGTGTGACACATTACCCCCGGCCAGTGTGTCTCAGTACCCCCGGTCAGTGTGATTCAGTACCCCCGCTCAGTGTGACTCAGTAACCCCGGTCAGTGTGACTCAGTACCCTCCGTCAGTGTGACTCAGTACCCCCAGTCAATGTTCCTCTGTACCCCTGGCCAGTTTGACTCAGTACCCCTGGTCAGTGTGACTCATTAACCCCGGTAAGTATGACTAAGTACCCCCGGTCAGTGTAACTCTGTACCCTCGGTCAGTCTGTCATTCTAAAAAGGGAGGGAGGACATTCTAAAAAGGGAGGGAGAACAGCCAGTTGTCGTGGTGCACATTGGTACCAACGACATAGGTAAAAAAAGGGATGAGGTCCTACGAAACGAATTTAAGGAGCTAGGAGCTAAATTAAAAAGTAGGACCTCAAAAGTAGTAATCTCGGGATTTCTACCAGTGCCACGTGATAGTCAGAGTAGGAATCGCAGGATAGCGCAGATGAATACGTGGCTTGAGCAGTGGTGCAGCAGGGAGGGATTAAAATTCCTGAGGCATTGGAACCGGTTCTGGGGGAGGTGGGACCAGTACAAACCGGACGGTCTGCACCTGGGCAGGACCAGAACCAATGTCCTAGGGGGAGTGTTTGCTAGTGCTGTTGGGGAGGATTTAAACTAATATGGCAGGGGGATGGGAACCAATGCAGGGAGACAGAGGGAAACAAAAAGGAGGCAAAAGCAAAAGACAGAAAGGAGATGAGGAAAAGTGGAGGGCAGAGAAACCCAAGGCAAAGAACAAAAAGGGCCACTGTACAGCAAAATTCTAAAAGGACAAAGGGTGTTAAAAAAACAAGCCTGAAGGCTTTGTGTCTTAATGCAAGGAGTATCCGCAATAAGGTGGATGAATTAACTGTGCAAATAGATGTTAACAAATATGATGTGATTGGGATTACGGAGACGTGGCTCCAGGATGATCAGGGCTGGGAACTCAACATCCAGGGGTATTCAACATTCAGGAAAGATAGAATAAAAGGAAAAGGAGGTGGGGTAGCATTGCTGGTTAAGGAGCAAATTAAGGCAATAGTTCGGAAGGACATTAGCTTGGATGATGTGGAATCTATATGGGTAGAGCTGCAGAACACCAAAGGGCAAAAAACGTTAGTGGGAGTTATGTACAGACCTCCAAACAGTAGTAGTGATGTTGGGGAGGGCATCAAACAGGAAATTAGGAGTGCATGCAATAAAGGTGCAGCAGTTATAATGGGTGACTTTAATATGCACATAGATTGGGTTAACCAAACTGGAAGCAATACGGTGGAGGAGGATTTCCTGGAGTGCATAAGGGATGGTTTTTTAGACCAATATGTCGAGGAACCAACTAGGGGGGAGGCCATCTTAGACTGGGTGTTGTGTAATGAGAGAGGATTAATTAGCAATCTCGTTGTGCGAGGCCCCTTGGGGAAGAGTAACCATAATATGGTGGAATTCTGCATTAGGATGGAGAATGAAACAGTTAATTCAGAGACCATGGTCCAGAACTTAAAGAAGGGTAACTTTGAAGGTATGAGGCGTGAATTGGCTAGGATAGATTGGCGAATGATACTGAAGGGGTTGACTGTGGATGGGCAATGGCAGACATTTAGAGACCGCATGGATGAACTACAACAATTGTACATTCCTGTCTGGCGTAAAAATAAAAAAGGGAAGGTGGCTCAACCGTGGCTATCAAGGGAAATCAGGGATAGCATTAAAGCCAAGGAAGTGGCATACAAATTGGCCAGAAATAGCAGCGAACCCGGGGACTAGGAGAAATTTAGAACTCAGCAGAGGAGGACAAAGGGTTTGATTAGGGCAGGGAAAATGGAGTACGAGAAGAAGCTTGCAGGGAACATTAAGACGGATTGCAAAAGTTTCGATAGATATGTAAAGAGAAAAAGGTTAGTAAAGACAAACGTAGGTCCCCTGCAGTCAGAATCAGGGGAAGTCATAACGGGGAACAAAGAAATGGCAGACCAATTGAACAAGTACTTTGGTTCGGTATTCACTGAGGAGGACACAAACAACCTTCCAGATATAAAAGGGGTCGGAGGGTCTAGTAAGGAGGAGGAACTGAGGGAAATCCTTATTAGTCGGGAAATTGTGTTGGGGAAATTGATGGGATTGAAGGCCGATAAATCCCCAGGGCCTGATGGACTGTATCCCAAAGTACTTAAGGAGGTGGCCTTGGAAATAGTGGATGCATTGACAGTCATTTTCCAACATTCCATTGACTCTGGATCAGTTCCTATGGAGTGGAGGGTAGCCAATGTAACCCCACTTTTAAAAAAAGGAGGGAGAGAGAAAACAGGGAATTATAGACCGGTCAGCCTGACATCGGTAGTGGATAAAATGATGGAATCAATTATTAAGGATATCATAGCAGTGCATTTGGAAAGAGGTGACATGATAGGTCCAAGTCAGCATGGATTTGTGAAAGGGAAATCATGCTTGACAAATCTTCTGGAATTTTTTGAGGATGTTTCCAGTAGAGTGGACAAGGGAGAACCAGTTGATGTGGTATATTTGGACTTTCAGAAGGCTTTCGACAAGGTCCCACACAAGAGATTAATGTGCAAAGTTAAAGCACATGGGATTGGGGGTAGTGTGCTGACATGGATTGAGAACTGGTTGTCAGACAGGAAGCAAAGAGTAGGAGTAAATGGGGACTTTTCAGAATGGCAGGCAGTGACTAGTGGGGTACCGCAAGGTTCTGTGCTGGGGCCCCAGCTGTTTACACTGTATATTAATGATTTAGACGAGGGGATTAAATGTAGTATCTCCAAATTTGTGGATGACACTAAGTTGAGTGGCAGTGTGAGCTGCGAGGAGGATGCTATGAGGCTGCAGAGCGACTTGGATAGGTTAGGTGAGTGGGCAAATGCATGGCAGATGAAGTATAATGTGGATAAATGTGAGGTTATCCACTTTGGTGGTAAAAACAGAGAGACAGACTATTATCTGAATGGTGACAGATTAGGAAAAGGGGAGGTGCAAAGAGACCTGGGTGTCATGGTATATCAGTCATTGAAGGTTGGCATGCAGGTACAGCAGGCGGTTAAGAAAGCAAATGGCATGTTGGCCTTCATAGCGAGGGGATTTGAGTACAGGGGCAGGGAGGTGTTGCTACAATTGTACAGGGCCTTGGTGAGGCCACACCTGGAGTATTGTGTACAGTTTTGGTCTCCTAACCTGAGGAAGGACATTCTTGCTATTGAGGGAGTGCAGCGAAGGTTCACCAGACTGATTCCCGGGATGGCGGGACTGACCTATCAAGAAAGACTGGATCAACTGGGCTTGTATTCACTGGAGTTCAGAAGAATGAGAGGGGACCTCATAGAAACGTTTAAAATTCTGACGGGGTTAGACAGGTTAGATGCAGGAAGAATGTTCCCAATGTTGGGGAAGTCCAGAACCAGGGGACACAGTCTAAGGATAAGGGGTAAGCCATTTAGGACCGAGATGAGGAGGAATTTCTTCACCCAGAGAGTGGTGAACTTGTGGAATTCTCTACCACAGAAAGTTGTTGAGGCCAATTCACTAAATATATTCAAAAAGGAGTTAAATGAAGTCCTTACTACTAGGGGAATCAAGGGGTATGGTGAGAAAGCAGGAATGGGGTACTGAAGTTGCATGTTCAGCCATGAACTCATTGAATGGCGGTGCAGGCTAGAAGGGCCGAATGGCCTACTCCTGCACCTATTTTCTATGTTTCTATGTCTCAGTGCCCTCAGTCAGTGTGACTCAGTACCCTCAGTCAGTGTGACTCAGTACCTCCGATCAGTGTTCCTCAGTCCCCAGCCAGTGAGACTCAGGATCCCCGTTCAGTGTGACTCAGTACCCCCAATCAGTGTGACTCAGTAACCCCGATCAGTGTGACTCAGTAACCCCGATCAGTGTGACTCAGTACAACCTGTCAGTGTGACTCAGTAATTCCAATCTGTGTGACTCCATAAACCTGATCAGTGTAACTCTGTACCCTTGGTCAGTCTGTCTCAGTGCCCTCGGTCAGTGTGCCTCAGTCCCCAGCCAGTGTGACTCAGTAACCCTGGTCAGTGTGACTCAGTACCCTCGGTCAGTGTGACTCAGTACCCCCGGTCAGTGTGACTCAGTAACCCTGGTCACTGTGACTCATTACCCCCGGTCAGTGTGACTCAGTACGTGGTCGGTGTGACTCAGTTCCCTCGGTCAGTGTGAGCCAGTACCACCGGTCAGTGTGACTCACTAACGGCAGTCAGTATGACTTGGTACCCCTGGTCAGTATGAATCAGTACCCCCGGTCAGTGTGACTCAGTATTCCCGGTCAGTGTGACTTAGTAATCATGGTCAGTGTGACATAGTATGTGGTCAGTGCGAACCAGTAACTGTGGTCAGTGTGACCCAGTCGCCCCAGTCAGTGTGACCCAGAACCCCTGGCCAGTGTGACTCAGTATCCCAGGCCAGTGTGACTCACTAACCCCAGGTCAGTGTGAATCAGTACCCCAGGTCAGTGTGATTCAGTACCCCCGATCAGTGTGACTCAGTACGCTCAGTCAGTGTGACTCAGTGCCCCTGTCCAGTGTGAGTTAGTACCCCCCCGGTCAGTGTGACTCAGTACCTCCAGTCAGTTCGACTCAGTACCCCGGGTCACTGCAAGAATGTACCCCAGGTCAGTGTGACTCATTAACCCTGGTCAGTGTGACTCAGTAACCCCGTCAGTGTGACTCAGTACACCCCGGTCAGTGTGACTTTGTACACCCGGTCATTGTGACTCAGTACCCACAGCCAGTGTGACTCAGTACCCCCGGCCAGTGTGACTTAGTACCCCCGGCCAGTGTGACTTAGTACCCCCAGTCAGTGTGACTCAGTACACCCCGGTCAGTGTGACTTTGTACACCCGGTCATTGTGACTCAGTACCCACAGCCAGTGTGACTCAGTACCCCCGGCCAGTGTGACTTCGTACCCCCGGCCAGTGTGAATCATTACCCCCGGTTAGTGTGACTCAGTATGATGTCGGTGTGACTCAGTTCCCTCGGTCAGTGTGAGCCAGTACCACCAGTCAGTGTGACTCACTAATGCCAGTCAGTGTGACTCAGTACCCGCGATCAGTGTGAATCAGTACCCCCGGTCAGTGTGACTCAGTATTCCCGGCCAGTGTGACTCAGTACACCTGGCAGTGTGACTCAGTACCGCCGGTCAGTGTGACTTAGTACCCCCGGTCAGTGTGACTCCATAACGCTGGTCAGTAGGATTCAGGACCCCCAGTCAGTATGACTCACTACCCCCGATTAATGTGACTCAGAACCCGATCAGTGTAAGTCAGTAACCCCAGATCAGTATGACTCAGTAAACCTGGTTTGTGTGACTCAGTGCCTGCAGTCAGTGTGACTCAGTACCACCGGTCAATGTGACTCAGTATCCGCTGTCTGTGTGACTCAGTACCCTCGGTCAGTATGACACAGTACCCGCAGTAAGTGTGACTCAATTCTCCCGGTCAGTGTGATTCAGTAATCCTGGTCAGTGTGACTCGGTAACCCTGGTCAGTGTGATGCAGTTCCCTAGGTCAGTATTACTCAGTATCCATGGTCACTGTGACTCAGTCCTTCCGGTCAATGTGACTCAGTACCCTCGGTCAGTATGACTCAGTGCCCCCGGTCAGTGTGGCTCTGTGCCCCAGGTCAGTGTGACTCAGTGCCCACAGTCAGTATGACTCAGTTCGCCCGGTCCGTGTGACTCAGTACCTCCGGTCAGTGTGCCTCAGTACCCTCGGTCAGTGTGACTCAGTATGTGGTCAGTGTGAGTCAGTAAGCCCGGTCATTGTGACTCAGTAACCCTGGTCAGTGTGACTCAGTACCCTCAGTCAGTGTGACTCAGTACCTCTGGTCAATGTGCCTGAGTCCCTGGCCAGTGTGACTCAGTAACCCCAGTCAGTGTGACTCAGTACCCCGGGTCAGTGGGACACAGTACACCCGGTCAGTGTCAATCAGCAGCCCCGGTCATTGTTACTCAGTACATGGTCAGTGTGTCTCAGTCCCCTCGGTCAGTGTGACTCAGTACTCCCGGTCAGTGTGACTCAGTAACCCCGTTATCTCAGTAATCCCGGTCAGTATGACTCCGTAATCCTGGTCAGTGTGACTCAATGCCTGAGGTCAGTGTGACTTAGTGCCCCTCGCAAGTGTGATTTAGTACCCCCGGTCAGTATGACTCAGTAACTCACGTCAGTGTGACTCCGTCACTCCAGTCAGTGTGACTCCATATCCCCGGTCAGTGAGATACTGTACCCCCGGTCAGTGTGACTCAGTACACCCGGTCAGTGTGACTCAGTACCCTCGGTCACTGTGACCCAGTACACCAGGTTAGTGTGACTCAGTACCCACGGCTAGTGTGACGTAGTACACCCGGTCAGTGTTATTTCGTACCCCCGGTCAGTGTGACTCAGTACGCTGGTTAGTGTGACCCAGTTCCCCCGGTCAGTGTGACTCACTAACCCCGGTCAGTGTGACTCAGTAACCTCCGTCAGTGTACTCCGTAACTCCGGTCAGTGTGACTCCATATCTCCGGTCAGTGCGACACGGTGCCCCCAGTCAGTGTGACTCAGTACCTCCGGTCAGTGTGACTCAGTACCCCGGTCATTGTGACTCAGTACCTACGGCCAGTGTGAATCAGTACCTCCGGTCAGTGCGACTCTGTCCCCTCGGTCAGTGTGAGTCAGTACCCCCGGTCAGTATGACTAACTAACCTCGTTCAGTGTGACTCAGTACCCCTGGTAAGTGTGACTCAGTAGCCTCGGTCAATGTGACTCAGTGCCCATGGTCAATGTAACTCAGAACCCCGCCCAGTGTGACTCGTACCCCCGGTCATTGTGACTCAGTACCCACGGCCAGTATGACTTAGTACCTCCGGCCAGTGTGACTCAGTACCATCGGTCAGTGTGACTACGTACCCTCGGTCACTGTGACACAGTACCGGCAGTCAGTGTGACTCAGTACCCCCGGTCAGTGTGACCCAGTGCCCCTGGTCAGTGTGACTCAGTACCCCCGTTCAGTGTGACTCAGTACCACCAGTCAATGTGACTCAGTACTCCCGGCCAGTGTGACTCAGAACTCCTGGCTAGTGTGACTCAGTACCCCCGATCAGTGTGATTCAGTACCCCTGGTCAATGCAAGTAAATACCCCGGTCAGTTGGACTCAGTCCCCCAGTCAGTGTGAATCAGTACCCTCGGACAGTATGACCCAGTATTCCTGGTCAGTGTGGCTCAGTACTCCTGGCCAGTGTGACTCAGTACCCCCGGTCAGTTTGACTCAGTAACTCCCGTCAGTGTGACTCCGTGACTCCGATCAGTGTGACTCCATCTCCCCGGTCAGTGCAACACGGTACCCCCGGTCAGTGTGACTCAGTACACCCGGTCAGTGTGACTCTGTACCCACGGCCAGTGTGACTTAGTACCCCCGGCCAGTGTGAATTATTACCCCCGGTCAGTGTGACTCTGTACCCTCGGTCAGTGTGACTCAGTACCCTCGGTCAGTTTGACTCAGTACCCTCGGTCAGTGTGACTCAGTACCCTCGGTCACTGTGAATCAGTACCTCCGGTCAGTGCGATTCAGTCCCCTCAGTCACTGTGACTCGATACCCCTGGTCAGTGTGACCCAGTGCCCCCAGTTAGTGTGACTCAGTACTCCCGGACAGTTTGTCTCAGTACCCCTGGTCGTGTGACTCAGTAACAGGGTACAGTGTGACTCAGTACCCCCATTCAGTGTGGCTCAGTACACTTGGTCAGTGTGACTCAGTGCTACTGGCCAGTGTGAGTTAGTACCCCCGGTCAGCCTGACTCAGTAACTCCCGTCAGTGTGACTCCGTGACACCGATCAGCGTGACTCCATATCCCCGGTCAGTGCGACACGGTACCCCCGGTCAGTGTGACTCTGTACTCATGGCCAGTGTGACTTAGTACCCCTGGCCAGTGTGACTTAGTACCCCCGGCCAGTGTGACTTAGTACCCCCGGTCAGTGTGACTCAGTACCCCCGGTCAGTGTGACTCAGTATCCTCGGTCACTGTGAATCAGTACCTCCGGCCAGTGCGATTCAGTCCCCTCGGTCAGTGTGACTCGGTACCCCTGGTCAGTGTGACCCAGTATCCCCGGTTAGTGTGACTCAGTACACCCCGGTCAGTGTGACTTAGTACCCTCCGGTCAGTGTGACTCAGTACCTCCAGTCAGTTTGACTCAGTACCCCGGGTCACTGCAAGAATGTACCCCCGATCAGTGTGACTCATTAGCCCCGGTCAGTGTGACTCAGTAACCTCCATCAGTGTGACTCCGTAACTCCAGTCAGTGTGACTCAGTTCCCCCGGTCAGTGTTACTCAGTTCCCCCAGTCAGTGTGACTCAGTTCCCCCGGTCAGTGTGACACAGTACCCCCGGTCAGTGTGACTCAGTTCCCCCGGTCAGTGTGACTCAGTTCCCCCAGTCAGTGTGACTCAGTTCCCCCGGTCACTGTGACTCTGTTCCCCCGGTCAGTGTGACCCAGTACCCCTGGTCAGTGTGACTCAGTAACCCCGGTCACTGTGACTCATTACCCCCGCTTAGTGTGACTCAGTACGTGGCCGGTGTGACTCAGTTCCCTCGGTTAGTGTGAGCCAGTACCACCGGTCAGTGTGACTCAGTACCCTCGATCAGTGTGACTCAGTATCCTCGATCAGTGTGAATCAATGCCCCCGGTCAGTGTGACTCAGTAACACCGGCCATGTGACTCAGTTCCCCGCGGCCAGAGTGACTCAGTACCTCCACTCAGTTTGACTCAGTACCCCGGGTCACTGCAAGAATGTACCCCCGATCAGTGTGACTCCATATCCCCGGTCAGTGCGACACGGTGCCCCCAGTCAGCGTGACTCAGTACCCCCGGTCAGTGTGACTCAGTAACCCTGGTCACTGTGACTCATTACCCCCGGTCAGTGTGACTCAGTACGTGGTCGGTGTGACTCAGTTCCCTCGGTCAGTGTGAGCCAGTACCACCGGTCAGTGTGACTCACTAACGGCAGTCAGTATGACTTGGTACCCCTGGTCAGTATGAATCAGTACCCCCGGTCAGTGTGACTCAGTATTCCCGGTCAGTGTGACTTAGTAATCATGGTCAGTGTGACATAGTATGTGGTCAGTGCGAACCAGTAACTGTGGTCAGTGTGACCCAGTCGCCCCAGTCAGTGTGACCCAGAACCCCTGGCCAGTGTGACTCAGTATCCCAGGCCAGTGTGACTCACTAACCCCAGGTCAGTGTGAATCAGGACCCCAGGTCAGTGTGATTCAGTACCCCCGATCAGTGTGACTCAGTACGCTCAGTCAGTATGACTCAGTGCCCCTGTCCAGTGTGAGTTAGTACCCCCCCGGTCAGTGTGACTCAGTACCTCCAGTCAGTTCGACTCAGTACCCCGGGTCACTGCAAGAATGTACCCCAGGTCAGTGTGACTCATTAACCCTGGTCAGTGTGACTCAGTAACCCCGTCAGTGTGACTCAGTACACCCCGGTCAGTGTGACTTTGTACACCCGGTCATTGTGACTCAGTACCCACAGCCAGTGTGACTCAGTACCCCCGGCCAGTGTGACTTAGTACTCCCGGCCAGTGTGACTTAGTACCCCCAGTCAGTGTGACTCAGTACAACCCGGTCAGTGTGACTTTGTACACCCGGTCATTGTGACTCAGTACCCACAGCCAGTGTGACTCAGTACCCCCGGCCAGTGTGACTTAGTACCCCCGGCCAGTGTGACTTAGTACCCCCGGTCAGTGTGACTCAGTAACCCCGGTCACTGTGAATCATTACCCCCGGTTAGTGTGACTCAGTACGATGTCGGTGTGACTCAGTTCCCTCGGTCAGTGTGAGCCAGTACCACCAGTCAGTGTGACTCACTAATGCCAGTCAGTGTGACTCAGTACCCGCGATCAGTGTGAATCAGTACCCCCGGTCAGTGTGACTCAGTATTCCCGGCCAGTGTGACTCAGTACCCTCGGTCACTGTGACTCAGTGCCCCTGGTCAGTGTGACTTGGTACCCCCGGTCAGTATGACTCAGTACCGTCGGTCAGTGTGACTCAGTAACCCCGGTCACTGTGAATCATTACCCCCGGTTAGTGTGACTCAGTACGATGTCGGTGTGACTCAGTTCCCTCGGTCAGTGTGAGCCAGTACCACCAGTCAGTGTGACTCACTAATGCCAGTCAGTGTGACTCAGTACCCGCGATCAGTGTGAATCAGTACCCCCGGTCAGTGTGACTCAGTATTCCCGGCCAGTGTGACTCAGTACCCTCGGTCACTGTGACTCAGTGCCCCTGGTCAGTGTGACTTGGTACCCCCGGTCAGTATGACTCAGTGCACCCGGCCAGTGTGACTCAGTACACCCGGCAGTGTGACTCAGTACCGCCGGTCAGTGTGACTTAGTACCCCCGGTCAGTGTGACTCCATAACGCTGGTCAGTAGGATTCAGGACCCCCAGTCAGTATGACTCACTACCCCCGATTAATGTGACTCAGAACCCGATCAGTGTAAGTCAGTAACCCCAGATCAGTATGACTCAGTAAACCTGGTTTGTGTGACTCAGTGCCTGCAGTCAGTGTGACTCAGTACCACCGGTCAATGTGACTCAGTATCCGCTGTCTGTGTGACTCAGTACCCTCGGTCAGTATGACACAGTACCCGCAGTAAGTGTGACTCAATTCTCCCGGTCAGTGTGATTCAGTAATCCTGGTCAGTGTGACTCGGTAACCCTGGTCAGTGTCATGCAGTTCCCCAGGTCAGTATTACTCAGTATCCATGGTCACTGTGACTCAGTCCTTCCGGTCAATGTGACTCAGTACCCTCGGTCAGTATGACTCAGTGCCCCCGGTCAGTGTGACTCAGTAACCTCCATCAGTGTGACTCCGTAACTCCAGTCAGTGTGACTCAGTTCCCCCGGTCAGTGTTACTCAGTTCCCCCAGTCAGTGTGACTCAGTTCCCCCGGTCAGTGTGACACAGTACCCCCCGGTC
Source organism: Pristiophorus japonicus (assembly GCF_044704955.1). Classification (NCBI taxonomy): domain Eukaryota; kingdom Metazoa; phylum Chordata; class Chondrichthyes; family Pristiophoridae; genus Pristiophorus; species Pristiophorus japonicus. The sequence continues at coordinate 97,083,328 of NC_091994.1, forward strand.
AGTGTGACTCAGTTCCCCCGGTCAGTGTGACTCAGTTCCCCCAGTCAGTGTGACTCAGTTCCCCCGGTCACTGTGACTCTGTTCCCCCGGTCAGTGTGACCCAGTACCCCTGGTCAGAGTGACTCAGTAACCCCGGTCACTGTGACTCATTACCCCCGCTTAGTGTGACTCAGTACGTGGTCGGTGTGACTCAGTTCCCTCGGTTAGTGTGAGCCAGTACCACCGGTCAGTGTGACTCAGTACCCTCGATCAGTGTGACTCAGTATCCTCGATCAGTGTGAATCAATGCCCCCGGTCAGTGTGACTCAGTATTCCCGGTCAGTGTGACTTAGTAATCATGGTCAGTGTGACATAGTATGTGGTCAGTGCGAACCAGTAACTGTGGTCAGTGTGACTCCATATCCCCAGTCAGTGTGACCCAGAACCCCTGGCCAGTGTGACTCAGTACCCCCGGCCAGTGTGACTCAGTACGCTCAGTCAGTGTGACTCAGTGCCCCTGTCCAGAGTGAGTTAGTACTCCCCCCGGTCAGTGTGACTCAGTACCTCCAGTCAGTTTGACTCAGTACCCCAGGTCACTGCAAGAATGTACCCCAGATCATGTGACTCATTAACCCCGGTCAGTGTGACTCAGTAACCCAGTCAGTGTGACTCCATATCCCCGGTCAGTGCGACACGGTGCCACCAGTCAGTGTGACTCAGTACACCCCGGTTAGTGTGACTCAGTACGTGGTCGGTGTGATTCAGTTCCCTCGGTCAGTGTGAGCCAGTACCACCAGTCAGTGTGACTCAGTACCCTCGATCGGTGTGACTCAGTATCCTCGATCAGTGTGAATCAATGCCCCCGGTCAGTGTGACTCAGTAACACCGGCCATGTGACTCAGTTCCCCGCGTCCAGAGTGACTCAGTACCTCCACTCAGTTTGACTCAGTACACCGGGTCACTGCAAGAATGTACCCCCGATCAGTGTGACTCCATATCCCCGGTCAGTGCGACACGGTGCCCCCGGTCAGCGTGACTCAGTACCCCCGGTCAGTGTGACTCAGTAACCCTGGTCACTGTGACTCATTACCCCCGGTCAGTGTGACTCAGTACGTGGTCGGTGTGACTCAGTTCCCTCGGTCAGTGTGAGCCAGTACCACCGGTCAGTGTGACTCACTAACGGCAGTCAGTATGACTTGGTACCCCCGGTCAGTATGAATCAGTACCCCCGGTCAGTGTGACTCAGTATTCCCGGTCAGTGTGACTTAGTAATCATGGTCAGTGTGACATAGTATGTGGTCAGTGCGAACCAGTAACTGGTCAGTGTGACCCAGTCGCCCCAGTCAGTGTGACCCAGAACCCCTGGCCAGTGTGACTCAGTACCCCCGGCCAGTGTGACTCACTAACCCCAGCTCAGTGTGAATCAGTACCCCAGGTCAGTGTGATTCAGTACCCCCGATCAGTGTGACTCAGTACGCTCAGTCAGTGTGACTCAGAGCCCCTGTCCAGTGTGAGTTAGTACCCCCCCCGGTCAGTGTGACTCAGTACCTCCAGTCAGTTTGACTCAGTACCCCGGGTCACTGCAAGAATGTACCCCAGGTCGTGTGACTCATTAACCCCGGTCAGTGTGACACTGTGACTCCATATCCCCGGTTAGTGCGACACGGTGCCACCGGTCAGTGTGACTCAGTACCCCCGGTCAGTGTGACTTAGTACCCCCGGCCAGTGTGACTTAGTACCCCCAGTCAGTGTGACTCAGTACCGTCGGTCAGTGTGACCCAGAACCCCCGGTCAGTGTGACCCAGTACCCCCGGTCAGTGTGACACAGTACCCCAGGTCAGTGTGACTCAGTTCCCCCCGTCAATGTGACCCAGTACCCTCGGTCAGTGTGGCTCACTAATCCCGGTCAGTGTGACTCACTTCCCCTGGTCATTGTGACCCAGTACCACTGGTCAGTGTGACACAGTGCCCCCTTTCAGTGTGACTCAGTATCCCCGGTCAGGGTGACTCATTACCCCCGTTTAGTGTGACTCAGTACATGGTCGGTGTGACTCAGTTATCTCGGTCAGTGTGAGCCAGTATCCCCAGTCAGTGTGACTCAGTACCCTCGATCAGTGTGACTCAATGCCCCCTGTCAGTGTGACTCAGTAACACCGGTCAGTGTGACCTAGTGCCCCGCGGCCAGAGTGACTCAGTACCCTCGATCAGTGCAACTCAGTACCCCCGGTCAGTCAGACTCAGTACCCCCGGTCAATGTGACTCAGTTCCCCAGCCAGTGTGACTCAGTGCCCCCGGACAGTGTGAGTCACTACCCCCGGCCAGTGTGACTTAGTACCCCCGGCCAGTGTGACTTAGTACCCCCAGTCAGTGTGACTCAGTACCGTCGGTCAGTGTGACCCAGAACCCCCGGTCAGTGTGACCCAGTACCCCCGGTCAGTGTGACACAGTACCCCAGGTCAGTGTGACTCAGTTCCCCCCGTCAATGTGACCCAGTACCCTCGGTCAGTGTGGCTCACTAATCCCGGTCAGTGTGACTCACTTCCCCTGGTCATTGTGACCCAGTACCACTGGTCAGTGTGACACAGTGCACCCTTTCAGTGTGACTCAGTATCCCCGGTCAGGGTGACTCATTACCCCCGTTTAGTGTGACTCAGTACATGGTCGGTGTGACTCAGTTATCTGGGTCAGTGTGAGCCAGTATCCCCAGTCAGTGTGACTCAGTACCCTCGATCAGTGTGACTCAATGCCCCCTGTCAGTGTGACTCAGTAACACCGGTCAGTGTGACCTAGTGCCCCGCGGCCAGAGTGACTCAGTACCCTCGATCAGTGCAACTCAGTACCCCCGGTCAGTCAGACTCAGTACCCCCGGTCAATGTGACTCAGTTCCCCAGCCAGTGTGACTCAGTGCCCCCGGACAGTGTGAGTCACTACCCCCGGCCAGTGTGACTCAGACCCCTCGGTCAGTGTGATTCAGTATTCCCGGTCAGTGTGACTCAGTTTCCTCGGTCAGTGTGACTCAGTACTCCTGGCCAGTGTGACTCAGACCCCCGGTCAGTTTGACTCAGTACCCCGGTCAGTGGAACTCTGCGCCACCGGTCTGTGTGACTCAGTACCCTTGGTCAATACAAGTAAATACCCCGGTCAATGTGAATCAGTGCCCTGGTTAGTGTGATTCAGTACCCCCGGTCAGTGTGACTCAGTACGCTCGGTCAGTGTGACTCAGTGCTCTTGGCCAGTGTGGCTCACTAACCCCGGTCAGTGTGACACAGTACCACCAGTCAGTGTGACTCAGTACCCCCGGTCACTGTGACTCTGTTCCCCCGGTCAGTGTGACACAGTACCCCTGGTCAGTGTGACTCAGTAACCCCGGTCACTGTGACTCATTACCCCCGGTTAGTGTGACTCAGTACGTGGTCGGTGTGACTCAGTTCCCTCGGTCAGTGTGAGCCAGTACCACCAGTCAGTGTGACTCACTAATGCCAGTCAGTGTGACTCAGTACCCGCGATCAGTGTGAATCAGTACCCCCGGTCAGTGTGACTCAGTATTCCCGACCAGTGTTACTCAGTACCCTCGGTCACTGTGACTCAGTGCCCCTGGTCAGTGTGACTTGGTACCCCCGGTCAGTATGACTCAGTGCACCCGGCCAGTGTGACTCAGTACACCCGGCAGTGTGACTCAGTACACCCCGGTCAGTGTGACTTTGTACACCCGGTCATTGTGACTCAGTACCCACAGCCAGTGTGACTCAGTACCCCCGGCCAGCGTGACTTAGTACCCCCGGCCAGTGTGACTTAGTACCCCCAGTCAGTGTGACTCAGTACACCCCGGTCAGTGTGACTTTGTACACCCGGTCATTGTGACTCAGTACCCACAGCCAGTGTGACTCAGTACCCCCGGCCAGTGTGACTTAGTACCCCCGGCCAGTGTGACTTAGTACCCCCAGTCAGTGTGACTCAGTACCGTCGGTCAGTGTGACTCAGTAACCCCGGTCACTGTGAATCATTACCCCCGGTTAGTGTGACTCAGTACGATGTCGGTGTGACTCAGTTCCCTCGGTCAGTGTGAGCCAGTACCACCAGTCAGTGTGACTCACTAATGCCAGTCAGTGTGACTCAGTACCCGCGATCAGTGTGAATCAGTACCCCCGGTCAGTGTGACTCAGTATTCCCGGCCAGTGTGACTCAGTACCCTCGGTCACTGTGACTCAGTGCCCCTGGTCAGTGTGACTTGGTACCCCCGGTCAGTATGACTCAGTGCACCCGGCCAGTGTGACTCAGTACACCCGGCAGTGTGACTCAGTACCGCCGGTCAGTGTGACTTAGTAATCATGGTCAGTATGTCTCCGTGACCCTGGTCAGTGTGACTCAGTACCCTCGGTCAGTGTGACTCAGTATCCTCGGGCAGTGTGACTCAGTATCCCTGGTCAGTGGGACTCAAGACCCTCGGTCAGTGCGAATCAGTAACTGTGGGCAGTGTGACCCAGTCGCCCCAGTCAGTGTGACCCAGAACCCCTGGTCAGTGTGACTCAGTACCCCCGGTCAGTGTGACTCAGTACCCCCGGTCAGTGTGACTCAGTACCTCCAGTCAGTTTGACTCAGTACCCCGGGTCACTGCAAGAATGTACCTCCGGTCAGTGTGACTCATTAACCCCCGTCAGTGTGACACTGTGACTCCATATCCCCGGTTAGTGCGACACGGTGCCACCGGTCAGTGTCACTCAGTACCCCGGTCAGTGTGACTGAGTACACACGGTCATTGTGACTTAGTACCCCCAGCCAGTGTGACTTAGTACCCCCGGCCAGTGTGACTTAGTACCCCCAGTCAGTGTGACTCAGTACCGTCGGTCAGTGTGACCCAGAACCCCCGGTCAGTGTGACCCAGTACCCCCGGTCAGTGTGACACAGTACCCCAGGTCAGTGTGACTCAGTTCCCCCCGTCAATGTGACCCAGTACCCTCGGTCAGTGTGGCTCACTAATCCCGGTCAGTGTGACTCACTTCCCCTGGTCATTGTGACCCAGTACCACTGGTCAGTGTGACACAGTGCCCCCTTTCAGTGTGACTCAGTATCCCCGGTCAGGGTGACTCATTACCCCCGTTTAGTGTGACTCAGTACATGGTCGGTGTGACTCAGTTATCTGGGTCAGTGTGAGCCAGTATCCCCAGTCAGTGTGACTCAGTACCCTCGATCAGTGTGACTCAATGCCCCCTGTCAGTGTGACTCAGTAACACCGGTCAGTGTGACCTAGTGCCCCGCGGCCAGAGTGACTCAGTACCCTCGATCAGTGCAACTCAGTACCCCCGGTCAGTCAGACTCAGTACCCCCGGTCAATGTGACTCAGTTCCCCAGCCAGTGTGACTCAGTGCCCCCGGACAGTGTGAGTCACTACCCCCGGCCAGTGTGACTCAGACCCCTCGGTCAGTGTGACTCAGTACCTCCAGTCAGTTTGACTCAGTACCCCGGGTCACTGCAAGAATGTACCTCCGGTCAGTGTGACTCATTAACCCCCGTCAGTGTGACACTGTGACTCCATATCCCCGGTTAGTGCGACACGGTGCCACCGGTCAGTGTGACTCAGTAGCCCCGGTCAGTGTGACTGAGTACACCCGGTCATTGTGACTTAGTACCCCCGGCCAGTGTGACTTAGTACCCCCGGCCAGTGTGACTTAGTACCCCCAGTCAGTGTGACTCAGTACCGTCGGTCAGTGTGACCCAGAACCCCCGGTCAGTGTGACTCAGTTCCCCCCGTCAATGTGACCCAGTACCCTCGGTCAGTGTGGCTCACTAATCCCGGTCAGTGTGACTCACTTCCCCTGGTCATTGTGACCCAGTACCACTGGTCAGTGTGACACAGTGCCCCCTTTAAGTGTGACTCAGTATCCCCGGTCAGGGTGACTCATTACCCCCGTTTAGTGTGACTCAGTACATGGTCGGTGTGACTCAGTTATCTGGGTCAGTGTGAGCCAGTATCCCCAGTCAGTGTGACTCAGTACCCTCGATCAGTGTGACTCAATGCCCCCTGTCAGTGTGACTCAGTAACACCGGTCAGTGTGACCTAGTGCCCCGCGGCCAGAGTGACTCAGTACCCTCGATCAGTGCAACTCAGTACCCCCGGTCAGTCAGACTCAGTACCCCCGGTCAATGTGACTCAGTTCCCCAGCCAGTGTGACTCAGTGCCCCCGGACAGTGTGAGTCACTACCCCCGGCCAGTGTGACTTAGTACCCCCGGCCAGTGTGACTTAGTACCCCCAGTCAGTGTGACTCAGTACCGTCGGTCAGTGTGACTCAGTATCCCTGGTCAGTGGGACTCAAGACCCTCGGTCAGTGCGAATCAGTAACTGTGGGCAGTGTGACCCAGTCGCCCCAGTCAGTGTGACCCAGAACCCCTGGTCAGTGTGACTCAGTACCCCCGGTCAGTGTGACTCAGTACCCCCGGTCAGTGTGACTCAGTACCTCCAGTCAGTTTGACTCAGTACCCCGGGTCACTGCAAGAATGTACCTCCGGTCAGTGTGACTCATTAACCCCCGTCAGTGTGACACTGTGACTCCATATCCCCGGTTAGTGCGACACGGTGCCACCGGTCAGTGTCACTCAGTACCCCGGTCAGTGTGACTGAGTACACACGGTCATTGTGACTTAGTACCCCCAGCCAGTGTGACTTAGTACCCCCAGTCAGTGTGACTCAGTACCGTCGGTCAGTGTGACCCAGAACCCCCGGTCAGTGTGACCCAGTAGCCCCGGTCAGTGTGACACAGTACCCCAGGTCAGTGTGACTCAGTTCCCCCCGTCAATGTGACCCAGTACCCTCGGTCAGTGTGGCTCACTAATCCCGGTCAGTGTGACTCACTTCCCCTGGTCATTGTGACCCAGTACCACTGGTCAGTGTGACACAGTGCCCCCTTTCAGTGTGACTCAGTATCCCCGGTCAGGGTGACTCATTACCCCCGTTTAGTGTGACTCAGTACATGGTCGGTGTGACTCAGTTATCTCGGTCAGTGTGAGCCAGTATCCCCAGTCAGTGTGACTCAGTACCCTCGATCAGTGTGACTCAATGCCCCCTGTCAGTGTGACTCAGTAACACCGGTCAGTGTGACCTAGTGCCCCGCGGCCAGAGTGACTCAGTACCCTCGATCAGTGCAACTCAGTACCCCCGGTCAGTCAGACTCAGTACCCCCGGTCAATGTGACTCAGTTCCCCAGCCAGTGTGACTCAGTGCCCCCGGACAGTGTGAGTCACTACCCCCGGCCAGTGTGACTCAGACCCCTCGGTCAGTGTGACTCAGTACCTCCAGTCAGTTTGACTCAGTACCCCGGGTCACTGCAAGAATGTACCTCCGGTCAGTGTGACTCATTAACCCCCGTCAGTGTGACACTGTGACTCCATATCCCCGGTTAGTGCGACACGGTGCCACCGGTCAGTGTGACTCAGTACCCCCGGTCAGTGTGACTGAGTACACCCGGTCATTGTGACTTAGTACCCCCGGCCAGTGTGACTTAGTACCCCCGGCCAGTGTGACTTAGTACCCCCAGTCAGTGTGACTCAGTACCGTCGGTCAGTGTGACCCAGTAGCCCCGGTCAGTGTGACCCAGTACCCCCGGTCAGTGTGACACAGTACCCCAGGTCAGTGTGACTCAGTTCCCCCCGTCAATGTGACCCAGTACCCTCGGTCAGTGTGGCTCACTAATCCCGGTCAGTGTGACTCACTTCCCCTGGTCATTGTGACCCAGTACCACTGGTCAGTGTGACACAGTGCCCCCTTTCAGTGTGACTCAGTATCCCCGGTCAGGGTGACTCATTACCCCCGTTTAGTGTGACTCAGTACATGGTCGGTGTGACTCAGTTATCTGGGTCAGTGTGAGCCAGTATCCCCAGTCAGTGTGACTCAGTACCCTCGATCAGTGTGACTCAATGCCCCCTGTCAGTGTGACTCAGTAACACCGGTCAGTGTGACCTAGTGCCCCGCGGCCAGAGTGACTCAGTACCCTCGATCAGTGCAACTCAGTACCCCCGGTCAGTCAGACTCAGTACCCCCGGTCAATGTGACTCAGTTCCCCAGCCAGTGTGACTCAGTGCCCCCGGACAGTGTGAGTCACTACCCCCGGCCAGTGTGACTTAGTACCCCCGGCCAGTGTGACTTAGTACCCCCAGTCAGTGTGACTCAGTACCGTCGGTCAGTGTGACCCAGAACCCCCGGTCAGTGTGACCCAGTACCCCCGGTCAGTGTGACACAGTACCCCAGGTCAGTGTGACTCAGTTCCCCCCGTCAATGTGACCCAGTACCCTCGGTCAGTGTGGCTCACTAATCCCGGTCAGTGTGACTCACTTCCCCTGGTCATTGTGACCCAGTACCACTGGTCAGTGTGACACAGTGCCCCCTTTCAGTGTGACTCAGTATCCCCGGTCAGGGTAACTCATTACCCCCGTTTAGTGTGACTCAGTACATGGTCGGTGTGACTCAGTTATCTCGGTCAGTGTGAGCCAGTATCCCCAGTCAGTGTGACTCAGTACCCTCGATCAGTGTGACTCAATGCCCCCTGTCAGTGTGACTCAGTAACACCGGTCAGTGTGACCTAGTGCCCCGCGGCCAGAGTGACTCAGTACCCTCGATCAGTGCAACTCAGTACCCCCGGTCAGTCAGACTCAGTACCCCCGGTCAATGTGACTCAGTTCCCCAGCCAGTGTGACTCAGTGCCCCCGGACAGTGTGAGTCACTACCCCCGGCCAGTGTGACTTAGTACCCCCGGCCAGTGTGACTTAGTACCCCCAGTCAGTGTGACTCAGTACCGTCGGTCAGTGTGACCCAGAACCCCTGGTCAGTGTGACTCAGTACCCCCGGTCAGTGTGACTCAGTACCCCCGGTCAGTCAGACTCAGTACCTCCAGTCAGTTTGACTCAGTACCCCGGGTCACTGCAAGAATGTACCTCCGGTCAGTGTGACTCATTAACCCCCGTCAGTGTGACACTGTGACTCCATATCCCCGGTTAGTGCGACACGGTGCCACCGGTCAGTGTCACTCAGTACCCCGGTCAGTGTGACTGAGTACACACGGTCATTGTGACTTAGTACCCCCAGCCAGTGTGACTTAGTACCCCCGGCCAGTGTGACTTAGTACCCCCAGTCAGTGTGACTCAGTACCGTCGGTCAGTGTGACCCAGAACCCCCGGTCAGTGTGACCCAGTACCCCCGGTCAGTGTGACACAGTACCCCAGGTCAGTGTGACTCAGTTCCCCCCGTCAATGTGACCCAGTACCCTCGGTCAGTGTGGCTCACTAATCCCGGTCAGTGTGACTCACTTCCCCTGGTCATTGTGACCCAGTACCACTGGTCAGTGTGACACAGTGCCCCCTTTCAGTGTGACTCAGTATCCCCGGTCAGGGTGACTCATTACCCCCGTTTAGTGTGACTCAGTACATGGTCGGTGTGACTCAGTTATCTGGGTCAGTGTGAGCCAGTATCCCCAGTCAGTGTGACTCAGTACCCTCGATCAGTGTGACTCAATGCCCCCTGTCAGTGTGACTCAGTAACACCGGTCAGTGTGACCTAGTGCCCCGCGGCCAGAGTGACTCAGTACCCTCGATCAGTGCAACTCAGTACCCCCGGTCAGTCAGACTCAGTACCCCCGGTCAATGTGACTCAGTTCCCCAGCCAGTGTGACTCAGTACCCCCGGACAGTGTGAGTCACTACCCCCGGCCAGTGTGACTCAGACCCCTCGGTCAGTGTGACTCAGTACCTCCAGTCAGTTTGACTCAGTACCCCGGGTCACTGCAAGAATGTACCTCCGGTCAGTGTGACTCATTAACCCCCGTCAGTGTGACACTGTGACTCCATATCCCCGGTTAGTGCGACACGGTGCCACCGGTCAGTGTGACTCAGTACCCCCGGTCAGTGTGACTGAGTACACCCGGTCATTGTGACTTAGTACCCCCGGCCAGTGTGACTTAGTACCCCCGGCCAGTGTGACTTAGTACCCCCAGTCAGTGTGACTCAGTACCGTCGGTCAGTGTGACCCAGAACCCCCGGTCAGTGTGACCCAGTACCCCCGGTCAGTGTGACACAGTACCCCAGGTCAGTGTGACTCAGTTCCCCCCGTCAATGTGACCCAGTACCCTCGGTCAGTGTGGCTCACTAATCCCGGTCAGTGTGACTCACTTCCCCTGGTCATTGTGACCCAGTACCACTGGTCAGTGTGACACAGTGCCCCCTTTCAGTGTGACTCAGTATCCCCGGTCAGGGTGACTCATTACCCCCGTTTAGTGTGACTCAGTACATGGTCGGTGTGACTCAGTTATCTCGGTCAGTGTGAGCCAGTATCCCCAGTCAGTGTGACTCAGTACCCTCGATCAGTGTGACTCAATGCCCCCTGTCAGTGTGACTCAGTAACACCGGTCAGTGTGACCTAGTGCCCCGCGGCCAGAGTGACTCAGTACCCTCGATCAGTGCAACTCAGTACCCCCGGTCAGTCAGACTCAGTACCCCCGGTCAATGTGACTCAGTTCCCCAGCCAGTGTGACTCAGTGCCCCCGGACAGTGTGAGTCACTACCCCCGGCCAGTGTGACTTAGTACCCCCGGCCAGTGTGACTTAGTACCCCCAGTCAGTGTGACTCAGTACCGTCGGTCAGTGTGACCCAGAACCCCCGGTCAGTGTGACCCAGTACCCCCGGTCAGTGTGACACAGTACCCCAGGTCAGTGTGACTCAGTTCCCCCCGTCAATGTGACCCAGTACCCTCGGTCAGTGTGGCTCACTAATCCCGGTCAGTGTGACTCACTTCCCCTGGTCATTGTGACCCAGTACCACTGGTCAGTGTGACACAGTGCACCCTTTCAGTGTGACTCAGTATCCCCGGTCAGGGTGACTCATTACCCCCGTTTAGTGTGACTCAGTACATGGTCGGTGTGACTCAGTTATCTGGGTCAGTGTGAGCCAGTATCCCCAGTCAGTGTGACTCAGTACCCTCGATCAGTGTGACTCAATGCCCCCTGTCAGTGTGACTCAGTAACACCGGTCAGTGTGACCTAGTGCCCCGCGGCCAGAGTGACTCAGTACCCTCGATCAGTGCAACTCAGTACCCCCGGTCAGTCAGACTCAGTACCCCCGGTCAATGTGACTCAGTTCCCCAGCCAGTGTGACTCAGTGCCCCCGGACAGTGTGAGTCACTACCCCCGGCCAGTGTGACTCAGACCCCTCGGTCAGTGTGATTCAGTATTCCCGGTCAGTGTGACTCAGTTTCCTCGGTCAGTGTGACTCAGTACTCCTGGCCAGTGTGACTCAGACCCCCGGTCAGTTTGACTCAGTACCCCGGTCAGTGGAACTCTGCGCCACCGGTCTGTGTGACTCAGTACCCTTGGTCAATACAAGTAAATACCCCGGTCAATGTGAATCAGTGCCCTGGTTAGTGTGATTCAGTACCCCCGGTCAGTGTGACTCAGTACGCTCGGTCAGTGTGACTCAGTGCTCTTGGCCAGTGTGGCTCACTAACCCCGGTCAGTGTGACACAGTACCACCAGTCAGTGTGACTCAGTACCCCCGGTCACTGTGACTCTGTTCCCCCGGTCAGTGTGACACAGTACCCCTGGTCAGTGTGACTCAGTAACCCCGGTCACTGTGACTCATTACCCCCGGTTAGTGTGACTCAGTACGTGGTCGGTGTGACTCAGTTCCCTCGGTCAGTGTGAGCCAGTACCACCGGTCAGTGTGACTCAGTACCCTCGATCAGTGTGACTCAGTACACCCCGGTTTGTGTGACTCAGTACGTGGTCGGTGTGACTCAGTTCCCTCGGTCAGTGTGAGCCAGTACCACCGGTCAGTGTGACTCAGTACCCTCGATCAGTGTGACTTAGTATCCTCGATCAGTGTGAATCAATGCCCCCGGTCAGTGTGACTCAGTAACACTGGCCATGTGACTCAGTTCCCCGCGGCCAGAGTGACTCAGTACCTCCACTCAGTTTGACTCAGTACCCCGGGTCACTGCAAGAATGTACCCCCGATCAGTGTGACTCCATATCCCCGGTCAGTGCGACACGGTGCCCCCAGTCAGCGTGACTCAGTACCCCCGGTCAGTGTGACTCAGTAACCCTGGTCACTGTGACTCATTACCCCCGGTCAGTGTGACTCAGTACGTGGTTCAGTGTGACTCAGTTCCCACGGTCAGTGTGAGCCAGTACCACCGGTCAGTGTGACTCACTAACGGCAGTCAGTATGACTTGGTACCCCCGGTCAGTATGAATCAGTACCCGCGGTCAGTGTGACTCAGTATTCCCGGTCAGTGTGACTTAGTAATCATGGTCAGTGTGACATAGTATGTGGTCAGTGCGAACCAGTAACTGTGGTCAGTGTGACCCAGTCGCCCCAGTCAGTGTGACCCAGAACCCCTGGCCAGTGTGACTCAGTACCCCCGGTCAGTGTGACTCACTAACCCCAGCTCAGTGTGAATCAGTACCCCAGGTCAGTGTGATTCAGTACCCCCGATCAGTGTGACTCAGTACGCTCAGTCAGTGTGACTCAGTGCCCCTGTCCAGAGTGAGTTAGTACTCCCCCCGGTCAGTGTGACTCACTACCCCGGGTCACTGCAAGAATGTACCCCAGGTCAGTGTGACTCATTAACCCCGGTCAGTGTGACTTTGTACACCCGGTCATTGTAACTCAGTACCCACGGCCAGTGTGACTCAGTACCCCCGGCCAGTGTGACTTAGTAACCCCGGTCAGTGTGACACAGTACCCCCGGTTAGTGTGACTCAGTAACCCCGGTCACTGTGAATCATTACCCCCGGTTAGTGTGACTCAGTACGATGTCGGTGTGACTCAGTTCCCTCGGTCAGTGTGAGCCAGTACCACCAGTCACTGTGACTCACTAATGCCAGTCAGTGTGACTCAGTAACCGCGATCAGTGTGAATCAGTACCCCCGGTCAGTGTGACTCAGTATTCCCGGCCAGTGTGACTCAGTACCCTCGGTCACTTTGACTCAGTGCCCCTGGTCAGTGTGACTTGGTACCCCCGGTCAGTATGACTCAGTGCACCCGGCAGTGTGATTCAGTACCGCCGGTCAGTGTGACTTAGTAATCATGGTCAGTATGTCTCCGTGACCCTGGTCAGTGTGACCAGTACCCTCGGTCAGTGTGACTCAGTATCCTCGGGCAGTGTGACTCAGTATACCTGGTCAGTGGGACTCAAGACCCTCGGTCAGTGCGAATCAGTAACTGTGGGCAGTGTGACCCAGTCGCCCCAGTCAGTGTGACCCAGAACCCCTGGTCAGTGTGACTCAGTACCCCCGGCCAGTGTGAGTTAGTACCCCCGGTCAGTGTGACTCAGTACCTCCAGTCAGTTTGACTCAGTACCCCGGGTCACTGCAAGAATGTACCACAGGTCAGTGTGACTCATTAACCCCCGTCAGTGTGACTCTGTAACTCCATATCCCCGGTTAGTGCGACACGGTGCCACCGGTCAGTGTGACTCAGTAATACTGATCAGTGTTACTCAGTGCCCCGCGGCCAGAGTGACTCAGTACCCTCGATCAGTGCGACTCAGTACTTCCAGTCAGTCAGACTGAGTACCCCCGGTCAGTGTGACTCAGTCCCCTGGCCAGTGTGAGTCGACACTCCCAGTCAGTGTGACTCAGTAAGCCTGGTCAATGCAAGTAAGTACACGCGGTCAGTGTGCCTCAGTCCCCCCGGTCAGTGTGCCTCAGTACCCCCAGTCAGTGTGAATCAGTACCCCCGGTCAGTGTGTCTCAATATCCTCGGTCAGTATGACCCAGTACCCCGCAGCCAGTTTGACTCATTCCTCCGTTAAGTATGAACAAGTACCCCCGGTCAGTGTGACTCACTAACCCTTGGTCAGTGTAACTCAGTAACCCTGGTCTGTGCGACTCAGTACCCCCGGTCGGGGTGCCTCAGTACTCCTGGTCATTGTGACTCAGTACACTTGGTCAGTGTGACTCAGTACACCCGGCCAGTGTGAATCAGTGTCCGTGTCAGTGTAACTCAGCACCCCCAGTCAGTGTGACACAGTTCCCTCGGTCAGTGTGACTCTATCCTCGGTCAGTGTGATTCAGTGCCATCGGTCAATCTAACTCAGTACCCATGGTCAGTGTAACTCAGTACCTCCGGTCAGTGTGAATCAATACCACCGGTCAGTGTGATTCAGTACCCTCGGTCAGTCTGGCACAGTTCCCCCGATCAGTGCGACTCAGTGTCCCCGGTCAGTGTGACTCAGTAACACCGATCAGTGTCACTCAGTGCCCCGCGGCCAGAGTGACTCAGTACCCTCGATCAGTGCGACTCAGTACCCCCGGTCACTGTGTCTCAGTCCCCTGGCCAGTGTGAATTAACACCCCCAGTCAGTGTGACACAGTAAGCCCGGTCAATGCAAATAAGTACACGCGGTCAGTGTGCCTCAGTTCCCTCGGTCAGTGTGTCTCAGTTCCCTCGGTCAATGTGACCCAGTACCCCAGATCAGTTTGACTCAGTAACCTCGGTCAGTGTGACTCAGTAACGCCAGTTAGTGTGACTCCGTACCCGCGGTCAGTGTGACACAGTACCCTCGGTCAGTGTAACTCCGTACCCATGGCCAGTGTGACTCAGTACCCCGGTCAATGTGACTCAGTACCCCGCAGGCAGTGTGACTCAGTATACCCGGTCAGTGTGACTCAGTAACCCCGGCCATTGTTAATCATTATCCCCGGTCAATGTGACTCGGTACCCTTCTACCAGTGTGAATCAGCTCACTCGGTCAGTGCGACTCAGTTCCCCTGGCCAGTGTGGCTCAGTACCCCCAGTCACTGGGACTCAGTAACCCAGGTCAGTGTGAATCAGTAACCCCAGTCAGTGCGATTCAGTACATGTGGTCAGTGTGATTCAGTCGCCCCGGTCAGTGTGACCCAGTACCCCCGGTCAGTGTGACTCACAACCCTCGGTCAGTGTGACTGAGTACCCCCGGGCACTATGTCTCAGTAACCCTTGTCAGTGTGACTCAGTACCCCTGGTCAGTGTGACTCGGTACCCCCAGTCAGTATGACTCAGTACCACCAGTCAGTGTGACTCAGTACCCTCGGTCAGTGTGATTAAGTACCCCCGGTCAGTGTGACTCAGTACCCCCAGTCAGTGTGACTCATTGCCCCCGGCCATTGTGACTCATTACCCCCGGCCAGTGTGACTCAGTATCCCCAGTCAGTGTGACTCATTGCCCCCGGCCAGTGTAACTCAGTACTCCCAGTCAGTGTGACTCAGTAAGTGGTCAGTGTGACTCAGTACTCTCGGTCAGTGTACCTAGGTATGTGGTCAGTGTGACTCATTACCCCGGGCTAATGTGACTCAATACGCCCAGTCAGTATGACTCAGTACCCCATCAGTGTGACTAAGTACCCCCAGTCAGTGTGACTCATTGCCCCTGGCCAGTATGACTCAGTATCCCCAGTCAGTGAGACTCAGAATGCCCGGTCAATGTGACTCAGTAAGTGGTCAGTGTGACTCAGTTCCCTCAGTCAGTGTGACTCAGTACCACCAGTCAGTGAGACTCAGAATGCCCGGTCAATGTGACTCAGTACCCTCGGTCAGTGTGATTAAGTACCCTTGGTCAGTGTGACGCATCACCCTCAGTCAGTGTGACTCAGTACGTGTGGTCAGCGTGATTCAGTCGCCCCGGTCAGTGTGACACAGTACCCCCGGTCAGTCTGACTCACAACCCCCAGTCAGTGTGACTGAGTACCCCCGGGCACTATGTCTCAGTAACCCTTGTCAGTGTGACTCAGTACCCCTGGTCAGTGTGACTCCGAACCCCCGGTCAATGTGACTCAGAACCACGGTCAGTGTGATTAAGTACCCTCGGTCAGTGTGACTCATTACCCCCGGTCAGTGTGACACAGTAACCCCGATCAGTGTGACCCAGTAAGTGGTCAGTGTGACTCATTATCCCGGGCCAATGTGACTCAGTACGCCCAGTCAGTGTGACTCAGCACACCCGGTTAGTGTGACGCATTCCTCCCGGCCAGTTTGACTCAGTACCCTCAGTCAGTGTGACTCATTGCCCCCGGCCAGTGTGACTCATTACTCCCGGCCAGTGTGACTCAGTATCTCCAGTCAGTGTGACTCCGAATCTCCGGTCAATGTGACTCATTATCCCGGTCAGTGTGACACAGTAACCCCGGTCAGTGTGACCCAGTAAGTGGTCAGTGTGACTCAGTGCTCTCGGTCAGTGTACCGAGGTATGTGGTCAGTGTGACTCATTACCCCGGGCCAATGTGACTCAGTACGCCCAGTCAGTATGACTCAGTACCCATCAGTGTGACTCAGCACCCCCCGCCCATGTGACTCATTACCCCCAGTCAGTGTGACTCAGTACCCCCAGTCAGTGTGACTCATTGCCCCTGGCCAGTGTGACTCAGTATCCCCAGTCAGTGTGACTCAGTATCCCCGGTCAGTGTGGCTCAGTAAGTGGTCAATGTGACTCAGTACACCCGGTCAGTGTGGCTCAGTAAGTGGTCAGTGTGACTCAGTTCCCTCAGTCAGTGTGACTCAGTAACCCCGGTCAGTCTGACTCAGTAACCCCGATCAGTGTGACGCAGCAGCCCCCGGCCAGTGTGACTCAGTTCCGCTGGTCAATGCGAGTCAGTACCCTCGGCTAGTGTGACTCAGTGTCCCCGGTCATTGTGATTCGGTACCATCAGTCAGTGTGACTCAGTGCCCATGGTCAGTGTGACTCAGGAAGTTTAGTCAGTGTGACTCAGTAACCCCGGCCATAGTTAATCATTACTCCCGGTCAGTGTGAATCAGTTCACTCGGTCAGTGTGACTCAGTACCCCTGGCCAGTATGACGCATTACCCCCAATCAGTGTGACTCACTACCCCGGTCAGTGTGACTCAGTAACCCCGGTCAGTGTGACTCACTACCCCTAGTTAGTGTGACTCAGTATACCCGGCCAGTGTGACTCAGTACCCCCAGTCAGTGTGGCTTGGTACCGCCAGTCAGTGTGACTCAATGTCCGCGGACAGTGGGATTCAGTACCCCCAGCCAGTGTGACTCAGTGCCCCCCGGTCAGTGGGACTCTGCACCACCGGTCAATGTGACTCAGTACCCCCGGTCAATGTGACTCAGAACCCCCGGCCAGTGTGACTCAATACCCGTGGACAGTGTGACTTAGTCCCCTCGGTCAATGTGACTCAGTACCCCTGATCCGTGTGACTCGGTACCACCAGTCAGTGTGACTCCGAACCCCCGGTCAATGTGACTCAGTACCCTCGGTCAGTGTGATTAAGTACCCAGGGTCAGTGTGAATCATTACCCCCGGTCAGTGTGACTCAGTACCCCTGGCCAGTATGACGCATTACCCCCAATCAGTGTGACTCACTACCCCGGTCAGTGTGACTCCGAACCCCCGGTCAATGTGACTCAGTACCCTCGGTCAGTGTGATTAAGTACCCAGGGTCAGTGTGAATCATTACCCCCGGTCAGTGTGACTCAGTAACCCCGGCCAGTGTGACCCAGTAAGTGGTCAGTGTGACTCAGTACTCTTGGTCGGTGTACCTAGGTACATGGTCAGTGTGACTCATTACCCCGGGCCAATGTGACTCAGTACGCCCAGTCAGTATGACTCAGTACCTCATCAGCGTGACTCAGCACCCCTGGTTAGTGTGACTCATTGACCACGGCTAGTGTGACTCAGTACCCCCAGTCAGTGTGAATCAGTACCCCCGGTCAGTGGTACTCAGTAAGTGGTCAGTGTGACTCAGTTCCCTCAGTCAGTGTGACTCAGTAACCCCGGTCAGTCTGACTCAGTAACCCCAGTCAGTATAACACATTAGCCCCGGCCAGTATGACTCAGTTCCGCTGGTCAATGCGAGTCAGTACCCTTGGCGAGTGTGACTCAGTATCTCCTGCCATTGTGATTCGGTACCATCAGTCAGTGTGACTCAGTGTCCCTGGTCAGTGTGATTCAGGAAGCTTGGTCAGTGTGACTCAGTAACCCCTGCCATTGTTAATCATTACCCTCGGTCAGTGTGAATCAGTTCACTCGGCCAGTGTGACTCAGTACCCCTGGCCAGTGTGATTCAGTACACCTGGTCAGTGTGACTCAGTAACCCCCGGTCAGTCTGACTCAGTAACACCGGTCAGTCTGACTCAGTAATCCCGGTCAGTCTGACTCAGTACCCCCAGTCAGTGTGACTCAGTACCCCCAGTCAGTGTGACTCAGTAAGTGGTCAGTGTGACTCAGTTCTCTCGGTCAGTGGGACTCAGTAACCCCGGTCAGTCTGACTCAGTAACCCCGGTTAGTCTGACTCAGTACCCCGGGTCATTGTGACTGAGTTCCCTCGGTCAGTGTGACTCAGTACTCTTGGTCAGTGTGATTCAGTACACCTGGTCAGTGTGACTCAGGTCAGTGTGACTGAGTTCCATCGGTCAGTGTGACACAGCAGCCCCGGCCAGTGTGACTCAGTACTGCTGGTCAATGCGACTCAGTACCCCCGGTCAGTGTGACTCAGTACCTCCAGTCAGTGTGACTCAGTACCCCCGGTCAATCGGAATCTGTGCCACCAGTCAGTGTGACTCAGTACCCTCGATCAGTGTGACTCAGTACTCTTGGTCAGTGTGATTCAGTACACCTGGTCAGTGTGACTCAGTACCACCCCGGTCAGTGTGACACATTATCCCCGGTCAGTCTGACTCAGTAACCCCGGTCAGTCTGACTCAGTAACCCCGGTCAGTCTGACTCAGTACCCCCGGTCAGTGTGACTCAGTAAGTGCTCAGTGTGACTCAGTTCCCTCAGTCAGTGGGACTCAGTAACCCCGGTCAGTCTGACTCAATACCCCGGGTCAGTGTGACTGAGTTCCCTCGGTCAGTGTGACTCAGCAGCCCAGGCCAGTGTGACTCAGTACCGCTGGTCAATGCGACTCAGTACCCCCGGTCAGTATGACTCAGTACCGCCAGGCAGTGTGACTCAGTACCCCCATACCCCCAATCAGTGTGAATCAGTACCCCCGGTCAGTGTGTCTCAGTATCCTCGGTCAGTATGACCCAGTACCCCGCAGCCAGTGTGACTCAGTACCCCCATACCCCCAATCAGTGTGAATCAGTACCCCCGGTCAGTGTGTCTCAGTATCCTCGGTCAGTATGACCCAGTACCCCGCACCCAGTGTGACTCAGTTTCCTCGGTCAATGTGACTCAGTAACCCTGATCAGTATGACTCAGTAACCCCCGGTCAGTGTGACTCAGTACCCCCGGTCAGTGTGACTCAGTACCCCCGGGCAGTGTGACTCAGTAACCTCGGTCAGTCGGAATCTGTGCCACCAGTCAGTGTGACTCAGTACCCTCGGTCAGTGTGACTCAGTAAGCTTGGTAAGTGTGACTCAGTACCGCTGGTCAATGCGACTCAGTACCCCCGGTCAGTGTGACTCAGTACCCCCGGTCAGTGTGACTCAGTACCCCCGGGCAGTGTGACTCAGTACCCTCGGTCAGTCGGAATCTGTGCCACAAGTCAGTGTGACTCAGTACCCTCGATCAGTGTGACTCAGTACTCTTGGTCAGTGTGACTCAGTAACCCTGGTTTGTGCGACTCAGTAGCCCCGGTAGGGGAGCCTCAGTACTCCAGGTCAGTGTGACTCAGTACCCTCGGTCAGTGAGACTCTACCCTCGGTCAGTGTGAATCAGAATCCGTGTTCAGTGTAACTCAATACCCCCGGTCAGTGTGACTCAGTACCCCCGGTCAGTGTGACTCAGTACCCCCAGTCAGTGTGAATCAGTACCCCCGGTCAGTGTGTCTCAGTATCCTCGGTCAGTATGACCCAGTACCCCGCAGCCAGTGTGACTCGGTTTCCTCGGTCAATATGACCCAGTACCCCCGATCAGTTTGACTCAGTAACCCCGGTCAGTGTGACTCAGTACCCCCGGTCAGTGTGACTCAGTATCCCCGGGCAGTGTGACTCAGTAACCCCGGCCATTGTGAATCATTACCGCCTGTCAGTATGACTCAGTCCCCTTGGTCAATGGGACTCAGTACCCCCTGTCAGTGTGAGTCAGTTCACTCGGTCAGTGTGACTCAGTACCCCTGGCCAGCGTGACTCAGTATCCTCGGTCAGTGTGACCGAGTACCCCTGGTCAGTGTGACGCAGTACCCCCGGCCAGTCTGGCTTTGTACACCCGGTCAGTGTGATTCAGTACACCTGGCCAGTGTGGCTCAGTACCCCCGGTCAGTGGGATTCACTATCCCCGGTCAGTGTGACTCAGTAACCCCGGTCAGTCTGACTCATTAACCCGGGTCAATGCAACTCAGTACCCCCGGTCAGTGTGACTCAGTACCCCCGGCCAGTGTGACTCAGTACCCCCGGTCAGTCGGAATCTGTGCCACCAGTCATTGTGACTCAGTACCCTCGATCAGTGTGACTCAGTACTCTTGGTCAGTGTGACTCAGTAACCCTGGTCTGTGCGACTCAGTAGCCCCGGTAGGGGTGCCTCAGTACTCCCGGTCAGTGTGACTCAGTACCCTCGGTCAGTGTAACTCAATACACCCGGCCAGCGTGAATAGAATCCGTGTTCAGTGTAACTCAGTACCACCGGTCAGTGTAACTCAGTACCCCCGGTCAGTGTGAGTTAGTACCCACTGGTCAGTGAGACTCTACTCTCGGTCAGTGTGATTCATAACCCATGGTCAGTGTAACTCAGTACCTCTGGCCAGTGTGACTCAGTACCACTGGTCATTGTGACTCAGTACCCCCGGTCAGTGTGACTCAGTACCGCTGGTCAGTCTGACTCAGTTCCCTCGGTCAGTCTGACTCAATACCCGTGGTCAATGTGACTTAGAAACCCCGTTCAGTGTGAATCAGTATCCCCAGTCAGTATGACTTATTACCCCCAGTCAGTGTGACTTAGTACACTCGGTCAGTGTTACTCAGTCCCCCCGGTCAATGTGACTTAGTACCCTCGGTCAGTGTGACTCAGTTACCCTGGTCACTGTGACTCATTACCCCCGGTTAGTGTGACTCAGTACGTCGTCGGTGTGACTCAGTTCCCCCAATCAGTGTGACCCAGTACCTCCGGTCAGTGTGACTCAGCAACAGCAATCAGTGTCACTCAGTGCCCCGCGGCCAGAGTGACTCAGTACCCTCGATCAATGCAAGCAAGTACCCCCGGTCAGTGTGCCTCAGTACCCCCGGTCAGTGTGCCTCAGTATCCTCGGCCAGTATGACCCAGTACCCCGCATCCAGTGTGACTCAGTTCTCTCGGTCAATGTGACCCAGTACCCCCGATCAGTTTGACTCAGTAACCCCGGTCAGTGTGACTCAGTACCCTCGGTCAGTGTGACTCAGTATCCCCGGGCAGTGTGACTCAGTAACCCCGGCCATTGTGAATCATTACCGCCTGTCAGTATGACTCAGTCCCCTTGGTCAATGGGACTCAGTACCCCCTGTCAGTGTGAGTCAGTTCACTCGGTCAGTGTGACTCAGTACCCCTGGCCAGCGTGACTCAGTATCCTCGGTCAGTGTGACCGAGTACCCCTGGTCAGTGTGACGCAGTACCCCCGGCCAGTCTGGCTTTGTACACCCGGTCAGTGTGATTCAGTACCCCTGGCCAGTGTGGCTCAGTACCCCCGGTCAGTGGGATTCACTATCCCCGGTCAGTGTGACTCAGTAACCCCGGTCAGTCTGACTCATTAACCCGGGTCAATGCAACTCAGTACCCCCGGTCAGTGTGACTCAGTACCCCCGGCCAGTGTGACTCAGTACCCCCGGTCAGTCGGAATCTGTGCCACCAGTCATTGTGACTCAGTACCCTCGATCAGTGTGACTCAGTACTCTTGGTCAGTGTGACTCAGTAACCCTGGTCTGTGCGACTCAGTAGCCCCGGTAGGAGTGCCTCAGTACTCCCGGTCAGTGTGACTCAGTACCCTCGGTCAGTGTAACTCAATACACCCGGCCAGCGTGAATAGAATCCGTGTTCAGTGTAACTCAGTACCACCGGTCAGTGTAACTCAGTACCCCCGGTCAGTGTGAGTTAGTACCCACTGGTCAGTGAGACTCTACTCTCGGTCAGTGTGATTCATAACCCATGGTCAGTGTAACTCAGTACCTCTGGCCAGTGTGACTCAGTACCACTGGTCATTGTGACTCAGTACCCCCGGTCAGTGTGACTCAGTACCGCTGGTCAGTCTGACTCAGTTCCCTCGGTCAGTCTGACTCAATACCCGTGGTCAATGTGACTTAGAAACCCCGTTCAGTGTGAATCAGTACCCCCAGTCAGTATGACTTATTACCCCCAGTCAGTGTGACTTAGTACACTCGGTCAGTGTTACTCAGTCCCCCCGGTCAATGTGACTTAGTACCCTCGGTCAGTGTGACTCAGTACCCCCAGGTCAGTGTGACTCAGTACCCTCTGTCAGTGTGACTCAGTTACCCTGGTCACTGTGACTCATTACCCCCGGTTAGTGTGACTCAGTACGTCGTCGGTGTGACTCAGTTCCCCCAATCAGTGTGACCCAGTACCTCCGGTCAGTGTGACTCAGCAACAGCAATCAGTGTCACTCAGTGCCCCGCGGCCAGAGTGACTCAGTACCCTCGATCAATGCAAGCAAGTACCCCCGGTCAGTGTGCCTCAGTACCCCCGGTCAGTGTGCCTCAGTATCCTCGGCCAGTATGACCCAGTACCCCGCATCCAGTGTGACTCAGTTCTCTCGGTCAATGTGACCCAGTACCCCCGATCAGTTTGACTCAGTAACCCCGGTCAGTGTGACTCAGTACCCTCGGTCAGTGTGACCCAGTAGCCTCGGTCAGTGTGACTCCGTACCCCATGGCCAGTGTGACTCAGTTCCTCCGACCTGTGTGACTCAGTACCCCCAGTCAGTGTGACTGAGTTCCCCCAGGCACTGTGTCTCAGTAACCCCGGTCAGTGTGACTCGGTACCCCCAGTCAGTATTACTCAGTACCCCATCAGTGTGGCTCTGCACCCCCGGTTAGTGTGACTCATTATCCCCAGCCAGTGTGACTCAGTACCGCTGGTCTCTGTGAATCGGTACCTCCGGTCTGTGCGACTCAGTACACTCGGTCGGTGTGACCCAGTTCCCCCGGTCAGTGTGACCCAGTTCCCCCGGTCAGTGTGACTCAGTACCCCCCGGTCAGTGTGACTCTGTGCCACCGGTCAATGTGACTCAGTATCCCTGGTCAGTGTGACTCATAACCCGGTCAATGTGACTCAGTACCCCTGGTCAATGCAAGTAAATACCCCGGTCAGTGTGAATCAGTACCCTTGTTAGTGGCACTCAGTACCCCGGTCAGTGCAACTCACTACCCCTGGTCAGTGAGTTTCACTATCCTCGGTCAGTATGACCCAGTACACCACAGCCAGTGTGACTCAATTCCCTCGGTCAGTGTGACCCAGTACCCCCGGCCAGTGTGACTCAATACCCGAGGTCAGTGTGACTCAGTAACCCCGGTCAGTGTGATTCAGTGACCCGATCAGTAGGACACAGTACCACCGGTCAGTGTGACTCAGTACCCCCAGTCAGTGTGACTCAGTTCCCTCGGTCAGTGTGACTCGGTAACCCGGTCAGTGCTACTCAGTACCCTCGGTCAGTGTGACTCAGTAACGCCAGTCAGTGTGACTCAATTCCCTCGGTCAGTGTGACTCAGTAACCTCGGTCAGTCTGACTCAGTAACCCCGGTCAATGTGACCCAGTACCCTCGGTCAGTGTAACTCTGTACCCATGGCCAGTGTGACTCAGTAAGTCGTCAGTGTGACTCAGTTCCCTCGGACAGCGTGACTCATAACCCCGGCCAGTGTGATTCAGTACCACTGGTCAATGCAACTCAGTACCCTCATCTATTGTGACTCAGGATCCCCGGTCAGTGTGACTCGGTACCATCAGTCAGTGTGACTCAGTGTCCCTGGTCAGTGTGACTCAGTACCCCCATCAGTATGACTCAGTACCACCGGTCAGTGTGACTCAGTACCCCTGGTCAGTGCAAGTAAGTACCCCCAGGCAGTGTGAATCAGTACCCTCGGTCAGTGGGAATCTGTGCCACCAGTCAGTGCGACTCTGTGCGTCTGTCAGTGTGACTCAGTAATCCCCCATCCGTGCAAGTATGTACCCCGGTCAATGTGACTCAGTACCCTCGGTTAGTGTGACTCAATACCCCTGGCCAGTGTGATTCAGTACCGCTGGACAGTGGGACTCAGTATCCTCGGTCAGTGTGGCTCAGTACCCCCGGTCAGTGGGACTCTGTGCCACTGGTCACTGGGATTCAGTACCCCGGTCAGTGTGACTCAGTCGCCCCGGTCAGTGTGACTCAGTACCCCTGGTCAATTCAAATAAGTACCCCGGTCAGTGGGACTCAGTCCCCCGGTCAGTGTGAATCAGTACCCTAGTCAGTGGTACTCAGTACCCTGGTCAGTGTGACTCAGTATTCTTGGCCAATGTGACTCAGTAACCCCGGTCAGTGCAACTCAGTACCTCTGGTCAGTGTTTTTCAGTACCCACGGTCAGTGCGACTCGGTACCCGTGGTCAGTGTGACTCAGTGCCACTGGTCAGTGTGACTTCGTACCCCCGGTCAGTATGACTCAGTGCCCCCGGTCAGTGTGACTCAGTACATCCGGCCAGCGTGACTCATTACCCCCGGCCAGTGTGACTCAGTACTGCTGGTCACTGTGAATGAGTACCTCCGGTCAATGCGACCCAGTACCCTCAGTCAGTGTGACTCACTATCCTTGGTCAGTGTGACTCAGTGCCCGTGGTCAGTGTGACTCAGTTTCCCCGGTCAGTGCGACTCAGTACCCTCGGTCAATGTGACTCACTACCCTCGGTCAGCGTGATTCAATACCCTCGGCCAGCGTGACTCAGTCGCCCCGTTCAGTATGACCCCCGGCCTGTGTGACTGAGTACGCCCAGTCAGTATGACTCAGTACCACCAGTCAGTGTGACTCATTACCACCGGTCAGTGTGACTCAGTAAGTTGTCAGTGCGACTCAGTACTCACGGTCAGTGTGACTCAGTACCCTCGGTCAATGTGACTCATTGTCCCGCGGCCAGAGTGACTCAGTACCCTCGATCAGCACGACTCAGTACCCCCGGTCAATCAGACTCACTATCTCTGGTCGGTGTGACTCAGTCCCCCCGGCCAGTGTCACTCAGTTCCCTCAGTCAGTGTTACTCATTGCTCCCGGCCAGTGTCACTCAGTATTCCCGGTCAGTGTGACTCAGTTTCCTCGGTCAGTATGACCCAGTACTCCTGGCCAGTGTGACTCAGTACCCCCGGTCAGTGTGACTCACGACATCTGGTCAGTGCGACTCGGTACCCCCGGTCATTATGACTCATTATCACCAGCCAGTGTGACTCAGTACTGCTGGTCACTGTGAATGAGAACCTCCGGTCAGTGCGACTCAGTACCCTCGGTCAGTGTGACTCAGTGCCCGTGGTCAGTGTGACTCAGTTCCCCGGGTCAGTGTGACTCAGTAGCCTTGGTCAATGTGACTCACTGAATCAGTACCTCCGGTCAGTGCGACTCAGTCCACTCGGTCAGTGTGACTCACTATCCTCGGTCAGTGTGATTCAATACCCTCGGCCACTGTGACTCAGTCGCCCCGGCCAGTGTGACTCAGTACTGCTGGTCACTGTGAATGAGAACCTCCGGTCAGTGCGATGCAGTCCACTCGGTCAGTGTGACTCACTATCCTCGGTCAGTGTGATTCAATACCCTCGGCCAGTGTGACTCAGTCGCCCCGGTCAGTGTGACACAGTACCCCAAGTCAGCGTGACTCGGTACCCCCCCGGTCAGTGTGATCCAGTAGCACTGGTTTGTGTGAACCAGTACTCCCGGTCAGTGTGAGTCAGTACCTCCGGTCAGTATGACTCAGTACCTCCGGTCAATTAAATCAGTACCCAATGTTCCGTGTGACTCAGTAACCCGCAGCCAGAGTGACTCAATTCCCTCGGTCAGTGCGCTTCAGTACCCTCGCTCAGTGTGACTCTGTGCCCCCGGCCAGTGTGACTCAGTACCCCCGGTCAGTGGGACCCAGTAACCTTGGTCAGAGTAACTCAGTACACCCGGCCATTGTGAATCAGTACCTCCGGTCAGTGTGACTCAGCACCCCCAGTCAGTGTGACTCAGTAACCCCATCCAGTGTGACTCAGTATCCCCGGTCAGTGTGACTCAGTACCCTTGGTCAGTGTGACTCAGTGCCCCTGGTCAGTGTGACTCAATGAATCAGTACCTCCGGTCAGTGTGACTCAGTCCACTCGGTCAGTGTGACTCACTATCCTCAGTCAGTGTGATTCAATACCCTCGGAAGTGTGACTCGGTCGCACCGGTCAGTGTGACACAGTACCCCAAGTCAGTGTGACTCGGTACCCCGGTTAGTGTCACACAGTACTCCCAGTCAGTGTGAGTCAGTACCTCCGGTCAGTATGACTCAGTACCCCCAGTCAATTAAATCAGTACCCAATGTTCCGTGTGACTCCGTAACCCACAGCCAGTGTGACTCAATTCCCTCGGTCAGTGCGCTTCAGTACCCCTCGCTCAGTGTGACTCTGTGCCCCCGGCCAGTGTGACTCAGTACCCCCGGTCAGTGGGACCCAGTACCCTGGGTCAGAGTAACTCAGTACCCCCGGCCATTGTGAATCAGTGCCTCCGGTCAGTGTGACTCAGCGCCCCCAGTCCGTGTGACTCAGTAACCCCATCCAGAGTGACTCAGTATCCCCGGTCAGTGTGGCTCAGTACCCTTGGTCAGTGTGACTCAGTGCCCCTGGTCAGTGTGACTTAGTACCCCTGGTCAGTATGACAGAGTGCCCCCGGTCAGTGTGACTCAGTGCACCCGGCCAGCGTGACTCATTACCCCCGGCTAGGGTGACTCAGTATGTGGTCGGTGTGACCTCGTATCCCCAGTCAGTGTGACTGACTAACTCTGGTCAGTATGACATGGTAGTCCCTGTCAGTGTGACTCAGTATCCCCGGTCAGTGTGACCCAGTACCCTTGGTCAGTGTGACTCAGTGCCCCTGGTCAGTGTGACTCAGTGAATCAGTACCTCCGGTCAGTGCGACTCAGTCCACTCGGTCAGTGTGACTCACTATCCTCAGTCAGTGTGATTCAATACCCTCGGAAGTGTGACTCAGTCGCACCGGTCAGTGTGACACAGTACCCCAAGTCAGTGTGACTCGGTACCCCGGTTAGTGTGACACAGTACTCCCAGTCAGTGTGAGTCAGTACCTCCGGTCAGTATGACTCAGTACCCCCGGTCAGTTAAATCAGTACCCAATGTTCCGTGTGACTCAGTAACCCGCAGCCAGTGTGACTCAATTCCTTCGGTCAGCGCGCTTCAGTACCCTCGCTCAGTGTGACTCTGTGCCCCCGGCCAGTGTGACTCAGTACCCCCGGTCAGTGGGACCCAGTACCCCGTCCAGTGTGACTCAGTACCCTTGGTCCGTTGTGATTCAGTTCCCCTGGTCAGTGTGACTCAGTGCCCCTGGTCAGTGTGACTTAGTACCCCCGGTCAGCATGACAGAGTGCCCCCGGTCAGTGTGACTCAGTGCCCCCGGTCAGTGTGACTCGGTACCCTCGGCCAATGTGACTCAATATCCCCGGTCAGTGTCGCTCAGTATCCTCGGTCAGTGTGACTCAGTATTTCTGGTCAGTATGACTCATTACCCCCGGCCAGTGTGACTCAGTACTGCTGGTCACTGTGAATGAGTACCCTCGGTCAGTGTGACTCAGTGCCACTGGTCAGTGTGAATAAGTAGCGCCGGCCAGTGTGACTCAGTAACCCTGGTCAGTGCGACTCGGTACCCCTGGTCATTATGGCTCTGTACCACTGATCAGTGTGACTCAATACCCCCGGTCAGTGTGACTCAGTAACCCCGGTCAGTGTGACTCGGCATGCCCGGTCAGTGTGGCTCTGTACCCCTGGTCAGTGTGACTCAGTATCCCCGGTTAGCGTGACTCAGAACTCCCGGTCCGTGTGACTCAGCACACCCGGTCAGTGTGAATCAGTGACCCGGTCAGTATGAATCAGTGACCCGGTCAGTGTGACTCGGTACCCTCGGCCAGTGTGATTCAGCACCCCCAGACAGTGTGACTCATTACCCACGGACAGTGTGACTCAGTACCCCCGGTTAGATTGACTCAGTACCCTCGGTCAGTGTGACTCGGTACCCTTGGACAGTGTGACTCAATATCCCCGGTCAGTGTGACTCAGTACCCTTCGTCAGTGTGACTCAGTGCCCCTGGTCAGTGTGACTTCGTACCCCCGGTCAGTATGACTCAGTGACCCCAGTCAGTGTGACTCAGTACACCCGGCCAGTGTGACTCATTACCCCCGGTTAGTGTGACTCAGTACGTGGTCAGTGTGACTCATTTTCCCGGTCAGTGTGACCTAGTATCCCCAATCAGTGTGACTCACTAACCCTGGTCAGTATGACTCAGTACAGCCGGCCAGTGTGACTCAGTACCCCCGGTTAGTGTGACTCGGTACCACCAGTCAGTGAGACTCAGTACCCTCGGTCAGTGTGACTCAGTGCCACTGGTCAGTGTGAATAAGTAGCGACGGTCAGTGTGACTCAATAACCCTGGTCAGTGCGACTCGGTACCCCCGGTCAGTATGGCTCTGTACCACTGATCAGTGTGACTCAATATCCCCCGGTCACTGTGACTCAGTAACCCCGGTCAGTGTGACTCGGCACCCCTGGTCAATGTGGCTCTGTAACCCTGGTCAGTGTGACTCGGTACCCTCGGCCAGTGTGACTCAATATCCCCGGTTAGTGTGACTCAGTACCCATGGGCAATATGACTCAGCACCCCCCGGTCAGTATGACTCTGTAACCCGTCAGTATGATTCAGCACCCCCAGTCAGTGTGACTCATTACCCATGGACAGTGTGACTCAGTACCCCTGGTTAGATTGACTCAGTACCCTCGGTCAGTGTGACTCAGTACACCCGGTCAGTGTAAATCAGTGCCCACGGTCAGTGTGACTCGGTACCCTCGGCCAGTGTGACTCAATATCCCCGGTCAGTATGACTCAGTACCCTCGATCAGTGTGACTCATTACTCCTGGTCAGTATGACTCATTACCTCCAGCCAGTGTGACTCAGTACAGCTGATCACTGAATGAGTACCTCCGGTCAGTACGACTCAGTACCCTCGGTCAGTATGACTCACTACCCTTCGTCAGTGTGACTCAGTGCCCATGGTCAATGTGACTCAGTTCCCCGGGTCAGTGTGACTCAGTGAATCAGTATCTCCGGTCAGTGCGACTCTCTATCCTCAGTCAGTATGATTCAATACCCCCGGTTAGTGTGACCCAGTACTCCCAGTCAGAGTAACTCAGTACCCCCGGCCATTGTGAATCAGTACCTCCGGTCAGTGTGACTCAGCACCCCCAGTCAGTGTGACTCGGTACCACCAGTCAGTGTGACTCAGTACCCTCGGTCAGTTTGACTCAGTACCCCCGATCAGTCTGACTCAGTACACCCGGTCAGATTTACTCAGTACGCCCGGCCAGTGTGACTCAGTAACCCCGGTCAGTGTGACTCAGTAACCCTGGTCAGTGTGACTCGGTACCCACGGTCAGTATGGCTCTGTACCCCTGGTCAGTGTGACTCAATACCCCCAGGTTAGTGTGACTCAGTAACCCCAGTCAGTGTGGCTCTGTACCCTTGGTCAGTGTGACTCATTACCCCCAGCCAGTGTGACTTAGTACTGCTGGTCACTGTGAATGAGCACCTCCGGTCAGTACGACTCAGTACCTTCGGTCAGTATGACTCACTACCCTTGGTCAGTGTGACTCAGTGCCCGTGGTCAGTGTAACTTAGTTCCCCGGGTCAGTGTGACTAAATGCCACTGGTCAGTGTGACTCAGTGAATCAGTACCTCTGGTCAGTGCAACTCAGTCCACTCGGTCAGTGGGAATCACTACCCTCAGTCAGTGTGATTCAATACCCTCGGCCAGTGTGACTCAGTCGCACCGGTCAGTGTGACTCAGCACCCCAAGTCAGTGTGACTCAGTAACCCCATCCAGTGTGACTCAGTATCCCCGGTCAGTGTGACTCAGTACCCTTGGTCAGTGTGACTCAGTGCCTCTGGTCTGTGTGACTTCGTACCCCCAGTCAGTATGACTCAGTGCCCCCGGCCAGTGTAACTCAGTACAACCGGCCAGCGTGACTCATTACCCCCGGTTAGTGTGACTCAGTACGTGGTCGGTGTGGCTCAGTTCCCCTGGTCAGTGTGACCTAGTATCCCTAATCAGTGTGACTCACTAACCCTAGTCAGTGTGACTCAGTACACCCGGCCAGTTTGACTCAGTACCCCCGATCAGTGTGACTCAGTACTCCCGGTCAGATTTACTCAGTACCCCTGGCCAGTGTGACTAAGTACCCCTGGCCACTGTCACTCAGTACCGCTGGTCAGTGTGACTCAATACCCCCCGGTTAGTGTGACTCAGTAACCCCGGTCAGTGTGACTCGGCACCCCCAGTCAGTGTGCCTCGGCACCCCCGGTCAGTGTGGCTCTGTTACCCCGGTTAGCGTGACTCAGAACTCCCAGTCCGTGTGACTCAGTAACCCCGGTCAGTGTGACTCAATACCCCCCGGTCAGTGTGCCTCGGCACCCCCGGTCAGTGTGGCTCTGTTACCCCGGTTAGCGTGACTCAGAACTCCCGGTCCGTGTGATTCAGTACACCCGGTCAGTGTGAATCAGTGACCCGGTCAGTGTGACTCGGTACCCTCGGCCAGTGTGACTCAATATCCCCGGTCAGTGTGACTCAGTACCCGTGGACAGTATGACTCGGTAACCCATCAGTGTGATTCAGCACCCCCAGTCAGTGTGACTCATTACCCACGGCCAGTGTGACTCAGTACCCCCGGTCAGTGTGACTCATTACCCTCGGTCAGTGAATCAGTACCTCCGGTCAGTGCTACTCAGTCCACTCGGTTAGTGTGACTCACTACCCTCGGTCAGTGTGATTCCATACCCTCGGCTAGTGTGACTGAGTCGCCCCAGTCAGTGTGACTCTGTACCCCCGGTCAGCGTGACTCAGTACCCTCGGTCAGTGTCACTCAGTACCCCTAGTCAGTATGACTCATTACCCCCAGCCAGTGTGACTCAGTACTGCTGGTCACTGTGAATGAGTACCTCCGGTCAGTACGACTCAGTACCCTCGTTCAGTATGACTCACTACCCTTGGTCAGTGTGATCAGTGCCCGTGGTCAGTGTGACACAGTTCCCCGGGTCAGTGTGAATCAGTACCCTCGGTCAGTGTGACTCAGTGAATCAGTAGCTCTAGTCAGTGCAACTCAGTCCACTCGGTCAGTGGGAATCACTACCCTCAGTCAGTGTGATTCAGTACCCTCGGCCAGTGTGACTCAGTATCCCCGGTCAGTGTGACTCAGTACCCTTGGTCAGTGTGACTCAGTGCCTCTGGTCTGTGTGACTTTGTACCCCCGGTCAGTATGACTCAGTGCCCCCGGTGAGTGTAACTCAGTACACCCGGCCAGCTTGACTCATTACCCCCGGTTAGTGTGGCTCAGTACGTAGTCGGTGTGGCTCAGTTCCCCCGGTCAGTGTGACCTAGTATCCCTAATCAGTGTGACTCACTAACCCTGGTCAGTGTGACTCAATACACACGGACAGTTTGACTCAGTACCCCCGATCAGTGTGACTCAGTACTCCCGGTCAGATTTACTCAGTACCCCCGGCCAGTGTGACTCAGTACCCCTGGCCACTGTCACTCATTACCCCTGGTGAGTGTGACTCAATTCCCCCCGGTTAGTGTGACTCAGTAACCCCGGTCAGTATGGCTCGGTAAACCCATCAGTGTGATTCAGCACCCCCAGTCAGTGTGACGCATTACCCACGGCCAGTGTGACTCAGTACCCCCGGTCAGTGTGACTCAGTACACCCGGTCAGTGTAAATCACTGCCCCCGGCCAGTGTAACTCAATATCCCAGTCAGTATGACTCAGTACCCTACGTCAGTGTGACTCAGTACTGCTGGTCACTGTGAATGAGTACCTCCAGTCAGTGCGACTCAGTACCCTCGGTCAGTGTGACTCACTACCCTTGGTCAGTGTGACTCAGTTCACCCGGTCAGTGTGACTCATTACCCTCGGTCAGTGAATCAGTACCTCCGGTCAGTGATACTCAGTCCACTCGGTTAGTGTGACTCACTACCCTCGGTCAGTGTGATTCCATACCCTCGGCTAGTGTGACTGAGTCGCCCCAGTCAGTGTGACTCTGTACCCCCGGCCAATGTGACACAGTACCCCTGGTCAACGCAAATAAATACGCCGGTCAGTGAGATTCAGTCCCCCGGTCAGAATGAATCAGTACTCTTGGTCATTGTGACACAGGAACCCCGGTCAGTGTAACTCAGTACCCCTGGTCAATGTGTCTCAGTACCCTCGTTCAGTATGACCCAGTACCCCGCAGCCAGTGTGACTCAGTTCCCTCGGTCAGTGTGACCCAGTACCCGTAGTCAGCGTGACTCACTATCCCCGGTCAGTGTGACTCAGTAAGTGGTCAGTGTGACTCAATACCCCCGGTCAATACAAGTAAGTACCCCCGGTCAATGTGACTCATTACCCCCTGATCAGGGTGACTCAGTACTCCCCGTCGTTGTTACTCAGTACGTGGTCATTGTTGACCCAGTACCCCCCGGTCTGTGTGACTCAGTACCACCAGTCAGTGTGACTCAGTACCACCGGCCAATGTGACTCAGTACCTCCGGTCACTGTGACTTAGTACCCTCGGCCAGTGTGACTCAGTTCCCTCGGTCCGTGTGACTCAGTACCCCCGGCCAGTGTGACTCAGTGGCACCGGCCATTGTGACTCGGTATCGTCGGTCAGTGTGACACAGTACGTGGTCCGTATGACTCAGTACCCCTGGTCAGCTTGACTCATTACCCCTGGTCAGTGTGACTCAGTACCCCTGGTAAGTGTGACTCGTTAACCTCGGCCAGTGTGACTCAAATCCCCGGTCAATGTGACTCAGTACCCTCGGTCAGTGTGACTCAGTGCCCTGGTCAGTGTGACTCAGTACCCCCGGTCAGATTTACTCAGTACCCGTGGCCAGTGTGACTCAGTACCCCTGGCCACTGTCACTCAGTACCCCTGGTCAGTGTGACTCAATACCTCCCGGTTAGTGTGACTCAGTAACCCTGGTCAGTATGGCTCGGTAACCCATCAGTGTGATTCAGCACCCCCAGTCAGTGTGACTCATTACCCACGGCCAGTGTGACTCAGTACCCCCGGTCAGTGTGACTCAGTACACCCGGTCAGTGTAAATCACTGCCCCCGGCCAGTGTAACTCAATATCCCAGTCAGTATGACTCAGTACCCTAGGTCAGTGTGACTCAGTACTGCTGGTCACTGTGAATGAGTACCTCCGGTCAGTGCGACTCAGTACCCTCGGTCAGTGTGACTCACTACCCTTGGTCAGTGTGACTCAGTGCCCGTGGTCAGTGTGACTCAGTTCACCCGGTCTGTGTGACTCATTACCCTCGGTCAGTGAATCAGTACCTCCGGTCAGTGCTACTCAGTCCACTCGGTTAGTGTGACTCACTTCCCTCGGTCAGTGTGATTCCATACCCTCGGCTAGTGTGACTGAGTCGCCCCAGTCAGTGTGACTCTGTACCCCCGGCCAATGTGACACAGTACCCCTGGTCAACGCAAGTAAATACGCCGGTCAGTGAGATTCAGTCCCCCGGTCAGAATGAATCAGTACTCTTGGTCATTGTGACACAGGAACCCCGGTCAGTGCAACTCAGTACCCCTGGTCAATGTGTCTCAGTACCCTCGTTCAGTATGACCCAGTACCCCGCAGCCAGTGTGACTCAGTTCCCTCGGTCAGTGTGACCCAGTACCCGTAGTCAGCGTGACTCACTATCCCCGGTAGTGTGACTCACTATCCCCGGTCAGTGTGACTCAGTAAGTGGTCAGTGTGACTCAATACCCCCGGTCAATGCAAGTAAATACCCCCGGTCAATGTGACTCATTACCCCCTGATCAGGGTGACTCAGTACTCCCCGTCGTTGTTACTCAGTTCGTGGTCATTGTTGACCCAGTACCCCCCCGGTCTGTGTGACTCAGTACCACCAGTCAGTGTGACTCGGTATTGTCGGTCAGTGTGACACAGTACGTGGTCCGTATGACTCAGTACCCCTGGTCAGCTTGACTCATTACCCCCGGTCAGTGTGACTCAGTACCCCTGGTAAGTGTGACTCGTTACCCTCGGCCAGTGTGACTCAAATCCCCGGTCAATGTGACTCAGTACCCTCGGTCAGTGTGACTCAGTGCCCCGGTCAGTGTGACTCAGTTCCCTCGGTCAGTGTGACCCAATACCCCCGGTCAGTGTGTCTCAGTCCCCCCGGCCATTATGACTCAGCACCCGCAGTCAGTGTGACTCAGTAACCCCAGTCAGTGTGACTCAGTACCCCCGGCCAGTGTGACTCAGTGTCCCCGACCAGTGTGACTCAGTGCCTTGGTCAGTGTGACTCAGTACCCACGGTCAGTATGACCCACTACCCCAGGTCAGTGTGACTCCTTATCCTCAGCCAGCGTGACTCAGTACCCCCCGGCCAGTGTGACTCACTTCTTGCGGCCATTATGACTCAGCACCCGTAGTCAGTGTGACCCAGTACCCCCGGTCAGTGTGACTCAGTACCTCCGGTCAGTATGACTCAGTACCCATAGTCAGTGTCACTCAGTACCCCCAGTCAGTATGACTCAATACCCTCGGTCAGTCTGACTCACTACACCCGGTCAGTGTGACTCAGTATCCCTGGTCTGTGTGATTCGGTACCCGTTGTCAGTGTGACTCGGTACCCGTTGTCAGTGTGACTCATTAACCCTGGTCAGTGTGACTCAATATCCCCGGTTGTGTGACTCGGTAGCCCTGGTCAGTGTGACTCAGTCGCTGTGTTCAGTATGACTCAGTACCCCTAACCAGTGGAAGTCACTACCCCTGGTTCGTGTGACTCAAGATCTGCAAGATCCTACAAATCCAGTGGGAGGACTGGCACACCAACATTAACATCCTCGTCCAGGCTAACATCCCCAGCATTGAAGCACTGACTACACTCGATCAGCTCCGCTGGGCAGGCCACAGAGTTCGCATGCCAGACACGAGACTCCCGAAGCAAGTGCTCTACTCGGAGCTTCTTCATGGGAAACGAGCCAAAGGTGGGCAGCGGAAACGTAACAAGCACACCCTCAAAGTCTCCCTGATAAAGGATGACATCCCCACTGACACCTGGGTGTCCCTGGCCCAAGACCGCCCTCAGTGGAGGAAGTGCATCCGAGAGGGCGCTGAGCACCTCGGGTGTCAATGCCGAGAGCATGCGGAAATCAAATCCAGGCAGCGGAAAGAGCGTGCAGCAAACCAGTCCCACCCACCCCTTCCCTCAACGACTATCTGTCCTACCTGTGACAGACACTGTGGCTCTTGTATTGGACTGTTCAGCTACCAAAGAACTCACTTCAGGAGTGGAAGCAAGTCTTCCTCGATTCCGAGGGACTGCTTATGATGATTACTATCACTCAGTACCCCTGGTCAGTGTGACACAGTTCTCCCGGTCAGTCTATCTCTGTAGCTCCGGTCAGTGTGACTTAGTACCCACGGTCAGTCTGACTCAGCACCCCCCGGTCAGTGTGACTCAGTTCCCCCGGTCAGTGTGACTCAATTCCCTCGGTCATCGTGACTTCGTACCCCCGGTCAGTGTGACTCAGTAATCGTAGTCAGTGTGACTCATTACCCCCAGTCAGTGTGACTCAGTACCACCCGGCCTGGGTGACTCAGTACCCCCGGTCAGTGTGACTCAGTACCACCCGGCCTGGGTGACTCAGTATCCCCGCTCAGTGTGACTCATTACCCTTGGTCAGTGTGACTCAGTAGCCCCGATCAGTGTGACTCAGTTCCCTCAGTCACTGTGACTCCATACCCTCGGTCAGTATGACTCAGTACCCTCGGTCAGTGTGACTCATTACCCCTGGTCAGTGTTACTCAGTATTCCTGGTCAGTGTGACCCAGTACCCCGGGTCAGTTTGACTCTGTACCCATCTGTCCATGCGACTTAGTATCCCCGGTCTGTGTGACTCGGTATCCCCGGTCAGTGTGAATCTGTACACCCGGTCAGTGTGACTCAGTCCCCGAGGACAGTGTGACTCAGTACCTCTGGCCAGTGTAAGTCAGTAGCACCGGTTCCTGTGAATCAAGATCCGCAAGATCCTACAAATCCCCTGGGAGGACAGGCACACCAACATCAACGTCCTCGTCCAGGCTAACATCCCCCGCATTGAAGCACTGACCATACTCGATCAGCTCCGCTGGGCAGGCGAGAGTTCGGATGCCAGACACGAGACTCCCGAAGCAAGTGCTCTACTCGGAGCTCCTTCATGGCAAATAAGCCAAAGGTGGGCAGCGGAAATGTTATAAGCACACCCTCAAAGCCTCCCTGATAAAGGGCGACATCCCCACTGACACCTGGGTGTCCCTGGCCCAAGACCGCCCTCAGTGGAGGAAGTGCATCTGAGAGGGCGCTGAGCACCTCGGGTGTCAATGCTGAGAGCATGCGGAAATCAAACGCAGACAGCGGAAAGAGCATGCAGCAAACCAGTCCCACCCACCCCTTCCCTCAACGACTATCTGTCCTACCTGTGACAGACACTGTGGCTCTTGTATTGGACGGTTCAGTTACCAAAGAACTCACTTCAGGAGTGGAAGCAAGTCTTCCTCGATTCGGAGGGACTCCTTATGATGATTAGTATCCCGGGTCAGTGTGACACAGTACCCCTGGTCAGTGTGACACAGTTCTGCTGGTCAGTCTGACTCAGTAGCCCAGTCAGCGTGACTCACTACCCCCGGTCAGTGTGAATCAGTAGCCTTGGGCATTGTGACTCAGTACCTGTCGCCTATGTGACTCAGTACCCTTGATCATTGTGGCTCAATACGTGGTCAGTGTGACTCAATATCCCCGTTCGGTGTGACTCAGTACCCCCGATCAGTGTGACTCAGCACCTGTAGTCAGTGTGATTCAGTACCCCTGATCAGTGTGGCTCAGTACTGCGAATCAGTGTGACTCAGTACCCTTGGTCAGTATGACTCAATTTGTGGTCAGTGTGACTCAGTATCTCTAGTCATTGTGACTCAGTAGCCCCAGTTCAGTTTGACTCAGTACCCCCGCTCTGTTTGACTCAATACATTCGGTCAGTGTGACTCAGTACCCCTGATCAGTGTGACTCAGTACCCCTGATCAGTGTGGCTCAGTACTGCGAATCAGTGTGACTCAGTACCCTTGGTCAGTATGACTCAATTTGTGGTCAGTGTGACTCAGTACCTCTAGTCATTGTGACTCAGTAGCCCCAGTTCAGTTTGACTCAGTACCCCCGGTCTGTTTGACTCAATACATTCGGTCAGTGTGACTCAGTACCCTCGGTCAGTGTGGCTCAGTGCCCCCAGTCTGTGTGACACAGTACCCCCATTTAGTGTGACACAGTACCATGGATCAATGTGACTCAGTATGTGGTCAATGAAACTCAGTACCCCCAGTCAGTGTGACTCACTACCCCCGTTCAGAGTGACTCAGTACCCCGGTCAGTGTGGCTCAGTACCCCCCCTGCCGGTCAGTGTGACTCATTAGCCGCCGGTCAGTGTGACTCAGTACCTGTAGTCGGTGTCACTCAGTACCCCCCGGTCAGTATGACTCAGTATGTGGTCAGTGTGACTCAGTACCCTTGGTCAGTGTGACTCAGTACCCCCGGTCAGTGTGTCTCACTACACCCGGTTAGTGTAAATCAGTGCCCCCGGTCAGTGTAAATCAGTGCCCCCGGTCAGTGTGACTCAGTACCCTCGGTCAGTGTGACTCAGTACCCCTGGTCATTATGACTCATTACCACCGGCCAGTGTGACTCAGTACTGCTGGCCACTGTGAATGAGTACCTCCGGTCAGTGTGACTCAGTACACTCGGTCAGTGTGACTCACTACCCTTGGTCAGTATGACTCAGTGCCCGTGGTCAGTGTGACTCAGTTCCCCGGGTCAGTGTGACTCAGTACCCTTGGTCAGTGTGACTCAGTGAATCAGTACCTCCGGTCAGTGTGACTTAGTCCACTCGGTCAGTGCGACTCACTACCCTCGGTCAGTGTGACTCACTACCCTCGGTCAGTGTGATTCAATACCCTCGGCCAGTGTGACTCAGTCGCCCTTGTCAGTGTGACTCAGTACCCCCGGTCAGTGTGTCTCACTACACCCGGTTAGTGTAAATCAGTGCCCCCGGTCAGTGTGACTCAGTACCCTCGGTCAGTGTGACTCAGTACCCCTGGTCATTATGACTCATTACCACCGGCCAGTGTGACTCAGTACTGCTGGCCACTGTGAATGAGTACCTCCGGTCAGTGTGACTCAGTACACTCGGTCAGTGTGACTCACTACCCTTGGTCAGTATGACTCAGTGCCCGTGGTCAGTGTGACTCAGTTCCCCGGGTCAGTGTGACTCAGTACCCTTGGTCAGTGTGACTCAGTGAATCAGTACCTCCGGTCAGTGTGACTTAGTCCACTCGGTCAGTGCGACTCACTACCCTCGGTCAGTGTGACTCACTACCCTCGGTCAGTGTGATTCAATACCCTCGGCCAGTGTGACTCAGTCGCCCTTGTCAGTGTGACACAGTACCCCAAGTCAGTGTGACTCGGTACCACCCGGTCAGTGTGACCCAGTACCACCGGTTTGTGTGACCCAGTACTACCGGTCAGTGTGAGTCAGTACCTTCGGTCAGTATGACTCAGTACCCCTGGTCAATTAAATCAGTATCCAATGTTCCGTGTGACTCAGTAATCCGCAGCCAGTGTGACTCAATTCCCTCGGTCAGTGCGCTTCAGTACCCTCGCTCAGTGTGACTATGCCCCCGGCCAGTGTGACTCAGTACCCCCGGCCAGTGGGACCCAGTACCCCTGGTCAGAGTAACTCAGTACCCCCGGCCATTGTGAATCAGTACCTCCGGTCAGTGTGAATCAGTACCTCCGGTCAGTGTGACTCAGCACCCCCAGTCAGTGTGACTCAGTAACCCCGTCCAGTGTGACTTCGTATCCCCGGTCAGAGTGACTCAGTACCCTTGGTCAGTGTCACTCAGTGCCCCTGGTCAGTGTGACTTAGTACCACAGGTCAGTATGATATAGTGACCCCGTTCAGTGTGACTCAGTACAGCCAGCCAGCTTGACTCATTACCCCCGGCTAGGGTGACTCAGTACATGGTCGGTGTGACTCAGTTCCCTCGATCAGTGTGACCTAGTATCCCCAGTCAGTGTGACTCACTAACCCTGGTCAGTGTGACTCAGTACTCTTGGTCAGTGTAGATCAGTGCCCCCGGTCAGTGTGACTCGGTACCTTCGGCCAGTGTGACTCGGTACCCTCGGCCAGTGTGACTCAATATCCCCGTCAGTGTGACTCAGTCCCCTCGGTCAGTGTGACTCAGTACCCCCAGTAAGTGTGACACAGTACCCTGGGTCAGTGTGACTCAGTATGTGGTCAATGAAAATCAGT
Source organism: Pristiophorus japonicus (assembly GCF_044704955.1). Lineage (NCBI taxonomy): Eukaryota > Metazoa > Chordata > Chondrichthyes > Pristiophoridae > Pristiophorus > Pristiophorus japonicus. Next base: position 97,122,808 of record NC_091994.1, read on the forward strand.
ACCCCCGTTCAGCGTGAATCAGTACCCCCGGTCAGTGTGACTCACTACCCCCGGTCAGTGTGACTCAGTACCCCTGGTCACTGTGGCTCAGTACCACCCCCTGCCGGTCAGTGTGACTCATTAGCCGCCGGTCAGTGTGACTCAGAACCTGTAGTCAGTGTCACTCAGTACCCCCGGTCAGTATGACTCAGTATGTGGACAGTGTGACTCAGTACCCTCGATCAGTGTGACTCAGTGCCCGTGGTCAGTGTTACTCAGTTCCCCGGGTCAGTATGACTCAGTACCCTCGGTCAGTGTGACTCAGTGAATCAGTACCTCCGGTCAGTGCGACTCAGTCCACTCGGTCAGTGTGACTCACTACCCTCGGTCAGTGTGATTCAATACCCTCGGCCAGTGTGACTCAGTCGCCCCGGTCAGTGTGACACAGTACCCCAAGTCAGTGTGACTTGGTACCCTCCGGTCAGTGTGACCCAGTACCACCGGTTTGTGTGACCCAGTACTCCCGGTCAGTGTGAGTCAGTACCTCCGGTCAGTATGACTCAGTACCCCCGGTCAATTAAATCAGTACCCAATGTTCCGTGTGACTCAGTAACCCGCAGCAAGTGTGACTCAATTCCCTTGGTCAGTGCGCTGCAGTACCCTCGCTCAGTGTGACTCTGTGCCCCCGGCCAGTGTGACTCAGTACCCCCGGTCAGTGGGACCCAGTACCCCTGGTAAGAGTAACTCAGTACCCCCGGGCATTGTGAATTTGTACCTCCGGTCAGTGTGACTCAGCACTCCCTTTCTGTGTGACTCAGTAACCCCGTCCAGCGTGACTCAATATCCCCGGTCAGAGTGACTCAGTACCATTGGTCAGTGTGACTCAGTGCCCCTGGTCAGTGTGACTTAGTACCCCCGGGACAGTGTGACAGAGTGACCCTGGTCAGTGTGACTCAGTACACCCGGCCAGCGTGACTCAGTACGTGGTCGGTGTGACTCAGTTCCCTCGGTCAGTGTGACCTAGTATCCCCAGTCAGTGTGACTCAGTACCCCCGGTTAGCGTGACTCAGTACCCCCGGTCATTGTGACTCAGTACACCCGGTCAGTGTAAATCAGTGCCCCTGGTCAGTGTGACTCGGTACCCTCGGCCAGTGTGAATCAATATCCCCGGTCAGTGTCGCTCAGTACCCTCGGTCAGTGTGACTCAGTACCCCTGGTCAGTATGACTCATTACCCCCGGCCAGTGTGACTCAGTACTGCTGGTCACTGTGAATGAATACCTCCGGTCTGTGCGACTCAGTTCCCTCGGTCAGTGTGACTGACTACCCTTGCTCAGTGTGACTCATTTCCCCCAGTCAATGTGACCCAGTATCCCTAGTCAGTGTGACTCACTAACCCTGGTCAGTGTGACTCAGTGCCACTGGTCGGTATGACTCAGTACCCACGGTTAATGTGACTCGGTACCACCAGTCAGTTTGGCTCAGTACCCTCGGTCAGTGTGACTCAGTACCCCTGATTAGCGTGACTCAGAACTCCCGGTCCGTGTGACTCAGTACACCCGGTCAGTGTGAATCAGTGACCCGGTCAGTGTGACTCGGTACCCTCGGCCAGTGTGACTCAATATCCATGGTCAGTGTGACTCAGTACCCGTGGGCAATATGACTCAGTACCCCCCGGTCAGTATGACTCGGTAACCCATCAGTGTGATACAGCAACCCCAGTCAGTGTGATTCATTAGCCACGGACTGTGTGAATCAGTACCCCCGGTTGGCGTGACTCAGTACCCACGGTTAGTGTGACTCGGTACCACCAGTCAGTGTGGCTCAGTACCCTCGGTCAGTGTGACTCAGTACCCCCAGTTAGCGTGACTCAGTACACCCGGTCAGTGTGAATCAGTGACCCAGTCAGTGTGACTCGGTACCCTCGGCCAGTGTGACTCAATATCCCTGGTCAGTGTGACTCAGTACCCGTGGGCAATATGACTCAGTACCTCCTGGTCAGTATGACTCGGTAACCCATCAGTGTGATACAGCACCCCCAGTCAGTGTGATTCATTAGCCACGGACTGTGTGACTCAGTACCCCCGGTTGGCGTGACTCAGTACCCACGGTTAGTGTGACTCGGTACCACCAGTCAGTGTGGCTCAGTACCCTCGGTCAGTGTGACTCAGTACCCCCAGTTAGCGTGACTCAGTACACCCGGTCAGTGTGAATCAGTGACCCAGTCAGTGTGACTCGGTACCCTCGGCCAGTGTGACTCAATATTCCCGGTCAGTGTGACTCAGTACCCGTGGGCAATATGACTCGGTAACCCATCAGTGTGATACAGCACCCCCAGTCAGTGTGATTCATTAGCCACGGACTGTGTGACTCAGTACCCCCCGGTTGGCGTGACTCAGTACCCTTGGTCAGTGTGACTCAGTACCTGTATTCAGTGTGATTCAGTACCCCTGATCAGTGTGGCTCACTGCATGGTCAGTGTGACTCAGTTAACCTGGTTAGAGTGGCTCAGTACCCCTGGTCAGTGTGACATTGTACCCCGGTCAGTGTGACTCAGTACCCCTGGTCAGTGTGGCTCTGTATCCCCAGTCATGTGATTCACTGCTGCCCGTCAGTGTGACTCAGTATGGAGTCAATGTGACTCAGTACCCCCGGTCAGTGTGACTCAGTACTTCCAGTCAGTGTGAGTTAGTACCCCTGGCCAGTGTGACTCAGTACCGTCATTCACGGTGACTCTGTACCCCCGAGCAGTGTGACTCTGAACCCCCGAGCAGTGTGACTCTGTACCCCCGAGCAGTGTGACTCAGTATCCTTGGTCAGTGTGACTCAGTACCACCGGTCAGTGCGACTCTGTACCCCCAGTCAGTGTGACACAGTACCCTGGGTCAGTGTGACTCAGTACGTGGTAAATGAAACTCAGTACCCCCGTTCAGCGTGAATCAGTACCCCCGGTCAGTGTGACTCACTACCCCCGGTCAGTGTGACTCAGTAGCCGCCCCCCCCCCCCCCGCGCCAGTCAGTGTGACTCATTAGCCACCGGTCAGTGTGACTCAGTACCTGTAGTCGATGTCACTCAGTACCCCCGGTCAGTATGACTCAGTATGTGGTCAGTGTGACTCAGTACCCCGGTCAGCATAACTCAGTACCACCGGTCAGTGTGACTCAGTACGCCCGGGCAGTGTGACCCAGCACCCCATGCCAGTGTGACTCAGTACCCCAGGTCAGTGTGATGCAGTACCCCCGGTCAATGTGACCCAGTACCCTGGCTCAGTGTGTCTCACTACCCCCGGTCAGTGTGACTCAGTACCCTTCAGCATTGTGACTCAGTACCTGTCGTCAATGTGACTCAGTATCCCTGATCATTGTGGCTCACTATGTGGTCAGTGTGACTCAGTTAACCTGGTCAGTGTGACTCAGTACCCCTGGTCAGTGTGACTCAGTACCCCCGGTCAGTGTGGCCCAGTACTCCCAGTCAGTGTGAGTCAGTACCCCCTGGCCAGTGTGACTCAGTACTGTTGGTCATGGTAGTGTGACTCAGTACCTCCGGCCAGTGCGACTCTGTACCCCCAGACTGTGTGACCTAGTGCCCCCATGCAGTGTGACTCAGTAACCCCGGTCAGTATGACTCAATATGTGGTCAGTGTGCCTCAATATCCCCGGTCAGTGCGACTCAGTATCCCCGGTCAGTGTGACTCAGGTGCCCGTGATCAGCGTGACTCAGTAGCCCCGGTCAGTGTGACTCATTATGTAGTCAATGTGACTCAGTACCGTGTTCAGTGTGACTCAGCACCCTTGGTCAGTGTAACTCAGTACCCCTGGTCAGTGTGACTCAGTACACCTAGACATTGTGACACAGTACCCTCGGCCAGTGTGACTCAGTACCGCTGGTCAGTGTGACTCAATACCCCGGGCATTGTGACTCAGTACTTGTCGCCAATGTGACTCAGTACCCCTGATCAGTGTGGCTCACTACGTGGTCAGTGTGACTCACTACCCCCGTTCAGTGTGACTCATTACCTTCGGTCAGTTTGACTCAGTACCACCGGGCAGTGTGACTCAGTATCCCCGGGCAGTGTGACTCAGTACCCCGGTCACTGTGACTTAGTACCGCTGGTCAGTGTGACTCAATTGCCCCGAGCATTGTGACTCAGTACTTGTCGCCAATGTGCCTCAGTACCCCTGATCAGTGTGGCTCACTACGTGGTCAGTGTGACTCACTACCCGCAGTCAGTGTGACTCAGTGCCTGTAATCAGTGTGATTCAGGAGCTCCCGGTCAGTGTGACCAATAAACCCAGTCAGTACGATTCTGTACCCCCGGGCAGTGCGACCACGTACACCGGGTCAGTGTGACCCAGTACCCCTGGTCAGTGTGACTCACTACCCCCGGTCAGTGTGACTCAGTATCCCTGGTCAGTGTAACTTGGTATTATCGATCAGTGTGACTCAGTACCCCTGGTCAGTGTGACTCAGTATGCCCGGTCAGTGTGACTCAGTACCCCTGGTCAGTGTGACTCAGTATGTGGTCAGTGTGATTCAGTACCCCCAGTCAGTGCGACTCAGAACGTGGTCATTGTCACTCAGAACCTCCGGTCATTGTGACTCAGTACCCCCGGTCAGTGTGACTCAGTAAGGTCGGTCAGTGTGACTCAGTACCCCCAGACATTGCATCACATTGCCCCCGGGCAGTGTGACCCAGTACCCCCGGACAGTGTGACTCAGTACCCCTGGTCAGTGTGACTCACTACCCCTTGTTAGTGTGACTCAGTACCTGTCGTCAGTGTGACTCAGTAATCCTGATCAGTGCGACTCAGTATTCCTGATCAGTGCGGCTCAGTATATGGTCAGTGTGACTCATACCGCCGGGCAATGTAACTCACTACCCCCGGTCAGTGTGACTCAGTACCCCTGGTCAGTGTGACTCTGTATCCCCAGTCAGTGTGACTCACTCTGCCCGTCAGTGTGACTCAGTATGTAGTCAATGTGACTCAGTAGCACCCGGTCAGTGTGATCAGTAACCCAGGTCAGTGTGATTCAGTACTCCCAGTCAGTGTGAGTCATTACTGACTCGACAGTGTGACTCAGTACCGCCGGTCAGTGTGACTCTGTACCCCCGGGCAGCATGACCGAGTACCCCCAGTCAGTTTGACGCAGTACCCCCAGTCAATGTGACTCAGCAACCCCGGTCAGTGTGACTCAGTACACCCGGTCAGTGTGACTCACTACCCCCGGTCTGTGCGACTCACTACGTGGTCAGTGTGACTCAGTACCCTGGTTCAGTGTGACTCAGTATTCCCGAGCAGTGCGACTCAGTACTCCCCGGTCACAGTGACTCAATACCCTCGGTCGGTGTGACTCAGTAGCCCTGGTCAGTGTGACTCACGATCCCCGGTCAATGTGTCTCAGTAGACCCCGGTCCGTGCAACTCAGTACCCCCAGTCAGTGTGACTCAGTACCCCCGGTCAGTGTGACTCAGTACCACTGGTCACTGTGACTCAATACCCCGGTCAGTGTGACTCAGTATATGGTCAGTGTGACTCTGTACCCCTGGTCGCTGTGACTCAGTACCCCTGGTCCCTGTTAATCAGTAACCCCGGTCAGTGTGACTCAGTAAGGTCGGCCAGTGTCACTCAGTACCCCCGGACATTGCGTCACAGTACCCCCGAGCAGTGTGACTCAGTACCCGCGGTCAGTGCGGCCCAGTACCTCTGGTCAGTGTGAGTCAGTACCCCCGGTCAGTGTGAGTCAGTACCCCCATCAGTGTGACTCTGTACCCCTGAGCATTGTGAGTCATTACCCGCAGTAATTGTGACTCAGTATCCCTGGTCCATGTCACTCAGTACCCCCGGTCCTGCGACTCAGTATCCCCGGCTAGTGTGACTCACTCATCCCTGCCAGTGTGTCCCAGTACCCGTAGTCAGTGTATCTCAGTACCCCTGGTCAGTGCGACTCAGAAAGTGGTCAGTGTCACTCAGTACCCACGGACATTGTGACACAGTATCCTCGGTCAGTGTGACTCAGTACCCCCGGTCAGTGTGACTCAGTAAGGTCGGTCAGTGTGACTCAGTACCTCTGGTCAGTGTGACGCAGTATCCCCAGTCAGTGCGACTCAGTATGTGGTCAGTGTGACTCAGTACCCCGGGTCAGCGTGACTCAGTACTCCCAGTCCGTGTGACTCAGTACATGGTCAGTGTGCCTCAGTACACCTGGTCAGTGTGACTCAGTAACCTCGGCCAGTGTGACTCAGTACCTGTGGTCAGTGTCACTCAGTACCCCTGGTCAGTTTGACTCATTACCCCACGGTCAGTATGACTCAGTACCCCAGGTCAGTGTTACTCACTACGCCCCGTCAGTGTGACTCAGTGCCTCGAGTCAGTGTCACTCAGTACCACCGCACAGTGTGACCAAGTACTCCAGGCCAGTGTGACTCAGTACCCCAGGCCAGTGTGACTCAGTAACCCCGGTCAGTGTGACTCAGTACTCCTGGTCAGTGTGACTCAGTACCCTCGGTCAGTGTGACCAGTAACCCCGGTCAGTGTGACCAGTAACCCCGGTCAGTGTGACTCAGTACCTGTGGTCAGTGTGACTCAGTACCCCCGGACAGTGTGACTCAGTACCCCCGGTTAGCGTCACTCAGTACCCCCTGTCAGTGTGACTCAGTACACCCGGTTAGTGTAAATCAGTGCCCCCGGTCAGTGTGACTCGGTACCCTCGGCCAGTGTGACTCAATATCCCCGGTCTGTGACTCAGAACCCTCGGTCAGTGTGACTCAGTACCCCTGGTCATTATGACTCATTACCACCGGCCAGTGTGACTCAGTAGTGCAGGTCACTGTGAATGAGTACCTCTGGTCAGTGCGACTCAGTACACTCGGTCAGTGTGACTCACTACCTTGGTCAGTGTGACTCAGTGCCCGTGGTCAGTGTGACTCAGTTCCCCGGGTCAGTGTGACTCAGTACCCTCGGTCAGTGTGACTCAGTGAATCAGTACCTCCGGGCAGTGCGACTCAGTCCACTCGGTCAGTGTGACTCACTACCCTCGGCCAGTGTGACTCAGTCGCCCCGTTCAGTGTGACACAGTACCCCAAGTCAGTGTGACTCGGTACCCCCCGGTCAGTGTGACCCAGTACCACCGGTTTGTGTGACCCAGTACTCCCGGTCAGTGTGATTCAGTACCCCCGATCAATTAAATCAGTACCCAATGTTCCGTGTGACTCAGTAACCCGTAGCCAGTGTGACTCAATTCCCTCGGTCAGTGCGCTTCAGTATCCTCGCACAGTGTGACTCTGTGCCCCCGGCCAGTGTGACTCAGTACCCCCGGTCAGTGTGACCCAGTACCCCTGGTCAGAGTGACTCAGTACCCTTGGTCAGTGTGACTCAGTAACCCCGTCCAGTGTGACTCCGTATCCCCGGTCAGAGTGACTCAGTACCCTTGGTCAGTGTGACTCAGTGCCCCTGGTCAGTGTGACTTAGTACCCCTGGTCAGAGTGACCCCGGTCAGTGTGACTCAGTACACCCGGCCAGCGTGACTCATTACCCCCGGCTAGGGTGACTCAGTACGTGGTCGGTGTGACTCAGTTCCCTCGGTCAGTGTGACCTACTATCCCCAGTCAGTGTGACTCAGTACCCCCGGTTAGCGTGACTCAGTACCCCCGGCCACTGTGACTCAGTACACCCGGTCAGTGTAAATCAGTGCCCCTGGTCAGTGTGACTCCGTACCCTCGGCCAGTGTGACTCAATATCCCCGTCAGTGTGACTCAGTACCCTCGGTCAGTGTGACTCAGTACCCCCGGTCAGTGTGACTCAGTACCCCCGGTCTGTGTGACACAGTACCCCCAATTAGTGTGACACAGTACCCTGGGTCAGTGTGACTCAGTATGTGGCCAATGAAACTCAGTACCCCCGTTCAGCGTGAATCAGTACCCCCGGTCAGTGTGACTCACTACCGTCGGTCAGTGTGACTCAGTACCCCTGGTCAGTGTGGCTCAGTACCCCCCCCGCCGGTCAGTGTGACTCATTAGCCACCGGTCAGTGTGACTCAGTACCTGTAGTCGGTGTCAGTGCCCCCGGTCAGTATGACTCAGTATGTGCTCAGTGTGACTCAGTACCCTCGGTCAGTGTGACTTAGTACCCCCCCCGCCCAGTGTGACTCAGTACCCCCGGTCAGTGTGACCCAGTACCCTTGCTCAGTGTATCTCACTACCCCCGGTCAGTGTGACTCAGGACCCCCGGTCATTGCGACCCGGCAACCCGATCAGTGTGGCTCTGTACCTCTGGTCAGTGTGACTCAGTACACCCGGTTAGTGTAAATCAGTGCCCCCGGTCAGTGTGACTCGGTACCCTCGGCCAGTTTGACTCAATATCCCCGGTCAGTGTGACTAGGTACCCTCGGTCAGTGTGACTCAGTACCCCTGGTCATTAAGACTCATTACCACCGGCCAGTGTGCCTCAGTACTGCTGGTCACTGTGAATGAGTACCTCTGGTCAGTGCGACCCAATACACTCGGTCAGTGTGACTCACTACCCTTGGTCAGTGTGACTCAGTGCCCGTGGTCAGTGTGACTCAGTACCTCCGGTCAGTACGACTCAGTCCACTCGGTCAGTGTGACTCACTACCCTCGGTCAGTGTGATTCAATACCCTCGGCCAGTGTGACTCAGTCGCCCCGGTTTGTGTGACCCAGTACTCCCAGTCAATGTGAGTCAGTACCTCCGGTCATTATGACTCAGTACCCCCGGTCAATTAAATCAGTACCCAATGTTCCGTGTGACTCAGTAACCCGCAGCCAGTGTGACTCAATTCCCTCGGTCAGTGCGCTGCAGTACTCTCGCTCAGTGTGACTCTGTGCCCCCGGCCAGTGTGACTCAGTACCCCCGGTCAGTGGGACCCAGTACCCCTGGTCAGAGTAACTCAGTACTCCCGGCCATTGTGAATCAGTACCTCCGGTCAGTGTGACTCAGCACCCCCAGTCAGTGTGACTTAGTATCCCCGGCTAGGGTGACTCAGTACGTGGTCGGTGTGACTCAGTTCCCTCGGTCAGTGTGACTTAGTATCCCCAGTCAGTGTGACTCAGTTCCCCCGGTTAACGTGACTCAGTACCCCCGGTCACTGTGACTCAGTACACCTGGTCAATGTAAATCAGTGCCCCTGGTCAGTGTGACTCGGTACCCTCGGCCAATGTGACTCAATATCCCCGGTCAGTGTCTCTCAGTACCCTCGGTCAGTGTGACTCAGTACCACTGGTCAGTATGACTCATTACCCCCAGCCAGTGTGACTCAGTACTGCTGGTCACTGTGAATGAGTACCTCCGGTCTGTGCAACTCAGTCCCCTCGGTCAGTGTGACTCATTTCCCCCGGTCAGTGAGACCCAGCATCCCCAGTCAGTGTGACTCACTAACCCTGGTCGCTGTGACTCAGTACTGTCGGTCAGTGTGACTCAGTGCCACTGGTCAGTATGACATTAAAGTCCCGGTCAGTGTGACTCAGTACACCCGGCCAGTGTGACTCAGTACCCACGGTTAGTGTGACTCGGTACCACCAGTCAGTGTGACTCAGTACCCTCGGTCAGTGTGACTCAGTACCCAGTTAGCGTGACTCAGAACTCCCGGTCCGTGTGACTCAGTACACCCGGTCAGTGTGAATTAGTGTCCCGGTCAGTGTGACTCGGTACCCTCGGCCAGTGTGACTCAATATCCCCGGTCAGTGTGGCTCTGTATCCCCAGTCAGTGTGATTCACTGCTGCCCGTCAGTCTGACTCAGTACGGAGTCATCCGTACCCCCGGTCAGTGTGACTCAGTACCGTCGGTCACGGTGACTCTGTACCCCCGAGCAGTGTGACTCAGTACCACCGGTCAGTGCGACTCTGTACCCCCGGGCTGTGTGACCTCGTACCCCCAGTCAGTGTGACTCAGTAACCCCGGTCAGTATGACTCAATATGTGGTCAGTGTGCCTCAGTATCCCCGGTCAGTGCGACTCAGTATCCCCGGTCAGTGTGACCCAGTACCCCTGGTCAGTGTGACTCTGTATCCCACTGCCAGTGTGACCCAGTATCCCCGGTCCGTGTGACTCAGTAACCCTGGTCAATGTGAATCAGTACCACCGGTCAGTGTGGCTCAGTACGTGTTCTATGTCACCCAGTACCACCGGTCAGTGTGACCCAGTATCCCCGGTCAGTGTGACTCAGTACCCCAGTTCAGTGTGACTCAGTACCCACGGTCAGTGTGACTCTGTACACCCGGTAAGTGTGACTCAGTATCCCCCCCCCCCCCTGCCCCCGGTCAATATGACTCAATATGTGTTCAGTGTGACTCAGTACAACCGGTCAATGTGAATCAGTACCCCGGTCAGTGTGACTCAGTACCCCTGTTCAGTGTGACTCAGTACCCTGGTAAGTGTGACTCAGTGTCGCCGGTCAGTGGGACTCAGTACCCCTGGTCAGTGTGACTCTGGATCCCGCTGCCAGTGTGACCCAGTATCCCTGGTCAGTGTGACTCAGTACCCCTGTTCAGTGTGACTCAGTACCCCCGGTCAGTGTGACTCAGTACCCGTAGTCAGTGTGACTCAGTACCCCTGTTCCTTGTGACTCAGTACCCCGGTAAGTGTGACTCAGTACCCCCGGTCAGTATGACTCAGTACCCCGGTCACTGTGGCTCAATACCACCGGTCAGTGTGACTCAGTACCCACGGTCAGTGTGACCTAGTACCCACGGTCAGTGTGACTCTGTACACCCGGTCAGTATGACTCCGTACACCTGGTCAGTGTGATTAATGTCGCAAGTCAGTGTGAGCCAGTACCCACGGACAGTGTGACTCCGTACCCACATACAGTGTGGTGCAGTACCCCCGGTCAGTGTGACTCAGTACCCTCGGTCAGTGCGACTCAGAACAGCCGGTCAATGTGACTCTGTATCGCGCTGCCAGTGTGACTCAGTATCCCCAGCCAGTGTGACTGAGTAACCCCCGTGCAGTGTGACCTCGTACCCACAGTCAGTGTGACTCAGTATCCCCGGTCAATGTGACTCAGTACCTCGGTCAGTGTGACTCACCACCCCAGGTCAGTGTGTCTCAGTACCCGTAGTCAGTGTGACTCAGTACCCCTGGTCAGTGTGACTCAGTACCCCCGGTCAGTGTGACTCAGTACACTCGGTCAGTGTGTCTCTATACACCCGGTCAGTGTGGCTCAGTATCCCTGGTCAGGGTGACCCAGTACTTGTAGTCAGTGTTACGCAGTACCCTGGCTTACTACCCCCGTTCAGTGTGACTCTGTACCCACGGACAGTGTGACTCAGTACCCCTGGACAGTGTGACTCAGTACCCCCAGTCAGTGTGGCTCAATAAGTGGTTAGTGTGACTCAGTACCCCCGGTCAGTTTGACTCAGTACCCCCGATCAGTGTGACTCACTACCCCTGTCAATGCGACTCACTACCCCCGGTCAGTGTGACTCACTACCCCCGGTCAGTTTGACTCTATATGCCCGGACTTTGTGACTCAATACCCCTCTGGCCAGTGTGACCCAGTATCCCCGGTCAGTGTGACTCAGTACCACCGGTCAGTGTGGCTCAGAACGTGGTCTGTGTCACTCAGTACCCCCGGTCAGTTTGACTTAGTACCCCTGGTCAGTGCGACTCAGTACCCCCGGTCAGTGTGACTCTATATCCCGCTGCCAGTGCGACCCAGTATCCCCGGTCAGTGCAAACCAGTATCCCCAGTCCGTGCGAACCCAGTACCCTCGTTCAGTGTGACTCAGTACCCCCGTGCAGTGTGATTCAATATTCCCGGTCAGTGTGACTCAGTACCGCCGGTCAGTGTGACTCTGTATCGAGCTGCCAGTGTGACCCAGTATTCCCAGCCAGTGTGACTTAGTAACCCCGTGCAGTGTGAATCAATATTCCCGGTCAGTGCGACCCAGTACCCCCAGGCAGTGTGACTCAGTACCCCGGTCAGTGTGACTCAGTATCCCCGAGCAGTGTGACTCAGTACCCTCGGTCAGTGTGACTCAATGCCATCGGTCAGTGTGACTCAATGCCATTGGTCAGTGTGACTCAGTACCCCCGGTCAGTGTGACTCAATATCCTCGGTCAGTGTGACGCAATACCATCGGTCAGGTGACTCAGTACCCCTGGTCAATGTCACTCAGTAACCCCGATCAGTGTGACTCAGTATCCTCGATCAGTGTGACTCATTACCCCCGGTCAGTGTGACTCAGTACCCTTGGTCAGTGTGACTCAATCCCCCGGCCAGTGTGACTCAGTACCCCCCAACCAGTGTGACTCAGCAGCCCCCGGTCAGTATGACTCAGTATCTGGTCAGTGTGACTCAGTATCCTCGGTCAGTGTGACTCAATACCATCGGTCAGTGTGACTCAGCATCCCCGATCTGTGTGACTCAGTAACCCTGGTCAGTGAGACTCAGTATCCCTGGTCAGTGCGACTCAGTACCCCACGTCAGTGCGACTCAGTACCCCCGGTCAGTGTAACTCAATATCCTCGGTCAGTGTGACGCAATACCATCGGTCAGGTGACTCAGTACCCCTGGTCAATGTCACTCAGTAACCCCGATCAGTGTGACTCAGTATCCTCGGTCAGTGTGACTCATTACACCCGGTCAGTGTGACTCAGTACCCTTGGTCAGTGTGACTCAATCCCCCGGCCAGTGTGACTCAGTACCCCCCAACCAGTGTGACTCAGCAGCCCCCGGTCAGTATGACTCAGTATCTGGTCAGTGTGACTCAGTATCCTCGGTCAGTGTGACTCAATACCATCGGTCAGTATGACTCAGCATCCCCGATCTGTGTGACTCAGTAACCCTGGTCAGTGAGACTCAGTATCCCTGGTCAGTGCGACTCAGTACCCCACGTCAGTGCGACTCAGTACTCCCGGTCAGTGTGACTCAGTACCGCCGGTCAATGTGACTCAAGATGCTCGGTCAGTGTGCCTCAGTACCATCGGTCAGTGTGACTCATTAACCCCGGTCAGTGTCACTCAGCATCCCCGATCAGTGTCACTCAGTAACCCTGGTCAGTGAGACTCAGTATCCCCGGTCAGTGTGACTCAGTACCCCCGGTCAGTGTGACTCAGTACCGCCGGTCAGTGTGACTCAAGATGCTCGGTCAGTGTGCCTCAGTACCACAGGTCAGTGCGATTCAGTACCCCTAGTCAGTGTGACTCATTACCCCTGGTCAGTGCGACTCAGTATCCCCGGCCATTGTGACTCTGTGCCCCCAATCAGTGTAACTTATTATGTGGTCAGTGTGACTCAGTACTACTGTTCAGTGTGACTCAGTACCCCCGGTCAGTGCGACTCAGTATCCCCGGCCAGTGCGACTTAGTACCCCCGGTCAACGTGACCCTGCAACCCCAGTCAGTGTGACTCATGTGTTGCCAGTCAGCGTGACTCATTACCCCCAGTCAGTGTGACTCGGTACCCCGGGCCAGTGTGAATCAATACCCGTGGTCAGAGTGACTCAGTACCCATGGTCAGTGTGACTCAGTACCCCAGGTCAGTGTGACTCAGTACCACCAGTCAATGTGACTCAATACCCTCGGTCAGTGTGACTCAATAACCCCGGTCAGTGTGGCTCTGTGCATGGTCAGTGTCACTCAGTACCGCTGGTCACTGTGTCACAGTACCCCCAGTCAGTATGACTCAGTATGTGTTCAGTGTGACTGAGTACCCATGGTCAGTGTGACTCAGTACCACCAGTCAATGTGACTCAATACCCTCGGTCAGTGTGACTCAATAACCCCGGTCAGTGTGGCTCTGTGCATGGTCAGTGTCACTCAGTACCGCTGGTCACTGTGTCACAGTACCCCCAGTCAGTATGACTCAGTATGTGTTCGGTGTGACTGAGTACCCATGGTCAGTGTGACCCAGTACCCCACAGACAATGTGACTCAATACCCACGGTCAGTGTGACTCGGTACCCCCGGTCAGTGTGAATCAATACCCGTGGTCAGAGTGACTCAGTACCCATGGTCAGTGTGGCTCAGTACCAGGTCAGTGTGACTCAGTACCACCGGTCAATGTAACTCAATACCCTCGGTCAGTGTGACTCAATAACCCCGGTCAGTGTGGCTCTGTGCGTAGTCAGTGTCACTCAGTACCGCTGGTCACTGTGTCACAGTACCCCCGGTCAGTATGACTCAGTATGTGTTCAGTGTGACTGAGTACCCGTGGTCAGTGTGACCCAGTACCCCACAGACAGTGTGACTCAATACCCACGGTCAGTGTGACTCAGTACCCCCGGTCAGTGTGACTCTGTATGTGGTCAGTGTGATTCAGTGTCCCCGGTCAGTGTGACTCAGTACCCCCGGTCAGTGTGACTCAGTAACCCTGGTCAGTGCAACTTAGTACCCCTCTGTCGGCGTGACTCAGTAGCCACCGGCCAGTGTGACTCAGTATGTGGTCAGTGTGGCTCAGTACCTGCAGTCAGTGTGACTCAGTACCCCTGGTCATTATTACTCATTATGTGATCAGTGTGAGTCAGTACCCTCGGTCAGTGTGACTGAATATACTCGGTCAGTGTGACTCAGTACCCCGGTCAGTGTGACTCGGTACCCCTGGTCAGTCTGACTCAGTGTCGCCAGTCACTGGGACTCAGTACCCCCACTCAGTGTCACTCTGTCCCCTGGTCAGTATGACCCAGCACCCCAAGTTAGTCTGATTCAGAAACCCCGGTCAGTGTGACTCATTACACCCGATCAGTGTGACTCAGTACCCCCGGTCAGTGTGACTCAGTACTCCCCGGTCAGTGTGACTCAGTACTCCTGGTCAGTGTGACTCAGTACCCCTGGTCAGTGTGACTCGGTACCCCGGTCAGTGTGACTTTGTACTCATAGACAGTATGACTCAGTACCCCCTGTCAGTGTGACTCAGTACTCCTGGCCAGTGTGACTCAGTACCCCTGGTCAGTGTGACTCGGTACCCCGGTCAGTGTGACTTTGTACTCATAGACAGTATGACTCAGTACCCCCTGTCAGTGTGACTCAGTACTCCTGGCCAGTGTGACTCAGTACCACCCGGCCAGCGTGACTAAGTAAGCCCGTTCAATGTGACTCAGTACCCTTGGTCAGTGTGACTCAGTCTCCCCGGTCAGTATGACTCAGTATGTGGTCAGTATGAATCAGTACCCTTGGTCAATGTGACTCAATGCCATCGGTCAGTGTGACTCAGTACACCCGGTCAGTGTGACTCAGCAACTCCCGGCCAGTGTGACTCAGCAACTCCCGGCCAGTGTGACTCAGCAGCCCCCGGTCAGTATGACTCAGTATCTGGTCAGTGTGAGTCAGTACCCTCCTTCACAGTGACTGAATACACTCGGTCAGTGTGATTTAATACCACCGGTCAGTGTAACTCAGTATCTCCGTTCAGTGTGGTTCAGTACCTGCAGTCAGTGTGACTCAGTACCCCTGGTCATTATTACTCAGTATGTGATCAGTGTGAGTCAGTACCCTTGGTCAGGAGTGACTGAATACACTCGGTAAGTATGACTCAGTACCCCCGGTCAGCGTGATTCTGTAACCCCAGTCAGTGTGACTCAGTAACCCCGGTCAGTGTGACTCAGTACCCTCGGTCAGTGTGACTCAGTACCCACAGTCAGTGTGACTCAGCAGCCCCCGGTCAGTATGACTCAGTATCTGGTCAGTGTGACTCAGTATCCTCGGTCAGTGTGACTCAATACCATCGGTCAGTGTGACTCAGTAATCCCGGTCAGTGTCACTCAGCATCCCCGATCAGTGTGACTCAGTACCCCCGATCAGTGTTACTCAGTACCCCCGGTCAGTGTGACTCAGTACCGCAGGTCAGTGTGACTCAAGATGCTCGGTCAGTGTGCCTCAGTACCCCTGGTCAGTGTGACTCACTGTTGCCGGCCAGTAGCTCTCAGTACCCCAGGTCAGTGCGATTCAGTAACCCTCGTCAGTGTGACTCATTACCCCCTTGTCAGTGTCACTCAGTACCCCTGCTCGGTGTGACACAGTACCCCCGGTCAGTTTGACTCAGTACACCCCAGCCAGTGTGACTCTGTACCCCCAATCAGTGTAACTCATTATGTGGTCAGTGTGAATCAGTACCCCGGTCAGTGTGACTCAGTACCCCGGGTCAGTGCGACTCAGTATCCCCGGTCAGTGCGACTTAGTACCCCCGGTCAATATGACCCTGTACCCCCGGTCAGTGTGACTCATGTGTTGCCAGTCAGCGTGACTCAGTACCCCTCAGTCAGTGTGACTCGGTACCCCCGGTCAGTGTGACTCGGTACCCCAGGTCAGTGTGAATCAGTACCCGTGGTCAGTGTGACTCAGTACCACCAGTCAGTGTGACTCAATACCCTCAGTCAGTGTGACTCAATAACCCCGGTCAGTGTGGCTCTGTGCATGGTCAGTGACACTCAGTACCGCTGGTCACTGTGTCACAGTACCCCCGGTCATTATGTCTCAATATGTGTTCAGTGTGACTGAGTACCCGTGGTCAGTGTGACTCAGTACCCCACAGACGGTGTGACTCAGTACCCCCGGTCAGTGTGACTCTGTATGTGGTCAGTGTGACTCTGTACTCTCGGTCAGTGTGACTCAGTCTCCCAGCCAGTGTGACTCAGTAGCCTCTGGCCAGTGTGACTCAGCAGCCCCCGGTCAGTATGACTCAGTATCTGGTCAGTGTGACTCAGTATCCTCGGTCAGTGTGACTCAATACCATCGGTCAGTGTGACTCAGTACCCTTGGTCAGTGTGACTCAATCCCGCTGGTCAGTATGACTTAGTATGTAGTCAGTATGAATCAGTACCCTCGGTCAGTGTGACTCAATGCCATCGGTCAGTGTGACTCAGTATCCCGGTCAGTATGACCCGGTACCCCCGGTTAGTCTGACTCATAAACCCCGGTCAGCATGACTCAGTACCCTGGGTCAGTGTGACTCGGTACCCCTGGTCAGTGTGACTCCGTATCCCCGGTCAGTATGACTCAGTATCCCCGGTCAGTGTGACTCAGTACCCCGGCCAGTGCGACTCAATACTCCCCGGCCAGTGTGACTCTGTACCCCATGGCCAGTGTGACTCAGTAGCCTCTGGCAAGTGTGACTCAGCAGCCCCCGGTCAGTATGACTCAGTATCTGGTCAGTGTGACTCAGTATCCTCGGTCAGTGTGACTCAATACCATCGGTCAGTGTGACTCAGTAACCCCGATCAGTGTGACTCAGTATCCTCGTTCAGTGTGACTCAGTACCCCCAGTCAGTGTGACTCAGTACCCCGGGTCAGTGCGACTCCATACCCCCGGTCAGTGTGACTCAGTACTCCCAGTCAGTGTGACTTAGTACCCTCGGTCAGTGTGACTGCGTAACCCCGGTCAGTGTGACTATATATCCCCGGTCAGTGTGACTCAGTACTCCCCAGCCAGTGTGATTCAGTACCCCTCAGTCAGTGTGACTCAGCACCCCCCCCCCCGGTCAGAATGACTCAATATCTGGTCAGTGTGACTCAGCATCCTCGGTCAGTGTGATGCAATACCATCGGTCAGTGTGACTCAGTACCCCTGGTCAGTGTCACTCAGTAACCCCGATCAGTGTGACTCAGTATCCTCGTTCAGTGTGACTCAGTACCCCGGGTCAGTGTGACTCAGTACCCCGGGTCAGTGTGACTCAGTACCCTTGGTCAGTGTGACTCAGTCTCCCGGCCAGTGTGACTCAGTAGCCTCTGGCCAGTGTGACTCAGCAGCCCCAGGTCAGTATGACTCAGTATCTGGTCAGTGTGACTCAGTATCCTCGGTCAGTGTGACTCAATACCATCGGTCAGTGTGACTCAGTAACCCCCGATCAGTGTGACTCAGTATCCCTGGTCAGTGAGACTCAGTATTCCTGGTCAGTGCGACTCAGTACCCCCCGTCAGTGCGACTCAGTACTCCCGGTCAGTGTAACTCAGTACCCCCGGTCAGTGTGACTCAGTACCGCAGGTCAGTGTGACTCAAGATGCTCGGTCAGTGTGCCTCAGTACCCCTGGTCAGTGTGACTCACTGTTGCCGGCCAGTAGCTCTCAGTACCCCAGGTCAGTGCGATTCAGTAACCCTCGTCAGTGTGACTCATTACCCCCTTGTCAGTGTCACTCAGTACCCCTGCTCGGTGTGACACAGTACCCCCGGTCAGTTTGACTCAGTACACCCCAGCCAGTGTGACTCTGTACCCCCAATCAGTGTAACTCATTATGTGGTCAGTGTGAATCAGTACCCCGGTCAGTGTGACTCAGTACCCCGGGTCAGTGCGACTCAGTATCCCCGGTCAGTGCGACTTAGTACCCCCGGTCAATATGACCCTGTACCCCCGGTCAGTGTGACTCATGTGTTGCCAGTCAGCGTGACTCAGTACCCCTCAGTCAGTGTGACTCGGTACCCCCGGTCAGTGTGACTCGGTACCCCAGGTCAGTGTGAATCAGTACCCGTGGTCAGTGTGACTCAGTACCACCAGTCAGTGTGACTCAATACCCTCAGTCAGTGTGACTCAATAACCCCGGTCAGTGTGGCTCTGTGCATGGTCAGTGACACTCAGTACCGCTGGTCACTGTGTCACAGTACCCCCGGTCATTATGTCTCAATATGTGTTCAGTGTGACTGAGTACCCGTGGTCAGTGTGACTCAGTACCCCACAGACGGTGTGACTCAGTACCCCCGGTCAGTGTGACTCTGTATGTGGTCAGTGTGACTCTGTACTCTCGGTCAGTGTGACTCAGTCTCCCAGCCAGTGTGACTCAGTAGCCTCTGGCCAGTGTGACTCAGCAGCCCCCGGTCAGTATGACTCAGTATCTGGTCAGTGTGACTCAGTATCCTCGGTCAGTGTGACTCAATACCATCGGTCAGTGTGACTCAGTACCCTTGGTCAGTGTGACTCAATCCCGCTGGTCAGTATGACTTAGTATGTAGTCAGTATGAATCAGTACCCTCGGTCAGTGTGACTCAATGCCATCGGTCAGTGTGACTCAGTACACCCGGTCAGTGTGACTCAGTATCCCGGTCAGTATGACCCGGTACCCCCGGTTAGTCTGACTCATAAACCCCGGTCAGCATGACTCAGTACCCTGGGTCAGTGTGACTCGGTACCCCTGGTCAGTGTGACTCCGTATCCCCGGTCAGTATGACTCAGTATCCCCGGTCAGTGTGACTCAGTACCCCGGCCAGTACGACTCAATACTCCCCGGCCAGTGTGACTCTGTACCCCATGGCCAGTGTGACTCAGTAGCCTCTGGCAAGTGTGACTCAGCAGCCCCCGGTCAGTATGACTCAGTATCTGGTCAGTGTGACTCAGTATCCTCGGTCAGTGTGACTCAATACCATCGGTCAGTGTGACTCAGTAACCCCGATCAGTGTGACTCAGTATCCTCGTTCAGTGTGACTCAGTACCCCCAGTCAGTGTGACTCAGTACCCCGGGTCAGTGCGACTCCATACCCCCGGTCAGTGTGACTCAGTACTCCCAGTCAGTGTGACTTAGTACCCTCGGTCAGTGTGACTGCGTAACCCCGGTCAGTGTGACTATATATCCCCGGTCAGTGTGACTCAGTACTCCCCAGCCAGTGTGATTCAGTACCCCTCAGTCAGTGTGACTCAGCACCCCCCGCCCCGGTCAGAATTACTCAATATCTGGTCAGTGTGACTCAGCATCCTCGGTCAGTGTGATGCAATACCATCGGTCAGTGTGACTCAGTACCCCTGGTCAGTGTCACTCAGTAACCCCGATCAGTGTGACTCAGTATCCTCGTTCAGTGTGACTCAGTACCCCGGGTCAGTGTGACTCAGTACCCCGGGTCAGTGTGACTCAGTACCCTTGGTCAGTGTGACTCAGTCTCCCGGCCAGTGTGACTCAGTAGCCTCTGGCCAGTGTGACTCAGCAGCCCCAGGTCAGTATGACTCAGTATCTGGTCAGTGTGACTCAGTATCCTCGGTCAGTGTGACTCAATACCATCGGTCAGTGTGACTCAGTAACCCCCGATCAGTGTGACTCAGTATCCCTGGTCAGTGAGACTCAGTATTCCTGGTCAGTGCGACTCAGTACCCCCCGTCAGTGCGACTCAGTACTCCCGGTCAGTGTAACTCAGTACCCCTGGTCAGTGTGACTCACTACCGCCAGTCAGTATGAGTCAAGACGCTCGGTCAGTTTGCCTCAGTACCCCTGGTCAGTGTGACTCACTGTTGCCGGCCAGTGGCTCTCAGTACCCCAGGCCAGTGCGATTCAGTACCCCTGGTCAGTGTCACTCAGTACCCCTGCTCGGTGTGACACAGTACCCCCGGTCAGTTTGACTCAGTACACCCCAGCCAGTGTGACTCTGTACCCCCAGTCAGTGCAACTCATTATTTCGTCAGTGTGACTCAGTACCCCGGTTCAGTGTGACTCAGTAACTCCGGTCAGTGCGACTCAGTATCCCCGGTCAGTGCGATTTAGTACCCCCGGTCAATGTGACCCTGTACCCGGTCAGTGTGACTCAGTGTTGTCAGTCAGCGTGACTCAGTACCCCCAGTCAGTGTGACTCGGTCCACCCGGTCACTGTGACTCAGTACCCCCAGTCAGTGTCACTCACTAGCCCCAGTCATTCTGACTCTGTAACCCCAGTTCGTGTGACTCAATACCCCCGGTCAGTGTGACTCAGTACCCCTCGGTCGGTATGACTCAGTATGTGGTCAGTGTGACTCAGTATCCTCGGTCAGTGTTACTCAGTACTCCTGGCCAGTGTTGTCAGTAACCCCCAGCCAGCGAGACTCAATACCCTTTGTCCGTGTGAGTCAATGCCATCGGTCAGTGTGACTCAGTACACTCGGTCAGTGTAACTCAGTACCCTTGGTCAGTGTGACTTCGTCCCCCAGGTCAGTGTGACTCAGTACCCCCGATCAGTGTGACTCAGTAACCCTGGTCAGTGTGACTCAGTAACCCCAGTCAGTG
Organism: Pristiophorus japonicus; assembly: GCF_044704955.1. Classification (NCBI taxonomy): domain Eukaryota; kingdom Metazoa; phylum Chordata; class Chondrichthyes; family Pristiophoridae; genus Pristiophorus; species Pristiophorus japonicus. The sequence continues at coordinate 97,143,691 of NC_091994.1, forward strand.
TGACTCAGTACCCCTGGTCAGTGTGACTCAGTAACCCCAGTCAGTGTGACTCAGTAACCCCGGTCAGTGTGACTCAGTACCCCTGGTCAGTGTGACTCAGTACCCCGGTCAGTGTGACTTAGAACACATGGACAGAATGACTCAGTACCCCCTGTGAGTGTGACTCAGTACCCCTGGCCAGTGTGACTCAGTACCCCCGGGCCAGCGTGACTCAGTACCCCCGTTCAGTGTGACTCAGTACCCTTGGTCAGTGTGACTCAATCCCCCTGGTCAGTATGACTTAGTATGTGATCAGTATGAATCAGTACCCTCGGTCAGTGTGACTCAGCAGCCCCTGGTCAGTATGACTCAGTATCTGGTCAGTGAGACTCAGTATCCCCGGTCAGTGTGACTCAATGCCCTCGGTCAGTGTGACTCAATAACCCGGGTCAGTGTGCCTCTGTGCGTGGTCAGTGTCACTCAGTATCGCTGGTCACTGTGTCACAGTACCCCCGGTCAGTATGACTCAGTATGTGTTCAGTGTGAATGAGTACCCGTGGTCAGTGTGACAGTACCCCTGGTCAGTGTGACTCAGTACCCCAGGTCAGTGTGACTCAGTATCCCCTGGCAGTGTGACTCAGTACCCCCCGGCCAGCGTGACTCAGTACCCCCGTTCAGTGTGACTCAGTACCCTTGGTCAGTGTGACTCAGTCCCCCGGTCAGTATGACTTAGTTTGTGGTCAGTATGAATCAGTACCCTCGGTCAGTGTGACTCAATGCCATCGGTCAGTGTGACTCAGTAACCCCGGTCAGTGTGCCTCAATACCCCCGTTCAGTGTGACTCAGTACACTCGGTCAGTGTGACTCCGCAACCCCGGTCAGTGTGACTCAATACCCTCGGTCAGTGTGACTCAGTACACCGGCCAGTGTGACTCAGTACTCCCCGGCCAGTGTGACTCAGTACCCCACGGCCAGTTTGACTCAGCAACCCCCGGTCAGTATGACTCAGTATCTGGTCAGTGTGACTCAGTATCCTCGGTCAGTGTGATGCAATACCATCGGACAGTGTGACTCAGTACCCCTGGTCAGTGTCACTCAGTAAACCCGATCAGTGTGACTCAGTATCCACGTTCAGTGTGACTCAGTACCCCCAGTCAGTGTGACTCAGTACCCCCGGTCAGTGCGACTCCATACCCCCGGTCAGTTAGATTCAGTACCCTCGGTCAGCATGACTCCGTAACCCCGGTCAGTGTGACTATATATCCCCGGTCAGTGTGACTCAGTACCCCAGCCAGTGTGACTCAGTAGTCCCCGGCCAGTGTGACTCAGTACCCCACGGCCAGTGTGACTCAGCACCGAACCCCGGTCAGTATGACTCAATATCTGGTCAGTGTGACTCAGCATCCTCGGTCAGTGTGACTCAATACCATCGGTCAGTGTGACTCAGTAACCCCCGATCAGTGTGACTCAGTATCCCTGGTCAGTGAGACTCAGTATCCCCGGTCAGTGCGACTCAGTACCCCCCGTCAGTGTGACTCAGTACCCACAGTCAGTGTGACTCAGCAGCCCCCGGTCAGTATGACTCAGTATCTGGTCAGTGTGACTCACTGTTGCCGGCCAGTGGCTCTCAGTACCCCAGGTCAGTGCGATTCAGTAACCCTAGTCAGTGTGACTCATTACCCCCTGGTCAGTGTGACTCAGTACCCCAGCCAGTGTGACTCAGTAGTCCCCGGCCAGTGTGACTCAGTACCCCACGGCCAGTGTGACTCAGCACCCCCCCCCGGTCAGTATGACTCAATATCTGGTCAGTGTGACTCAGCATCCTCGGTCAGTTTGATGCAATACCATCGGTCAGTGTGACTCAGTACCCCTGGTCAGTGTCACTCAGTAACCCTGATCAGTGTGACTCAGTGTCCTCGTTCAGTGTGACTCAGTACCCCGGGTCAGTGTGACTCAGTACCCTTGGTCAGTGTGACTCAGTCTCCCGGCCAGTGTGACTCAGTAGCCTCTGGTCAGTGTGACTCAGCAGCCCCCGGTCAGTATGACTCAGTATCTGGTCAGTGTGACTCAGTATCCTCGGTCAGTGTGACTCACTGTTGCCGGCCAGTGGCTCTCAGTACCCCAAGCCAGTGCGATTCAGTACACCTAGTCAGTGTGACTCATTACCCCTGGTCAGTGTCACTCAGTACCCCTGCTCGGTGTGACACAGTTCCCCCGGTCAGTTTGACTCAGTACACCCCAGCCAGTGTGGCTCTGTACCCCCAGTCAGTGTAACTCATTATGTGGTCAGTGTGACTCAGTACCCCGGTTCAGTGTGACTCAGTAACCCCGGTCAGTGTGACTCAGTATCCCCGGTCAGTGCGACTTAGTACCCCCGGTCAATGTGACCCTAGCCCCCGGTCAGTGTGACTCAGTGTTGCCAGTCAGCGTGACTCAGTACCCCCAGTCAGTGTGACTCGGTATCCCCGGTCAGTGTAACTCAGTAGCACCTGGCCAGTGTGACTCAGCAGCCCCCGGTCAGTATGACTCAGTATCTGGTCAGTTTGACTCAATACCATCGAACAGTGTGACTCAGTAACCCCGGTCAGTGTGACTCAGTAACCCTGGTCAGTGAGACTCAGTAGCCCCGGTCAGTGTGACTCAATACCCTCGGTCAGTGTGACTCAGTACCCCGGCCAATGTGACTCAGTACTCCCCGGCCAGTGTGACTCAGTACCCCACGGCCAGTGTGACTCAGTACCCCCAGTCAGTGTGACTCAGTACCCCCGGTCAGTGCGACTCCATACCCCCGGTCAGTGTGACTCAGTACTCTCAGTCAGTGTGACTTAGTACCCTCGGTCAGTGTGACTCAATACCCCCGGTCAGTGCGACTCAGTACCCCGGCCAGTGTGACTTAGTACTCCCCGGCCAGTGTGACTCAGTACCCCACGGCCAGTGTGACTCAGCAGCTCCCCCGGTCAGTATGACTCAATATCTGGTCAGTGTGTCTCAGTATCCTCGGTCAGTGTGATGCAATACCATCGGTCAGTCTGACTCAGTACCCCTGGTCAGTGTCACTCAGTAACCCCGATCAGTGTGACTCAGTATCCTCGTTCAGTGTGACTCAGTACCCCCAGTCAGTGTGACTCAGTACCCTTGGTCAGTGTGACTCAGTCTCCCGGCCAGTGTGACTCAGTAGCCCCTGGCCAGTGTGACTCAGCAGCCTCCGGTCAGTATGACTCAGTATCTGGTCAGTGTGACTCAGTATCCTCGGTCAGTGTGACTCAATACCATCGGTCAGTGTGACTCAGTAACCCCCAATTAGTGCGACTCAGTAACCCCCGGTCAGTGAGACTCAGTATCCCCGGTCAGTGCGACTCAGTACCCCCCGTCAGTGCGACTCAGTACTCCCGGTCAGTGTGACTCAGTACTCCCGGTCAGTGTGACTTAGTATCCTCGGTCAGTGTGATGCAATACCATCGGACAGTGTGACTCAGTACCCCTGGTCAGTGTCACTCAGTAACCCCGATCAGTGTGACTCAGTATCCTCGTTCAGTGTGACTCAGTACCCCCAGTCAGTGTGACTCAGTACCCCCGGTCAGTGCGACTCCATACCCCCGGTCAGTGTGACTCCGTAACCCCGGTCAGTGTGACTCAATACCCCCGGTCAGTGTGACTCAGTACCCCGGCCAGTGTGACTCAGTACTCCCCGGCCAGTGTGACTCAGTACCCCACGGCCAGTGTGACTCAGCACCCCCCCCGGTCAGTATGACTCAATATCTGGTCAGTGTGACTCAGTATCCTCGGTCAGTGTGATGCAATACCATCGGTCAGTGTGACTCAGTACCCCCGGTCAGTGTGACTCACGACCGCCAGTCAGTATGACTCAAGACGCTCGGTCAGTGTGCCTCAGTACCCCTGGTCAGTATGACACACTGTTGCCGGCCAGTGGCTCTCAGTACCCCAGGCCAGTGCGATTCAGTACACCTAGTCAGTGTGACTCATTACCCCTGGTCAGTGTCACTCAGTACCCCTGCTCGGTGTGACACAGTTCCCCCGGTCAGTTTGACTCAGTACACCCCAGCCAATGTGGCTCTGTACCCCCAGTCAGTGTAACTCATTATGTGGTCAGTGTGACTCAGTACCCCGGTTCAGTGTGACTCAGTAACCCTGGTCAGTGTGACTCAGTATCCCCGGTCAGTGCGACTTAGTACCCCCGGTCAATGTGACCCTATACCCCGGTCAGTGTGACTCAGTGTTGCCAGTCAGCGTGACTCAGTACCCCCAGTCAGTGTGACTCGGTATCCCCGGTCAGTGTAACTCAGTAGCACCTGGCCAGTGTGACTCAGCAGCCCCCGGTCAGTATGACTCAGTATCTGGTCAGTTTGACTCAATACCATCGATCAGTGTGACTCAGTAACCCCGGTCAGTGTGACTCAGTAACCCTGGTCAGTGAGACTCAGTAGCCCCGGTCAGTGTGACTCAATACCCTCGGTCAGTGTGACTCAGTACCCCGGCCAATGTGACTCAGTACTCCCCGGCCAGTGTGACTCAGTACCCCACGGCCAGTGTGACTCAGTACCCCCAGTCAGTGTGACTCTGTACCCCCGGTCAGTGCGACTCCATACCCCCGGTCAGTGTGACTCAGTACTCTCAGTCAGTGTGACTTAGTACCCTCGGTCAGTGTGACTCAATACCCCCGGTCAGTGCGACTCAGTACCCCGGCCAGTGTGACTTAGTACTCCCCGGCCAGTGTGACTCAGTAACCCACGGCCAGTGTGACTCAGCAGCTCCCCCGGTCAGTATGACTCAATATCTGGTCAGTGTGTCTCAGTATCCTCGGTCAGTGTGATGCAATACCATCGGTCAGTCTGACTCAGTACCCCTGGTCAGTGTCACTCAGTAACCCCGATCAGTGTGACTCAGTATCCTCGTTCAGTGTGACTCAGTACCCCCGGTCAGTGTGACTCAGTACCCTTGGTCAGTGTGACTCAGTCTCCCGGCCAGTGTGACTCAGTAGCCTCTGGCCAGTGTGACTCAGCAGCCCCCGGTCAGTATGACTCAGTATTTGGTCAGTGTGACTCAGTATCCTCGGTCAGTGAGACTCAGTATCCCCGGTCAGTGCGACTCAGTACCCCCAGTCAGTGCGACTCAGTACTCCCGGTCAGTGTTACTCAGTACCCCCGGTCAGTGTGACTCACTACCGCCGGTCAGTATGAGTCAAGACGCTCGGTCAGTGTGCCTCAGTACCCCTGGTCAGTGTGACTCACTGTTGCCGGCCAGTGGCTCTCAGTACCCCAGGCCAGTGCGATTCAGTACCCCTGGTCAGTGTCACTCAGTACCCCTGCTCGGTGTGACACAGTACCCCCGGTCAGTTTGACTCAGTACACCCCAGCCAGTGTGACTCTGTACCCCCAGTCAGCGCAACTCATTATGTGGTCAGTGTGACTCAGTAACCCCGGTCAGTGCGACTCAATACCATCGGTCAGTGTGACTCAGTAACCCCGATCAGTGTGACTCAGTAACTCCGGTCAGTGCGACTCAGTATCCCCGGTCAGTGCGACTTAGTACCCCCGGTCAATGTGACCCTGTACCCCGGTCAGTGTGACTCAGTGTTGCCAGTCAGCGTGACTCAGTACCCCCAGTCAGTGTGACTCGGTCCCCCCGGTCACTGTAACTCAGTACCCCCAGTCAGTGTCAGTCAGTAGCCCCGGTCATTCTGACTCTGTAACCCCAGTTCGTGTGACTCAATATCCCCGGTCAGTGTGACTCAGTATCCCTCGGTTTGTATGACTCAGTATGTGGTCAGTGTGACTCAGTATCCTCGGTCAGTGTTACTCAGTACCCCTGGCCAGTGTTGTCAGTAACCCCCAGCCAGCGAGACTCAATACCCTTTGTCAGTGTGAGTCAATGCCATCGGTCAGTGTGACTCAGTACACCCGGTCAGTGTGACTCAGTACCCTTGGTCAGTGTGACTTAGTCCCCCAGTTCGTGTGACTCAATACCCCCCGGCCAGCGTGACTCAGTACCCCTGTTCAGTATGACTCAGTACCCCCGATCAGTCTGACTCAGAAACCCCGGTCAGTGTGACTCAGTAACCCCAGTCAGTGTAACTCAGTAATCCCGGTCAGTGTGACTCAGTACCCCTGGTCAGTGTGACTCAGTACCCCCCGGCCAGAGTGACTCAGTACCCCCGTTCAGTGTGACTCAGTACCCTTGGTCAGTGTGACTCAATCCCCCTGGTCAGTATGACTTAGTATGTGGTCAGTATGAATCAGTACCTTCGGTCAATGTGACTAAATGCCATCGGTCAGTGTGACTCAGTACACCCGGTCAGTGTGACTGAATACACTCGGTCAGTGTGACTCAGTAATGCCGGTCAGTGTGACTCAGCCCCCCGGTCAGTGTGACTCAGTATGTGGTCAGTGTGATTCAGTGACCCCAGTCAGTGCGACTCAGTACCCCCGGTCAGTGCGACTCAGTACCCCCGGTCAGTGCGACTCCGTACCCCCATTCAGTGTGACTCAGTACTCCCAGTCAGTGTGACTTAGTACACTCGGTCAGTGTGACTCCGTAACCCCGGTCAGTGTGACTCAATACCGCCGTTCAGTGTGACTCAGTACCCTCGGTCAGTGTGACTCCGTAACCCCGGTCAATGTGACTCAATACCCTCGGTCAGTGTGACTCAGTACCCCGGCCAGTGTGACTCAGTACACCCAGGCCAGTGTGACTCAGTACCCCACGGCCAGTGTGACTCTGCACCCCCCTGGTCAGTATGACTCAGTATCTGGTCAGTGTGACTCAGTATCCTCGGTCAGTGTGACTCAATACCATCGGTCAGTGTGACTCAGTAACCCCGATCAGTGTGACTCAGTATCCTCGTTCAGTGTGACTCAGTACCCTTGGTCAGTGTGACTCAGTCTCCCGGCCAGTATGACTCAGTAGCCCCTGGCCAGTGTGACTCAGTAGCCCCCGGTCAGTATGACTCAGTATCTGGTCAGTGTGACTCAGTATCCTCGGTCAGTGTGACTCAGTATCCTCGGTCAGTGTGACTCAGTAACCCCCGATCAGTGCGACTCAGTAACCCTGGTCAGTGAGACTCAGTATCCCCGGTCAGTGCAACTCAGTACCCCCGTCAGTGCGACTCAGTACTCCCCGTCAGTGTGACTCAGTACCCCCGGTCAGTGTGACTCAGTACCGCCGGTCAGTATGACTCAAGACGCTCGGTCAGTGTGCCTCAGTACCCCTGGTCAGTGTGACTCACTGTTGCCGGCCAGTGGCTCTCAGTACCCCAGGCCAGTGCGATTCAGTACCCCTGGTCAGTGTGACTCATTGCCCCTGGTCAGTGTCACTCAGTACCCCTGCTCGGTGTGACACAGTAGCCCCGGTCAGTTTGACTCAGTACACTCCAGCCAGTGTGACTCTGTATCCCCGGTCAGTGCGACTTAGTACCCCCGATCAATGTGACCCTGTACCCCGGTCAGTGTGACTCAGTGTTGCCAGTTAGCGTGGCTCAGTACCCCCAGTCAGTGTGACTCGGTATCCCCGGTCAGTGTAACTCAGTACCCTTGGTCAGTGTGACTCAGTACCCTTGGTCAGTGTGACTCAGTCCCCCAGCCAGTGTAACTCAGTAGCCCCCGGCCAGTGTCACTCAGCAGCCCCCGGTCAGTATGATTCAGTATCTGGTCAGTGTGACTCAGTATCCTCGGTCAGTGTGACTCAATACCATCGATCAGTGTGACTCAGTAACCCCGGTCAGTGTCACTCAGTATCCCCGAACAGTGTGACTCAGTAACCCTGGTCAGTGAGACTCAGTATCCCCGGTCAGTGTGACTCAATGCCCTCGGTCAGTGTGACTCAATAACCCGGGTCAGTGTGGCTCTGTACTCCCCAGCCAGTGTGACTCAGTACCCTTGGTCAGTGTGACTTAGTATGTGGTCAGTATGAATCAGTACCCTCGGTCAGTGTGACTCAATGCCATCGGTCAGTGTGACTCAGTACGCCCGGTCAGTGTGGCTCAGTATCCCGGTCAGTATGACCCGGTACCCCCGGTTAGTCTGACTCATAAACTCCGGTCAGCATGACTCAGTACCCTGGGTCAGTGTGACTCAGTACCCCTGGTCAGTGTGACTCAGTATCCCCGGTCAGTGTGCCTCAGTACCCCTGGTCAGTGTGACTCAGTATCTGGTCAGTGAGACTCAGTACCCACCGGCCATCGTGGCTCAGTACCCCCGTGTGACTCCGTATCCCCGGTCAGTGTGACTCCGTATCCCTGGTCAGTGTGACTCAGTACCCCTGGTCAGTGTGACTCAGTACCCCGGTCAGTGTGACATAGTACACATGGACAGTATGACTCAGTACCGCTTGTCATTGTGACTCAGTACCCCTGGCCAGTGTGACTCAGTTCCCCCCGGCCAGCGTGACTCAGTACCCCGGTTCAGTGTGTCTCAGTACCCTTGGTCAGTGTGACTCAATCCCCCTGGTCAGTATGACTTAGTATGTGGTCTGTATGAATCAGTACCTTCGGTCAGTGTGACTCAATGCCATCGGTCAGTGTGACTCAGTACACCCGGTCAGTGTGACTGAATACACTCGGTCAGTGTGGCTCTGTACTCCCCGGCCAGTGTGACTCAGTACCCCACGGCCAGTGTGACTCAGCACCCCCCCGGTCAGTATGACTCAGTATCTGGTCAGTGTGACTCAGTATCCTCGGTCAGTGTGATGCAATACCATCGGACAGTGTGACTCAGTACCCCTGGTCAGTGTCACTCAGTAACCCCGATCAGTGTGACTCAGTACCCCCAGTCAGTGTGACTCAGTACCCTTGGTCAGTGTGACTCAGTCTCCCGGCCAGTGTGACTCAGTAGCCCCTGGCCAGTGTGACTCAGCAGCCCCCGGTCAGTATGACTCAGTATCTGGTCAGTGTGACTCAGTATCCTCGGTAAGTGTGACTCAATACCATCGGTCACTGTGACTCAGTAACCCCCGGTCAGTGCGACTCAGTACCCCCCGTCAGTGCGACTCAGTACTCCCGGTCAGTGTGACTCAGTACCCCCGGTCAGTGTGACTCAGTACCGCCGGTCAGTATGACTCAAGATGCTCGGTCAGTGTGCCTCAGTACCCCTGGTCAGTGCGACACACTGTTGCCGGCCAGTGGCTCTCAGTACCCTAGGCCAGTGCGATTCAGTACACCTAGTCAGTGTGACTCATTACCCCTGGCCAGTGTCACTCAGTACCCCTGCTCGGTGTGACACAGTACCCCCGGTCAGTTTGACTCAGTACACCCCAGCCAGTGTGACTCTGTACCCCCAGTCAGTATAACTCATTATGTGGTCAGTGTGACTCAGTACCCCGGTTCAGTGTGACTCAGTAACCCCGGTCAGCGCGACTCAGTATCCCCGGTCAGTGCGACTTAGTACCCCCGGTCAATGTGACCCTGTACCCCGGTCAGTGTGACTCAGTGTTGCCAGTCAGCATGACTCAGTACCCACAGTCAGTGTGACTCGGTATCCCCGGTCAGTGTAACTCAGTACCCTTGGTCAGTGTGACTCAGTACCCTTGGTCAGTGTGACTCAGTCCCCCGGCCAGTGTAACTCAGTAGCCCCCGGCCAGTATGACTCAGCAGCCCCCGGTCAGTATGACTCAGTATCTGGTCAGTGTGACTCAGTATCCTCGGTCAGTGTGACTCAATACCATCGATCAGTGTGACTCAATACCATCGATCAGTGTGACTCAGTAACCCTGGTCAGTGTCACTCAGTATGCCCGATCAGTGTGACTCAGTAACCCTGGTCAGTGAGACTCAGTATCCCCGGTCAGTGTGACTCAATGCCCTCGGTCAGTGTGACTCAATAACCCGGGTCAGTGTGGCTCTGTGCGTGGTCAGTGTCACTCAGTACCGCTGGTCACTGTGTCACAGTACCCCCGGTCAGTATGACTCAGTATGTGTTCAGTGTGAATGAGTACCCGTGGTCAGTGTGACGGTACCCCTAGTCAGTGTGACTCAGTACCCCTGGTCAGTGCGACTCAATACCATCGGTCACTGTGACTCAGTAACCCCCGGTCAGTGCGACTCAGTACCCCCCGTCAGTGCGACTCAGTACTCCCGGTCAGTGTGACTCTGTACCCCCGGTCAGTGTGACTCAGTACCGCCGGTCAGTATGACTCAAGACGCTCGGTCAGTGTGCTTCAGTACCCCTGGTCAGTGCGACACACTGTTGCCGGCCAGTGGCTCTCAGTACCCCAGGCCAGTGCGATTCAGTACACCTAGTCAGTGTGACTCATTACCCCTGGCCAGTGTCACTCAGTACCCCTGCTCGGTGTGACACAGTACCCCCGGTCAGTTTGACTCAGTACACCCCAGCCAGTGTGACTCTGTACCCCCAGTCAGTATAACTCATTATGTGGTCAGTGTGACTCAGTACCCCGGTTCAGTGTGACTCAGTAACCCCGGTCAGTGCGACTCAGTATCCCCGGTCAGTGCGACTTAGTACCCCCGGTCAATGTGACCCTGTACCCCCGGTCAGTGTGACTCAGTGTTGCCAGTCAGCGTGACTCAGTACCCCCAGTCAGTGTCTTCGGTACCCCCGGTCAGTGTGACTCAATACCCTGTGTGTGCTCTGTGCGTGGTCAGTGTCACTCAGTACCGCTGGTCACTGTGTCACTGTACCGTATGTGTTCAGTGTGACTGAGCACCCGTGGTCAATGTGACTCAGTACTCCCGGTCAGTGTGACTCTGTACCCTCGGTCAGTGTGACTGAATACACTCGGTCAGTGTGACACAGTAATGCCAGTCAGTGTGACTCAGTATGTGGTCAGTATGACTCAGTAACCCTGGTCAGTGCGACTCAGTACCCCCGTCGGCGTGACTCAGTACCCACCGGCCAGTGTGACTCAATACCTGTAGTCAGTGTGAGTTAGTACCCTCGGTCAGTGTGACTGAATACACTCGGTCAATGTGATTTAGTACCCCCGGTCAGTGTGACTCCGTAATCCCAGTCAGTGTGACCCAGTACTCCCGGTCAGTGTGACTCAGTAACCCCGGTCAGTGTGACTCGGTACTCCCGGTCAGTCTCACTCCGTACCCTTACTCAGTGTCAATCTGTATGCCCGGTCTTTGTGACCCAGTACCCCCAGTTAGTGTCACTCAGAAACCCCAGTCAGCGTGACTCAGTATCCTCGGTTAGTGTGACTCCGTAACCCCGGTCAGTGTGACTCAGTACCCCGCGGTCAGTGTGACTCCGTAACCCCGGTCAGTGTGACTCAGTACCCCGCGGTCAGTGTGACTCAGTACCCCTGGTCAGTGTCACTCAATAGCCCCGGTAAGTCTGAGCCAGTAACCCCAGTCAGTGTGACTCAGTACCCCCGGTCAGTGTGACTCAGTAGCCCTCGGTCAGTATGACTCAGTATGTGGTCAGTGTGACTCAGTACCCCTGGCCAGTGTGACTCAGTACCCCGGTCAGTGTGACTCAGTACCCCCGACCAATGTCACTCACACCTCTGGTCAGTGTCACCCAGTTGCCCCGGTCAGTCTGACCCAGTAACCCAGTTCGTGTGACTTAGTATTCGTGGACAGTATGACTCCGTACCCCTGGTCAGTGTAACTCAGTAACCCCCGTCAGTGTGACTCAGTACCCGTAGTCAGTGTGACTCAGTAAACCTGGTCAGTATGACTCAGTATGTGTTCAGTGAGACTTAGTACCCCAGTCAGTTTGACTCACTACCCCCAGTCAGTGTGACTCAATAACCCCAGTCAGTGTGGCTCTGTGCATGGTCAGTGTCACTCAGTACCGCAGGTCACTGTGTCACAGTACCCCTGGTCAGTATGACTCAGTATGTGTTCAGTGTGACTCTGTACCCTCGGTCAGTGTGACTGAATACACTCGGTTAGTGTGACTCAGTACCCCCGGTCAGTGCGACTCAGTACCCCCGATCTGTACGACTCAGTACCCGTGGTCACTGTGACTCAGTACACCTGGTCAGTGCAACTCAGTACCCCCGTCGGCGTGACTCAGTACCCACCGGCCAGTGTGACTCAGCATGTGGTCAGTGTGACTCAGTACCTATAGTCAGTGTGAGTCAGTACCCCTGGTCATTATTACTCAGTCTATGATCAGTGTGAGTCAGTACCCTCGGTCAGTGTGACTGAATGCACTCGGTCAGTGTGACTCACTACCCCCTGTCTGTGTGACTCAGTACCCCCAGTCAGTGTGACTCAGTACCCCAGTCAGTGTGACTCACTACCCCTGGTCAGTGTGACTCACTACCGCCAGTCAGTATGAGTCAAGACGCTCGGTCAGTTTGCCTCAGTACCCCTGGTCAGTGTGACTCACTGTTGCCGGCCAGTGGCTCTCAGTACCCCAGGCCAGTGCGATTCAGTACCCCTGGTCAGTGTCACTCAGTACCCCTGCTCGGTGTGACACAGTACCCCCGGTCAGTTTGACTCAGTACACCCCAGCCAGTGTGACTCTGTACCCCCAGTCAGTGCAACTCATTATTTCGTCAGTGTGACTCAGTACCCCGGTTCAGTGTGAGTCAGTATCCCCGGTCAGTGCGACTTAGTACCCCCGGTCAATGTGACCCTGTACCCGGTCAGTGTGACTCAGTGTTGTCAGTCAGCGTGACTCAGTACCCCCAGTCAGTGTGACTCGGTCCACCCGGTCACTGTGACTCAGTACCCCCAGTCAGTGTCACTCACTGGCCCCAGTCATTCTGACTCTGTAACCCCAGTTCGTGTGACTCAATACCCCCGGTCAGTGTGACTCAGTACCCCTCGGTCGGTATGACTCAGTATGTGGTCAGTGTGACTCAGTATCCTCGGTCAGTGTTACTCAGTACTCCTGGCCAGTGTTGTCAGTAACCCCCAGCCAGCGAGACTCAATACCCTTTGTCCGTGTGAGTCAATGCCATCGGTCAGTGTGACTCAGTACACTCGGTCAGTGTGACTCAGTACCCTTGGTCAGTGTGACTTCGTCCCCCAGGTCAGTGTGACTCAGTACCCCCGATCAGTGTGACTCAGTACCCTTGGTCAGTGTGACTCAATCCCCCTGGTCAGTATGACTTAGTATGTGGTCAGTATGAATCAGTACCTTCGGTCAATGTGACTAAATGCCATCGGTCAGTGTGACTCAGTACCCCAGCCAGTGTGACTCAGTAGTCCCCGGCCAGTGTGACTCAGTACCCCACGGCCAGTGTGACTCAGCACCCACCCCCGGTCAGAATGACTCAATATCTGGTCAGTGTGACTCAGCATCCTCGGTCAGTGTGACTCAATACCATCGGTCAGTGTGACTCAGTAACCCCCGATCAGTGTGACTCAGTATCCCTGGTCAGTGAGACTCAGTATCCCCGGTCAGTGCGACTCAGTACCACCCGTCAGTGTGACTCAGTACCCACAGTCAGTGTGACTCAGCAGCCCCCGGTCAGTATGACTCAGTATCTGGTCAGTGTGACTCACTGTTGCCGGCCAGTGGCTCTCAGTACCCCAGGTCAGTGCGATTCAGTAACCCTAGTCAGTGTGACTCATTACCCCCTGGTCAGTGTGACTCAGTACCCCAGCCAGTGTGACTCAGTAGTCCCCGGCCAGTGTGACTCAGTACCCCACGGCCAGTGTGACTCAGCACCCCCCTCCCCCGGTCAGTATGACTCAATATCTGGTCAGTGTGACTCAGCATCCTCGGTCAGTTTGATGCAATACCATCGGTCAGTGTGACTCAGTACCCCTGGTCAGTGTCACTCAGTAACCCTGATCAGTGTGACTCAGTGTCCTCGTTCAATGTGACCCTGTACCCCGGTCAGTGTGACTCAGTGTTGCCAGTCAGCGTGACTCAGTACCCCCAGTCAGTGTGACTCGGTCCCCCCGGTCACTGTAACTCAGTACCCCCAGTCAGTGTCAGTCAGTAGCCCCGGTCATTCTGACTCTGTAACCCCAGTTCGTGTGACTCAATATCCCCGGTCAGTGTGACTCAGTATCCCTCGGTTTGTATGACTCAGTATGTGGTCAGTGTGACTCAGTATCCTCGGTCAGTGTTACTCAGTACCCCTGGCCAGTGTTGTCAGTAACCCCAGCCAGCGAGACTCAATACCCTTTGTCAGTGTGAGTCAATGCCATCGGTCAGTGTGACTCAGTACACCCGGTCAGTGTGACTCAGTACCCTTGGTCAGTGTGACTTAGTCCCCCAGTTCGTGTGACTCAATACCCCCCGGCCAGCGTGACTCAGTACCCCCGTTCAGTATGACTCAGTACCCCCGATCAGTCTGACTCAGAAACCCCGGTCAGTGTGACTCAGTAACCCCAGTCAGTGTAACTCAGTAATCCCGGTCAGTGTGACTCAGTACCCCTGGTCAGTGTGACTCAGTACCCCCCGGCCAGCGTGACTCAGTACCCCCGTTCAGTGTGACTCAGTACCCTTGGTCAGTGTGACTCAATCCCCCTGGTCAGTATGACTTAGTATGTGGTCAGTATGAATCAGTACCTTCGGTCAATGTGACTAAATGCCATCGGTCAGTGTGACTCAGTACACCCGGTCAGTGTGACTGAATACACTCGGTCAGTGTGACTCAGTAATGCCGGTCAGTGTGACTCAGCCCCCCGGTCAGTGTGACTCAGTATGTGGTCAGTGTGATTCAGTGACCCCAGTCAGTGCGACTCAGTACCCCCGGTCAGTGCGACTCAGTACCCCCGGTCAGTGCGACTCCGTACCCCCATTCAGTGTGACTCAGTACTCCCAGTCAGTGTGACTTAGTACACTCGGTCAGTGTGACTCCGTAACCCCGGTCAGTGTGACTCAATACCGCCGTTCAGTGTGACTCAGTACCCTCGGTCAGTGTGACTCCGTAACCCCGGTCAATGTGACTCAATACCCTCGGTCAGTGTGACTCAGTACCCCGGCCAGTGTGACTCAGTACACCCAGGCCAGTGTGACTCAGTACCCCACGGCCAGTGTGACTCTGCACCCCCCTGGTCAGTATGACTCAGTATCTGGTCAGTGTGACTCAGTATCCTCGGTCAGTGTGATGCAATACCATCGGACAGTGTGACTCAGTACCCCTGGTCAGTGTGACTCAGTACCCTTGGTCAGTGTGACTCAGTACCCTTGGTCAGTGTGACTCAGTCTCCCGGCCAGTGTGACTCAGTAGCCCCTGACCAGTGTGACTCAGTAGCCCCTGGCCAGTGTGACTCAGTAGCCCCCGGTCAGTATGACTCAGTATCTGATCAGTGTGACTCAGTATCCTCGGTCAGTGTGACTCAGTATCCTCGGTCAGTGTGACTCAGTAACCCCCGATCAGTGCGACTCAGTAACCCTGGTCAGTGAGACTCAGTATCCCCGGTCAGTGCAACTCAGTACCCCCGTCAGTGCGACTCAGTACTCCCCGTCAGTGTGACTCAGTACCCCCGGTCAGTGTGACTCAGTAGCGCCGGTCAGTATGACTCAAGACGCTCGGTCAGTGTGCCTCAGTACCCCTGGTCAGTGTGACTCACTGTTGCCGGCCAGTGGCTCTCAGTACCCCAGGCCAGTGCGATTCAGTACCCCTGGTCAGTGTGACTCATTGCCCCTGGTCAGTGTCACTCAGTACCCCTGCTCGGTGTGACACAGTAGCCCCGGTCAGTTTGACTCAGTACACTCCAGCCAGTGTGACTCTGTACCCCCAGTCAGTGAAACTCATTATGTGGTCATTGTGACTCAGTACCCCGGTTCAGTGTGACTCAGTAACCCCTGTCAGTGCGACTCAGTATCCCCGGTCAGTGCGACTTAGTACCCCCGATCAATGTGACCCTGTACCCCGGTCAGTGTGACTCAGTGTTGCCAGTTAGCGTGGCTCAGTACCCCCAGTCAGTGTGACTCCGTATCCCTGGTCAGTGTGACTCAGTACCCCTGGTCAGTGTGACTCAGTACCCCGGTCAGTGTGACATAGTACACATGGACAGTATGACTCAGTACCGCTTGTCATTGTGACTCAGTACCCCTGGCCAGTGTGACTCAGTTCCCCCCGGCCAGCGTGACTCAGTACCCCGGTTCAGTGTGTCTCAGTACCCTTGGTCAGTGTGACTCAATCCCCCTGGTCAGTATGACTTAGTATGTGGTCAGTATGAATCAGTACCTTCGGTCAGTGTGACTCAATGCCATCGGTCAGTGTGACTCAGTACACCCGGTCAGTGTGACTGAATACACTCGGTCAGTGTGGCTCTGTACTCCCCGGCCAGTGTGACTCAGTACCCCACGGCCAGTGTGACTCAGCACCCCCCCGGTCAGTATGACTCAGTATCTGGTCAGTGTGACTCAGTATCCTCGGTCAGTGTGATGCAATACCATCGGACAGTGTGACTCAGTACCCCTGGTCAGTGTCACTCAGTAACCCCGATCAGTGTGACTCAGTATCCTCGTTCAGTGTGACTCAGTACCCCCAGTCAGTGTGACTCAGTACCCTTGGTCAGTGTGACTCAGTCTCCCGGCCAGTGTGACTCAGTAGCCCCTGGCCAGTGTGACTCAGCAGCCCCCGGTCAGTATGACTCAGTATCTGGTCAGTGTGACTCAGTATCCTCGGTAAGTGTGACTCAATACCATCGGTCACTGTGACTCAGTAACCCCCGGTCAGTGCGACTCAGTACCCCCCGTCAATGCGACTCAGTACTCCCGGTCAGTGTGACTCAGTACCCCCGGTCAGTGTGACTCAGTACCGCCGGTCAGTATGACTCAAGACGCTCGGTCAGTGTGCCTCAGTACCCCTGGTCAGTGCGACACACTGTTGCCGGCCAGTGGCTCTCAGTACCCCAGGCCAGTGCGATTCAGTACACCTAGTCAGTGTGACTCATTACCCCTGGCCAGTGTCACTCAGTACCCCTGCTCGGTGTGACACAGTACCCCCGGTCAGTTTGACTCAGTACACCCCAGCCAGTGTGACTCTGTACCCCCAGTCAGTGTAACTCATTATGTGGTCAGTGTGACTCAGTACCCCGGTTCAGTGTGACTCAGTAACCCCTGTCAGTGTGACTCAGTATCCCCGGTCAGTGCGACTTAGTACCCCCGATCAATGTGACCCTGTACCCCGGTCAGTGTGACTCAGTGTTGCCAGTTAGCGTGGCTCAGTACCCCCAGTCAGTGTGACTCGGTATCCCCGGTCAGTGTAACTCAGTACCCTTGGTCAGTGTGACTCAGTACCCTTGGTCAGTGTGACTCAGTCCCCCAGCCAGTGTAACTCAGTAGCCCCCGGCCAGTGTCACTCAGCAGCCCCCGGTCAGTATGATTCAGTATCTGGTCAGTGTGACTCAGTATCCTCGGTCAGTGTGACTCAATACCATCGATCAGTGTGACTCAGTAACCCCGGTCAGTGTCACTCAGTATCCCCGAACAGTGTGACTCAGTAACCCTGGTCAGTGAGACTCAGTATTCCCGGTCAGTGTGACTCAATGCCCTCGGTCAGTGTGACTCAATAACCCGGGTCAGTGTGGCTCTGTACTCCCCAGCCAGTGTGACTCAGTACCCTTGGTCAGTGTGACTTAGTATGTGGTCAGTATGAATCAGTACCCTCGGTCAGTGTGACTCAATGCCATCGGTCAGTGTGACTCAGTACGCCCGGTCAGTGTGGCTCAGTATCCCGGTCAGTATGACCCGGTACCCCCGGTTAGTCTGACTCATAAACTCCGGTCAGCATGACTCAGTACCCTGGGTCAGTGTGACTCAGTACCCCTGGTCAGTGTGACTCAGTATCCCCGGTCAGTGTGCCTCAGTACCCCTGGTCAGTGTGACTCAGTATCTGGTCAGTGAGACTCAGTACCCACCGGCCATCGTGGCTCAGTACCCCCGTGTGACTCCGTATCCCCGGTCAGTGTGACTCCGTATCCCTGGTCAGTGTGACTCAGTACCCCTGGTCAGTGTGACTCAGTACCCCGGTCAGTGTGACATAGTACACATGGACAGTATGACTCAGTACCGCTTGTCATTGTGACTCAGTACCCCTGGCCAGTGTGACTCAGTTCCCCCCGGCCAGCGTGACTCAGTACCCCGGTTCAGTGTGTCTCAGTACCCTTGGTCAGTGTGACTCAATCCCCCTGGTCAGTATGACTTAGTATGTGGTCAGTATGAATCAGTACCTTCGGTCAGTGTGACTCAATGCCATCGGTCAGTGTGACTCAGTACACCCGGTCAGTGTGACTGAATACACTCGGTCAGTGTGGCTCTGTACTCCCCGGCCAGTGTGACTCAGTACCCCACGGCCAGTGTGACTCAGCACCCCCCCGGTCAGTATGACTCAGTATCTGGTCAGTGTGACTCAGTATCCTCGGTCAGTGTGATGCAATACCATCGGACAGTGTGACTCAGTACCCCTGGTCAGTGTCACTCAGTAACCCCGATCAGTGTGACTCAGTACTCCTGGCCAAGTGAATCAGTACCCGCCAGTCAGTGTGACTCAGTATGTGTTCAGTGTGACTCAGTATCCCCGTTCAGTGCGACTCAGTACCCTTGGTCAATGTGACTCGTACCCCAGTCAGTGTGACTCACTACCCCTGGTCAGTGTGTCTCAATAACTCCAGTCAGTGTGGCTCTGTGCGTGGTCAGTGTCACACAGTACCGCTGGTCACTGTGTCACAGTACCCCCAGTCAGTATGACTCAGTATGTGTTCAGTGTTACTCAGTACCCCACGGACAGTGTGACTCAATACCCTCGGGCAGTGTGACTCAGTACCCCCGGTCAGTGTGACTCCGTATGTGGTCAGTGTGACTCTGTACCCTCGGTTAGTGTGACTGAATACACTCGGTCAGTGTGACTCAGTAACACCGGTCAGTGTGACTCAGCCACCCCGGTCGGTGTGACTCAGTATGTGGTCAGTGTGACTCAGTACACCTGGTCAGTGCGACTCAGTACTTCCGTCGGCGTGACTCAGTACCCACCGGCCAGTGTGACACAGTATGTGGTCAGTGTGACTCAGTACCTGTAGTCAGTGTGAGTCAGTACCCTCGGCCAGTGTGACTGAATACACTCGGTCAGTGTGATTTAGTACCACCGGTCAGTGTAACTCAGTATCCCCGTTCAGTGTGGCTCAGTACCTGCAGTCAGTGTGACTCAGTACCCCTGGTCATTATTACTCAGTATGTGACCAGTGTGAGTCAGTACCCTCGGTCAGTTTGACTGAACACACTCGGTCAGTGTGACTCAGTAAACCCGGTCAGTGCGACTCAGTAACCTCGGTCAGTGCGACTCAGTACCCCCGGTCAGTGCGACTCCGTACTTCCATCGGCGTGACTCAGTACCCACCGGCCAGTGTGACACAGTATGTGGTCAGTGTGACTCAGTACCTGTAGTCAGTGTGAGTCAGTACCCTCGGCCAGTGTGACTGAATACACTCGGTCAGTGTGATTTAGTACCACCGGTCAGTGTAACTCAGTATCCCCGTTCAGTGTGGCTCAGTACCTGCAGTCAGTGTGACTCAGTACCCCTGGTCATTATTACTCAGTATGTGACCAGTGTGAGTCAGTACCCTCGGTCAGTTTGACTGAACACACTCGGTCAGTGTGACTCAGTAAACCCGGTCAGTGCGACTCAGTAACCTCGGTCAGTGCGACTCAGTGCCCACCGGCCAGTGTGACTCAGTATATGGTCAGTGTGACTCTGTACCTGTAGTCAGTATGAGTCAGTACCCTCAGTCAGTGTGATTGAATACATTCGATCAGTGTGATTTAGTACCGCTGGTCAGTGTAACTCAGTACCTCCGTTCAGTGTGGCTCAGTACCTGCAGTCAGTGTGACTCAGTAAGCCCCGACAGTGTGACTCAGTACCCCCGGTCAGTGTGACTCAGTAACCCTGGTCAATGTGACTCACTACTCCTGCTCAGTGTGACTTAGTATCCATAGTCAGTGTGACTCAGTATGTGACCAGTATGACTCAGTATACCCGGTCAGTGCGACTCAGTACCCCTGGTCACTGCGACTCAGTACCCCCGTCAGCGTCACTCAGTACGCACCGGCCAGTGTGACTCAGTATATGGTCAATGTGGCTCAGTACCTGCAGTCAGTGTGACTCAGTACCCCCATTCAATGTGACTCAGTACCCTTGGTCAGTGTGACTTAGTCCCCCTGGTCAGTATGAATCCGTATGTGGTCAGTATGACTCAGTACCCTTGGTTTATGTGATTCAATGCCATCGGTCAGTGTGACTCAGTACCCCCGGTCAGTGTGACTCAACACCCTTGGTCAGTGTGACTCAGTCCCCCTGGTCAGTATGACTCAGTACCCCCGATCAGTCTGACTCAGTAAGCCCGGTCAGTGTGACTCAGTACCCTGGACAGTGTGACTCAGTACCCCCGGTCAGTGCGACGCAGTAACCCTGGTCAGTGCGACTCAGTACCCCTCTGTCGGCGTGACTCATTACCCACCTACCAGTGTACCTGTAGTCAGTGTGAGTCAGTACCCTCGGTCAGTGTGACTGAATACACTCGGTCAGTGTGATTTAGTACCGCCGGTCAGTGTAACTCAGTACCCCCGTTCAGTGTGGCTCAGTACCTGCAGTCAGTGTGACTCAGTACCCCTGGTCATTATTACTCAGTCTGTGATCAGTGTGAGTCAGTACCCTCGGTCAGTTTGACTTAATACACTCGTCAGTGTGACTCAGTAAACCCAGTCAGTGCGACTCAGTAACACCGGTCAGTGCGACTCAGTACCCACCGGCCTGTGTGACTCAGTACCCGTAGTCAGTTTGAGTCAGTACCCTCGGTCAGTGTGACTGAATACACTCGGTCAGTGTGATTTAGTACCGCCGGTCAGTGTAACTCAGTACCCCCGTTCAGTGTGGCTCAGTACCTGCAGTCAGTGTGACTCAGTACCCCTGGTCATTATTACTCAGTATGTGACCAGTGTGAGTCAGTACCCTCGGTCAGTGTGACTGAATACACCTGGTCAGTGTGACTCAGTAGCCCCGGTCAATCTGACCCAGTAACCTCGATTCGTGTGACTCACTACCTCCGGTCACTGTGACTCAGTCGCACTCGGTCAGTATGACTCAGTATCTGGTCATTGTGACTCCGTACCCCCCGGCCAATGTGACTCAGCACCCCCCTGGTCAGTATGACTCAGTATCTGGTCAATGTGACCCAGTACCCCCCGGCCAATGTGACTCAGCACCCCCACCGGTCAGTATGACTCAGTATCTGGTCATTGTGACTCAGTATCCTCGGTCAGTGTGACTCAGTACCCCCAGTCAGTGTGACTCAGTACCCTTGGTCAGTGTGACTCAGTCCCCCCGGTCAATCTGACCCAGTAACCCGGTTCGTGTGACTTAGTACTCGTGGACAGTCTGACTCCGTACCCCCGGTCAGTGTGACTCAGTACTCCTGGCCAAGTGAATCAGTACCCGCCAGTCAGTGTGACTCAGTATGTGTTCAGTGTGACTCAGTAACCCCGTTCAGTGTGACTCAGTACCCTTGGTCAATGTGACTCAGTACCCCAGTCAGTGTGACTCACTACCCCTGGTCAGTGTGTCTCAATAACCCCAGTCAGTGTGGCTCTGTGCGTGGTCAATGTCACACAGTACCGCTGGTCACTGTGTCACAGTACCCCCAGTCAGTATGACTCAGTATGTATTCAGTGTTACTCAGTACCCCACGGACAGTGTGACTCAATACCATCGGGCAGTGTGACTCAGTACCCCCGGTCAGTGTGACTCCGTATGTGGTCAGTGTGACTCTGTACCCTCGGTTAGTGTGACTGAATACACTCGGTCAGTGTGACTCAGTAACACCGGTCAGTATGACTCAGCCACCCCGGTCGGTGTGACTCAGTATGTGGTCAGTGTGACTCAGTACACCTGGTCAGTGCGACTCAGTACTTCCGTCGGCGTGACTCAGTACCCACCGGCCAGTGTGACACAGTATGTGGTCAGTGTGACTCAGTACCTGTAGTCAGTGTGAGTCAGTACCCTCGGCCAGTGTGACTGAATACACTCGGTCAGTGTGATTTAGTACCACCGGTCAGTGCAACTCAGTACCCCCGTTCAGTGTGGCTCGGTACCTGCAGTCAGTGTGACTCAGTACCCCTGGTCATTATTACTCAGTATGTGACCAGTGTGAGTCAGTACCCTCGGTCAGTTTGACTGAATACACTCGGTCAGTGTGACGCAGTACCCACTGGCCAGTGTGACTCAGTATGTGGTCAGTGTGACTCTGTACCTGTAGTCAGTATGAGTCAGTACCCTCAGTCAGTGTGATTGAATACATTCGATCAGTGTGATTTCGTACCGCTGGTCAGTGTAACTCAGTACCTCCGTTCAGTGTGGCTCAGTACCCCCAGTCAGAGTGACTCAGTAAGCCCCGACAGTGTGACTCAGTACCCCCGGTCAGTGTGACTCAGTAATCCTGGTCAATGTGACGCACTACTCCTGGTCAGTGTGACTTAGTATCCATAGTCAGTGTGACTCAGTATGGGACCAGTGTGACTCAGTATCCCCGGTCAGTGCGACTCAGTACCCCTGGTCACTGCGACTCAGTACCCCCGTCAGCGTCACTCAGTACGCACCGCCCAGTGTGACTCAGTATGTGGTCAATGTGACTCAGTACTTGTTGTCAGTGTGAGTCAGTACCCACGGTCAGTATGACTCAGTATCTGGTCATTGTGACTCAGTATCCTCGGTCAGTGTTACTCAGTACCCCTGGCCAGTGTGACTCAGTACGCCGCAAGTAAGCGAGACTCAGTACCCCCATTCAATGTGACTCAGTACCCTTGGTCAGTGTGACTTAGTCCCCCTGGTCAGTATGAATCCGTATGTGGTCAGTATGACTCAGCACCCTAGGTTTATGTGACTCAATGCCATCGGTCAGTGTGACTCAGTACCCCCGGTCAGTGTGACTCAACACCCTTGGTCAGTGTGACTCAGTCCCCCTGGTCAGTATGACTCAGTACCCCCGATCAGTCTGACTCAGTAAGCCCCGTCAGTGTGACTCAGTACCCCTGGTCAGTGTGACTCAGTACCCGTAGTCAGTGTGACACAGTACTCCCGGTCAGTATGACTCAGTATGTGTTCAGTGTGACTCAGTACCCCGTTCAGTGCGACTCAGTACCCTCGGTCAATGTGACTCAGTACCCCAGTCAGTGTGACTCACTACCCACAGTCAGTGTGACTCAATAACCCCAGTCAGTGTGGCTCTGTGCATGGTCAGTGCACTCAGTACCGCTGGTCACTGTGTCACAGTACCCCCAGAGAGTATGACTCAGTATGTGTTCAGTGTGACTAAGTACCCCACGGACAGTGTGGCTCAATACCCTCGGGCAGTGTGACTCAGTACCCCCGGTCAGTGTGACTCCGTATGTGGTCAGTGTGACTCTGTACCCTTGGTCAGTGTCACTGAATACACTCGGTCAGTGTGACTCAGTAACACCGGTCAGTGTGACTCAGTATGTGGTCAGTGTGACTCAATACCCCTGGTCTGTTCGACTCAGTACACCTGGTCAGTGCTACTCAGTACCCCCGTCGGCGTGACTCAGTACCCACCGGCCAGTGTGACTCAGTATGTGGTCAGTGTGACTCAGTACCTGTAGTCAGTGTGAGTCAGTACCCTCGGTCAGTGTGACTGAATACACTCGGTCAGTGTGATTTAGTACCGCCGGTCAGTGTAACTCAGTACCCCCGTTCAATGTGGCTCAGTACCTGCAGTCAGTGTGACTCAGTACCCCTGGTCATTATTACTCAGTATGTGACCAGTGTGAGTCAGTACCCTCGGTCAGTGTGACTGAATACACCTGGTCAGTGTGACTCAGTAGCCCCGGTCAATCTGACCCAGTAACCTCGATTCGTGTGACTCACTACCTCCGGTCACTGTGACTCAGTCGCACTCGGTCAGTATGACTCAGTATCTGGTAATTGTGACTCCGTACCCCCCGGCCAATGTGACTCAGTAACCCCCGGCAGTATGACTCAGTACCCCCGGTCAGTGTGACTCAGTAACCCTGGTCAGTGTGACTCAGTACCCCTGGTCATTATTACTCAGTCTGTGATCAGTGTGAGTCAGTACCGTCGGTCAGTGTGACTGAATACACTCGGTCAGTATGACTCACTACCACCGGTCAGTGTGACTCAGTACCCCCGGTCAGTGTGACTCAGTAACCCCCGACAGTATGACTCAGTACCCCCGGTCAGTGTGACTCAGTAACCCTGGTCAGTGTGACTCAGTACCTCGGTCAGTGTGACTCAGTATCCGTCGTCAGTGTGACTCAGTACCCCTGGTCAGTGTGACTCAGTTTGTGACCAGTGTGACTCAGTATCCCCGGTCAATGCGACTCAGTACCCCCTTCAGCGTGATTCAGTACGCACCGGTCAGTGTGACTCACTACTCCTGGTCAGTGTGACTCAATATCCGTAGTCAGTGTGACTCAGTACCCCTGGTCAGTGTGACTCAGTATATGACCAGTGTGTATCAGTATTCCCGGTCAGTGCGACTCAGTACCCCCGTCAGCACGACTCAGTACGCACCGGTCAGTGTGACTCACTACTCCTGGTCAGTGTGATTCAGTATCCGTAGTCAGTGTGACTCAGTAACCCTGGTCAGTGCGACTAAGTATCCCTCTGTCGGCGTGACTCAGTACCCACCGGCCAGTGTGACTCAGTACCTGTAGTCAGTATGAGTCAGTACCCTCGGTCAGTGTGACTGAATACACTCAGTCAGTGTGACTCAGTACCTTCGGTCAGTGTGACTCAATCGCCCTCGGTCAGTATGACTCAGTATCTGGTCATTGTGACTCAGTATCCTCGGTCAGTGTTACTCAGTACCCCTGGCCAGTGTGACTCAGTAACCCGCAAGCCAGCGAGACTCAGTACCCCCATTCAATGTGACTCAGTACCCTTGGTCAGTGTGACTTAGTCCCTCTGGTCAGTATGAATCAGTATGTGGTCAGTATGACTCAGTACCCTTGGTTTATGTGACTCAATGCCATCGGTCAGTGTGACTCAATATCCCCGGTCAGTGTGACTCAGTACCCCCGGGCAGTGTGACTCAGTATCCCTGGTCAGTGTGACTCGGTACCCTGGACAGTGTGACTCAGTACCCCGGTCAGTGTGACTCAGTACCCCCGACCAATGTCACTCAGCACCTCTGGTCAGTGTCACTCATTTGCCCCGGTCAGTCTGACCCAGTAACCCAGTTCGTGTGACTTAATACTCGTGGACAGTATGACTCCGTACCCCTGGTCAGTGTGACTCAGTACTCCTGGCTCGTGTGACTCAGTACCGCCGGTCAGTGTGACTCAGTACCCCCGGTCAGTGTGACTCAGTACCCACGGTCAGTGTGACTCAGTCTGTGGTCAGTATGAATCAGTATCCTCGGTCAGTGTGACTCGATGCCATCGGTCAGTGTGACTCAGTACACCCGGTCAGCGTGACTCAGTACCCCCGTTCAGTGCGACTCAGTACTCCCGGTCAATGTGACTCAGTACCCCGGTCAGTGTGACTCACTACCCCTGTTCAGTGTGACTCAGTACCGCCGGTCAGTGTGACTCACTACTCCCGGTCAATGTGACTCAGTACCCCGGTCAGTGTGACTCACTACCCCTGGTCAGTGTGACTCAGTACCCGTAGTCAGTGTGACTCAGTACCCCCGGTCAGTATGACTCAGTATGTGTTCAGTGTGACCCAGTATGTGTTCAGTGTGACTCAGTATCCCCGTTCAGTGCGACTCAGTACACTTGGTCAATGTGACTCAGTGCCCCAGTCAGTGTGACTCACTACCCCCAGTCAGTGTGACTCAATAACCCCAGTCAGTGTGGCTCTGTGCATGGTCACTGTCACACAGTACTGCTGGTCACTGTTTCACAGTACCCCCGGTCAGTATGACTCAGTAATGTGTTCAGTGTGACTCAGTACCCCACGGACAGTGTGACTAAATACCATCGGGCAGTGTGACTCAGTACCCCCGGTCAGTGTGACTCCGTATGTGGTCAGTGTGACTCTGTACCCTCGGTTAGTGTGACTGAATACACTCGGTCAGTGTGACTCAGCCAACTCGGTCAGTGTGACTCAGTATGTGGTCAGTGCGACTCAGTATGTGGTCAGTGCGACTCAGTACTTCCGTCGTCGTGACTCAGTACCCACCGGCCAGTGTGACTCAGTATGTGGTCAGTGTGACTCAGTAACTGTAGTCAATGTGAGTCAGTACCCTCGGTCAGTGTGACTGAATACACTCGGTCAGTGTGATTTAGTACCACCGGTCAGTGTAACTCAGTACCCCTGTTCAGTGTGGCTCAGTACCTGCAGTCAGTGTGACGCAGTACCCCCGGTCAGTGTGACTCAGTATCCCTGGTCAGTGCGACTCAGTAGCCCTCTGTCGGCGTGACTCAGTACCCACCGGCCAGTGTGACTCAGTATGTGGTCAGTGTGACTCAGTACCTGTAGTCAGTGTGAGTCAGTACCCTTGGTCAGTGTGACTGAATATACTCGGTCAGTGTGATTTAGTACCACCGGTCAGTGTGACTCAGTACCCCTGGTCATTATTACTCAGTCTGTGATCAGTGTGAGTCAGTACCCTCGGTCAGTTTGACTTAATACACTCGGTCAGTGTGACTCATTAAACCCGGTCAGTGTGACTCAATAACCCCGGCCAGTGCGACTCAGTAACCCCGGTCAGTGCGACTCAGTACCCACCGGCCAGTGTGACTCAGTATGTGGTCAGTGTGACTCTGTACCTGTAGTCAGTGTGAGTCAGTACCCTCAGTCAGTGTGACTGAATACATTCGATCAGTGTGATTTAGTACCACCGGCCAGTGTAACTCAGTATCCCCGTTCAGTGTGGCTCAGTACCTGCAGTCAGTGTGACTCAGTACCCCTGGTCATTATTACTCAGTATGTGACCAGTGTGAGTCAGTACCCTCGGTCAGTTTGACTGAACACACTCGGTCAGTGTGACTCAGTAAACCCGGTCAGTGCGACTCAGTGCCCACCGGCCAGTGTGACTCAGTATGTGGTCAGTGTGACTCTGTACCTGTAGTCAGTATGAGTCAGTACACCTCAGTCAGTGTGATTGAATACATTCGATCAGTGTGATTTAGTACCGCTGGTCAGTGTAACTCAGTACCTCCGTTCAGTGTGGCTCAGTACCCCCAGTCAGTGTGACTCAGTAAGCCCCGACAGTGTGACTCAGTACCCCCGGTCAGTGTGACTCAGTAACCCTGGTCAATGTGACTCACTACTCCTGCTCAGTGTGACTTAGTATCCATAGTCAGTGTGACTCAGTATGTGACCAGTGTGACTCAGTATCCCCTGGTCACTGCGACTCAGTACCCCCGTCAGCGTCACTCAGTACGCACCGGCCAGTGTGACTCAGTATATGGTCAATGTGGCTCAGTACCTGCAGTCAGTGTGACTCAACACCCTTGGTCAGTGTAACTCAGTACCCCCGTTCAGTGTGGCTCAGTACCTGCAGTCAGTGTGACTCAGTACCCCTGGTCATTATTACTCAGTCTGTGATCAGTGTGAGTCAGTACCCTCGGTCAGTTTGACTGAATACACTCGGTCAGTGTGACTCAGTAAACCCAGTCAGTGCGACTCAGTAACCCCGGTCAGTGCGACTCAGTAACCCCGGTCAGTGCGACTCAGTACCCACCGGCCAGTGTGACTCAGTATGTGGTCAGTGTGACTCAGTACCTATCGTCAGTGTGAGTCAGTACCCTCAGTCAGTGTGACTGAATACATTCGATCAGTGTGATTTAGTACCGCTGGTCAGTGTAACTCAGTACCCACCGGCCAGTGTGACTCAGTACCCGTAGTCAGTGTGAGTCAGTACCCTCGGTCAGTGTGACTGAATACACTCGGTCAGTGTGATTTAGTACCGCCGGTCAGTGTAACTCAGTACCCCCGTTCAGTGTGGCTCAGTACCTGCAGTCAGTGTGACTCAGTACCCCTGGTCATTATTACTCAGTCTGTGATCAGTGTGAGTCAGTACCGTCGGTCAGTGTGACTGAATACACTCGGTCAGTATGACTCACTACCACCGGTCAGTGTGACTCAGTACCCCCGGTCAGTGTGACTCAGTAACCCCCGACAGTATGACTCAGTACCCCCGGTCAGTGTGACTCAGTAACCCTGGTCAGTGTGACTCAGTACCTCGGTCAGTGTGACTCAGTATCCGTCGTCAGTGTGACTCAGTACCCCTGGTCAGTGTGACTCAGTTTGTGACCAGTGTGACTCAGTATCCCCGGTCAATGCGACTCAGTACCCCCTTCAGCGTGATTCAGTACGCACCGGTCAGTGTGACTCACTACTCCTGGTCAGTGTGACTCAGTATCCGTAGTCAGTGTGACTCAGTACCCCTGGTCAGTGTGACTCAGTATATGACCAGTGTGTATCAGTATTCCCGGTCAGTGCGACTCAGTACCCCCGTCAGCACGACTCAGTACGCACCGGTCAGTGTGACTCACTACTCCTGGTCAGTGTGATTCAGTATCCGTAGTCAGTGTGACTCAGTAACCCTGGTCAGTGCGACTAAGTATCCCTCTGTCGGCGTGACTCAGTACCCACCGGCCAATGTGACTCAGTACCTGTAGTCAGTATGAGTCAGTACCCTCGGTCAGTGTGACTGAATACACTCAGTCAGTGTGACTCAGTACCTTCGGTCAGTGTGACTCAATCGCCCTCGGTCAGTATGACTCAGTATCTGGTCATTGTGACTCAGTATCCTCGGTCAGTGTTACTCAGTACCCCTGGCCAGTGTGACTCAGTAACCCGCAAGCCAGCGAGACTCAGTACCCCCATTCAATGTGACTCAGTACCCTTGGTCAATGTGACTTAGTCCCTCTGGTCAGTATGAATCAGTATGTGGTCAGTATGACTCAGTACCCTTGGTTTATGTGACTCAATGCCATCGGTCAGTGTGACTCAATATCCCCGGTCAGTGTGACTCAGTACCCCCGGGCAGTGTGACTCAGTATCCCTGGTCAGTGTGACTCGGTACCCTGGACAGTGTGACTCAGTACCCCGGTCAGTGTGACTCAGTACCCCCGACCAATGTCACTCAGCACCTCTGCTCAGTGTCACTCATTTGCCCCGGTCAGTCTGACCCAGTAACCCAGTTCGTGTGACTTAGTACTCGTGGACAGTATGACTCCGTACCCCTGGTCAGTGTGACTCAGTACTCCTGGCTCGTGTGACTCAGTACCGCCGGTCAGTGTGACTCAGTACCCCCGGTCAGTGTGACTCAGTACCCACGGTCAGTGTGACTCAGTCTGTGGTCAGTATGAATCAGTATCCTCGGTCAGTGTGACTCGATGCCATCGGTCAGTGTGACTCAGTACACCCGGTCAGCGTGACTCAGTACCCCCGTTCAGTGCGACTCAGTACTCCCGGTCAATGTGACTCAGTACCCCGGTCAGTGTGACTCACTACCCCTGTTCAGTGTGACTCAGTACCGCCGGTCAGTGTGACTCACTACTCCCGGTCAATGTGACTCAGTACCCCGGTCAGTGTGACTCACTACCCCTGGTCAGTGTGACTCAGTACCCGTAGTCAGTGTGACTCAGTACCCCCGGTCAGTATGACTCAGTATGTGTTCAGTGTGACCCAGTATGTGTTCAGTGTGACTCAGTATCCCCGTTCAGTGCGACTCAGTACACTTGGTCAATGTGACTCAGTGCCCCAGTCAGTGTGACTCACTACCCCCAGTCAGTGTGACTCAATAACCCCAGTCAGTGTGGCTCTGTGCATGGTCACTGTCACACAGTACTGCTGGTCACTGTTTCACAGTACCCCCGGTCAGTATGACTCAGTAATGTGTTCAGTGTGACTCAGTACCCCACGGACAGTGTGAC
Source organism: Pristiophorus japonicus (assembly GCF_044704955.1). Lineage (NCBI taxonomy): Eukaryota > Metazoa > Chordata > Chondrichthyes > Pristiophoridae > Pristiophorus > Pristiophorus japonicus. Next base: position 97,173,425 of record NC_091994.1, read on the forward strand.
TAAATACCATCGGGCAGTGTGACTCAGTACCCCCGGTCAGTGTGACTCCGTATGTGGTCAGTGTGACTCTGTACCCTCGGTTAGTGTGACTGAATACACTCGGTCAGTGTGACTCAGCCAACTCGGTCAGTGTGACTCAGTATGTGGTCAGTGCGACTCAGTATGTGGTCAGTGCGACTCAGTACTTCCGTCGTCGTGACTCAGTACCCACCGGCCAGTGTGACTCAGTATGTGGTCAGTGTGACTCAGTAACTGTAGTCAATGTGAGTCAGTACCCTCGGTCAGTGTGACTGAATACACTCGGTCAGTGTGATTTAGTACCACCGGTCAGTGTAACTCAGTACCCCTGTTCAGTGTGGCTCAGTACCTGCAGTCAGTGTGACGCAGTACCCCCGGTCAGTGTGACTCAGTATCCCTGGTCAGTGCGACTCAGTAGCCCTCTGTCGGCGTGACTCAGTACCCACCGGCCAGTGTGACTCAGTATGTGGTCAGTGTGACTCAGTACCTGTAGTCAGTGTGAGTCAGTACCCTTGGTCAGTGTGACTGAATATACTCGGTCAGTGTGATTTAGTACCACCGGTCAGTGTGACTCAGTACCCCTGGTCATTATTACTCAGTCTGTGATCAGTGTGAGTCAGTACCCTCGGTCAGTTTGACTTAATACACTCGGTCAGTGTGACTCATTAAACCCGGTCAGTGTGACTCAATAACCCCGGCCAGTGCGACTCAGTAACCCCGGTCAGTGCGACTCAGTACCCACCGGCCAGTGTGACTCAGTATGTGGTCAGTGTGACTCTGTACCTGTAGTCAGTGTGAGTCAGTACCCTCAGTCAGTGTGACTGAATACATTCGATCAGTGTGATTTAGTACCGCTGGTCAGTGTAACTCAGTACCCCTGTTCAGTGTGGCTCAGTAACTGCAGTCCGTGTGACTCAGTACCCCCATTCAATGTGACTCAGTACCCTTGGTCAGTGTGACTTAGTCCCCCTGGTCAGTATGAATCCGTATGTGGTCAGTATGACTCAGTACCCATGGTTTATGTGACTCAATGCCATCGGTCAGTGTGACTCAGTACACCCGGTCAGCGTGACTCAGTACCCCCGTTCAGTGCGACTCAGTACTCCCGGTCAATGTGACTCAGTACCCCGGTCAGTGTGACTCACTACCCCTGTTCAGTGTGACTCAGTACCGCCGGTCAGTGTGACTCACTACTCCCGGTCAATGTGACTCAGTACCCCGGTCAGTGTGACTCACTACCCCTGGTCAGTGTGACTCAGTACCCGTAGTCAGTGTGACTCAGTACCACCGGTCAGTATGACTCAGTATGTGTTCAGTGTGACCCAGTATGTGTTCAGTGTGACTCAGTATCCCCGTTCAGTGCGACTCAGTACACTTGGTCAATGTGACTCAGTGCCCCAGTCAGTGTGACTCACTACCCCCAGTCAGTGTGACTCAATAACCCCAGTCAGTGTGGCTCTGTGCATGGTCACTGTCACACAGTACTGCTGGTCACTGTTTCACAGTACCCCCGGTCAGTATGACTCAGTAATGTGTTCAGTGTGACTCAGTACCCCACGGACAGTGTGACTAAATACCATCGGGCAGTGTGACTCAGTACCCCCGGTCAGTGTGACTCCGTATGTGGTCAGTGTGACTCTGTACCCTCGGTTAGTGTGACTGAATACACTCGGTCAGTGTGACTCAGCCAACTCGGTCAGTGTGACTCAGTATGTGGTCAGTGCGACTCAGTATGTGGTCAGTGCGACTCAGTACTTCCGTCGTCGTGACTCAGTACCCACCGGCCAGTGTGACTCAGTATGTGGTCAGTGTGACTCAGTAACTGTAGTCAATGTGAGTCAGTACCCTCGGTCAGTGTGACTGAATACACTCGGTCAGTGTGATTTAGTACCACCGGTCAGTGTAACTCAGTACCCCTGTTCAGTGTGGCTCAGTACCTGCAGTCAGTGTGACGCAGTACCCCCGGTCAGTGTGACTCAGTATCCCTGGTCAGTGCGACTCAGTAGCCCTCTGTCGGCGTGACTCAGTACCCACCGGCCAGTGTGACTCAGTATGTGGTCAGTGTGACTCAGTACCTGCAGTCAGTGTGAGTCAGTACCCTTGGTCAGTGTGACTGAATATACTCGGTCAGTGTGATTTAGTACCACCGGTCAGTGTGACTCAGTACCCCTGGTCATTATTACTCAGTCTGTGATCAGTGTGAGTCAGTACCCTCGGTCAGTTTGACTTAATACACTCGGTCAGTGTGACTCATTAAACCCGGTCAGTGTGACTCAATAACCCCGGCCAGTGCGACTCAGTAACCCCGGTCAGTGCGACTCAGTACCCACCGGCCAGTGTGACTCAGTATGTGGTCAGTGTGACTCTGTACCTGTAGTCAGTGTGAGTCAGTACCCTCAGTCAGTGTGACTGAATACATTCGATCAGTGTGATTTAGTACCGCTGGTCAGTGTAACTCAGTACCCCTGTTCAGTGTGGCTCAGTAACTGCAGTCCGTGTGACTCAGTACCCCCATTCAATGTGACTCAGTACCCTTGGTCAGTGTGACTTAGTCCCCCTGGTCAGTATGAATCCGTATGTGGTCAGTATGACTCAGTACCCATGGTTTATGTGACTCAATGCCATCGGTCAGTGATACTCAGTACCCCCGGTCAGTGTGACTCAACACCCTTGGTCAGTGTGACTCAGTGCCCCCCGGTCAGTATGACCCAGTACCCCAGATCAGTCTGACTCAGTAAGCCCGGTCAGTGTGACTCAGTATCCATGGTCAGTGTGACTCAGTACCCTGGACAGTGTGACGCAGTACCTCCGGTCAGTGTGACTCAGTAACCCTAGTCAGTGCGACTCAGTACCCCTCTGTCGGCGTGACTCAGTACCCACCGGCCAGTGTGACTCAGTATGTGGTCAGTGTGACTCAGTACCTGTAGTCAATGTGAGTCAGTACCCTTGTTCAGTGTGACTGAATACACTCGGTCAGTGTGATTTAGTACCGCCGGTCAGTGTAACTCAGTACCTCCGTTCAGTGTGGCTCAGTACCTGCAGTCAGTGTGACTCAGTACCCCTGGTCATTATTACTCAGTCTGTGATCAGTGTGAGTCAGTACCCTCGGTCAGTGTGACTGAATACACTCAGTCAGTGTGACTCATTAAACCCGGTCAGTGTGACTCAATAACCCCGGTCAGTGCGACTCAGTAACCCCGGTCAGTGCGACTCAGTACCCACCAGCCAGTGTGACTCAGTATGTGGTCAGTGTGACTCAGCACCTATCGTCAGTGTGAGTCAGTACCCTCAGTCAGTGTGACTGAATACATTCGATCAGTGTGATTTAGTACCGCTGGTCAGTGTAACTCAATACCCACCGGTCAGTGTGACTCATTACCCACCTACCAGTGTACCTGTAGTCAGTGTGAGTCAGTACCCTCGGTCAGTGTGACTGAATACACTCGGTCAGTGTGATTTAGTTACCGCCGGTCAGTGTAACTCAGTACCCCCGTTCAGTGTGGCTCAGTACCTGCAGTCAGTGTGACTCAGTACCCCTGGTCATTATTACTCATACTGTGATCAGTGTGAGTCAGTACCGTCGGTCAGTGTGACTGAATACACTCGGTCAGTGTGACTCACTACCACCGGTCAGTGTGACTCAGTAACACCCGACAGTGTGACTCAGTACCCCCGGTCAGTGTGACTCAGTACCCTCGGTCAGTGTGACTCAGTACTCCCGGTCAATGTGACTCAGTATGTGGTCAGTATGCCTCAGTACCCCTGGTCAGTGTGACTCAATGCCATCGGTCAGTGTGACTCAGTACACCTGGTCAGTGTGACTCAGTACTCTGGTCAGTGTGACATAAGAACATAAGAATTAGGAACAGTAGTAGGCCATCTAGCCCCTCGAGCCTGCTCCGCCACTCAACAAGATCATGGCTGATCTGGCCGTGGACTCAGCTCCACTGACCCGCCGCTCCCCATAACCCTTAATTCCCTTATTGGTTAAAAATCTATCTATCTGTGATTTGAATACATTCAATGAGCTAACCTCAACTGCTTCCTTGGGCAGAGAATTCCACAGATTCACAACCCTCTGGGAGAAGAAATTCCTTCTCAACTCAGTTTTAAATTGGCTCACCCGTATTTTGAGGCTGTGCCCCCTAGTTCTAGTCTCCCCGACCAGTGGAAACAACCTCTCTGCCTCTATCTTGTCTATCCCTTAGTACACGTGGACAGTATGAGTCAGTACCCCCGGTCAGTGTGACTCAGTACCCCTGGCCAGTATGACTCAGTACCGACTGGCCAGTATGACTCAGTACCGCCCGTGCAGTGTGACTCAGTACCCCCGTTCAGTGTGACTCAGTACCCTCGGTCAGTGTGACTCAGTACTCCCGGTCAATGTGACTCAGTATGTGGTCAGTATGCCTCAGTACCCCTGGTCAGTGTGACTCAATGCCATCGGTCAGTGTGACTCAGTACACCTGGTCAGTGTGACTCAGTACCCTGGTCAGTGTGACATAAGAACATAAGAATTAGGAACAGGAGTAGGCCATCTAACCCCTCGAGCCTGCTCCGCCACTCAACAAGATCATGGCTGATCTGGCCGTGGACTCAGCTCCACTGACCCGCCGCTCCCCATAACCCTTAATTCCCTTATTGGTTAAAAATCTATCTATCTGTGATTTGAATACATTCAATGAGCTAACCTCAACTGCTTCCTTGGGCAGAGAATTCCACAGATTCACAACCCTCTGGGAGAAGAAATTCCTTTTCAACTCGGTTTTAAATTGGCTCCCCGTATTTTGAGGCTGTGCCCCCTAGTTCTAGTCTCCCCGACCAGTGGAAACAACCTCTCTGCCTCTATCTTGTCTATCCCTTAGTACACGTGGACAGTATGAGTCAGTACCCCCGGTCAGTGTGACTCAGTACCCCTGGCCAGTATGACTCAGTACCGCCTGGCCAGTATGACTCAGTACCGCCCGTGCAGTGTGACTCAGTACCCCCGTTCAGTGTGACTCAGTACCCTTGGTCAGTGTGACTCAGCCCCCCGGTCAGTATGACTCAGTACCCTCGGTCAGTGTGACTGAAAGCCATTGGTCAGCGTGACTCAGTACCACCGGTCAGTGTGGCTCAGTACCCCGGTCAGTGTGACACGGTACCCCTGGTCAGTCTGACTCAGTGTCGCCAGTCACTGGGACTCAGTACCCCCCCGGCCAGTGTGACTCAGCACCCACCCCCGGTCAGTATGACTCAGTATGAATCAGTATGTGGTCAGTATGACTCAGTACCCTCGGTCAGTGTCACACAATACCATCGGTCAGCGTGCCTCAGTACCCCCGGTCAGTGTGACTCAGTAACCTTGGTCAGTGTGACTCAGTCCCGCCGGTCACTATGACTCAATGCCCCCGATCAGTCTGACTCAGTAACCCCGGTCCGTGTCACTCAGCACCTCTGGTCAGTGTCACTCAGGTGCCCCGGTCAGTCTGACCCAGTAACCCCGGTTCGTGTGACTTAGTACTCATGGACATATGACTCAGAACCCCTGACCAGTGTGACTCAGTAACCCCCGGCCAGCGTGACTCAGTACCCCCGTTCAGTGTGATTCAGTACCCTTGGTCAGTGTGACTCAGTCCCAACGGTCAGTATCACTCAGTATGCGGTCAGCATGACACAGTACCCTTGGTCAGTGTGACTCAGCACCCCCGGTCAGTGTGACTCAGCACCTCCGGTCAGTGTGACTCAGTACCCCCGGTCAGTGTGACTTAGTACACCTGGTCAGTGTGACTCCATAACCCCAGTCAGTGTGACTCAGTATCCGTGGTCAGTGTGACCCAGTACCCCTGGTCAGTATGACACAGTACCCTCGGTCAGTGTGACTCAGTATCCCTTGCCAGTGTGACCTAGTTCCCCCAGTTAGTGTGACTCATTACCCCTGGTCAGTGTGATTCCGTAACCCCGGTTCATGTGACTTAGTACCCCCGGTCAGTGTAACTCAGTATGTGGTCAGTGTGACTCACTATCCCCGGTCAGTGTGGCTCAGTACCCCCGGTCAGTGTGACTCAGTACCCCCGCCGGCCAGTGTGACTCAGCACCACCTGGTCAGAATGACTCAGTATCTGGTCAGTGTGACACAGTATCCTCGGTCAGTGTGACTCAGTACCTATCGTCAGTGTGACTCAGTACCCCCGGTCAGTGTGACACAGTATCATCGGTCAGTGTGACTCAATACCATTGGTCAGTGTGACTCAGTACCCACCGGTCAGTGTGACTCATTACCCACCTACCAGTGTACCTGTAGTCAGTGTGAGTCAGTACCCTCGGTCAGTGTGACTGAATACACTCGGTCAGTGTGATTTAGTTACCGCCGGTCAGTGTAACTCAGTACCCCCGTTCAGTGTGGCTCAGTACCTGCAGTCAGTGTGACTCAGTACCCCTGGTCATTATTACTCATACTGTGATCAGTGTGAGTCAGTACCGTCGGTCAGTGTGACTGAATACACTCGGTCAGTGTGACTCACTACCACCGGTCAGTGTGACTCAGTAACACCCGACAGTGTGACTCAGTACCCCCGGTCAGTGTGACTCAGTACCCTCGGTCAGTGTGACTCAGTACTCCCGGTCAATGTGACTCAGTATGTGGTCAGTATGCCTCAGTACCCCTGGTCAGTGTGACTCAATGCCATCGGTCAGTGTGACTCAGTACACCTGGTCAGTGTGACTCAGTACCCTGGTCAGTGTGACATAAGAACATAAGAATTAGGAACAGGAGTAGGCCATCTAACCCCTCGAGCCTGCTCCGCCACTCAACAAGATCATGGCTGATCTGGCCGTGGACTCAGCTCCACTGACCCGCCGCTCCCCATAACCCTTAATTCCCTTATTGGTTAAAAATCTATCTATCTGTGATTTGAATACATTCAATGAGCTAACCTCAACTGCTTCCTTGGGCAGAGAATTCCACAGATTCACAACCCTCTGGGAGAAGAAATTCCTTTTCAACTCGGTTTTAAATTGGCTCCCCGTATTTTGAGGCTGTGCCCCCTAGTTCTAGTCTCCCCGACCAGTGGAAACAACCTCTCTGCCTCTATCTTGTCTATCCCTTAGTACACGTGGACAGTATGAGTCAGTACCCCCGGTCAGTGTGACTCAGTACCCCTGGCCAGTATGACTCAGTACCGACTGGCCAGTATGACTCAGTACCGCCCGTGCAGTGTGACTCAGTACCCCCGTTCAGTGTGACTCAGTACCCTCGGTCAGTGTGACTCAGTACTCCCGGTCAATGTGACTCAGTATGTGGTCAGTATGCCTCAGTACCCCTGGTCAGTGTGACTCAATGCCATCGGTCAGTGTGACTCAGTACACCTGGTCAGTGTGACTCAGTACCCTGGTCAGTGTGACATAAGAACATAAGAATTAGGAAGAGGAGTAGGCCATCTAACCCCTCGAGCCTGCTCCGCCACTCAACAAGATCATGGCTGATCTGGCCGTGGACTCAGCTCCACTGACCCGCCGCTCCCCATAACCCTTAATTCCCTTATTGGTTAAAAATCTATCTATCTGTGATTTGAATACATTCAATGAGCTAACCTCAACTGCTTCCTTGGGCAGAGAATTCCACAGATTCACAACCCTCTGGGAGAAGAAATTCCTTTTCAACTCGGTTTTAAATTGGCTCCCCGTATTTTGAGGCTGTGCCCCCTAGTTCTAGTCTCCCCGACCAGTGGAAACAACCTCTCTGCCTCTATCTTGTCTATCCCTTAGTACACGTGGACAGTATGAGTCAGTACCCCCGGTCAGTGTGACTCAGTACCCCTGGCCAGTATGACTCAGTACCGCCTGGCCAGTATGACTCAGTACCGCCCGTGCAGTGTGACTCAGTACCCCCGTTCAGTGTGACTCAGTACCCTTGGTCAGTGTGACTCAGCCCCCCGGTCAGTATGACTCAGTACCCTCGGTCAGTGTGACTGAAAGCCATTGGTCAGCGTGACTCAGTACCACCGGTCAGTGTGGCTCAGTACCCCGGTCAGTGTGACACGGTACCCCTGGTCAGTCTGACTCAGTGTCGCCAGTCACTGGGACTCAGTACCCTCCCGGCCAGTGTGACTCAGCACCCACCCCCGGTCAGTATGACTCAGTATGAATCAGTATGTGGTCAGTATGACTCAGTACCCTCGGTCAGTGTCACACAATACCATCGGTCAGCGTGCCTCAGTACCCCCGGTCAGTGTGACTCAGTAACCTTGGTCAGTGTGACTCAGTCCCGCCGGTCACTATGACTCAATGCCCCCGATCAGTCTGACTCAGTAACCCCGGTCCGTGTCACTCAGCACCTCTGGTCAGTGTCACTCAGGTGCCCCGGTCAGTCTGACCCAGTAACCCCGGTTCGTGTGACTTAGTACTCATGGACATATGACTCAGAACCCCTGACCAGTGTGACTCAGTAACCCCCGGCCAGCGTGACTCAGTACCCCCGTTCAGTGTGATTCAGTACCCTTGGTCAGTGTGACTCAGTCCCAATGGTCAGTATCACTCAGTATGCGGTCAGCATGACACAGTACCCTTGGTCAGTGTGACTCAGCACCCCCGGTCAGTGTGACTCAGCACCTCCGGTCAGTGTGACTCAGTACCCCCGGTCAGTGTGACTTAGTACACCTGGTCAGTGTGACTCCATAACCCCAGTCAGTGTGACTCAGTATCCGTGGTCAGTGTGACCCAGTACCCCTGGTCAGTATGACACAGTACCCTCGGTCAGTGTGACTCAGTATCCCTTGCCAGTGTGACCTAGTTCCCCCAGTTAGTGTGACTCATTACCCCTGGTCAGTGTGATTCCGTAACCCCGGTTCATGTGACTTAGTACCCCCGGTCAATGTAACTCAGTATGTGGTCAGTGTGACTCACTATCCCCGGTCAGTGTGGCTCAGTACCCCCGGTCAGTGTGACTCAGTACCCCCGCCGGCCAGTGTGACTCAGCACCACCTGGTCAGAATGACTCAGTATCTGGTCAGTGTGACACAGTATCCTCGGTCAGTGTGACTCAGTACCATCGGTCAGTGTGACTCAGTACCCCCGGTCAGTGTGACACAGTATCATCGGTCAGTGTGACTCAATACCATTGGTCAGTGTGACTCAGTACCCCCGGTCAGTGTCACTCAGTATCCCTGATCTGTGTGACTCAGTAACCCTGATCTGTGTGACTCAGTACCCCGGTCAGTGTGACTCTGTACCTCCCGGTCAGTTTGACTCTGTACCCCCGGTCAGTGCGACTCAGTACCCCGGTCAGTGTGACTCTGTACCTCCCGGTCAGTGTGACTCAGTATCCCTTGCCAGTGTGACCTAGTTCCCCCGGTTAGTGTGACTCATTACCCCTGGTCAGTGTGACTCCGTAACCCCGGTTCGTGTGACTTAGTACCCCCGGTCAGTGTAACTCAGTATGTGGTCAGTGTGACTCACTATCCCCGGTCAGTGTGGCTCAGTACCCCCGGTCAGTGTGACTCAGTACCCCCGCCGGCCAGTGTGACTCAGCACCACCTGGTCAGAATGACTCAGTATCTGGTCAGTGTGACACAGTATCCTCGGTCAGTGTGACTCAATACCATCGGTCAGTGTGACTCAGTACCCCCGGTCAGTGTGACACAGTATCATCGGTCAGTGTGACTCAATACCATTGGTCAGTGTGACTCAGTACCCCCGGTCAGTGTCACTCAGTAACCCTGATCTGTGTGACTCAGTAACCCTGATCTGTGTGACTCAGTATCCCCGGTCAGTGTGACTCAGTACCCCGGTCAGTGTGACTCAGTACCTCGGTCGGTGTGACTCTGTACCCCCGGTCAGTGTCACTCAGTATGCCTGGTCAGTGTGACTCAGTACAATTGGTCAGTGTGACTCAGTACCCCGGTCGGTTTGACTCTGTACCCCCGGTCAGTGTCACTCAGTATGCCTGGTCAGTGTGACTCAGTACAATTGGTCAGTGTGACTCAATACACCCGGTCAGCGTGACTCTGTATTCTGAAGCCAGTGTGACCCCGTACCCCTGGTCAGTGTGACTCAGTACCCCTGGTCAGTGAGACTCAGTACCCCTGTTCAGTATGACTCAGTATCTCCGGTCAATATGACTCAGTATGTGGTTAGTGTGACCCAGTACAATCGGTCAGTGAGACTCAATACCCCCGAATGCGTGACTCAGTACCCAGGTCAGTGTGACTCAGTACCCCAGGTCAGTGTGACTCTATCCAGCAGCCAGTGTCACCCGGTACCCCCAGTCAGTGTGACTCAGTACAATTGGTCAGTGTGACTCAACACACCCGGTCAGCGTGACTCTGTATTCTGAAGCCAGTGTGAACTCGTACCCCTGGTCAGTGTGACTCAGTACCCCTGGTCAGTGTGACTCAGTACCCCCGGTCAGTGTGAATCAGTACCCAGGTCAGTGTGACTCAGTACAATTGGTCAGTGTGACTCCATACCCCACAGCCTGGGTGACTCAGTGCCCCCGGTCAGTGTCGCCGGTCAGTGGAACTCAGTACCCCGAGTCAGTGCGACTCAATACCCCCGGTCAGTGCAACTCAATACCCCCGGTCAGTGCGACTCAGTACCCCCGGTCAGTGTGACTCACCACCCCTGGTCAGTGTCACTCAGTACCCCCGGTCTGTGTGACTCAGTACGTGGTCATTTTTACTCAGTACCCCTGGTCAGTGTGACTCAATACACCTGGTAGGTGTGACCCAGTAACCCCAGTTCCTGTGACTCCGTAACCACAGTCAGTGTGACTCTCTGTGTGGTCAGTGTGACTCAGTACCCTCGGTCAGTATGACTCAGTATCTGGTCAGTGTGACTCAGTAACCTCGGTCAGTGTGACTCAATACCATCGGTCAGTGTGACTCAGTAACCCTGGTCGGTGTAACTCAGTACCCCAGGTCAGTGTGACTCAGTACCCCTGGCCAGTGTGACTCAGTATTCCCCGGCCAGTGTGACTCAGCACCCCCGGGTCAGTACGACTCAGTATCTGGTCAGTGTGAATCAGTACCGCCGGTCAGTGTGACTCAGTACCCCCGGTCAGCGTGAATCAGTACCCCTGTCAGTGTGACTCACTATCCCCGGTTAGTGTGACTCTGTATTTTGCAGCCAGTGTGACCCTGTACCCACGGTCAGTGTGAGCCTTTAACTCCGGTCAGTGTGACTCTGTACCCCCGGTCAGTGTGATTCAGTACCCAGGTCAGTGTGACTCAGTACCCCCGGTCAGTGTGACTCAGTGTCGCCGGTCAGTGGAACTCAGTACCCCAGGTCAGTGCAACTCAATACCCCCGGTCAGTGCGACCCACTACCCCTTGTCAGTGTCACTCAGTACCCCCGGTCAGTGTGGCTCAGTACGTGATCAGTGTTACTCAGTACCCCTGGTCAGTGTGGCTCAGTACGTGATCAGTGTTACTCAGTACCCCCGGTCAGTGCGACTCAGTACCCCCAGTTCCTGTGACTCAGAAACCACGGTCAGCCTGACTCAGTACCCGCGGTCAGTGTGACTCTGTAACCCCGGACAGTGTGACTCAGTACACCGGTCGTTGTGACTCGGTATGTGGTCAGTGTGACTCAATAACCGTGGTCAGTGTGACTCGGTACTCCCGGTCAGTCTCACACCGTACCCCTGCTCAGTGTCACTCTGTACCCCCAGTTAGTGTGACTCAGAAACCCCGGTCAGCATGACTCAGTAGCCCCGATCAGTGTAACTCAGTAACCCCGGTCAGTATGACTCAGTACCCTCAGTCAATGTGACTTAGTGTCGCCGGTCAATGGGACTCAGTACCCCCAGTCAGTGTGACTCAGTATCCCCGGTCAGTGTCACTCAGTACCCCTGGTCAGTATGACTCAGTACACCAGGTCAATATGACTCAGTACCCCCGGTCAATATGACTCAGTATGTGGTTAGTGTGACTCAGTACAATCGGTCAGTGAGACTCAATACCACCAGACAGCGTGACTCAGTACCCAGGTCAGTGTGACTCAGTACCCCAGGTCAGTGTGACTCTGTATCCTGCAGCAAGTGTCACCTGGTACCCCCGGTCAGTGTGACTCAATACCCCCGGTCAGTGTGACTCCGGTCAGTGTGACTCAGTACCCCCGGTCAGTGTGACTCAGTACCCCTGGTCAGTGTGACTCAGTACTCCAGGTCAGTGTGACTCACTAACCCCGGTCAGTGTGACTCTGTATTCTGAAGCCAGTGTGACCCCATACCCCTGGTCAGTGTGACTCAGTACCCCTGGTCAGTGTGACTCAGTAACCCCGGTCAGTGTGAATCAGTACCCCCGGTCAGTGTGAATCAGTACCCAGGTCAGTGTGACTCAGTACAATTGGTCAGTGTGACTCAATACCCCACGGCCTGGGTGACTCAGTGCCCCCGGTCAATGTGACTCAGTGTCGCCGGTCAGTGGAACTCAGTACCCCCAGTCAGTGCGACTCAATACCCGCGGTCAGTGCAACTCAATATCCCCGGTCAGTGCGACTCAATACCCCCGGTCAGTGTGACTCACCACCCCTGGTCAGTGTCACTCAGTACCCCCGGTCTGTGTGACTCACTACGTGGTCATTGTTACTCAGTACTCCCGGTCAGTGTGACTCAATACCCCCGGTAGGTGTGACCCAGTAACCCCAGTTCCTGTGACTCCGTAACCCCAGTCAGTGTGACTCAGTACCCTTGGTCAGTGTGACTCGGTATGTGGTCACTGTGACTCATTAGCCGTGGTCAGTGTGACTCAGTACTCCCGGTCAGTCCCACTCCATACACCTGGTCAGTTTCACCCTGTACCCCCAGTTAGTGTGACTCAGAAACCCCGGTCAGCATGACTCAGTAGCCCCGGTCAGTGTGACTTAGTGTCGCCGGTCAATGGGACTCAGTACCCCCAGTCAGTGTGACTCTGTTCCCCCGGGCAGTGTGACTCAGTACCCCTGGTCAGTGTGACTCAAAAACCCTGGTCAGTGTGACTCAGTTCCCCTGGTCAGTGTGTCTCAGTACCTCCGCTCAGTGTGACTCAGTACCCCCGGTCAGTGTGACTCAGTACTCCCGGTTAGCGTGACTCACTATCCCTGGTCAGTGTCACTCAGTACCCTCGGTCAGTGTGAGTCAGTACCCCAGTCAGTGTGACTCGGTATGTGGTCAGTGTGACTCAGTACTCCCGGTCAGTCTCACTTCGTACCCCTGCTCAGTGTCACTCTGTACCCCCAGTCAGTGTGACCCAGTACCCCCGATCAGTGTGACTCAGTACCACGGTCAGTGTGACTCAGTGTCGCCGGTCTGTGGGTCTCAGTACCCCTTGTCAGTGTGACTCAAAACCCCCGGTCAGTATGACTCAGTACCCCAGTCAGTGTGAATCAGTACCCAGGTCAGTGTGTCTCAGTACTCCCGGTTAGTGTGAATCAGTACCCCCGGTCAGTGTGACTCAGTACTCCCGGTTAGTGTGACTCACTATCCCTGGTCAGTGTCACTCAGTACCCCCGGTCAGTGTGACTCAGTACATGGTCAGTGTGACTCAGTACCCCCGGTCGGTGTGACTCAGTACCCCCGGTCAGTGTGACTCAGTACCCCCGGTCAGTGTGACTCAGTACTCCCGGATAGTGTGACTCACTATCCCTGGTCAGTGTCACTCAGTACCCTCGGTCAGTGTGAGTCAGTACCCCAGTCAGTGTGACTCGGTATGTGGTCAGTGTGACTCAGTACCCGTGGTCATTGTGACTCAGTATTCCCGGTCAGTCTCACTCCGTACCCCTGCTCAGTGTCACTCTGTAACCCCAGTCAGTGTGACCCTGAATCCCCGGTCAGAGTGACTCAGTACCCCGGTGAGTGTGATTCAGAACCCCCAATCAGTGTGACTCAGAACCCCCGGTCAGTGTGACTCAGTACCACCGGTCAGTGTGAATCAGTACCCAAATCATTGTGACTCAGTACCCCAGGTCAGTGTGACTCAGTACCCCCGGTCAATGTGACTCAGTACCTCCGGTCATTGTGAGTCAGTACTCCTGGTCAATGTGACACAGTACCTCCGGTCAGTGTGACTCAGTGCCCCCAGTCAGGGTGACTCAGTATGTGATCAGTGTGACTCAGTACCCCCGGTCAGTGTGGCCCAGTACCCACGGTCAGTATGACTCAGTAACCCCGGTCAGTATGACTCAGTATGTGGTTAGTGTGACTCAGTACAAGCGGTCAGTGTGACTCAATACCACCGGGCAGTGTGACTCAGTACCCCCGGTCAGTGTGACTCATTACTGCCGGTCAGTGTGACTCAATAACCCTGGTCAGTGTGACTCAGTACCCCTGGTCAGTGTAACTCAGTACCTCCGGTCAGTGTGACTCAGTGCCCCCAGTCAGGATGACTCAGTACGTGGTCAGTGTGACTCAGTACCCCCGGTCAGTGTGGCCCAGTACCCCCGTTCAGTGTGACTCTGTACCCCCGTTCAGTGTGACTCTGTACCCCCGGTCAGTGTGACTCAGTACACCCGTTCAGTGTGACTCAGTACCCCTGGTCAGTATGACTCAGCATGTGGTTAGTGTGACTTAGTATAAGAACATAAGAACATAAGAATTAGGAACATCTAGCCCCTCGAGCCTGCTCCGCCATTCAACAAGATCATGGCTGATCTGGCCATGGACTCAGCTCCACTTACCCGCCCGCTCCCCGTAAACCTTAATTCCCTTATTGGTTAAAAATCTTTCTATCTGTGACTTGAATACATTCAATGAGCTAGTCACAACTGCTTCCTTGGGCAGAGAATTCCACAGATTCACAACCCTCTGGGAGAAGAAATTCCTTCTCAACTCGGTTTTAAATTGGCTCCCCCGTATTTTGAGGTTGTGACTCAGTACATTCGGTCAGTGTGACTCAATACTCACGGTCAGCGTGATTCAGTTCCCCGGTCAGTGTGACTCAGTATCCTTGGTCAGTATGACTCAGTCCCCCCGCTCCGTATGACTCAATATGTGGTCAGTGTGACTCAATACCATCGGTCAGTGTGACTCAGTACCCGCGGTCAGTGCGACTCAGTACCCTTGGTCAGTGTGACTCAGTGCCCCAGATCAGTGTGACTCAGTACCCCACGGCCAGGGTGACTCTGTATCCTGCAGCCAGTGTCACCCAGTATCCCCGGTCAGTGTGACTCAATAACCCCGGTCAGTGTGACTCAGTACCCGCAGTCAGTGTGAATCAGTACCACCGGTCAGTATGAATCAGTACACAGGTCAGTGTGACTCAGTACCCCAGATCAGTGTGACCCAGTACCCCATGGCCTGGGTGACTCAGATCCCCCGGTCAGTGTGACTCAGTACCCCCAGTCAGTGTGACTCAGTACCCGCGGTCAGTGTGAATCAGTACACCCGGTCAGTATGAATCAGTACACCGGTCAGTGTGACTCAGTACCCCAGATCAGTGTGACTCAGTACCCCATGGCCTGGGTGACTCAGATCCCCCGGTTAATGTGACTCAATATGTGGTCAGTGTGACTCAGTACACCCGGTCAGTGCGACTCAATACCCTCCGGTCAGTGTGACTCAGTACCCACAGTTCCTGTCACTTAGAAACCCCGGTCAGCGTGACTGAGCACCCACGGTCAGTGTGACTCCGTAACCCCAGTCAGTGTGACTCGGTATGTGGTCAGTGTGACTCGGTATGTGGTCAGTGTGACTCAGTACCTGTGGTCATTGTGACTCAGTATTCCCGGTCAGTCTCACTCCGTACCCCTGCTCAGTGTCACTCTGCAACCCCAGTCAGTGTGACCCTGAATCCCCGGTCAGAGTGACTCAGTACCCCCAATCGGTGTGACTCAGTACCCCGGTGAGTGTGATTCAGAACCCCCAATCAGTGTGACTCAGAACCCCCGGTCAGTGTGACTCAGTACCACCGGTCAGTGTGAATCAGTACCCAAATCATTGTGACTCAGTCCCCCAGGTCAGTGTGACTCAGTACCCCTGGTCAATGTGACTCAGTACCTCCGGTCATTGTGACTCAGTACCCCTGGTCAATGTGACACAGTACCTCCGGTCAGTGTGACTCAGTGCCCCCAGTCAGGGTGACTCAGTATGTGGTCAGTGTGACTCAGTACCCCCGGTCAGTGTGACCCAGTACCCACGGTCAGTATGACTCAGTAACCCCGGTCAGTATGACTCAGTATGTGGTTAGTGTGACTCAGTACAAGCGGTCAGTGTGACTCAATACCACCGGTCAGTGTGACTCAATACCCCCGGTCAGTGTGACTCATTACTGCCGGTCAGTGTGACTCAATAACCCTGGTCAGTGTGACTCAGTACCCCTGGTCAGTGTGACTCAGTACCTCCGGTCAGTGTGTCTCAGTGCCCCCAGTCAGGATGACTCAGTACGTGGTCAGTGTGACTCAGTACCCCCGGTCAGTGTGGCCCAGTACCCCCGTTCAGTGTGACTCTGTACCCCCGGTCAGTGTGACTCTGTACCCCCGGTCAGTGTGACTCAGTACCCCTGGTCAGTATGACTCAGCATGTGGTTAGTGTGACTTAGTATAAGAACATAAGAATTAGGAACATCTAGCCCCTCGAGCCTGCTCCGCCATTCAACAAGATCATGGCTGATCTGGCCATGGACTCAGCTCCACTTACCCGCCCGCTCACCGTAAACCTTAATTCCCTTATTGGTTAAAAATCTTTCTATCTGTGACTTGAATACATTCAATGTGCTAGTCACAACTGCTTCCTTGGGCAGAGAATTCCACAGATTCACAACCCTCTGGGGGAAGAAATTCCTTCTCAACTCGGTTTTAAATTGGCTCTCCCGTATTTTGAGGTTGTGACTCAGTACATTCGGTCAGTGTGACTCAATACCCACGGTCAGCGTGATTCAGTTCCCCGGTCAGTGTGACTCAGTATCCTTGGTCAGTATGACTCAATCCCCCCGCTCCATATGACTCAATATGTGGTCAGTGTGACTCAATACCATCGGTCAGTGTGACTCAGTACCCGCGGTCAGTGCGACTCAGTACCCTTGGTCAGTGTGACTCAGTGCCCCAGATCAGTGTGACTCAGTACCCCACGGCCAGGGTGACTCTGTATCCTGCAGCCAGTGTCACCCAGTATCCCCGGTCAGTGTGACTCAATAACCCCGGTCAGTGTGACTCAGTACCCGCGGTCAGTGTGAATTAGTACCACCGGTCAGTATGAATCAGTACACAGGTCAGTGTCACTCTGTACTCCCAGTCAGTGTGACCTAGTACCCCCGATCATTGTGACTCAGTACCCCGGTCAGTGTGACTCAGTGTCGCCGGTCAGTGGGACTCAGTACCCCAGTCAGTGTGACTCAGTACCCCTTGTCAGTGTGACTCAATACCCCCGGTCAGTATGACTCAGTAACCCGGTCAGTGTGAATCAGTACCCGGGTCAGTGTGACCCAGTACCCCCGATCAGTGTGACTCAGTACCCCAGTCAGTGTGACTCAGTCTCGCCGGTCAGTGGGACTCAGTACCCCCAGTCAGTGTGACTCAGTACCCCTGGTCAGCGATACTCAATACCCCCAGTCAGTATGACTCAGTACCCCGTCAATGTGACTCAGTACTCCAGGTCAGTGTGACTCAGTATCCCTGGTCAGTGTGTATCAGTAGCCCCGGTCAGTGTGACACAGTACCTTCGGTCAGTGTGACTCACTACCCCCGGTCAGTGTGACTCAGTACTCCCGGTCAGTATGACTCAGTACCGCCGGTCAGTCTGACTCAGTACTCCCGGTTGGTGTGACTCACTATCCCTGGTCAGTGTCTCTCTGTACCCCCCAGTCAGTGTGACCCTGAAGCCCCGGTCAGAGTGACTCAGTACCCCCGATCGGTGTGACTCAGTACCCCAGTGAGTGTGATTCAGAACCCCCAATCAGTGTGACTCAGAACCCCAGATCAGTGTGACTCAGTACCCCACGGCCAGGGTGACTCTGTATCCTGCAGCCAGTGTCACCCAGTACCCCCGGTCAGTGTGACTCAGTACCCCATGGCCTGGGTGACTCAGATCCCCCGGTCAGTGTGACTCAGTACCCCGGTCAGTGTGACTCAGTACCCCCAGTCAGTGTGACTCAGTACCCCCAGTCAGCGTGATTCTGTACCCCTGGTCAGCATGACTCTGTCCCCCTGTCAGTGTGACTCAGTACCCCCGTTCACTATGACTGAGTATCCCCGGTCAGTATGACTCAGTATGTGGTTAGTGTGACTCAGTACAATCGGACAGTGTGAATCAATACCCCCAGTCACTGTGACTAAGTGCCCCCGGTCAGTGTGACTCTGTATCTTGCAGCCAATTTGACTAAGTACCCCCGGTCAGTGTGACTCAGTATCTCCAATCATTGTGACTCAGCAGCCCCGGTCAGTGTGAATTAGTACCCAGGTCAGTGTGACTCAGTACCCCCGGTAATGTGACTCAGTACCCCCGATCAGTGTGACTCTTTACCTCCGGTCAGTGTGACTCAGTACGCCCGGTCAGTGTGACTCAGTACTCCCGGTCAGTGTGACTCAGTGCCCCCAGTCAGGGTGACTCAGTACGTGGTCAGTGTGACTCAGTACCCCTGGTCAGTGTGGCCCAGTACCCCCCGTTCAGTATGACTCAGTACCCCCGGTCAGTATGATTCAGTATGTGGTTAGTGTGACGCAGTACATTCGGTCAGTGTGACTCAATACCCCCCGGTCAGCGTGACACAGTTCCCCGGTCAGTGTGACTCACTACCCCCGGTCAGTGTCACTCTGTATTCTGCAGCCAGTGTGACCCTGTGCCCCCAGTCAGTGTGACTCAGTACACCTCGTCAGTGTGACTCAGTACCCTGGTCAGTGAGACTCAGTACCCCTGTTCAGTATTACTCAGTACCCCTGCTCACTGAGACTCAGTACTCTGGTCAGTGAGCCTCAGTACCCCTGGTCAGTGTGACTCAGTACCCCCGGTCAGTATGACTCAGTACCCCATGTCAGTATGATTCAGTATGTGGTTAGTGTGACTCAGTTCCCCGTCAGTGTGACTCGGTACCTCTGTTCAGTGTTACTCAGTACCCCTGCTCACTGAGACTCAGTACCCTGGTCAGTGAGCCTCAGTACCCTGGTCAGTGTGACTCAGTATCCCTGGTCAGTGAGACACAGTAACCCGGTCAGTGTGACTCAGTACCCCCAGTCAGTATGATTCAGTATGTGGTTAGTGTGACTCAGTTCCCCGTCAGTGTGACTCGGTACCCCTGGTCAGTGTGACTCGGTACCCCTGGTCAGTGTGACTCAGTACCCCTGGTCAGTATGATTCAGTATGTGGTTAGTGTGACTCAGTTCCCCGTCAGTGTGACTCGGTACCCCTGGTCAGTGTGACTCGGTACCCCTGGTCAGTGTGACTCAGTACCCCCAGTCAGTATGATTCAGTATGTGGTTAGTGTGACTCAGTTCCCCGGTCAGTGTGACTCAGCATCACTCCGCGTCACTCAGTATCACTCACTACACATGGTTAGTGTGACTCTGTATTCTGCAGCCAGTGTGACCCTGTACCCTCCTGTCAGTGTGACACTGCACCCCCGGTCAGAGTGACACAGTACACCCGGTCAGTGTGACTCAGTACCCCTGGTCAGTGCGACTCAATACCCCTGGTCAGTGCGACTCAATACACCGGTCAGTGTTACTCAGTACCCCCGGTCAGTGTGACTCAATAAACCCCGGTCAGTGTGACTCAATAACCCGCGGTCAGTGTGACTCAGTACCTCCGGTTAGTGTGACTCAGTATCCCCGGTCAGTATGACTCAGTATGTGGTTAGTGTGACTCAGTACAATCGGACAGTGTGAATCAATACCCCCGGTCACTGTGACGAAGTGCCCCCGGTCAGTGTGACTCTGTATCCTGCAGCCACTGTGACCCAGTATCCCCAGTCAGTGTGACTCCGTAACCCTGGTCAGTGTGACTCAGTACCCCCGGTCAGTATGACTCAGTATGTAGTTAGTGTGACTCAGTACATTCGGTCAGTGTGACTCAATACCCCCGGTCACTCTGACTCCGTAACCCCAGTCATTGTGACTCAGTGTCGCCGGTCAGTGGAACTCAGTAACCCCGGTCAGTGGAACTCAATAACCACTGGTCACTGTGACTCCGTAACCCCGGTCAGTGTGACTCAGTACACCCAGTCAGTGTGACTCAGTACCCCTGGTCTGTGTGACTCAGTATCCCTCGTCAGTTTGACTCAGTATGTGGTTAGAGTGCCTCAGTACCCCGGTCAGTGTGACTCGGTACCCTGGCTCATTGTGACTCAGTATACCCATTCAGTGTGACTCAGTACCCACCAGCCAGTGTGACTCAGTACCCACCAGCCAGTGTGACTCAGTGCCCCGGCTCAGTGTGACTCAGTATACCCATTCAATTTGACTCAGAACCCCCGGTCAGTGTGACTCAAAACCCCCGGTCAGTGTGACTCAGTACCCCGGTCAGTGTGACGAAGTGTCACCAGTCAGTGTTACTCAGTGCCCCCAGTCACTGTGACTCCGTAACCCCAGTCAGTGTGACTCAGTGTCACCGGTCAGTGGGACTCAGTACCCCCAGTCAGTGTGACTCAGTGTCGCCGGTCAGTGGGACTAAGTACCCCCAATCAGTATGACTCAGTATGTGGTTAGTGTGACACAGTACCCCTGGTCAGTGTGACTCAGTACCCCTGGTCAATGTGACTCAGTATCCCGGGTCAATGTGACTCAGTACCCCCGTTCAGTATGGATCTGTATGACTCAGTACCCTCGGTCAGTGTGACTCAATGCCAGGCACAGTGTGACTCAAGATCCCCGGTCAGCATGACTCAGTACCCCGGTCAGTGTGATTCACTACACCCGGTTAGTGTGACTCTGTATTCTGCAACCAGTGTGACCCTGTACCCCCGGTCAGTGTGACCCTGTACCCCCGGTCAGTGTGACTCAGTACCCAGGTCAGTGTGACTCAGTACCCCAGGTCAGTATGACTCAGTACCCCACAGTCAGTATGACTCAGTATGTGGTTAGTGTGACACAGTACCCTGGTTAGTGTGATTCGGTACCCCTGGTCAGTGTGACTCAGTACCCCCGTTCAGTATGGATCAGTGTATGGTCAGTATGACTCAGTACCCTCGGTCAGTGTGACTCAATGCCATCGCACAGTGTGACTCAATACCCCCGGTCAGTGTGACTCAGTACCCCGGTCAGTGTGACTCACGACACTCGGTTAGCGTGACTCTGTATTCTGCCGCCAGTGTGACCCTGTACCCCCTGGTCAGTGTGACCCTGTACCCCCGGTCAGTGTGACTCAGTACCCAGGTCAGTGTGACTCAGTACCCCAGGTCAGTATGACTCAGTACCCCACAGCCTGGGTGACTCAATGACCCCGGTCAATGTGACTCAGTTTCACCGGTCAGTGGAACTCAGTACCCTCGGTCAGTGCGACTCAATAACCCCCGGTCAGTGTGACTCAATACCCCCAATCAGTGTGACTCAGTACCCCTGGTCTGTGTGACTCAGTATCCCTCGTCAGCTTGACTCAGTATGTGGTTAGAGTGACTCAGAACCCCGGTCAGTGTGACTCGGTACCCCTGGTCAGTGTGACTCAGTACCCCGGCTCATTGTGACTCAGTATACCCATTCAGCGTGACTCAGAACCCCCGGTCAGTGTGACTCAGTACCCCTGGCCAGTGTGACTCAGTACCGCCGCCGCCCCCCTCCCCGGCCAGTATGACTCAGCACCACCCGGTCAGTATGACTCAGTATCTGGTCAGTGTGACTCAGTATCCTCGGTCAGTGTGACTCAATACCCGGGTCAGTGTGACTCAGTACCCCCAGTCAGTGTCATTCAGTATCACTGGTCACTGGCACTCACTACACACAGTTAGTGTGACTCTGTATTCTGCAGCCAGTGTGACCCTGTGCCGTCGGTCAGTGTGACCCTGCACCCCCGGTCAGAGTGACACAGTACCCCCGGTCAGTGTGACTCAGTACCCAGGTCAGTGTGACTCAGTACCTCAGGACAGTGGAACTCAGTACCCCCGGTCATTGCGACTCAATACCCCCGGTCAGTGTGACTCAATACCCCCGGTCAGTGCGACTCACCAGCCCTGGTCAGTGTCACTCAGTACCTCTGGTCAGTGTGACTAAGTACGTGGTCACTGTTACTCAGTACCCCCGGTCAGTGTGACTCAATAAGCCCCGGTCAGTGTGACTCTGTACCCCCAGTTCCTATGACTCAGAAATACAGGTCAGCGTCACTCAGTACCCCCAGTCAGTGTCACTCAATATCCCTGGTCAGTGTCACTCACTACACTCGGTTAGTGTGACTCTATACTCTACAGCAAGTGTGACCCGTACCCCCGGTCAGTGTGACTCAGTACCCTCCCCGGCCAGTTTGACTCAGCACCACCCGGTCAGTATGACTCAGTATCTGGTCAGTGTGATTCGGTATCCTCGGTCAGTGTGACTCAATACCCACAGTCAGTGTGACTCAGTACCCCGATCAGTGTGACTCGGTATGTGGTCAGTGTGACTCAATAGCCGTGGTCAGTGTGACTCAGTACCCCTGGTCAGTGTGACTCAGTACCTCCGGTCAGTGTGACTCAGTGCCCTCAGTCAGGGTGACTCAGTACATGGTCAGTGTGACTCAGTACCCCTGGTCAGTGTGCCCCAGTACCCCCGTTCAGTATGACTCAGTACCCCCGGTCAGTGTGACTCAGTATGTGGTTAGTGTGACGCAGTACATTCGGTCAGTGTGACTCAATACCCCCCGGTCAGTGTGACACAGTTCCCCGGTCAGTGTGACTCACTACCCCCGGTCAGTGTCACTCTGTATTCTGCAGCCAGTGTGACCCTGTGCCCCCAGTCAGTGTGACTCAGTACCCTGATCAGTGAGACTCAGTACCCCTGGTCAGTGAGACTCAGTACCCCTGTTCAGTGTTACTCAGTACCCCTGCTCACTGAGACTCAGTACCCTGGTCAGTATGACTCAGTACCCCTGGTCAGTGTGACTCAGTATCCCTGGTCAGTGAGACACAGTAACCCGGTCAGTGTGACTCAGTAGCCCTGGTCAGTGTGACTCAGTACCCTGGTCAGTGTGATTCAATACCCCTGGTCAGTGTGACTCAGTACCCCTGGTCAGTGTGACTCGGTACCGCTGGTCAGTGTGACTCAGTACCCCCGGTCAGTATGACTCAGTACCCCCAGTCAGTATGATTCAGTATGTGGTTAGTGTGACTCAGTTCCCCGTCAGTGTGACTCGGTACCCCTGGTCAGTGTGATTCGGTACCCCTGGTCAGTGTGACTCAGTACCCCCGCTCAGTGTGACTCAGTACCCCCAGTCAGTATGATTCAGTATGTGGTTAGTGTGACTCAGTTCTCCAGTCAGAGTGACTCAGTACCCCCCGCGGTCAGTGTGACTCAGCACCACTCCGCGTCACTCAGTATCACTGGTCAGTGTCACTCACTACACATGGTTAGTGTGACTCTGTATTCTGCAGCCAGTGTGACCCTGTACCCCCCCGTCAGTGTGACACTGCACACCCGGTCAGAGTGACACAGTACACCCGGTCAGTGGAATTCAGTACCCCCGGTCAGTGCGACTCAATACCCCTGGTCAGTGCGACTCAATACACCAGTCAGTGTTACTCAGTACCCCCGGTCAGTGTGACCCAATAACCCCCGGTCAGTGTGACTCAATACTACGGTCAGTGTGACTCACATCCCCTGGTCAGTGTCACTCAGTACCTCTGGTCAGTGTGACTAAGTACGTGGTCACTGTTACTCAGTACCACCGGTCAGTGCGACTCAATAACCCCCGGTCACTGTGACTCCGTAACCCCGATCAGTGTGACTCAGTACCCCCAGTCAGTGTGACTCAGTACCCCTGGTCTGTGTGACTCAGTATCCCTCGTCAGTTTGACTCAGTATGTGGTTAGAGTGACTCAGTACCCCGGTCAGTGTGACTCGGTACCCCTGGTCAGTGTGACTCAGTACCCCGGCTCAGTGTGACTCAGTATACCCATTCAGCGTGACTCAGAACCCCCGGTCAGTGTGACTCAGTACCCCTGGCCAGTGTGACTCAGTACCGCCACCCGCCCCCACCCCGGCCAGTATGACTCAGCACCACCCGGTCAGTATGACTCAGTATCTGGTCAGTGTGACTCAGTATCCTCGGTCAGTGTGACTCAATACCCCGGTCAGTGTGACTCAGTACCCCCAGTCCGTGTCACTCAGTATCCCTGGTCAGTGGCACTCACTACACACGGTTAGTGTGACTCTGTATTGTGCAGCCAGTGTGACCCTGTACCGTCGGTCAGTGTGACCCTGCACCCTCGGTCAGTGTGACCCTGCACCCTCGGTCAGTGTGACCCTGCACCCCCGGTCAGTGCGACTCAATACCCCCGGTCAGTGTGACTCAATACCCCGATCAGTGTGACTCACTACCCCTGGTCAGTGTCACTCAGTACTCCCGGTCAGTCTCAATTCGTACCCCTGCTCAGTGTCACTCTGTACCCCGGTCAGTGTGATTCAGTACCCTCCGTCAGTGTGACTCAGTACCTCCGGTTAGTGTCACTCAGTATTCTTGGTCAGTGTGACTCAGTACCCCGGGTCAGTGTGACTCAGTACCCACCAGCCAGTGTGACTCAGCACCCGGGTCAGTGTGACTCAGTAGCCCCGGTCAATGTGACTCATACCCCCGGTCAATGTGACTCAGTAGCCCCAGTCACTGTGATACAGTACTCCTGTTCAGTATGACACAGTACCCCCGGTCAGTGCGACTCAATACCCCCAGTTAGTGCGACTCAATACTCCCGGTCAGTGCGACTCAATACCCCCGGTCAGTGCGACTCAATACCCCCGGTCAGTGTGACTCAGTACCCCAGTCAGTGTGACTCAGTGTCGCCAGTCAGTGTTACTCACTACCCCCGGTCACTGTGACTCCGTAACCCCAGTCATTGTGACTCAGTGTCGCCAGTCAGTGGGACTCAGTACCCCCAGTCAGTGTGAATCAGTATGTGGGCAGTGTGACTCAGTACCCCCGTTCAATGTGACTCAGTGTCGCCGGTCAGTGGAACTCAGTACCCCCGGTCAGTGCGACTCAATAACCCCCGGTCATTGTGACTCTGTACCGCCGGTCAGTGTGATTCAGTACACCCCAGTCAGAGTGACTCAGTATGTGTTAAGAGTGACTCAGTACCCCGGGTCCGTGTGACTCATTACCCCCAGTCTGTGTCACTCAGTCTCACTGGTCAGTATCACTCACTACACATTGTTCGTGTGACTCTGTATTCTGCAGCCAGTGTGACCCTGTACCCCACGTCAGTGTGGCACTGCACAGCCGGTCAGTGTGACTCCCTACCCCTGGTCAGTGTCACTCAGTACCCCCGGTCAGTGTGACTCAGTAACCCCCGGTCAGTGTGACTCAGTACCCCCAGTTCCTGTGACTCAGAAACACAGGTCAGCGTGACTCAGTACCCATGGTCAGCGTGACCCAGTAGACCGGTCAGTGTGACTCAATATGTGGTCAGTGTGACTCAGTACTCCCGGTGAGTCTCACTCCGTACCCCTGCTCAGTGTCACTCTGTACCCCGGTCAGTGTGCCTCAGTACCCTCAGTCAGTGTGACTCAGTACCCCCGGTCAGTGTCACTCAGTATCCCTGTTCAGTGTGACTCAGTACCCCCGGTCAGTATGACGCAGTATGTGGTTAGTGTGACTCAGTACCCCCGGTCAGTGTCACTCAGTACCCCTGGTCAGTGTGACTCAACATCCCGGGTCAGTGTGGCTCACTAACCCTGGTCAGTGTGACTCAGTACCTACCCCTGGTTAGTGTGACTCAGTAGCCCCAAGCCAGTGTGACTCTGTACCCCCGGTCAGTGTGACTCAGCACACCCGGTCAGCGTGACTCAGTACCCCGGTCAGTGTGATTCACTACCCCCGGTCAGTGTGACTCAGTACCACCAGTCAGTGTAACTCAGTACCACCAGTCAGTGTCACTCAGTATCCCTGGTCAGTGTGACTCAGTATCCCTGGTCAGTGTGACTGAGTACTCCTGTTCAGTGTGACACAGTACCCCGGTCAGTGCGACTCAATACACCCGGTCAGTGCGACTCAATACCCCTGGTCAGTGCGACTCAATACCCCTGGTCAATGTGACTCAATACCCCGAACAGAGTGACTCAGCACCACAGTCAGTGTGACTCAGTGTCGCCAGTCAGTGTTACTCAGTACCCCTGGTCACTTGTGACTCTGTAACCCCAGTCAGTGTGACTCAGTGTCGCCGGTCAGTGGAACTCAGTACCCCAGGTCAGTGTGACTCAATACCCCCGTTCTGTGTGACTCAATAACCCCCGGTCAGTGTGACTCAGTACCCTGGTCAGTGAGACTCAGTACCCCTGGTCAGTGAGACTCAGTATCCCTGTTCAGTATTACTCAGTACCCCCGGTCACTGTGACTCCGTAACCCCGGTCAGTGTGACTCAGTTCCCCCAGTCAGTATGACTCAGTACCCACCAGCCAGTGTGACTCAGTAGCCCGGGTTAGTGTGACTCAGTATCCCTGGTCAGTATGACTCAGTATGTGGTTAGTGTGACTCAGTACCCCGATCAGTGTGACTCGGTACCCCCGGTCAGTGTGACGCTGCACCCCCGGTCAGAGTGACACAGTACCCCAGGTCAGTGTGACTCAGTACCCCGGTCAGTGTGACTCAGTACTCCCGGTCAGTCTCAATTCGTACCCCTGCTCAGTGTCACTCTGTACCCCGGTCAGTGTGATTCAGTACCCTCAGTCAGTGTGACTCAGTACCTCCGGTCAGTGTCACTCAGTATTCTTGGTCAGTGTGACTCAGTACCCACCAGCCAGTGTGACTCAGCACCCGGGTCAGTGTGACTCAGTAGCCCCGGTCAATGTGACTCATACCCACGGTCAATGTGACTCAGTAGCCCCAATCACTGTGACACAGTACTCCTGTTCAGTATGACACAGTACCCCCGGTCAGTGCGACTCAATACCCCCAGTTAGTGCGACTCAATACCCCCGGTCAGTGCGAATCAATACCCCCGGTCAGTGCGACTCAATACCCCCGGTCAGTGTGACTCAGTACCCCAGTCAGTGCGACTCAGTATACCTGGTCAGTATGACTCAGTATGTGGTTAGTGTGACTTAGTACCCCGATCAGTGTGACTCGGTACCCCCGGTCAGTGTGACCCTGCACCCCTGGTCAGAGTGACACAGTACCCCTGCTCAGTGTCACTCTGTACCCCGGTCAGTGTGATTCAGTACCCTCAGTCAGTGTGACTCAGTACCTCCGGTCAGTGTGACTCAGTAGCCCCGGTCAATGTGACTCAGTAGCCCCAGTCAGTGTGAATCAGTATGTGGTCAGTGTGACTCAGTACGCCGGGTCAGTGTGACTCACTACCCCCGGTCAGTGTGACTCAGTACCCCCGGTCAGTGTGATTCAGTATTCTTGGACAGTGTGACTCAGTACCCCGGGTCAGTGTGACTCAGTAGCCCCGGTCAATGTGACTCATACCCCCGGTCAATGTGACTCAGCAGCCCCAGTCACTGTGACACAGTACTCCTGTTCAGTATGACACAGAACCCCCGGTCAGTGCGACTCAGTACCGCCAGTTAGTGCGACTCAATACCCCCGGTCAGTGCGACTCAATACCCCCGGTCAGTGTGACTCAGTACCCCAGTCAGTGTGACTCAGTGTCGCCAGTCAGTGTTACTCAGTACCCCCGGTCACTGTGACTCCGTAACCCCAGTCATTGTGACTCAGTGTCGCCGGTCAGTGGGACTCAGTACCCCCAGTCAGTGTGAATCAGTATGTGGTCAGTGTGACTCAGTACGCTGGGTCAGTGTGACTCAGTACCCCGGGTCAGTGTGACTCACTACCCTCGGTCAGTGTGACTCAGTACGCCGGGTCAGTGTGACTCAGTACCCCGGGTCAGTGTGACTCACTACCCCCGGTCAGTGTGACTCAGTACCCCCGGTCAGTGTGATTCAGTACCCCCGGTCAGTGTGACTCAATACCCCCGGTCAGTGTGACTCAATACCCCCGGTCAGTGTGACTCAATATCCCCGGTCAGTATGACTCAGTACCCACAGTCAGTATGACTCAGTATGTGGTTAGTGTGACTCAGTACCTTGGTTAGTGTGACTCGGTACCCCTGGTCAGTGTGACTCAGTACCCCGGGTCAGTGTGACTCAGTACCCCCGTTCAATATGGATCAGTGTATGGTCAGTATGACTCAGTACGCTTGGTCAGTGTGACTCAATGCCATTGCACAGTGAGACTCAACACCCCCGGTCAGCGTGACTCAGTACCCCGGTTAGTGTGACTCACTACACTCGGTTAACGTGACTCTGTATTCTTCTGCCAGTGTGACCCTGTACCCCCGGTCAGTGTGACTCAGTACCCAGGTCAGTGTGACTCAGTACCCCACGGCCTGGGTGACTCAGTGCCCCCGGTCAATGTGACTCAGTGTCGCCGGTCAGTGGAACTCAATACCCCCGGTCAGTGCGACTCAATAACCCCCGGTCACTGTGACTCCGTAACCCCGGTCAGTGTGACTCAATACCCCCAGTCAGTGTGCCTCAGTACCCCTGGTCTGTGTGACTCAGTATCCCTCGTCAGTTTGACTCAGTATGTGGTTAGAGTGACTCTGTACCCCGGTCAGTGTGACTCAGCACCACCCGGTCAGTATGACTCAGTATCTGGTCAGTGTGACTCAGTACCCCTAGTCAATGTGACTCTGTACCTCCGGTCAGTGTGACTCAGTATGTGGTCATTGTGACTCAGTACCCCAGGTCAGTGTGGCCCAGTACCCCGGTCACTGTGAGTCAGTACCCCCGATCAGTGTGACTCAGTACCTCTGGTCAGTGTGACTCAGTACCTCTGGTCAGTGTGATTCAGTACCCCTGGCCAGCGCGTCTCCGTAACCCCGGGCAGTGTTACTCAGTACTCCCGGTCAGTGTGACTCAGTACCCTTGGTCAGTGTGACTCAGTACCCGTGGTCAGTGGGACTCAGTACCCCTGGTCATTGTAACTCAGTACCCCCGGTGACTATGACTCTGTAACCCCGGTCAGTGTGACTCAGTGTCGGCATTAAGTGGGACTCAATACCACAAGTCAGTGTGACTCAGTACCCCTGGTCAGTATGACTCAGTATCCCCGGTCAGTATGACTCAGTATGTGGTCAGTGTGACTCAGTACCCCCGGTCAGTGTGGCCCAGTACACCCGGTTAGTGTGACTCAGTACCCCCGGTCAGTGTGACTCAGTACCCCCGGTCAGTGTGACTCAGCACCCACGGTCAGTGTCACTCAGTATCCCTGGTCTGTGTCACTCACTACACACGGTTAGTGTGACTCTGTATTCTGCAGCCAGTTTGACCCTGCACCCCCGGTCAGAGTGACACAGTACACCCAGTCAGTGTGACTCAGTACCCAGGTCAGTGTGACTTAGTACATCCGGTCAGCGTGACTCAGCACCCCGGTCAGTGTGATTCACTACCTCCGGTCAATGTGACTCTGTATTCTGCAGCCAGTGTGACTCCGTACCCCCGGTCAGTGTGACTCAGTACCCCCGGTCAGTGTGGCCCAGTACACCCGGTTAGTGTGACTCAGTACCCCCGGTCAGTGTGACTCAGTACCCCCGGTCAGTGTGACTCAGCACCCACGGTCAGTGTCACTCAGTATCCCTGGTCTGTGTCACTCACTACACACGGTTAGTGTGACTCTGTATTCTGCAGCCAGTTTGACCCTGCACCCCCGGTCAGAGTGACACAGTACACCCAGTCAGTGTGACTCAGTACCCAGGTCAGTGTGACTTAGTACATCCGGTCAGCGTGACTCAGCACCCCGGTCAGTGTGATTCACTACCTCCGGTCAGTGTGACTCTGTATTCTGCAGCCAGTGTGACTCCGTACCCCCGGTCAGTGTGACTCAGTACTCCCAGTCAGTGTCACTCAGTACCCCCGGTCTTTGTGACTCAGTACCACCGGTCAGTGTGACTCAGTACCCCTGTTCAGTATGACACAGTACCCCCGGTCAGTGTGACTCAGTACCCCCGGTCACTGTGACGCAGTACCTCTGGTCAGTGTCACTCAGTACCCCTGGTCAATATGACTCAGTATCTCCGGTCAGTGAGCCTCAGTACCCCCGTCAGTGTGACTCAGTACATGGTCAGTGTGACTCAGTACATGGTCAGTGTGACTCAGTACCCCCGGTCAATGTGACACAGTACCTCCGGTCAGTTTGACTCTGTACTCCCATCAGTGTGACTCAGTACGTGGTCAGTGTGACTCTACCACCGGTCAGTGTGGCCCAGTACCCCCGGTCAGTGTGAGTCAGTACCCCCGATCAGTGTGACTCAGTACATGGTCACTGTGACTTAATACGTGGTCAGTGTAACTCAGTTCGTGGTCAGTGTGTGACTCAGTACCCCTGGTCAGTGTGCTCAGTACCCCTGGCCAGCGTGTCTCCGTAACCCCGGGCAGTGTTACTCAGTACTCCCGGTCAATGTGACTCAGTACCGCCCGGCCAGGTGAATCAGTAACCCTGGTCAATGTGTCTCAGTACCCTTGGTCAGTGTGACTCAGTACCCGTGCTCAGTGTGACTCAGTACCCGTGGTCAGTGGGACTCAGTACCCCCGTCAGTATGATTCAGTACGTGGTCAGTGTGACTCAGTACCTCCGGTCAGTGTGACTCAGTACCCCCGGTCACTGTGACTCAGTACCTCCGGTCAGTTTGACTCAGTACCCCCGTCAGTGTGACTCAGTACGTGGTCAGTGTGACTCAGTACCCCCAGTCAGTGTGGCCCAGTACCCCCGGTCAGTGTGAGTCAGTACCCCCGATCAGTGTGACTCAGTACATGGTCACTGTGACTTAATCCGTGGTCAGTGTAACTCAGTACGTGGTCAGTGTGACTCAGTACCCCGGTCAGTGTGACTCAGTACCCGTGGCCAGCGTGTCTCCGTAACCCCGGGCAGTGTTACTCAGTACTCCCAGTCAGTGTGACTCAATACCCCCCATCCAGGTTAATCAGTACCTCCGGTCAGTGTGACACAATATGTGGTTAATGTGACTCAGGAGCCCGGTCTGTGTGACTCAGTGTCGCCGGTCGGTGGAACTCAGTACCCCAGGTCCGTGCGACTCAATACCCCCGGTCAGTGCAACTCAATACCCCCGGTCAGTGTGACTCAGTAACCCCGGCCAATGTGTCTCAGTACCCTTGGTCAGTGTGACTCAGTACCCGTGGTCAGTGTTTCTCAGTACCCGTGGTCAGTGTGACTCAGTACCCCTGGTCAATGTAACTCAGTACCCTCGGTCAGTGTGGCTCAGTACCCATAGCCAGTGTGACTCAGTAGCCCCGGTTTGTGTGGCTCAGTACGTGGTCAGTATGACTCAGTACCCCCGTTCAGTGTGATTCAGTGCCCCCGGCCAGTATGACTTAGTATCCATTTATCATTCATTCATTGGCAGTCCCTCGAAATCGAGGAAGACGCTTCCACTCCAATACGGGAATTGCAATCTCTTTCGCAGGTGGGACAGACAGTCGTTGGAGGAAAGGATGGGTGGGGAGTCTGGTTTGCCGCACGCTCCTTCCGCGGGCTGTGCTTGTTTTCTGCATGCTCTCGGCGACGAGACTCGAGGTGCTTAGCGCACTCGCGGATGCTCTTCCTCCACGTTGGGCGGTCTTTGGCCAGGGACTCCCAGGTGTCGGTGGGGATGTTGCACTTTATCAGGGAGGCTTTGAGCGTGTCCTTTAAACGTTTCCTTTGTCCACCTGGGGCTTGCTTGCCGTGTATGCGTTCCGAGTAGAGCGCTTGCTTTGGGAGTCTCGTATCGGGCATGCCAACAATATGGCCCACACAACGGAGCTGGTCGAGTGTGGTCAGTGCTTCGATGCTGGGGATGTTGGCCTGATCGAGAACACTGACGTTTGTGCATCTGTCCTCCCAGGGGATTTGCAGGAACTTGCGGAGGCATCGCTGGGGTATTTCTCCAGCGATTTGAGATGTCTACTGTATATGGTTCACGTCTCTGAGCCATACAGGAGGGCGGGTATCATTACAGCCCTGTAGAACATAAGCTTGGTGCCAGATTTGAGGGCCTGATCTTCGAACACTCTCTTCCTCAGGTGGCCGAAGGCTGCGCTGGTGCACTGGAGGCGATGTTGAACCTCGTCGTCGATGCCTGCCCTTGCTGATAATAGGCTCCCGAGGTATGGAAAGTGGTCCACGTTGTCCAGGGCCGTGCCGTGGATCTTGATGACTGGGGGGCAGTGACGTGTGGCGGGGTCAGGTTGGTGGAGGACCTTTGTCTTACGGATGTTTAGTGTAAGGCCCATGCTTTCATACGCCTCGGTGAAGATGTTGACGATGACTTGGAGTTCAGCCTCTGAATGTGCGCAGATGCAAGCGTTGTCCGCGTACTGTAGTTCGACGACAGAGGATGTGACGGCCTTGGATCTGGCCTGGAGGCGACGAAGGTTGAACAGGTGCCCACTGGTTCTATAGTTTAGTTCCACTCCAGCGGGGAACTTGTTGAGTGTGAGGTGGAACATTGCAACGAGGAAGATCGAGAAGAGGGTTGGCGTGATGACGCAGCCCTGCTTGACCCGGGTCCGAACATTGATTGGGTCTGTGGTGGATCCGTTGGTCAGTACCCCCGGTCAGTGCGACTCAGTAACCCCGGCCAGTGTGACTCAGTAACCCCCGGCCAGTGTGACTCAGTACTCTCGGTCAGTGTGACTCAGTACCCACTGTCAGTGTGACTGAGTACCCCCGGCCAGTGTGAGTCAGTACCTCCAGTCATTGTGACTCGGTACCCCCGGTCAGTGTGACTCAGTACCCCAGGTCAGTGTGACTCACTACTCCCGGTCAGTGTGACTCAGTACCCCCGGTCAGTGTGACGCGTAACCCCAGTTAGTGTGACTCAATACTGTCAGTCAGTGTTACTCAGTACCTCCGGTCAGTGTAACTTAGTACCCCCGGTCAGTGTGACTCAGTACCGACGGTCAGTGTGACTCAGTACCCCCAGTCAGTGAGACTCAGTACCCCCGGTCAGTATGACTCAGTACCCCTGGCCAGTGTGAATCAGTACCCTTGGTCAGTGTGACTCAACACCCCCAGCCAGTTGACTCAGTACGTGGTCACTGTGACTCAGAACCCCCAGTCAGTGTGACTCAGCACCCCTGGCCAGTGTGACTCAGTAACCCCGGTGAGTGTGACTCAATACCCCCGGCCAGTGTGACTCAGTACGTGGTCAGTGTGACTCAGTACCCCTGGTTAGTGTGACTCAGTACCCCCAATCAGTGTGACTCAGTGCCGCCCGATCAGTGTGACTCAGTACCTGGTCAGTGTGACTCAGCACCCCCAGTCAGTGTGACTCAGTACCCCTGGCCAGTGTGACTCAGCACCCCCGGTGAGTGTGACTCAATAATCCCGGCCAGTGTGACTCAGTACGTGGTCAGTGTGACTCAGTACCCCTGGTTAGTGTGATTCAGTACCCTCGGTCAGTGTGACTCAGTGCCCCCGGCCAGTGTTACTCAGTATCCCCGGTCAGTGTGACTCAGTACCCCTGGTTAGTGTGACTCAGTACCCTTGGTCAGTGTGATTCAGTGCCGCCCGGTCAGTGTGACTCAGTACCGCCCGATCAGTGTGACTCAGTACGTGGTCAGTGTGACTCAGTACCCCCGGTCAGTGTGACTCAGTGCCCCCGGCCAGTGTTACTCAGTATCCCCGGTCAGTGTGACTCAGTACCCCTGGTTAGTGTGACTCAGTACCCTCGGTCAGTGTGATTCAGTGCCGCCCGGTCAGTGTGACTCAGTACGTGGTCAGTGTAACTCAGTACCCCCGGTCAGTGTGACCCAGTGCCCCCAGCCAGTGTTACTCAGCATCCCCGGTCAGTGTGACTCAGTACCCCTGGTTAGTGTGACTCAGTACCGACAGTCAGTGTGACTTAGTACCCCCGGTCATTGTGACTCAGTACCGCCCGATCAGTGTGACTCAGTACGTGGTCAGTATGACTCAGTACCCCTGGTTAGTGTGACTCAGTACCGACGGTCAGTGTGACTTAGTACCCCCGGTCATTGTGACACAGTACCGCCGATCAGTTTGACTCAGTACGTCTGGTCAGTGTGACTCATTATGCGGTCAGTGTGACTCAGTACCCCCGGTCAGTGTTACTCAGTACCCCCACCACCGGTCAATGTGATTCAGTAACCGTAGTCAGTGTGACTCAGTACCACCGGACACTATGACTCAGTACCCCCAGTCAGTGTGACTCAGTACCCATTCATCATTCGTTAATAGGCAATCAATTGAAATCGAGGAAGACTTGCTTCCACTTCAAAATTAAGCTCTCAGGTGACTGAACAGTCCAATACGGAATTACAGTCTCTGTCACAGGTGGGACAGACAATGGTTGAAGGAAAGGGTTGGTGGGGAGTCTGGTTTGCCGTATGCTCCTTCTGCTGACTGCGCTTGTTTTCTGCATGTTCTCGGCGACGAGACTCGAGGTACTCAGCGTCCCCCCGGATGCTCTTCCTCCACTTAGGGCAGACTTGGGCCAGGGACTCCCAGGTGTCGGTGGGGATGTTGCACTTTATCAAGGAAGCTTTGAGGGTATCCTTGAAACATTTCCTCTGCCCATCTGAGTCTCACTTGCCATGTACGAGTTCCGAGTAGAGCGCTTGCTTTGGGAGTCTCGTGTCGGGCATGCGAACAATGTGGCCTGCCCAACGGAGCTGGTCGAGTGTGGTCAGTGCTTCGATGCTGCAGATTTTGGCCTGATCGAGAACACTGACGTTGGTGCATCTGTCCTCCCAGGGAATTTGCAGGATCTTCTGGAGGCATCGCTGGTGGTATTTCTCCAGCGATTTGAGGAGTCGACTGTATATGGTCCACGTTTCTGATCCATACAGGAGGGCGAGTATCACTACAGCCCTGTAGATCATAAGCTTGGTGCCAGATTTGAGGGCCTGATCTTCGAACACTCTCTTCCTCAGGCGGCAGATGGCTGCACTGGCACACTGGAGGCAAAGTTGAACCTCGTCGTCGATGTCTGCCCTTGCTGATAATAGGCTCCCAAAGTATGGAAAGTGTTCCATGTTGTCGAGGCAGCGCCGTGGATCTTGCTGACTGGGGGGCAGTGACGTGTGGCGGGGTCAGGTTGGTGGAGGACCTTTGTCTTACGGATGTTTAGTGTAAGGCCCATGCTTTCGTACGCCTTGGTGAAGATGTTGACGATGACTTGGAGTTCAGCCTCTGAATGTGCGCAGACGCAAGCGTCGTCCGAGTACTGTAGTTCGACGACAGAGGATGGGACGGTGTTGGGTCTGGCCTGGAGACGACGAAGGTTGAACAGGTTCCCACTGGTTCTTTAATTTAGTTCCACTCCAGCGGGGACCTTGTTGAGTGTGAGGTGGAGCATTACAGCGAGGAAGATCGAGAAGAGGCTTGGCGCGATGACGCAGCCCTGCTTGACCCGGGTCCCGACGTTGATTGGGTCTGTGGTGGATCCGTTGGTCAGTACCCCTGGTCAGTGTGACTCAGTGCCCCCGGTCAGTATGACTCAGTACCCCTGGTCAGTGTGACTCAGTACCCCTGGTCAGTGTGACTCAGTGCCCCCGGTCAGTGTGACTCAGTACCCCTGGTCAGTGTGACTCAGTGCCCACAGTTAGTGTGACTCAGTACCACCGGTCAATGTGACTCGGTACGTGATCAGTGTGACACATTACCCCCGGTCAGTGTAACTCAGTTTCCTCAGTCAGTGCTAGTCAGTAGACCCAGTCAGTGTGACTCAGTACACACAGTCAGTGTGACTCACTTCCCCTGGTCAGTGTGGCTCAGTACACGCAGTCAGTGTGACTCACTTTCCCTGGTGAGTGTGGCTCAGTACGTGGTAAGCGTGATGCCGTACCCCCGATCAGTGTGACCCAGTAGCCCCAGTCAGTGTGACTCAGTAACCCCTGTCAGTGTGACTCAGTACCCATTCATCATTCATTCATAGGCAGTTCCTCGAAATCGAGGAAGACTTGCTTCCACTCCAAAAGTGAGTTCTCAGGTGACTGAACAGTCCAATACAGGAATTACAGTCTCTGTCGCAGGTGCGACAGACAGTCGTTGGAGGAAAGTGTGGGTGGGGAGTCTGGTTTGCAACATGCTCCTTCCGCTGCCTGCGCTTGTCTTCTGCATGCTCTCGGCAACGAGACTCGAGGTGCTCAGTGCCCTCACGGATGCTCTTCCTCCACGTTGGGCGGTCTTTGGCCAGGGACTCCCAGGTGTCGGTGGGGATGTTGTACTTGATCAAGGAGGCTTTGAGGGTGTCCTTGAAACATTTCCTCTGCCCACTTGGGGCTCGCTTGCTATGTAGGAGTTCTGAGTAGAGTGCTTGCTTTAGGAGTCTAGTGTCGGGCAATGAGGCCCGCCCAACGGAGCTGGTCAAGTGTGGTCAGTGCTTCATTGCTGGGGATGTTGGCTGGATCGAGAACACTGACATTTGTGCGTCTGTACTCCCAGGGGATTTGCAGGATCTTACGGAGGCATCGCTGGTGGTATTTCTCCAGCGATTTGAGGTGTCTACTGTATATGGTCCACATCTCTGAGCCATACAGGCGGGCGGGTTTCACTACAGCCCTATAGACCACAAGCTTCATGCCAGATTTGAGGGCCTGATCTTTGAACACTCTCTTCCTCAGGCAGCGAAGGCTGCACTGGCGCACTGGAGGTGGTGTTGAACCTCGTCATCGATGTCTACCCTTGCTGATAATAGGCTCCCGAGGTATGGAAAGTAGTTCACGTTGACCAGGGCAGCACCGTGGATCTTGATGACTACAGGGGCAGTGCTGTGTGGCGGGGTCAGGTTGGTGGAGGACCTTTGTCTCACGGATGTGTAGTGTAAGGCCCATGCTTTCATATGCCTCGGTGAAGATGTTGACGATGACTTGGAGTTCAGCCTCTGAATGTGCACAGATGCAAGCGTCGTCCGCGTACTGTAGTTGAACGACAGACGATGGGATTGTCTTGGATCTGGCCTGGTGGCGACGAAAGTTGAACAGCTTCCCTCTGGTTCTATACTTTAGTTACACTCCAGTGGGGAACGTGTTGAGTGTGAGGTGGAGCATTGCAATGAAGAAGATCGAGAAAAGGGTTGGCGCGACGACGCAGCACTGCTTGACCCGGGTCCGGACGTTGATTGGGTCTGTGGTGGATCCGTTGGTCAGTACCCCCGGTCAGTGTGACTCAGTACCCCCGGTCAGTGTGACTCAGTACCCCCGGTCAGTGAGACTGAATACCCTCGGTCAATGTGACTCAGTACCGCCCCCGGTCAGTGTGACTCAGTACCCCAGTCAGTGAGACTCAATACCTCCGGTCAGTGTGACTCAGTACCCCCGGTCAGTGTGACTCAGTACTGCCGGTCAGAGTGACGCAGAACCCCCTGTCAGTATGACTCGTACCCCCGGTCAGTGTGACTCAGTACGCCCTGTCAGTGTGACTCAGTACCCCCCGATCAGTGTGACTCAGGACCTCCGGTCAGTGTGACTCAGTACTCGTAGTCAGTGTGACTCAGTACCCCCGGTCAATGTGGCTCAGGACCCATGGTCAGTCTGACTCAGTACCCACAGTCAGTGGGACTCATTATCCACGGTCAGAGCGACTCAGTAACCCCTGCCAGTGTGAATCAGTACCCATGGTCAGTGTGACTCAGTACCCCCGGTCAGTTTGACTCAGTAGCCCCGGTCAGTGTGACTCACTACATGGTCAGTCCCATTCTGTATCCCCGGTCAGTGTGACTCAGTGCCCTCAGTCAGTGTGACACAGTACCCATGGACAGTGTGACTCAGTACGCCGGGTCAGTGTGACTCACTACAGGGTCAGTCCCACTCAGTAGCCTCGGTCAGTGTGACTCAGCACCCCCGGTCAGTGTGACGCAGTACCCACGGTCAGTGTGACTCAGTATGCCCGGTCAGTGTGATTCAGTACGCCCGGTCAGTGTGACTGAGTACCCTTGGTCAGTGAGACTCAGTATATCCTGGTCAGTGTGACTCAGAAACCCCCATTCTGTGTGACTCAGTAACCCCCATTCTGTGTGACTCAGTACCCCAGATCAGTGTGACTCAGTACCCTCTGTCAGTGTGACTCAATACCCCCCCGGTCAATGTAACCCAGTACCCACGGTCAGTGTGACTCAGTACCCCTTAGTCAGTATGACTCAGTACCCTCTGTCAGAATGACACAGTGCCCCATGTCAGTGTGACTTAGTACCCGTAGTCAGTGTGACTCAGTATCCCCGGTCAGTATGGCTCAGTACCCACGGTCAGTCTGACTCAGTGCCCCTTGTCAATGTGGCTCAGTATGCCCGGTCAGTGTGACTCAGTACCCCCGGTCAGTGTGACTCAATACCCACTGGTCAGCTTGACTCAATACCCCCGGTCAACGTAACCCGGTACCCACGGTCAGTGTGAATCAGTATCCCCGATCATGGTGCCTCACTACACCCGGTTAGTGTGACTCAGTACCCTTGGTCAGTGTGACTCAGTACTCCCGGTCAGTGTGACTCAGTAACCCCGGTCTGTGTGGCTCAGTGTCCCAGGTCAGTTTGACTCTTTACCCCGGTCAGTGTGACTCGGGACATCCCGGTCAGTGTGACGCAGAACCCCCGGTCAGTGTGACTCAGTACCCGTTGTCAGTGTAGCTCAGTACCCACAGTCAGTCTGACTCAGTACCCACAGTCAGTCTGACTCAGTACCCACGGCCAGTGGATCTCATGACCCCCCGGTCAGAGCGACTCAGTAACCACGGCCAGTGTTACTCAGTACCCGTGGTCAGTGCGACCCAGTACCCATGGTCGGTTTGACTCAGTACCCCCGGTCAGTGTGACTCATTACCACCGGTCAGTTTGAGTCAGTACCCCCAGTCAGTGTGACTCAGTACATGGTCAGTCCCACTCAGTACCCCGGGTCAGTGTGACTCAGTACCCATGGACAGTGTGACTCAGTACCTCCGGTCAGTGTAACTCAGCACATGGTCAGTCCCACTCAGTATCCCCGGTCAGTGTGACTTAGTACCACTCGGTCAGTGTGACCCAGTACCCGAAGTCAGTGTGAACCAGTGCCCTCGGTCAGTGTGACTCAATACCCTCTGTCCGTGTGACTCAGTACCCCCGGTCAGTGTGATTCAGCTCCCCTGGTCAGTGTAACTCAGTACACTTGGTCAGCGTGACACAGTTCACCTTGTCAGTGTGACTCAGTACCCATCGTCATTTTGACTCAGTAACCCCCCCCGGTCTGTGTGCCTCTGTGCCCCCGGTCAGTGTGACTCAGTACACCCTGTCAGTGTGACGAAGTACCTTCGGTCAGTGAGACTCAGTACCCGTGGTCAGTTTGACTCAGTACCCCCGGTCAGTGAGACACATTACCCCTGGTTGGTTTGAATCAGTACCCCCGGTCAGTGTGACTAATTACCCCCCATCAGTGTGACACGGTACGTGGTCAGTCCCACTCAGTACCCCCGGTCAGTGTGAACTAGTAGCCCCGGTCAGTTTGACTCAGTACCACCGGTCAAAGTGACTCAGTATCCCCGGTCACTGTTACTCAGTACCCATGTCAGTGTGACTCAGTACCTCCGGTCAGTGTGACTCAATAACCCCGGTCACTGTGACTCACTACCCTTGGTCAGTGTGACTCAGTACCCATGCTCAGTGTGACTCAGTACCGCATAGTCACAGTGATTCATGACCCCCGGTCAGTGTGGCTCAGTGCCCCCGGTCTGTGTGGCTCAGTGCCCCCGGTAAGTGTGACTCAGTACCCCTTGTTAATGTGACTTAGTACCCGTAGTCAGTGTGACTCAGTACCCTCGGTCAACGTAACCCACTACCCACGGTCAGTATGAATCAGTACGCCCGTCAGTTTGACTCAGTACCCTCTGTCAGTGTGAGTCAGCACCTCCGATCAGTATGACTCAGTACCCCTGGTCAGTGTGACTCAGTACACTCGGTCAGTGTGACACAGTTCACCTTGTCAGTGTGACTCAGTACCCACTGTCAGTTTGACTCAGTACCTCCCCCCCCCCTTCTGTGTGCCTCAGTACCCCCATTCAGTGTGACTAAGTACCCCTGGTCAATGTGACTCAGTACCCTTGGCCAGTGTGACTCAGTACCTTCGGTCAGTGTGACTCAGTACCTCCGGTCAGTTTGACCCTGTACCCCTGGTCAGTGTGACTCATTACCCCCGGGCAGTTTGACTCAGTACCCCCGGTCAGTGTGACTTATTACCCCCGGTCAATGTCATACGGTACGTGGTCAGTCCCACTCAGCACCCCCGGTCACTGTGACTCAGTACCCCCGGTCACTGTGACTCAGTACCCCCGGTCAAAGTGACTCAGTATCCCCGGTCACTGTGACTCAGTACCCATGCTCAGTGTGACTCAGTACCCTCGGTTAACGTAACCCAGTACCCCTGGTCAGAGTGAATCAGTACCCCCGGTCAGTGTGTCTCAATGCCCCCAGTCAGTGTGACTCAGTACCTCCGGTCAGTGTGACTCATTACCCCCGGTCAGTGTGACTCAGTAACCCAGGTCTGTGTGGGTCAGTGCCCCCGGTCAGTGTGACTCAGTATCCAAGGTCATTTCGACTCAGTACCTCCGGTCAGTGTGACTCGGGACATCCCGGTCAGTGTGACGCAGAACTCCCGGTCAGTACCCCCGGTCAGTGTGACTCAGCATCCATAGTCAATGTGACTCAGTACCGTGAGTCTGTGTGACTGAGTACTCCCGGTCAGTGTGGCTCAGTACCCACGGTCAGTCTGACTCAGTACCCACGGTCAGTGGGACTCATTACCCCCGGTCAGAGTGACTCATTACCCCCGGTCAGAGTGACTCAGTACCCCGTTCAGTGTGACTCAGTACCCGTAGTCAGAGTGACTGAGTACTCCCGGTCAGTGTGGCTCAGTACCCACGGTCAGTCTGACTCAGTACCCATGGCCAGTGGGACTCATTACCCCCGGTCAGAGCGACTCAGTAACCCCGGCCCGTGTAACTCAATAGCCGTGGTCAGTGCGACCCAGTACCCGTGTTCGGTTTGACTCAGTACCCACGGTCAGTGTGACTCAATACATGGTCAGTCCCAATCAGTACCCCCGGACAGTGTGACTCATTACCCCTGGTCAGTTTGAGTCAGTACCCCTGGTCAGTGTGACTCAGTACCCTCGGTTAACGTGACCCAGAAACCACGATCAGTGTGACTCAGTAACTCTGGTCTGTGTGGCTCAGTGCCCCCGGTCAGTGTGACTCAGTACCCGTAGTCAGTGTGACTCGTACCGCTGGTCAGTGTGACTCAGTACCCGTAGTCAGTAGTCAGTGTGACTCAGTACCCCGGGTCAATGGCGCTCAGTACCCACGGTCAGTGTGCCTCAGTACCCGTAGTCAGTGTGACTCACTACCCTCGGTCAGTGTGACCCAGTACCCACAGTCAATCTGACTCATTGCCGCTGGTCAGTGTGACTTAGTATCCGCGGTCAGAGTGACTCGGTAATCCTTGGTCAGTGTGACTCCGTACCCCCCGGTCAGTGTGACTCAGTAACTCCCATTCTGTGTGACTCAGTACCCCCGGTCAGTCGGAACTAGTACCCCGGTAAGTGTGACTCAGTACGACCCGGTCAGTGTGACTCAGTACCCCCGGACAGTGTGACTCATTACCCCTGGTCAGTTTGAGTCAGTACCCCCGGTCAGTGTGACTCAGTACCCACCCAGTCAGAGTGACTCAGTACCCCCAGTCAGTGTGACTCAGTACACTCCAGTCAACATGACTCAGTACCCCCGGTCAGTGTGACTCAGTACCCACCTGGTCAATGTGACTCAATACTCCCGATCACTGTGACTCACTACCCTTGGTCAGTGTGACTGAGTACCCTTGGTCATTGTGACTCAGTACCCCTGGTCAGAGTGAGTCATTACCCACGGTCGATGTGACTCAGTACCCCCGGTCAGTGAGACTCAGTACTCTCGGTTAACGTGACCCAGAAACCACGATCAGTGCGACTCAGTACCCCCGGTCACTGTGACTCAGTACTCCCAGTCAGTGTGACTCAGTAACCTGGTCTGTGTGGCTCAGTGCCCCCGGTCAGTGTGACTCAGTACCCGTAGTCAGTGTCACTCTGTACCCGTAATCAGTGTGACTCAGTACCCCGGGTCAATGGCGCTCAGTACCGCCGGTCAGTGTGACTCAGTACCCGTAGTCAGTGTGACTCAGGACCCATTGTCAGTGTGACTCAGTACCCCGGGTCAATGGCGCTCAGTATCCACGGTCAGTCTGACTCAGTACCAGTGGTCGGTGTGACTCATTGCCACCGGTCAGTTTGAGTCAGTATCCCCGGTCAGTGTGACTCAGTACATGGTCATTCCCACTCAGTACCCCTGGTCAGTGAGACTTAATTTTCCCTGTCAGTGTGACTCAGTACCCATGGACAGTGTGTCTCAGTACCCCCGGTCAGTGTGACTTAGTACATGGTCAGTCCCACTCAGTACCCCCGGTCAGTGAGACTTAATTTTCCCTGTCAGTGTGACTCAGTACCCCTGGACAGTGTGTCGCAGTACCCCGGGTCAGTGTGAGTCAGTACATGGTCAGTCCCACTCAGTACCCTAGGTCAGTGTGACTCAGTACATGGTTCGTCCCACTCGGTACCCCCGCTCAGTGTGACTCAGTACCCCTCGGTCAGTGTGACTCAGTATCCACGGTCAATCTGACTCAGTGCCGCTGGTCAATGTGACTTAGTATCCGCGGTCAGAGTGACTCGGTACCCTTGGTCAGTGTGACTCAGTAACTCCCATTCTGTGTGACTCAGCACCCGGGGTCAGTCGGAACTAGTACCCTGGTAAGTGTGACTCAGTACTACCCGGTCAGTGTGACTCAGTACCCTCGGTCAACATAACCCAGTACCCACGGTCAATGTGACTCAGTACCCCCGGACAGTGTGACTTAGTACCCCCGGACAGTGTGATTCATTACCCCTGGTTAGTTTGAGTCAGTACCCCAAGTCAGTGTGACTCAGTACACTCCAGTCAACGTGACTCAGTACCGCCGGTCAATGTGACTCAGTACCTCCATTCAGTGTGACTCAATACCCCCAGTCACTGTGACTCACTACCCTTGGTCAGTGTGACTGAGTACCCTTGGTCATTGTGACTCAGTACCACTGGTCAGAGTGACTCATTACCCCCGGTCAGTGTGACACAGTACCAGCGGTCAGAGTGAGTCATTACCCCAGGTCGATGTGATTCAGTACCCCCGGTCAGTGTGACTCAGTAATCCCGGTCTGTGTGGCTCAGT
Organism: Pristiophorus japonicus; assembly: GCF_044704955.1. NCBI lineage: Eukaryota > Metazoa > Chordata > Chondrichthyes > Pristiophoridae > Pristiophorus > Pristiophorus japonicus. Next base: position 97,216,711 of record NC_091994.1, read on the forward strand.
GCCCACGGTCAGTGTGACTCAGTATCCACGGTCAGTCTGACTCAGTACCCACAGTCACTGGGACTCATTACCCCCGGTCATAGCGACTCAGTAGCCCCGGCCAGTGTGACTCAGTACCCGTGGTCAGTGTGACTCAGTACCCGTGGAGAGTTTGACTCAGTACCCCCGGTCAATGTGACTCATTACCACCGGTCAGTTTGAGTCAGTACCCCTGGTCAGTGTGACTCAGTACATGATCAGTCCCACCCAGTAAACCAGGTCAGTGTGACTCAGTACCCCCGGTCAGTGTGGCTCAGTACCCCTCGGTCAGTGTGACTCAGTACACATAGTCAGTGTGATTCAGTACATGGTCAGTCCCACTCAGTACCCCCAGTCAGTATGACTCATTTCCCCTCGGTCAGTGTGACTCAGTACCATCTGTCAGTGTGACTCAGTACCAGTAGTCAGTGTGATTCAGTACCCCCGGTCAGTGTGGCTCAGTACCCATGGTCAATCTGACTCAGTGCTACTGGTCAGTGTGGATCAGTACCCCTGGTCAGTTTGACTCAGTACCCTCTATCAGTGTGACTCATTACCCCCTGGTCAGTGTGATTCAGTACCCCCGGTCAGTGTGACTCAGTACCCCCGGTTAGTGTGACTCAGTACCCTCAGTCAGTTTGACTCAGTACTCCCGGTCAGTGTGACTCAGTACGCTCGGTCAGTGTGACTCAGTATCCGTGGTCAGTGTGACTTATTACTCCGTGGTCAGTGTGACTTATTACTCCCAGTCAGTGTGACACGGTACATGGTCAGTCCCACTCAGTACCCCCGGTCACTGTGACTCAGTACCCCTCGGTCAGTGTAACTCAGTACCCGTAGTCAGTGTGACTCACTACCCTCGGTCAGTGTGACCCAGTGCCCTCTGTCAGTGTGACTCGCTACCCCAGGTCAGTGTTACTTAGTACCCCTGGTCAGTGTGACTCAGTACCCCCGGTCAGTGGGAACGAGTAGCCAGATAAGTGTGGCTCAGTATTACCCGGTCAATGTGACTCAGTACCCTCGGTCAACGTAACCAAGTACCCACGGTCAGTGTGAATCAGTACCTCCCGGTCAATGTGACTCAGTACCCTCTGTCAGCGTGATTCAGTACCCCCGATCAGTGTGACTCAGTACCCGTAGTCAGTGTTACTCAGTGCCCCCGGACAGTGTGACTCATTACACCTGGTCAGTTTGAGTCAGTAGCCCCGGTCAGTGTGACTCAGTATCCACCCGGTCAGTGTGACTCAGTAACCTCGGTCAATATGACTCAGTAACCCCGGTCAGTGTGATTGAGCAGCCTCGGTCAATGTGACCCAGTAACCCCCATTCTGTGTGACTCAGTACCCCCGATCAGTGGGAACGAGCAGCCCGGTAAGTGTGACTCAGTACTACCCGGTCAGTGTGACTCAGCACCCCTTAGTCAGTGTGACTCAGTACACGTAGTCAGTGTGATTCAGTACTTGGTCAGTCCCATTCAGTACCCCTCGGTCAGTGTGACTCAGTACCCGTAGTCAGTGTGACTCAGTACCCGTAGTCAGTGTGACTCAGTACCCGTAGTCAGTGTGATTCAGTACCCCCAGTCAGTGTGGCTCAGTACCCCCGGTCAGTGTGGCTCAGTACCCACGGTTAATCTGACTCAGTGCTACCGGTCAGTGTGACTCAGTACCCCTCGGTCAGTGTGACTCAGTACTCGTGGTCATTTTCACTCAGTACCCCCGGTCAGTCCCACTCAGTACCCCCGGTCAATGTGACTCAGTACCCTCGGTCAGTGTGACCCAGTACCCTCTGTCAGTGTGACTCAGTATCCCCGGTCAGTGTTACTTGTACCCTCGGTCAACGTAACCAAGTACCCACGGTCAGTGTGAATCAGTACCTCCCGGTCAATGTGACTCAGTACTCTCTGTCAGTGTGATTCAGTACCCCCGATCAGTGTGACTCAGTACCCCCGGTCAGTGTGACTTAGTACCCGTAGTCAGTGTGACTCAGTGCCCCCGGACAGTGTGACTCAGTACCCCCGGTCAGTGTGACTCAGTACCGACCCGGTCAGTGTGACTCAGTACCCCAGGTCAGTGTGATTGAGTAGCCTCGCTCAATGTGACCCAGTACCCAAGGTCAGTGTGACTCAGTAGCCCCACGCTGTGTGACTCAGTACCACCGGTCAGTGTGACTCAGTACCTTTGGTCAGTGTGACTCTGTACCCCCAGTCAGTGCGACTCAGTACCCCAGGTCAGTGTGACTCAGTACCTGGTCAGTCCCACTCAGTACCCCCGGTCAGTGTGACTCAATACCCCTCAAACAGTGTGACTCAGTACCCCTCAGTCAGTGTGACTCAGTACCACCGGTCAGTGTGACTCAGTACGCCTGGTCAGTGTGACTCAGTATCCACGGTCAGCGTGCCTTATTACCCCCAGTCAGTGTGACACGATACGTGGTCAGTCCCACTCAGTACCCCCGGTCAGTGTGACTCAGTGCCCCTTGGTCAGTTTGACTCAGTATCCCCGGTCATTATGACTCATTACCACCAGCCAGTTTGAGTCAGTACCCATGGACAGTGTGACTCAGTACCCTCTGTCAGTGTGACTCAGTACCCCGGTTCAGTGACTCAGTATCCATGGTCAGTGTCACTCAGTACCCTTGGTCATTGAGACTCAGTAGCCCCCACTCAGTGTGACTCAGTAACCCCATTCTGTGTGACTCAGTATCCCCGGTCAGTGGGAACTAGTACCACTGGTCAGTGTGACTCAGTACCCCCGGTCAGTATGACTTGGTACTTTTGGTCAGTGTGACTCAGTACATGGTCAGTCCTACTCAGTAACCCCAGTCAGTGTGACTCAGCACACCTCAGTTTGTGTGACTCAATACCCTCGGTCAGGGTGACTCAGTACCCCCGGTCAGTGTGACTCAGTATCCGTGGTCAGTGTGCCTCAGTACCCGTAGTCAGTGTGACTCACTACCCTCGATCAGTGTGAAACAGTACCCACGGTCAGTGTGACTCAGTATCCGTAGTCAGTGTGACTCAGTATCCGTAGTTAGTGTGACTCGGTACCCCAGGTCAGTGTGGCTCAGTATCCCCCGGTCAGTGTGACTCAGTAACACCCATTCTGTGTGACTCAGTTGCCCCGGTCAGTGGGAACGAGTAGTCCGGTAAGTGTGACTCAGTACCCCTTAGTCAGTGTGACTCAGTACACGTAGTCAGTGTGATTCAGTACATGGTCAGTCCCACTCAGTACTCCCAGTCACTGTGACTCATTACGCCTCGATCAGTGTGACTCAGTACCCTCTGTCAGTGTGACTCAGTACCCGTAGTCAGTGTGACTCAGTACCCATAGTCAGTGTGATTCAGTACCCCCGGTCAGTGTGGCTCAGTAACCCCAGTCAGTGTGACTCACTACCCGTGGTCAGTTTCACTCAGTATCCCCGGTCAGTCCCACTCAGTACCCCCAGTCATTGTGACTCAGTACCCCCAGTCAGTGGGAACGAGTAGCCCGGTAAGTGTGACTCAGTACTATCCGGTCAGTGTGACTCAGTACCCTCGGTCAACATAACCAAGTACCCACGGTCAGTATGAATCAGTACCTCCCGGTCAATGTGATTCAGTACCCTCTGTCAGCGTGATTCAGTACCCCCGATCAGTGTGATTCAGTACCCCCGATCAGTGTGATTCAGTACCCCCGATCAGCGTGATTCAGTACCCCCGGACAGTGTGATTCAGTACCCCCGGACAGTGTGATTCAGTACCCCCGATCAGTGTGATTCAGTACCCCCGATCAGTGTGATTCAGTACCCCCGGTCAGTGTGATTCAGTACCCCCGATCAGTGTGATTCAGTACCCCCGATCAGTGTGATTCAGTACCCCCGATCAGCGTGATTCAGTACCCCCGATCAGTGTGATTCAGTACTCCCGATCAGTGTGATTCAGTACCCCCGATCAGTGTGATTCAGTACCCCCGATCAGTGTGATTCAGTACCCCCGATCAGTGTGTTTCAGTACCCCCGATCAGTGTGATTCAGTACCCCCGATCAGTGTGATTCAGTACCCCCGATCAGTGTGATTCAGTACCCCCGATCAGTGTGATTCAGTACCCCCGATCAGTGTGATTCAGTATCCCCGGACAGTGTGATTCAGTACCCCCGATCAGTGTGATTCAGTACCCCCGATCAGTGTGATTCAGTACCCCCGGTCAGTGTGACTCAGTACCCATTGTCAGTGTGACTCAGTGCCCCCGGACAGTGTGACTCAGTGCCCCCGCACAGTGTGACTCATTACACCTGGTCAGTTTGAGTCAGTACACCCGGTCAGTGTGACTCAGTACCCACCCGGTCAGTGTGACTCAGTACCCACCCGGTCAGTGTGACTCAGTACCCACGGTCAGTGTGACTCAGTATCCCCGGTCAGTGTGATTGAGTAGACTCGGTCAATATGACCCAGTACACAAGGTCAATGTGACTCAGTACCTCTCCGCTGTGTGACTCAGTATCACCGGTCAGTGTGACTCAGTACCTTTGGTCAGTGTGACTCAGTACCTTTGGTCAGTGTAGCTCAGTACCCACGGTCAGTCTGACTCAGTACATGGTCAGTCCGACTCAGTACCCCCAGTCAGTGTTACATAGAAACATAGAAACATAGAAAATAGGTGCAGGAGTAGGCCATTCGGAGAGAAAGTCGGAGAGAAAGACGAAGCGAAAGGCAGAGAGAAAGACGGAGAGAAAGACGGAGAGAAAGGCGGAGAGAAAAACAGAGAGAAAGACGAGAGAAAAACAGAAAAAAAGACGGAAAGAAAGACTGAGAGAAAGGCAGAGAGAAAGACAGAGAGAAAGATATAGAAACATAGAAACATAGAAAATAGGTGCAGGAGTAGGCCATTCAGCCCTTCGAGCCTGCACCGCCATTCAATGAGTTCATGGCTGAACATTCAACTTCAGTACCCCATTCCTGCTTTCTCGCCATACCCCTTGATCCCCCTAGCAGTAAGGACCTCATCTAACTCCTTTTTGAATATATTTAGTGAATTGGCCTCAACAACTTTCTGTGGTAGAGAATTCCACAGGTTCACCACTCTCTGGGTGAAGAAGTTCCTCCGCATCTCGGTCCTAAATGGCTTACCCCTTATCCTTAGACTGTGACCTCTGGTTCTGGACTTCCCCAACATTGGGAACATTCTTCCTGCATCTAACCTGTCTAACCCCGTCAGAATTTTAAATGTTTCTATGAGGTCCCCTCTCATTCTTCTGAACTCCAGTGAATACAAGCCCAGTTGATCCAGTCTTTCTTGATAGGTCAGTCCCGCCATCCCGGGAATCAGTCTGGTGAACCTTCGCTGCACTCCCTCAATAGCAAGAATGTCCTTCCTCAGGTTAAGAGACCAAAACTGTACACAATACTCCAGGTGTGGCCTCACCAATGCCCTGTACAACTGTAGCAACACCTCCCTGCCCCTGTACTCAAATCCCCTTGCTATGAAGGCCAACATGCCATTTGCTTTCTTAACCGCCTGCTGCACCTGCATGCCAACCTTCAATGACTGATGTACCATGACACCCAGGTCTCTTTGCACCTCCCCTTTTCCTAATCTGTCACCATTCAGATAATAGTCTGTCTCTCTGTTTTTACCACCAAAGTGGATAACCTCACATTTATCCACATTATACTTCATCTGCCATGCATTTGCCCACTCACCTAACCTATCCAAGTCGCTCTGCAGCCTCACAGCATCCTCCTCGCAGCTCACACTGCCACCCAACTTAGTGTCATCCGCAAATTTGGAGATACTCAGCACCCCTCAGTCAGTGTGATTCAGTACCCGTAGTCAGTGTGACTCAGTACCCTCGGTCAGTGTGACTCAGTACCCTCTGTCAGTGTGACTCAGTATCCGTGGTCAGTGTGACTCAGTACTCTTGATCAATGTGACTCAGTACAGCCCAGTCAATGTGACACAGTAACCCCCATTCTGTGTGACTCGGCATCCCCGGTCAGTGGGAACTAGTACCCACGGTAAGAGTTACTCAGTACCCCCGGTCAATGTGACTCAGTACCCTCGGTCAATGTAACCCAGTAGCCAAGGTCAGTGTGAATCAGTACCCCACGGTCAATGTGACTCAGTACCCGTACTCAGTGTGACTCAGTACCCGACCAGTCAATGTGTCTCAGTACCTCCGGTCAGTGTGACTCAGTACCGCTGGTCAGTGTGACTTGGGACATCCCGGTCAGTGTGACTCAGTATCCCTGGTCAGCGTGACGCAGAACCCCCAGTCAGTGTGACTAGTACCGCCGTTCAGTGTGATTTAGTACCTGTAGTCAGTGTGACTCAGTACCTGCAGTCAGTGTGACTCAGTACCCGTGGTCAGTATGACTCAGTACCCCAGGTCAGTGTGGCTCAATATCCCTCAGACAGTGTTACTCAGTACCGCCCGTCAGTGTGACTTGGGACATCCCAATCAGTGTGACTCAGTACCCCTGGTCAGTGTGACTCAGTACCCATAGTCAGTGTGACTCAGTCCCCGTAGTCAGTGTGATTCAGTATCTCCGGTCAGTGTGGCTCAGTACCCACGGCCAATCTGACTCAGTGCTACCGATCAGTGTGACTCAGTACGTCTGGTCACTGTGACTCAGTACCCCCGGTCAGTGTAACTCACTACCCCCGGTCAGTGTGACTCAGTACATGGTCAGTCCCACTCAGTACCCCCGGTCAGTGTGACTCAGTACCCCTCGGTCAGTGTGATTTAGGACCCTTGGTCAGTGTGACTCAGTATCCTCAGTCAGTGTCACTCAGTAGCCCGGTCAGTGTGACTCAGTACGCCCGGTCAGTGTGACTCAGTATCCGTGGTCAGTCCCACTCAGTACCCCCGGTCAGTCCCAAGCAGTACCTCCGGTCAGTGTGACTCAGTACACGTAGTCAGTGTGACTCACTACCCTCGGTAAGTGTGACCCACTACCCTCTGTCAGTGTGACTCAGTTTCCCCAGTCAGCGTTACTTAGTACCCCTGGTCAGTGTGACTCAGTACCCCCGGCCAGTGGGAACGAGTAGCCCGGTAAGTGTGGCTCAGTACTACTCGGTCAGTGTGTGACTCAGTACCCTCGGTCAACGTAACCAAGTACCCACGGTCAGTGTGAATCAGTACCTCCCGGTCAATGTGACTCAGTACCCTCTGTCAGTGTGATTCAGTACATCCCGGTCAGTGTGACTCAGTACCCGTAGTCATTGTTACTCAGTGCCCCGGACAGTATGACTCATTACACCTGGTCAGTTTGAGTCAGTACCCCTGGTCAGTGTGACTCAGTACCCACCCGGTCAGTGTGACTCAGTACCCCCGGTCAGTGTGACTCAGTACCCCCACTCTGTGTGACTCAGTACCACCGGTCAGTGTGACTCAGTACCTTTGGTCATTGTGACTCTGTACCCCCAGTCAGTGTGACTAGTGCCCCAGGTCAGTGTGACTCAGTACCGGGTTAGTCCCACCCAGTACACCTCAGTCAGTGTGACTCAGCACCCCTCAGTCAGTGTGACTCAGTACCCCTCAGTCAGTGTGACTCAGTAATCCCCATTTTGTGTGACTCAGTATCCCCGGTCAGTGGGAACTAGTACCACTGGTCAGTGTGGCTCAGTACCCCCGGTCAGTGAGACTCAGTACCCCCGGTCAGTGTGACTCAGTACTTTTGGTCAGTGTGACTCAGTACCCCCGGTCAGTGTGACTCAGTATATGGTCAGTCCGACTCAGCACCCCTCAGTCAGTGTGACTCAGCACCCCTCAGTCAGTGTGACTCAGTACCCGTAGTTAGTGTGACTCAGTACCCCCGGTCAGTGTGACTCAGCACCCTCTGTCAGTGTGACTCAGCATCCCCGGTCAGTGTGACTCAGTATCCGTGGTCAGTGTGACTCCGTACCCTTGATCAATGTGACTCAGTACCCCCAGATCATGCGACTCAGTAACCCTCATTCTGTGTGACTCAGTAGCCCCGGTCAGTGGGAACTAGTACCCGCGGTCAGTGAGACTCAGTACCCCTGGTCAGTGTGACTCAGTACCCACCCGGTCAATGTGACTCAGTACCCCCGGTCAATTTGACTCAGTAACCCCGGTCAGTGTGACTGAGTAGCCTCGGTCAATGTGACCCAGCACTCAAGGTCAGTGTGACTCAGTAGCCCACTCTGTGCGACTCAGTACCACCGGCCAGTGTGACTCAGTCCCTTTGGTCAGTGTGACTCTGTACGCCCAGTCAGTGTGACTCTGTACTGCCAGTCAGTGTGACTCAGTACCCCAGGTCAGTGTGACTCAGAACCTGGTCAGTCCCACTCAGTACCCCCGGTCAGTGTGACTCAGTACCCCTCAGTCAGTGTGACTCAATACCCCTCAGTCAGTGTGACTCAGTACCATCGGTAAGTGTGACTCAGTATGCCTGGTCAGTGTGACACAGTGTCCGTGGTCAGCGTGCATTATTATCCCCAGTCAGTGTGACACGGTACTTGGTCAGTCCCACTCACTACCCCCGGTCAGTGTGACTCAGTATCCCTCGGTCAGTGTGACTCAGTACCCATGGTCAGTTTGACTCAGTACCCCCGCTCAGTGTGACTCATTACCACCGGCCAGTTTGAGTCAGTACCCATGGACAGTGTGACTCAGTACCCTCTGTCAGTGTGACTCAGTACCCCAGGTCAGTGTGACTCAGTATCCACGGTGAGTGTGACTCAGTACCCTTGGTCAATGTGACTGAGTTTCCCCCAGTCAGTGTGACTCAGTAATCCTCATTCTGTGTGACTCAGTATCCCCGGTCAGTGAGACTAAGTAGCCCCGGTCAGTGAGAGTCAGTACCCCCGGTCAGTGTGACTCAGTACCCCCGGTCAGTGTGACTCATTACATTTGGTCAGTTTGAGTCAATACCCCCGGTCAGTGTGACTCAGTGTCCCCGGTCAGTGTGACTCAGTAACCTCGGAATATGTGACTCAGTATCCCCGGTCAGTGTGACTGAGTAGCCTCAGTCAATGTGACCCAGCACCCAAGGTCAGTGTGACTCAGTACCCCCAGTCAGTGTGACTCAGTACCCCCGGTCAGTGTGACTCAGTAATCCCCATTCTGTGTGACTCAGTATCTCCGGTCAGTGGGAACTAGTACCCCTGGTCAGTGTGACTCAGTACCCCCGGTCAGTGAGACTCAGTGCCCCCGGTCAGTGTGACTCAGTACTTTTGGTCAGTGTGACTCAGTACCTCCGGTCAGTGTGATTCAGTACATGGTCAGTCCAACTCAGTACCCCCAGTCAGTGTGACTCAGCACTCCTCAGTCAGTGTGACTCAGTACGCATAGTCAGTGTGACTCAGTACCCTTGGTCAATGTGACTCAGTACCCTCTGTCAGTGTGACTCAGTACACCCCGGTCAGTGTGACTCTGTAACCCCCATTGTGTGACTCAGTATCTCCAGTCAGTGGGAACTAGTACCCCCGGGAAGAGTGACTCAGTACCCTCGGTCAACGTAACCCAGTACCCAAGGTCAGTGTGACTCAGTACTCGTAGTCAGTGTGACTCAGTACCCGACCAATGTGTCTCAGTACCTCTGGTCAGTGTGACTCAGTTCCGCCAGTCAGTGTGACTCGGGACATCCTGGTGAGTGTGACTTAGTACCTGCAGTCAGTGTGGCTCAGTACCCACGGTCAGTCTGACTCAGTACCCACAGTCAGTGGAACTGATTACCCCCAGTCAGAGTGACTCAGTAATCCCAGCCAGTATGACTCAGTACCCCAGGTCAGTGTGGCTCAATATCCCTCGGACAGTGTTACTCAGTACCGCCCGTCAGTGTGACTTGGGACATCCCGATCAGTGTGATTCAGTACCCCTGGTCAGCGTGATGCAGAAGCCCCGGTCAATGTGACTCGTACCCCCGGTCAATGTGACTCAGTACCCGTAGCCAGTGTGACTCAGTACCCCCGGTCAATGTGACTCAGCACCCGTAATCAGTGTGACTCAGTACCCCCGGTCAGTGTGGCTCAGTACCCCAGGTCAGTGTGATTCAGTGCCCCCTGTCAGTGTGACACAGGATCCCCCCCCCCCGCCCCCGGTCTGTGTGCCTCAGTGCACCCTGTCTGTCTGCCTTAGTGTCCCCAGGCAGAGTGACTCAGTAACCCCGGTCAGTGTGACCCAGTACCTTTGGTCAGTGTTACTCAGTAGCCCCGGTCAGTGTGACTCAGTATCCCCGATCAGTGTGACTCAGTAACCCTCATTCTGTGTGAATCAGCAGCCCCGGTCAGTGGGAACTAGTACCCCTGGTCAGTGTGACTCAGTACCTCCTGTCAGTGAGACTCAGTACCCCCGGTCAGTGTGACTCAGTATCCGTGGTCAGTGTGACTCAGTACCACCCGGTCAGTGTGACTCAGTACCTCTCGGTCAGTGTGACTCAGTAAACCCCATTCTGTGTGACTCAGTATCCCCGGTCAGTGGGAATTAGTACCCCCGGTCAGTGAGACTCAGTACCCCCGGTCAGTGAGACTCAGTATCCCCGGACAGTGTGACTCAGTATCCGTGGTCAGTGTGACTCAGTATCCCCCGGTCAGTGTGACGCAGTAACCCACATTCTGTGTGACTCAGTATTCCCGGTCAGTGGGAACTAGTACCCCCGGTCAGTGAGACTCAGTACCCCCGGTCACTGTGACTCAGTACCCCCGGTCAGTGTGACTCAGTACCCGTAGTCAGTGTGTCTCAGTGCCCCCGGACAGTGTGACTCATTACAATTGGTCAGTTTGAGTCAATACCCCCGGTCAGTGTGACTCAGTACCCACCCGGTCAGTGTGACTCAGTACCCCTCAGTCAGTGTGACTCAGTACCATCGGTACGTGTGACTCAGTACGCCTGGTCAGTGTGACTCAGTGTCCGTGGTCAACGTGCATTATTACCCCCAGTCAGTGTGACACGGTACTTGGTCAGTCCCACTCAGTACCCCCGGTCAGTGTGACTCAGTATCCCTCGGTCAGTGTGACTCAGTACCCATGGTCAGTTTGACTCAGTACCCCCGGTCAGTGTGACTCATTACCACCGGCCAGTTTGAGTCAGTACCCATGGACAGTGTGACTCAGTACCCCCAGTCAGTGTGACTCAGTACCCCCGGTCAGTGTGACTCAGTACCCGTAGTCAGTGTGACTCATTACATTTGGTCAGTTTGAATCAATACCCCCGGTCAGTGTGACTCAGTACCCACCCGGTCAGTGTGACTCAGTGTCCCTGGTCAGTGTGACTCAGTAACCTCGGAATATGTGACTCAGTATCCCTGGTCAGTGTGACTGAGTAGCCTCAGTCAATGTGACCCAGCACCCAAGGTCAGTGTGACTCAGGACTCCCCCCCGGTCTGTGAGCCTCAGTAACCCTCATTCTGTGTGAATCAGCAGCCCCGGTCAGTGGGAACTAGTACCCCCAGTCAGTGAGACTCAGTACCCCGGTCACTGTGATTCAGTACCCCCGGTCAGTGTGACTCAGTACCCGTAGTCAGTGTGACTCAGTGCCCCTGGACAGTGTGACTCATTACACTTGGTCAGTTTGACTCATTACCCCCGGTCAGTGTGACTCATTACCACCGGCCAGTTTGAGTCAGTACCCATTGACAGTGTGACTCAGTACCCTCTGTCAGTGTGACTCAGTACCCCGGGTCAGTGTGACTCAGTACCCCGGGTCAGTGTGACTCAGTATCCCCGGTCAGTGTGACTCAGTACCCTTGGTCAATGTGACTCAGTATCCCCCAGTCAGTGTGACTCAGTAATCCCCATTCTGTGTGACTCAGTATCCCCGGTCAGTGGGAACTAGTACCCCTGGTCAGTGTGACTCAGTACTCCCGGTCAGTGAGACTCAGTACCCCCGGTCAGTGAGACTCAGTATCCCCGGTCAGTGTGACTCAGTATCCGTGGTCAGTGTGACTCAGTACCCCCCGGTCAGTGTGACTCAGTAACCCCCATTCTGTGTGACTCAGTATTCCCGGTCAGTGGGAACTAGTACCCCCGGTCAGTGAGACTCAGTACCCCCGGTCAGCGTGACTCAGTACCCCCGGTCAGTGTGACTCAGTACCCGTAGTCAGTGTGTCTCAGTGCCCCCGGACAGTGTGACTCATTACACTTGGTCAGTTTGAGTCAATACCCCCGGTCAGTGTGACTCAGTACCCACCCGGACAGTGTGACTCAGTACCCCCGGTCAGTGTGACTCAGTATCCCCGGTCAGTGTGACTCAGTACCCGTAGTCAGTGTGTCTCAGTGCCCCCGGACAGTGTGACTCATTACAATTGGTCAGTTTGAGTCAATACCCCCGGTCAGTGTGACTCAGTACCCACCCGGTCAGTGTGACTCAGTACCCCTCAGTCAGTGTGACTCAGTACCATCGGTACGTGTGACTCAGTACGCCTGGTCAGTGTGACTCAGTGTCCGTGGTCAACGTGCATTATTACCCCCAGTCAGTGTGACACGGTACTTGGTCAGTCCCACTCAGTACCCCCGGTCAGTGTGACTCAGTATCCCTCGGTCAGTGTGACTCAGTACCCATGGTCAGTTTGACTCAGTACCCCCGGTCAGTGTGACTCATTACCACCGGCCAGTTTGAGTCAGTACCCATGGACAGTGTGACTCAGTACCCCCAGTCAGTGTGACTCAGTACCCCCGGTCAGTGTGACTCAGTACCCGTAGTCAGTGTGACTCATTACATTTGGTCAGTTTGAATCAATACCCCCGGTCAGTGTGACTCAGTACCCACCCGGTCAGTGTGACTCAGTGTCCCTGGTCAGTGTGACTCAGTAACCTCGGAATATGTGACTCAGTATCCCTGGTCAGTGTGACTGAGTAGCCTCAGTCAATGTGACCCAGCACCCAAGGTCAGTGTGACTCAGGACTCCCCCCCGGTCTGTGAGCCTCAGTAACCCTCATTCTGTGTGAATCAGCAGCCCCGGTCAGTGGGAACTAGTACCCCCGGTCAGTGAGACTCAGTACCCCGGTCACTGTGATTCAGTACCCCCGGTCAGTGTGACTCAGTACCCGTAGTCAGTGTGACTCAGTGCCCCTGGACAGTGTGACTCAATACACTTGGTCAGTTTGACTCATTACCCCCGGTCAGTGTGACTCATTACCACCGGCCAGTTTGAGTCAGTACCCATTGACAGTGTGACTCAGTACCCTCTGTCAGTGTGACTCAGTACCCCGGGTCAGTGTGACTCAGTACCCCGGGTCAGTGTGACTCAGTATCCCCGGTCAGTGTGACTCAGTACCCTTGGTCAATGTGACTCAGTATCCCCCAGTCAGTGTGACTCAGTAATCCCCATTCTGTGTGACTCAGTATCCCCGGTCAGTGGGAACTAGTACCCCTGGTCAGTGTGACTCAGTACCCCCGGTCAGTGAGACTCAGTACCCCCGGTCAGTGAGACTCAGTATCCGTGGTCAGTGTGACTCAGTACCCCCCGGTCAGTGTGATTCAGTAACCCCCATTCTGTGTGACTCAGTATTCCCGGTCAGTGGGAACTAGTACCCCCGGTCAGTGAGACTCAGTACCCCCGGTCAGCGTGACTCAGTACCCCCGGTCAGTGTGACTCAGTACCCGTAGTCAGTGTGTCTCAGTGCCCCCGGACAGTGTGACTCATTACACTTGGTCAGTTTGAGTCAATACCCCAGGTCAGTGTGACTCAGTACCCACCCGGACAGTGTGACTCAGTACCCCCGGTCAGTGTGACTCAGTATCCCCGGTCAGTGTGACTCAGTACCCCTGGTCAGTGTGACTCAGTATCCCCGGTCAGTGTGACTCAGTACCCCGGGTCAGTGTGACTCAGTACCCTTGGTCAATGTAACTCAGTATCCCCCAGTCACTGGGAACTAGTACCCCTGGTCAGTGTGACTCAGTACCCCCGGTCAGTGAGACTCAGTACTCCCGGTCAGTGTGACTCAGTACCCGAAGTCAGTGTGACTCAGTACCCCCGGACAGTGTGACTCATTACACTTGGTCAGTTTGAGTCAATACCCCTGTCAGTGTGACTCAGTACCCACCCGGTCAGTTTGACTCAGTAACCTCGGTCAATGTGACTCAGTATCCCCGGTCAGTTTGACTGAGTAGCCTCGGTCAATGTGACCCAGCACCCAAGGTCACTGTGACTCAGTACCCCCACTCTGTGTGACTCAGTACCACCGGTCAGTGTGACTCAGTACCTTTGGTCAGTGTGACTCAGTACCCCCAGTCAGTGTGACTCTGTACCCCAGGTCAGTGTGACTCAGTACCTGGTCAGTCCCACTCAGTACCTCCGGTCAGTGTGACTCAGAACCCCTCAGTCAGTGTGACTCAGGACCCCTCAGTCAGTGTGACTCAGTACACCTCAGTCAGTGTGACTCAGTACCATCGGTCAGTGTGACTCAGTATGCCTGGTCAGTGCGACTCAGTATCCGTGGCCAGCGTGCCTGATTACCTCCAGTCAGTGTGACACGGTACTTGGTCAGTCCCACTCAGTACCCCCGGTCAGTGTGACTCAGTATCCCTCGGTCAGTGTGACTCAGTACCCATGGTCAGTTTGACTCAGTACACCCGGTCAGTGTGACTCATTACCACCGGCCAGTTTGACTCAGTACCCAAGGACAGTGTGACTCAGTACCCTCTGTCAGTGTGACTCAGTACCCCGGGTCAGTGTGACTCAGTATCCACGGTCAGTGTGACTCAGTAACCCCCATTCTGTGTGACTCAGTATCCCCGGTCAGTGGGAACTAGTACCCCCGATCAGTGAGACTCAGTACCTAGGTCAGTGAGACTCATTACCCCCGGTCAGTGTGACTCAGTATCCGTGGTCAGTGTGACTCAGTACCCCCCGGTCAGTGTGACTCAGTAACCCCCATTCTGTGTGACTCAGTATCCCCGGTCAGTGGAAACTAGTACCCCCGGTCAGTGAGACTCAGTACCCCCGGTCAGTGTGACACAGTACGCCTGGTCAGTGTGACTCATTACCACCGGCCAGTTTGACTCAGTACCCAAGGACAGTGTGACTCAGTACCCTCTGTCAGTGTGACTCAGTACCCCGGGTCAGTGTGACTCAGTATCCACGGTCAGTGTGACTCAGTAACCCCCATTCTGTGTGACTCAGTATCCCCGGTCAGTGGGAACTAGTACCCCCGATCAGTGAGACTCAGTACCTAGGTCAGTGAGACTCATTACCCCCGGTCAGTGTGACTCAGTATCCGTGGTCAGTGTGACTCAGTACCCCCCGGTCAGTGTGACTCAGTAACCCCCATTCTGTGTGACTCAGTATCCCCGGTCAGTGGAAACTAGTACCCCCGGTCAGTGAGACTCAGTACCCCCGGTCAGTGTGACACAGTACGCCTGGTCAGTGTGACTCAGTACCCGTAGTCAGTGTGTCTCAGTACCCCCGGACAGTGTGACTCATTACACTTGGTCAGTTTGAGTCAATACCCCCGGTCAGTGTGACTCAGTACCCACCCGGTCAGTGTGACTCAGTATCCCCGGTCAGTGTGACTTAGTACACCCGGTCAGTTTCACTCAGTACCCCAGGTCAGTGTGACTCAGTACCCTTGGTCAGTGTGACACAGTATCCCCGGTCAGTGTGACTCGGGACCCATTGCCCACGGACAGAGTGACTCAGTAACCCCGGCTAGTGTGACTCAGTACCCGTGGTCAGTTTGAGTCAGTACCCCCGGTCAATGTGACTCATTACCATCGGTCAGTTTGAGTCAGTTCCCCGGTCAATGTGACTGAGTATATGGTCAGTCCCACTCAGTACCCCCGGTCATGGTGACTCGGTGCCCCCTGTCAGTGTGACGCAGTAGCCATGGACAGTGTGACTCAGTACCCCCGGTCAGTGTGACTCAGTAACCCCGGTCAGTTTGACTCAGTACCCCTGGTCAGCATGACACAGAACCCCCGGTCAGTGTGACTCGTACCCCTGGTCAGTGTGAATCAGTACCTCAGGTCAGTGTGACTCAGTACCCCTAGTCTGTGTGACTCAGTACCCCCGGTCTGTGTGACTCATTGCCCCTGGTCTGTGTGACTCAATACCCCCGGTCAGTATGACTCAGTACGCCTGGTCAGCATGACGCAGAACCCCCGGTCAGTGTGAATCAATACCTCAGGTCAGTGTGACTCAGTACCCGTAGTCTGTGTGACACAGTACCCCTGGTCAGTGTTTCTCAGTACCCACGGTCAGTCTGACTCAGTACCCACAGTCAGTGGGACCCATTACCCCCGGACAGAGCAACTCAGTAACCCCGCCCATGTGACTCAGTACCCGTGGTCAGTTTGACTCAGTAACCCCGGTCAATGTGACTCATTACCACCGGTCAGTTTGAGTCAGTTCCCCAGTCAATGTGACTGAGTATATGGTCAGTCCCACTAAATACCCGAGGTCATTGTGACTCAGTGCTCCCGGTCAGTGTGACTCAGTAACCCCCGGTCAGTGTGACTCAGTACCCCCGGTCAGTGTAACTCAGTATCCCAGGTCAGTGTGACTCAATACCCTTGGTCAGTGCAACTCAGTACCCTTGGTCAGTGTGACTCAGTACCCCCGGTCAGTGTGACTCAATACCCCCGGTCAGAGTGATTCATTACCCCCGGTCAGCTTGACTCAGTACCCCCGGTCAGTGTGACTTATTACCTCCGGTCAGTGTGACTCAGTACCACCGGTCAGTGTGACTTAGTACACCCCAGTCAGCGTGACTCAGAACCCCTGGTCAGTGTGACTCAGTACCTCCGGTCAGAGTGACTCACTAACCCCAGTCAGTGTGACTCATTACACGAGGTCAGTGTGATTCAGTACCCCCGGTCAGAGTGACTCATTACCCGAAGTCAGTGTGTCTCAGTACCCCCGGACAGTGTGACTCATTACACTTGGTCAGTTTGAGTCAATACCCCTGTCAGTGTGACTCAGGACCCACCCGGTCAGTTTGACTCAGTAACCTCGGTCAATGTGACTCAGTATCCCCGGTCAGTTTGACTGAGTAGCCTCGGTCAATGTGACCCAGCACCCAAGGTCACTGTGACTCAGTACCCCCACTCTGTGTGACTCAGTACCACCGGTCAGTGTGACTCAGTACACCTCAGTCAGTGTGACTCAGTACCATCGGTCAGTGTGACTCAGTATGCCTGGTCAGTGCGACTCAGTATCCGTGGCCAGCGTGCCTGATTACCTCCAGTCAGTGTGACACGGTACTTGGTCAGTCCCACTCAGTACCCCCGGTCAGTGTGACTCAGTATCCCTCGGTCAGTGTGACTCAGTACCCATGGGCAGTTTGACTCAGTACACCCAGTCAGTGTGACTCATTACCACCGGCCAGTTTGAGTCAGTACCCAAGGACAGTGTGACTCAGTACCCTCTGTCAGTGTGACTCAGTACCCCGGGTCAGTGTGACTCAGTATCCACGGTCAGTGTGACTCAGTAACCCCCATTCTGTGTGACTCAGTATCCCCGGTCAGTGGGAACTAGTACCCCCGATCAGTGAGACTCAGTACCTAGGTCAGTGAGACTCAGTACCCCGGTCAGTGTGACTCAGTATCCGTGGTCAGTGTGACTCAGTACCCCCCGGTCAGTGTGACTCAGTAACCCCCATTCTGTGTGACTCAGTATCCCCGGTCAGTGGGAACTAGTACCCGTAGTCAGTGTGTCTCAGTGCCCCCGGACAGTGTGACTCATTACACTTGGTCAGTTTGAGTCAATACCCCCAGTCAGTGTGACTCAGTACCCACCCGGACAGTGTGACTCAGTACCCCCGGTCAGTGTGACTCAGTATCCCCGGTCAGTGTGACTCAGTACCCCGGGTCAGTGTGACTCAGTACCCCCGGTCAGTGTGACTCAGTATCCCCGGTCAGTGTGACTCAGTACCCCGGGTCAGTGTGACTCAGTACCCCGGGTCAGTGTGACTCAGTATCCACAGTCAGTGTGACTCAGTATCCCCCAGTCACTGGGAACTAGTACCCCTGGTCAGTGTGACTCAGTACCCCCGGTCAGTGAGACTCAGTACCCTTGGTCAATGTGACTCAGTATCCCCGGTCAGTGGGAACTAGTACCCCTGGTCAGTGTGACTCAGTACCCCCGGTCAGTGAGACTCAGTACCCCCGGTCAGTGTGACTCAGTACCCGAAGTCAGTGTGTCTCAGTACCCCCGGACAGTGTGACTCATTACACTTGGTCAGTTTGAGTCAATACCCCTGTCAGTGTGACTCAGTACCCACCCGGTCAGTTTGACTCAGTAACCTCGGTCAATGTGACTCAGTATCCCCGGTCAGTTTGACTGAGTAGCCTCGGTCAATGTGACCCAGCACCCAAGGTCACTGTGACTCAGTACCCCCACTCTGTGTGACTCAGTACCACCGGTCAGTGTGACTCAGTACCTTTGGTCAGTGTGACTCAGTACCCCCAGTCAGTGTGACTCTGTACCCCAGGTCAGTGTGACTCAGTACCTGGTCAGTCCCACTCAGTACCTCCGGTCAGTGTGACTCAGAACCCCTCAGTCAGTGTGACTCAGGACCCCTCAGTCAGTGTGACTCAGTACACCTCAGTCAGTGTGACTCAGTACCATCGGTCAGTGTGACTCAGTATGCCTGGTCAGTGCGACTCAGTATCCGTGGCCAGCGTGCCTGATTACCTCCAGTCAGTGTGACACGGTACTTGGTCAGTCCCACTCAGTACCCCCGGTCAGTGTGACTCAGTATCCCTCGGTCAGTGTGACTCAGTACCCATGGTCAGTTTGACTCAGTACACCCGGTCAGTGTGACTCATTACCACCGGCCAGTTTGAGTCAGTACCCAAGGACAGTGTGACTCAGTACCCTCTGTCAGTGTGACTCAGTACCCCGGGTCAGTGTGACTCAGTATCCACGGTCAGTGTGACTCAGTAACCCCCATTCTGTGTGACTCAGTATCCCCGGTCAGTGGGAACTAATACCCCCGATCAGTGAGACTCAGTACCTAGGTCAGTGAGACTCAGTACCCCCGGTCAGTGTGACTCAGTATCCGTGGTCAGTGTGACTCAGTACCCCCCGGTCAGTGTGACTCAGTAACCCCCATTCTGTGTGACTCAGTATCCCCGGTCAGTGGGAACTAGTACCCCCGGTCAGTGAGACTCAGTACCCCCGGTCAGTGTGACACAGTACGCCTGGTCAGTGTGACTCAGTACCCGTAGTCAGTGTGTCTCAGTGCCCCCGGACAGTGTGACTCATTACACTTGGTCAGTTTGAGTCAATACCCCCGGTCAGTGTGACTCAGTACCCACCCGGTCAGTGTGACTCAGTATCCCCGGTCAGTGTGACTTAGTACACCCGGTCAGTTTCACTCAGTACCCCAGGTCAGTGTGACTCAGTACCCTTCGTCAGTGTGACACAGTATCCCCGGTCAGTGTGACTCGGGACCCATTGCCCACGGACAGAGCGACTCAGTAACCCCAGCTAGTGTGACTCAGTACCCGTGGTCAGTTTGAGTCAGTACCCCCGGTCAATGTGACTCATTACCACCGGTCAGTTTGAGTCAGTTCCCCGGTCAATGTGACTGAGTATATGGTCAGTCCCACTCAGTACCCCCGGTCATGGTGACTCAGTGCCCCCTGTCAGTGTGACGCAGTAGCCATGGACAGTGTGACTCAGTACCCCCGGTCAGTGTGACTCAGTAACCCCGGTCAGTTTGACTCAGTACCCCTGGTCAGCATGACACAGAACCCCCGGTCAGTGTGACTCGTACCCCTGGTCAGTGTGAATCAGTACCTCAGGTCAGTGTGACTCAGTACCCCTAGTGTGTGTGACTCAGTACCCCCGGACTGTGTGGCTCATTGCCCCTGGTCTGTGTGACTCAATATCCCCGGTCAGTATGACTCAGTACGCCTGGTCTGCATGACGCAGAACCCCCGGTCAGTGTGAATCAATACCTCAGGTCAGTGTGACTCAGTACCCATAGTCTGTGTGACACAGTACCCCTGGTCAGTGTTTCTCAGTACCCACGGTCAGTCTGACTCAGTACCCACAGTCAGTGGGACCCATTACCCCCGGACAGAGCAACTCAGTAACCCCGCCCATGTGACTCAGTACCCGTGGTCAGTTTGACTCAGTAACCCCGGTCAATGTGACTCATTACCACCGGTCAGTTTGAGTCAGTTCCCCAGTCAATGTGACTGAGTATATGGTCAGTCCCACTAAATACCCGAGGTCATTGTGACTCAGTGCTCCCGGTCAGTGTGACTCAGTAACCCCCGGTCAGTGTGACTCAGTGCACCCCGGTCAGTGTGACTCAGTAACCCCCATTCTGTGTGACTCAGTACCCCCGGTCAGTGTAACTCAGTATCCCAGGTCAGTGTGACTCAATACCCTTGGTCAGTGCAACTCAGTACCCTTGGTCAGTGCGACTCAGTACCCCCAGTCAGTGTGACTCAATACTCCTGGTCAGAGTGATTCATTACCCCCGGTTAGCTTGACTCAGTACCCCAGGTCAGTGTGACTTATTACCTCCGGTCAGTGTGACTCAGTACCACCGGTCAGTGTGACTTAGTACACCCCAGTCAGCGTGACTCAGAACCCCTGGTCAGTGTGATTCAGTACCCCCGGTCAGAGTGACTCATTACCCCCGGTCAGTGTGACTCATTACCACCGGTCAATGAGACTTAGTAACCCCGGTCAGTGTGACTCAGTACTCCCGGTCAGTGTGACTCAGTAGCCCCGGTCTGTGTGGCTCAGTGCCCCTGGTCAGTTTGACTCAGTACCACTGGTCAATTTGACTCAGTACCCCAGGTCAGTGTGGCTCAATATCCCTCGCACAGTGTTACTCAGTACCGCCATCATTGTGACTTGGGACATCCCGATCAGTGTCACTCAGTAGCCTTGGTCAGCGTGACGCAGAACCCCCGGTCAATGTGACTCGTACCCCTGGTCAGTGTGACTCAGTACCCGTAGTCAGTGTGACTCAATACCCGTAGTCTGTGTGACTCAGTACCCCTGGTCAGTGTTTCTCAGTACCCACGGTCAGTCTGACTCAGTACCCACAGTCAGTGGGACCCATTACCCCCGGACAGAGCAACTCAGTAACCCCGGCCAGTGTGACTCAGTACCCGTGGTCAGTTTGACTCAGTACCGCCGGTCAATGTGACTCAATACCACCGGTCAGTTTGAGTCAGTTCCCCAGTCAATGTGACTGAGTATATGGTCAGTCCCACTAAATACCCGAGGTCATTGTGACTCAGTGCTCCCGGTCAGGGTGACTCAGTAACCCCCGGTCAGTGTGACTCAGTGCACCCCGGTCAGTGTGACTCAGTAATCCCCATTCTGTGTGACTCAGTATCCCCGGTCAGTGTAACTCAGTATCCCAGGTCAGTGTGACTCAATACCCTTGGTCAGTGTGACTCAGTGCCCTTGGTCAGTGTGACTCAGTACCCCCGGTCAGTGTGACTCAATACCCCCGGTCAGAGTGATTCATTACCCCCGGTCAGCTTGACTCAGTACCACCGGTCAGTGTGACTTAGTACACCCCAGTCAGCGTGACTCAGAACCCCTGGTCAGTGTGACTCAGTACCTCCGGTCAGAGTGACTCATTAACCCCGGTCAGAGTGACTCATTACCCCCGGTCAGTGTGACTCATTACCATCGGTCAATGAGACTTAGTAACCCCGGTCAGTGTGACTCAGTACTCCCGGTCAGTGTGACTCAGTACTCCCGGTCAGTGTGACTCAGTAGCCCCGGTCTGCGTGGCTCAGTGCCCCTGGTCAGTTTGACTCAGTACCACTGGTCAATTTGACTCAGTACCCCAGGTCAGTGTGGCTCAATATCCCTCGGACAGTGTTACTCAGTACCGCCATCATTGTGACTTGGGACATCCCGATCAGTGTGACTCAGTAGCCTTGATCAGCGTGACGCAGAACCCCCGGTCAATGTGACTCGTACCCCTGGTCAGTGTGACTCAGTACCCGTAGTCAGTGTGACTCAGCACCCGTAATCAGTGTGACTCAGTACCCCCGGTGAGTGTGGCTCAGAACCCACGGTCAGTCTGATTCAGTACCCACAATCAGTGAGACTCATTACCCCCGGTCAGAGCGACTTATTAACTCCAGCCAGTGTGAATCAGTACCTTTGGTCAGTGTTACTCAGTATCCCAGGTCAGTGTGACTCAGTACCCTTGGTCAGTGTGACACAGTATCCCCGGTCAGTGTGACTCAGTAACCCCCGGTCAGTGTGACTCAGTGCACCCCGGTCAGTGTGACTCAGTAATCCCCATTCTGTGTGACTCAGTATCCCAGGTCAGTGTGACTCAATACCCTTGGTCAGTGTGACTCAGTACCCTTGGTCAGTGTGACTCAGTACCCCCGGTCAGTGTGACTCAATACCCCCGGTCAGAGTGATTCATTACCCCCGGTCAGCTTGACTCAGTACCACCGGTCAGTGTGACTTAGTACACCCCAGTCAGCGTGACTCAGAACCCCTGGTCAGTGTGACTCAGTACCTCCGGTCAGAGTGACTCATTAACCCCGGTCAGAGTGACTCATTACCCCCGGTCAGTGTGACTCATTACCATCGGTCAATGAGACTTAGTAACCCCGGTCAGTGTGACTCAGTACTCCCGGTCAGTGTGACTCAGTACTCCCGGTCAGTGTGACTCAGTAGCCCCGGTCTGCGTGGCTCAGTGCCCCTGGTCAGTTTGACTCAGTACCACTGGTCAATTTGACTCAGTACCCCAGGTCAGTGTGGCTCAATATCCCTCGGACAGTGTTACTCAGTACCGCCATCATTGTGACTTGGGACATCCCGATCAGTGTGACTCAGTACCCCCGGTCAGTGTGACTCAGTACCCGTAGTCAGTGTGACTCAGTGCCCCCGGACAGTGTGACTCATTACATTTGAGTCAATACCCCGGTCAGTGTGACTCAGTATCCACCCGGTCAGTGTGACTCAGTAACCCCGGTCAGTGTGACTCAGTATCCCCGGTCAGTGTGACTCAGTAACTTCGGTCAATGTGACTCAGTATCCCCGGTCAGTGTGACTGAGTAGCCTCGGTCAATGTGACCCAGCACCCATGGTCAGTGTGTCTCAGTACCCACACTCTGTGTGACTCAGTACCACCTGTCAGTGTGACTCAGTACCTTTGGTCAGTGTGACTCAGTACCCCCAGTAAGTGTGACTCTGTACCCCCAGTCAGTGTGACTCAGTACCCCAGGTCAGTGTGACTCAGAACCTGGTCAGTCCCACTCAGTACCCCCGATCAGTGTGACTCAGTACCCCTCAGTCAGTGTGACTCAGTACCCCTCAGTCAGTGTGACTCAGTACCATCGGTACGTGTGACTCAGTACGCCTGGTCAGTGTGACTCAGTTTCCGTGGTCAGCGTGCATTATTACCCCCAGTCAGTATGACACGGTACTTGGTCAGTCCCACTCAGTACCCCCGGTCAGTGTGACTCAGTATCCCTCGGTCAGTGTGACTCAGTACCCATGGTCAGTTTGACTCAGTACCCCCGGTCAGTGTGACTCATTACCACCGGCCAGTTTGAGTCAGTACCCATGGACAGTGTGACTCAGTACACCGGGTCAGTGTGACTCAGTACCCCGGGTCAGTGTGACTCAGTATCCACGGTCAGTGTGACTCAGTACTCTTGGTCAATGTGACTGAATATCCCCCAGTCAGTGTGACTCAGTAATCCCCATTCTGTGTGACTCAGTATCCCCGGTCAGTGGGAACTAGTACCCCCGGTCAGTGAGACTCAGTACCCCCGGTCAGTGTGACTCAGTACCCCCGGTCAGTGTCACTCAGTACCCATGGTCAGTGAGACTCAGTACCCATGGACAGTGTGACTCAGTACCCTCTGTCAGTATGCCTCAGTTCCCCGGGTCAGTTTGACTCAGTAACCTCGGTCAATGTGACTCAGTATCCCGGTCAGTTTGACTGAGTAGCCTCGGTCAATGTGACCCAGCACCCAAGGTCACTGTGACTCAGTACACCCACTCTGTGTGACTCAGTACCACCGGTCAGTGTGACTCAGTACCTTTGGTCAGTGTGACTCCGTACCCCCAGTCATTGTGACTCTGTACCCCAGGTCAGTGTGACTCAGTATGCCTGGTCAGTGCGACTCAGTATCCGTGGCCAGCGTGCCTGATTACCTCCAGTCAGTGTGACACGGTACTTGGTCAGTCCCACTCAGTACCCCCGGTCAGTGTGACTCAGTATCCCTCGGTCAGTGTGACTCAGTCCCCATGGTCAGTTTGACTCAGTACACCCGGTCAGTGTGACTCATTACCACCGGCCAGTGTGAGTCAGTACCCAAGGACAGTGTGACTCAGTACCCTCTGTCAGTGTGACTCAGTACCCCGGGTCAGTGTGACTCAGTATCCACGGTCAGTGTGACTCAGTAACCCCCATTCTGTGTGACTCAGTATCCCCTCAGTCAGTGTGACTCAGTACCATCGGTACGTGTGACTCAGTACGCCTGGTCAGTGTGACTCAGTTTCCGTGGTCAGCGTGCATTATTACCCCCAGTCAGTATGACACGGTACTTGGTCAGTCCCACTCAGTACCCCCGGTCAGTGTCACTCAGTACCCATGGTCAGTGAGACTCAGTACCCATGGACAGTGTGACTCAGTACCCTCTGTCAGTATGCCTCAGTTCCCCGGGTCAGTTTGACTCAGTAACCTCGGTCAATGTGACTCAGTATCCCGGTCAGTTTGACTGAGTAGCCTCGGTCAATGTGACCCAGCACCCAAGGTCACTGTGACTCAGTACACCCACTCTGTGTGACTCAGTACCACCGGTCAGTGTGACTCAGTACCTTTGGTCAGTGTGACTCCGTACCCCCAGTCATTGTGACTCTGTACCCCAGGTCAGTGTGACTCAGTATGCCTGGTCAGTGCGACTCAGTATCCGTGGCCAGCGTGCCTGATTACCTCCAGTCAGTGTGACACGGTACTTGGTCAGTCCCACTCAGTACCCCCGGTCAGTGTGACTCAGTATCCCTCGGTCAGTGTGACTCAGTCCCCATGGTCAGTTTGACTCAGTACACCCGGTCAGTGTGACTCATTACCACCGGCCAGTGTGAGTCAGTACCCAAGGACAGTGTGACTCAGTACCCTCTGTCAGTGTGACTCAGTACCCCGGGTCAGTGTGACTCAGTATCCACGGTCAGTGTGACTCAGTAACCCCCATTCTGTGTGACTCAGTATCCCCTCAGTCAGTGTGACTCAGTACCATCGGTACGTGTGACTCAGTACGCCTGGTCAGTGTGACTCAGTTTCCGTGGTCAGCGTGCATTATTACCCCCAGTCAGTATGACACGGTACTTGGTCAGTCCCACTCAGTACCCCCGGTCAGTGTGACTCAGTATCCCTCGGTCAGTGTGACTCAGTACCCATGGTCAGTTTGACTCAGTACCCCCGGTCAGTGTGACTCATTAGCACCGGCCAGTTTGAGTCAGTACCCATGGACAGTGTGACTCAGTACCCCCGGTCAGTGTGACTCAGTACCCCGGGTCAGTGTGACTCAGTATCCACGGTCAGTGTGACTTAGTACTCTTGGTCAGTGGGAACTAGTACCCCTGGTCAGTGAGACTCAGTACCCCCGGTCAGTGTGACTCAGTACCCCCGGTCAGTGTCACTCAGTACCCATGGTCAGTGAGACTCAGTACCCCCGGACAGTGTGACTCATTACATTTGGTCAGTTTGAGTCAATACCCCGGTCAGTGTGACTCAGTACCCACCCGGTCAGTGTGACTCAGTAGCCCCGGTCAGTGTGACTCAGTGCCCCCGGACAGAGTGACTCATTACATTTGGTCAGTTTGAGTCAATACCCCGGTCAGTGTGACTCAGTACCCACCCGGACAGTGTGACTCAGTATCCCCGGTCAGTGTGACTCAGTACCCTTGGTCAATGTGACTCAGTATCCCCGGTCAGTGGTACTCAGTACCCATGGACAGTGTGACTCAGTACCCTCTGTCAGTATGCCTCAGTACCCCGGGTCAGTGTGACTCAGTAACCTCAGTCTATGTGACTCAGTATCCCGGTCAGTGTGACTGAGTAGCCTCGGTCAGTGTGACCCAGCACCCAAGGTCAGTGTGACTCAGTACCCATGGTCAGTTTGACTCAGTACCCCCGGACAGTGTGACTCATTACATTTGGTCAGTTTGAGTCAATACCCCGGTCAGTGTGACTCAGTACCCACCCGGTCAGTGTGACTCAGTAGCCTCGGTCAGTGTGACGCAGTGTCCCTGGTCAGTGTGACTCAGTACCACCAGTCACTGTGACTCTGTACCCGCAGTCAGTGTGACTCTGTACCCGCAGTCAGTGTGACTCTGTACCCCCAATCAGTGTGACTCAGTAACCCAGGTCAGTGTGACTCAGTACCTCCGGTCAATGTGACTCAGTACCCCCGGTCAGTGTGACTCAGTACCCGTAGTCAGTGTGACTCAGTGCCCCCGGACAGTGTGACTCATTACATTTGAGTCAATACCCCGGTCAGTGTGACTCAGTATCCACCCGGTCAGTGTGACTCAGTACCCCCGGTCAGTGTGACTCAGTATCCCCGGTCAGTGTGACTGAGTAGCCTCGGTCAATGTGACCCAGCACCCATCGTCAGTGTGACTCAGTACCCACACTCTGTGTGACTCAGTACCACCGGTCAGTGTGACTCAGTACCTTTGGTCAGTGTGACTCAGTACCCCCAGTAAGTGTGACTCTGTACCCCCAGTCAGTGTGACTCAGTACCCCAGGTCAGTGTGACTCAGAACCTGGTCAGTCCCACTCAGTACCCCCGGTCAGTGTGACTCAGTACCCCTCAGTCAGTGTGACTCAGTACCCCTCAGTCATTGTGACTCAGTACCATCGGTACGTGTGACTCAGTACGCCTGGTCAGTGTGACTCAGTGTCCGTGGTCAGCGTGCATTATTACCCCCAGTCAGTGTGACACGGTACTTGGTCAGTCCCACTCAGTACCCCCGGTCAGTGTGACTCAGTATATTTGGTCAGTTTGAGTCAATACCCCGGTTAGTGTGACTCAGTACCCACCCGGTCAGTGTGACTCAGTAGCTCCGGTCAGTGTGACTCAGTGCCCCCGGACAGAGTGACTCATTACATTTGGTCAGTTTGAGTCAATACCCCGGTCAGTGTGACTCAGTACCCACCCGGTCAGTGTGACTCAGTACCCCAGGTCAGTGTGACTCAGAACCTGGTCAGTCCCACTCAGTACCCCCGGTCAGTGTGACTCAGTACCCCTCAGTCAGTGTGACTCAGTACCCCTCAGTCATTGTGACTCAGTACCATCGGTACGTGTGACTCAGTACGCTGGTCAGTGTGACTCAGTGTCCGTGGTCAGCGTGCATTATTACCCCCAGTCAGTGTGACACGGTACTTGGTCAGTCCCACTCAGTACCCCCGGTCAGTGTGACTCAGTATCCCTCGGTCAGTGTGACTCAGTACCCATGGTCAGTTTGACTCATTACACCCGGTCAGTGTGACTCATTACCACCGGCCAGTTTGAGTCAGTACCCATGGACAGTGTGACTCAGTACCCTCTGTCAGTATGACTCAGTACCCCAGGTCAGTGTGACTCAGTATCCATGGTCAGTGTGACTCAGTAACCTCGGTCAATGTGACTCAGTATCCCGGTCAGTGTGACTGAGTAGCCTCGGTCAATGTGACCCAGCACCCAAGGTCAGTGTGACTCAGTACCCCCACTCTGTGTGACTCAGTACCACCGGTCAGTGTGACTCAGTACCTTTGGTCAGTGTGACTCAGTAACCCCCATTCTGTGTGACTCAGTATCCCCTCAGTCAGTGTGACTCAGTACCATCGGTACGTGTGACTCAGTACGCCTGGTCAGTGTGACTCAGTTTCCGTGGTCAGCGTGCATTATTACCCCCAGTCAGTATGACACGGTACTTGGTCAGTCCCACTCAGTACCCCCGGTCAGTGTGACTCAGTATCCCTCGGTCAGTGTGACTCAGTACCCATGGTCAGTTTGACTCAGTACCCCCGGTCAGTGTGACTCATTAGCACCGGCCAGTTTGAGTCAGTACCCATGGACAGTGTGACTCAGTACCCCCGGTCAGTGTGACTCAGTACCCCGGGTCAGTGTGACTCAGTATCCACGGTCAGTGTGACTTAGTACTCTTGGTCAATGTGACTGAGTATCCCCCAGTCAGTGTGACTCAGTAATCCCCATTCTGTGTGACTCAGTATCCCCGGTCAGTGGGAACTAGTGCCCGTGGTCAGTGAGACTCAGTACCCCCGGTCAGTGTGACTCAGTACCCCCGGTCAGTGTCACTCAGTACCCATGGTCAGTGAGACTCAGTACCCCCGGACAGTGTGACTCATTACATTTGGTCAGTTTGAGTCAATACCCCGGTCAGTGTGACTCAGTACCCACCCGGTCAGTGTGACTCAGTAGCCCCGGTCAGTGTGACTCAGTGCCCCCGGACAGAGTGACTCATTACATTTGGTCAGTTTGAGTCAATACCCCGGTCAGTGTGACTCAGTACCCACCCGGACAGTGTGACTCAGTATCCCCGGTCAGTGTGACTCAGTACCCTTGGTCAATGTGACTCAGTATCCCCGGTCAGTGGTACTCAGTACCCATGGACAGTGTGACTCAGTACCCTCTGTCAGTATGCCTCAGTACCCCGGGTCAGTGTGACTCAGTAACCTTAGTCTATGTGACTCAGTATCCCGGTCAGTGTGACTGAGTAGCCTCGGTCAGTGTGACCCAGCACCCAAGGTCAGTGTGACTCAGTACCCGTAGTCAGTGTGACTCAGTGCCCCCGGACAGTGTGACTCATTACATTTGGTCAGTTTGAGTCAATACCCCGGTCAGTGTGACTCAGTACCCACCCGGCCAGTGTGACTCAGTAGCCTCGGTCAGTGTGACGCAGTGTCCCTGGTCAGTGTGACTCAGTACCACCAGTCACTGTGACTCTGTACCCGCAGTCAGTGTGACTCTGTACCCGCAGTCAGTGTGACTCTGTACCCCCAGTCAGTGTGACTCAGTAACCCAGGTCAGTGTGACTCAGTACCTCCGGTCAATGTGACTCAGTACCCCCGGTCAGTGTGACTCAGTACCCGTAGTCAGTGTGACTCAGTGCCCCCGGACAGTGTGACTCATTACATTTGAGTCAATACCCCGGTCAGTGTGACTCAGTATCCACCCGGTCAGTGTGACTCAGTACCCCCGGTCAGTGTGACTCAGTATCCCCGGTCAGTGTGACTGAGTAGCCTCGGTCAATGTGACCCAGCACCCATCGTCAGTGTGACTCAGTACCCACACTCTGTGTGACTCAGTACCACCGGTCAGTGTGACTCAGTACCTTTGGTCAGTGTGACTCAGTACCCCCAGTAAGTGTGACTCTGTACCCCCAGTCAGTGTGACTCAGTACCCCAGGTCAGTGTGACTCAGAACCTGGTCAGTCCCACTCAGTACCCCCGGTCAGTGTGACTCAGTACCCCTCAGTCAGTGTGACTCAGTACCCCTCAGTCATTGTGACTCAGTACCATCGGTACGTGTGACTCAGTACGCCTGGTCAGTGTGACTCAGTGTCCGTGGTCAGCGTGCATTATTACCCCCAGTCAGTGTGACACGGTACTTGGTCAGTCCCACTCAGTACCCCCGGTCAGTGTGACTCAGTATATTTGGTCAGTTTGAGTCAATACCCCGGTTAGTGTGACTCAGTACCCACCCGGTCAGTGTGACTCAGTAGCCCCGGTCAGTGTGACTCAGTGCCCCCGGACAGAGTGACTCATTACATTTGGTCAGTTTGAGTCAATACCCCGGTCAGTGTGACTCAGTACCCACCCGGTCAGTGTGACTCAGTATCCCTCGGTCAGTGTGACTCAGTACCCCCGGTCAGTGTGACTCAGTACCCCTCAGTCAGTGTGACTCAGTACCATCGGTACGTGTGACTCAGTACGCCTGGTCAGTGTGACTCAGTTTCCGTGGTCAGCGTGCATTATTACCCCCAGTCAGTATGACACGGTACTTGGTCAGTCCCACTCAGTACCCCCGGTCAGTGTGACTCAGAACCCCTCAGTCAGTGTGACTCAGTACCCCTCAGTCAGTGTGACTCAGTACACCTCAGTCAGTGTGACTCAGTACCATCGGTCAGTGTGACTCAGTATGCCTGGTCAGTGCGACTCAGTATCCGTGGCCAGCGTGCCTGATTACCTCCAGTCAGTGTGACACGGTACTTGGTCAGTCCCACTCAGTACCCCCGGTCATGGTGACTCAGTGCCCCCTGTCAGTGTGACGCAGTAGCCATGGACAGTGTGACTCAGTACCCCCGGTCAGTGTGACTCAGTAACCCCGGTCAGTTTGACTCAGTACCCTCTGTCAGTATGCCTCAGTACCCCGGGTCAGTGTGACTCAGTAACCTTAGTCTATGTGACTCAGTATCCCGGTCAGTGTGACTGAGTAGCCTCGGTCAGTGTGACCCAGCACCCAAGGTCAGTGTGACTCAGTACCCGTAGTCAGTGTGACTCAGTGCCCCCGGACAGTGTGACTCATTACATTTGGTC
Organism: Pristiophorus japonicus; assembly: GCF_044704955.1. Taxonomy (NCBI): domain Eukaryota; kingdom Metazoa; phylum Chordata; class Chondrichthyes; family Pristiophoridae; genus Pristiophorus; species Pristiophorus japonicus. Next base: position 97,247,172 of record NC_091994.1, read on the forward strand.
AGTTTGAGTCAATACCCCGGTCAGTGTGACTCAGTACCCACCCGGTCAGTGTGACTCAGTAGCCTCGGTCAGTGTGACGCAGTGTCCCTGGTCAGTGTGACTCAGTACCACCAGTCACTGTGACTCTGTACCCGCAGTCAGTGTGACTCTGTACCCGCAGTCAGTGTGACTCTGTACCCCCAGTCAGTGTGACTCAGTAACCCAGGTCAGTGTGACTCAGTACCTCCGGTCAATGTGACTCAGTACCCCCGGTCAGTGTGACTCAGTACCCGTAGTCAGTGTGACTCAGTGCCCCCGGACAGTGTGACTCATTACATTTGAGTCAATACCCCGGTCAGTGTGACTCAGTATCCACCCGGTCAGTGTGACTCAGTACCCCCGGTCAGTGTGACTCAGTATCCCCGGTCAGTGTGACTGAGTAGCCTCGGTCAATGTGACCCAGCACCCATCGTCAGTGTGACTCAGTACCCACACTCTGTGTGACTCAGTACCACCGGTCAGTGTGACTCAGTACCTTTGGTCAGTGTGACTCAGTACCCCCAGTAAGTGTGACTCTGTACCCCCAGTCAGTGTGACTCAGTACCCCAGGTCAGTGTGACTCAGAACCTGGTCAGTCCCACTCAGTACCCCCGGTCAGTGTGACTCAGTACCCCTCAGTCAGTGTGACTCAGTACCCCTCAGTCATTGTGACTCAGTACCATCGGTACGTGTGACTCAGTACGCCTGGTCAGTGTGACTCAGTGTCCGTGGTCAGCGTGCATTATTACCCCCAGTCAGTGTGACACGGTACTTGGTCAGTCCCACTCAGTACCCCCGGTCAGTGTGACTCAGTATATTTGGTCAGTTTGAGTCAATACCCCGGTTAGTGTGACTCAGTACCCACCCGGTCAGTGTGACTCAGTAGCCCCAGTCAGTGTGACTCAGTGCCCCCGGACAGAGTGACTCATTACATTTGGTCAGTTTGAGTCAATACCCCGGTCAGTGTGACTCAGTACCCACCCGGTCAGTGTGACTCAGTATCCCTCGGTCAGTGTGACTCAGTACCCCCGGTCAGTGTGACTCAGTACCCCTCAGTCAGTGTGACTCAGTACCATCGGTACGTGTGACTCAGTACGCCTGGTCAGTGTGACTCAGTTTCCGTGGTCAGCGTGCATTATTACCCCCAGTCAGTATGACACGGTACTTGGTCAGTCCCACTCAGTACCCCCGGTCAGTGTGACTCAGAACCCCTCAGTCAGTGTGACTCAGTACCCCTCAGTCAGTGTGACTCAGTACACCTCAGTCAGTGTGACTCAGTACCATCGGTCAGTGTGACTCAGTATGCCTGGTCAGTGCGACTCAGTATCCGTGGCCAGCGTGCCTGATTACCTCCAGTCAGTGTGACACGGTACTTGGTCAGTCCCACTCAGTGCCCCCTGTCAGTGTGACGCAGTAGCCATGGACAGTGTGACTCAGTACCCCCGGTCAGTGTGACTCAGTAACCCCGGTCAGTTTGACTCAGTACCCCTGGTCAGCATGACACAGAACCCCCGGTCAGTGTGACTTGTACCCCTGGTCAGTTTGACTCAGTACCCCTGGTCAGCATGACACAGAACCCCGAGTCTGTGTGACTCAGTACCCCCGGTCTGTGTGGCTCATTGCCCCTGGTCTGTGTGACTCAATACCCCCGGTCAGTATGACTCAGTACGCCTGGTCAGTATGACGCAGAACCCCCGGTCAGTGTGAATCAATACCTCAGGTCAGTGTGACTCAGTACCCGTAGTCTGTGTGACACAGTACCCTTGGTCAGTGTTTCTCAGTACCCACGGTCAGTCTGACTCAGTACCCACAGTCAGTGGGACCCATTACCCCCGGACAGAGCAACTCAGTAACCCCGCCCATGTGACTCAGTACCCGTGGTCAGTTTGACTCAGTACCCCCGGTCAATGTGACTCATTACCACCGGTCAGTTTGAGTCAGTTCCCCAGTCAATGTGACTGAGTATATGGTCAGTCCCACTAAATACCCGAGGTCATTGTGACTCAGTGCTCCCGGTCAGTGTGACTCAGTAACCCCCGGTCAGTGTGACTCAGTGCACCCCGGTCAGTGTAACTCAGTATCCCAGGTCAGTGTGACTCAATACCCTTGGTCAGTGCAACTCAGTACCCTTGGTCAGTGTGACTCAGTACCCCTCAGTCAGTGTGACTCAGTACCCCTCAGTCATTGTGACTCAGTACCATCGGTACGTGTGACTCAGTACGCCTGGTCAGTGTGACTCAGTGTCCGTGGTCAGCGTGCATTATTACCCCCAGTCAGTGTGACACGGTACTTGGTCAGTCCCACTCAGCACCCCCAGTCAGTGTGACTCAGTATCCCTCGGTCAGTGTGACTCAGTACCCATGGTCAGTTTGACTCATTATACCCGGTCAGTGTGACTCATTACCACCGGCCAGTTTGAGTCAGTACCCATGGACAGTGTGACTCAGTACCCCGGGTCAGCGTGACTCAGTATCCACGGTCAGTGTGACTCAGTGTCCCCGGTCAGTGGGAACTAGTACCCCCGGTCAGTGAAACTCAGTAACCCCGGTCACAGTGACTCAGTACCACCGGCCAGTTTGAGTCAGTACCCATGGACAGTGTGACTCAGTACCCTCTGTCAGTATGCCTCAGTACCCCGGGTCAGTGTGACTCAGTAACCTCAGTCAATGTGACTGAGTATCCCGGTAAGTGTGACTGAGTAGCCTCGGTCAATTTGACCAAGCACACAAGGTCAGTGTGACTCTGTACCCATAGTCAGTGTGACTCAGTGCCCCTGGACAGTGTGACTCATTACATTTGGTCAGTTTGAGTCAATACCCCGGTCAGTGTGACTCAGTACCCACCCGGTCAGTGTGACTCAGTAGCCCCGGTCAGTGTGACTCAGTGTCCCTGGTCAGTGTGACTCAGTACCACCGGTCAGTGTGACTCTGTACCCCCAGTCAGTGTGACTCAGTACCCCAGGTCAGTGTGACTCAGAACATGGTCAGTCCCACTCAGTACCCCCGGTCAGTGTGACTCAGTACCCCTCAGTCAGTGTGACTCAGTACCCCTCAGTCAGTGTGACCTAGTACCATCGGTACGTGTGACTCAGTACGCCTGGTCAGTGTGACTCAGTTTCCGTGGTCAGCGTGCATTATTACCCCCAGTCAGTATGACACGGTACTTGGTCAGTCCCACTCAGTACCCCCGGTCAGTGTGACTCAGTATATTTGGTCAGTTTGAGTCAATACCCCGGTCAGTGTGACTCAGTACCCACCCGGTCAGTGTGACTCAGTAGCCCCGGTCATTGTGACTCAGTGCCCCCGGACAGAGTGACTCATTACATTTGGTCAGTTTGAGTCAATACCCCGGTCAGTGTGACTCAGTACCCACCCGGTCAGTGTGACTCAGTATCCCTCGGTCAGTGTGACTCAGTACCCATGGCCAGTTTGACTCATTACACCCGGTCAGTGTGACTCATTACCACCGGCCAGTTTGAGTCAGTACCCATGGACAGTGTGACTCAGTACCCCGGGTCAGCGTGACTCAGTATCCACGGTCAGTGTGACTCAGTATCCCCAGTCAGTGGGAACTAGTACCCCCGGTCAGTGAGACTCAGTAACCCCGGTCAGTGTGACTCAGTACCACCGGCCAGTTTGAGTCAGAACCCATGGACAGTGTGACTCAGTACCCTCTGTCAGTATGCCTCAGTACCCCAGGTCAGTGTGACTCAGTAACCTCAGTCAATGTGACTGAGTATCCCGGTAAGTGTGACTGAGTAGCCTCGGTCAATGTGACCCAGCACACAAGGTCAGTGTGACTCAGTACCCGTAGTCAGTGTGACTCAGTGCCCCCGGACAGTGTGACTCATTACATTTGGTCAGTTTGAGTCAATACCCCGGTCAGTGTGACTCAGTACCCACCCGGTCAGTGTGACTCAGTAGCACCGGTCAGTGTGACTCAGTGTCCCTGGTCAGTGTGACTCAGTACCACCGGTCACTGTGACTCAGTACCTTTGGTCGGTGTGACTCTGTACCCCCAGTCAGTGTGACTCTGTACCCCCAGTCAGTGTGACTCAGTAACCCAGGTCAGTGTGACTCAGTACCTGGTCAGTACCACTCAGTACCCATCAGTCAGTGTGACTCAGTACCCCTCAGTCAGTGTGACTCAGTAACCTCGGTCAATGTGACTCAGTATCCCCGGTCAGTGTGACTGAGTCGCCTCGGTCAATGTGACCCAGCACCCAAGGTCAGTGTGACTCAGTACCCACACTCTGTGTGACTCAGTACCACCGGTCAGTGTGACTCTATTCCCCCAGTCAGTGTGACTCAGTACCCCTCAGTCAGTGTGACTCAGTACCACCGGTCAATGTGACTCAGTGTCCGTGGTCAGTGTGCCTTATTAACCCCAGTCAGTGTGACAGGGTACTTGGTCAGTCCCACTCTGCACTCCCGGTCAGTGTGACTCAGTATCCCCCGGTCAGAGTGATTCAGTACCCCCGGTCAGTGTGACTCATTACCACCGGTCAATGAGACTTAGTAACCCCGGTCAGTGTGATTCAGTACTCCCGGTCAGTGTGACTCAGTAGCCCCGGTCTGCGTGGCTCAGTGCCCCTGGTCAGTTTGACTCAGTACCCCAGGTCAGTGTGGCTCAATATCCCTCGGACAGTGTTACTCAGTACCGCCATCATTGTGACTTGGGACATCCCGATCAGTGTGACTCAGTAGCCTTGGTCAGCGTGACGCAGAACTCCCGGTCAATGTGACTCGTACCCCTGGTCAGTGTGACTCAGTACCCGTAGTCAGTGTGACTCAGTGCCCCCGGACAGTGTGACTCATTACATTTGGTCAGTTTGAGTCAATACCCTGGTCAGTGTGACTCAGTACCCACCCGGTCAGTGTGACTCAGTACCCCCGGTCAGTGTGACTCAGTATCCACGGTCAGTATGCCTCAGTACCCCGGGTCAGTGTGACTCAGTAATCCCAGTCAATGTGACTCAGTATCCCGGTCAGTGCGACTGAGTAGCCTCGGTCAATGTGACCCAGCACCCAAGGTCAGTGTGACTCAGTACCCGTAGTCAGTGTGACTCAGTACCCGTAGTCAGTGTGACTCATTACATTTGGTCAGTTTGAGTCAATACCCTGGTCAGTGTGACTCAGTACCCACCCGGTCAGTGTGACTCAGTACCCCCGGTCAGTGTGACTCAGTATCCACGGTCAGTGTGACTCAGTAACCTCGGTCAATGTGACTCTATCCCCGGTCAGTGTGACTGAGTACCCATGGTCAGTTTGACTCAGTACCCCTGGTCAGTGTGACTCATTACCACCGGCCAGTTTGAGTCAGTACCCATGGACAGTGTGACTCAGTATCCACGGTCAGTATGCCTCAGTACCCCGGGTCAGTGTGACTCAGTAACGTCAGTCAATGTGACTCAGTATCCCGATCAGTGTGACTGAGTAGCCTCGGTCAATGTGACCCAGCACCCAAGGTCAGTGTGACTCAGTACCCCCACTCTGTGTGACTCAGTACCACCGGTCAGTGTGACTCAGTACCTGGTCAGTACCACTCAGTACCCCTCAGTCAGTGTGACTCAGTACCCCAGGTCAGTGTGACTCAGTACCCATGGTCAAAGTGACTCAGTATCCCCAGTCAATGTAACTCAGTACCCCCGATCAGTGTGACTCATTACCACCGGCCAGTTTGAGTCAGTACCCATGGACAGTGTGACTCAGTACCCTCTGTCTGTATGCCTCAGTACCCCGGGTCAGTGTGACTCAGTAACCTCCGTCAATGTGACTCAGTATCCCGGTCAGTGTGACTGAGTAGCCTCGGTCAATGTGACCCAGCACCCAAGGTCATTGTGACTCAATACCCGTAGTCAGTGTGACTCAGTGCCCCCGGACAGTGTGACTCATTACATTTGGTCAGTCTGAGTCAATACCCTGGTCAGTGTGACTCAGTACCCACCCGGTCAGTGTGACTCAGTAACCTCGGGCAGTGTGATTCAGTAACCTCGGTCAATGTGACTCAGTATCCCCTGTTAGTGTGACTGAGTAGCCTCGGTCAATGTGACCCAGCACCCAAGGTCAGTGTGACTCAGTACCCACACTCTGTGTGACTCAGTACCACCGGTCAGTGTGACTCAGTACCCTTGGTCAGTGTGACTCAGTACCCCCGGTCAGTGTGACTCAATACCCCCGGTCAGAGTGATTCATTACCCCCGGTCAGCTTGACTCAGTACCCCCGGTCAGTGTGACATATTACCTCTGGTCAGTGTTACTCAGTACCACCGGTCAGTGTGACTTGGTACACCCCAGTCAGCGTGACTCACAACCCCTGGTCAGTGTGACTCAGTACCTCAGGTCAGAGTGACTCACTAACTCAGGTCAGTGTGACTCTTTACACGAGGTCAGTGTGATTCAGTACCCCCGGTCAGAGTGACTCATTACCCCCGGTCAGTGTGACTCATTACCACCGGTCAATGAGACTTAGTAACCCCGGTCAGTGTGACTCAGTACTCCCGGTCAGTGTGACTCAGTACCACTGGTCAATTTGACTCAGTACCCCAGGTCAGTGTGCCTCAATATCCCTCGGACAGTGTTACTCAGTACCGCCATCATTGTGACTTGGGACATCCCGATCAGTGTGACTCAGTAGCCTTGGTCAGCGTCACGCAGAACCCCCGGTCAATGTGACTCGTACCCCTGGTCAGTGTGACTCAGTACCCATAGTCAGTGTGACTCAGTACCCGTAGTCTGTGTGACTCAGTACCCCTGGTCATTGTTTCTCAGTACCAACGGTCAGGCTGACTCAGTACCCACAGTCATTGGGACCCATTACCCCGGGACACTGCAACTCAGTAACCCTGGCCAGTGTGACTCAGTACCCGTGGTCAGTTTGACTCAGTACCCCCGGTCAATGTGACTGAGTATATGGTCAGTCCCACTAAATACCCGAGGTCATTGTGACTCAGTGCCCCCGGTCAGTGTGACTCAGTAACCCCCGGTCAGTGTGACTCAGTGCACCCCGGTCAGTGTGACTCAGTAACCCCCATTCTGTGTGACTCAGTACCCCCGGTCAGTGTAACTCAGTATCCCAGGTCAGTGTGACTCAATACCCTTGGCCAGTGCAACTCAGTACCCTTGGTCAGTATGACTCAGTACCCCCGATCAGTGTGACTCAATACCCCCGGTCAGAGTGATTCAATACCCCGGTCAGTGTGACTCAGTACCCACCCGGTCAGTGTGACTCAGTAGCCCCGGTCAGTGTGACTCAGGGTCCCTGGTCAGTGTGACTCAGTAACACCGGTCAGTGTGACTCAGTACCCCCAGTCAGTGTGACTCTGTACCCCCAGTCAGTGTGACTCAGTAACCCAGGTCAGTGTGACTCAGTACCTGGTCAGTACCACTCAGTACCCATCAGCCAGTGTGACTCAGTACCCCTCAGTCAGTGTGACTCAGTACCCATGGTCAGTGTGACTCAGTAACCTCGGTCAATGTGACTCAGTATCCCCGGTCAGTGTGACTGAGTCGCCTCGGTCAATGTGACCCAGCACCCAAGGTCAGTGTGACTCAGTACCCACACTCTGTGTGACTCAGTACCACCGGTCAGTGTGACTCAGTACCTTTGGTCAGTGTGACTCAGTACCCCTAGTCAGTGTGACTCTATACCCCCAGTCAGTGTGATTCAGTACCCCAGGTCAGTGTGACTCAGTACCTGGTCAGTCCCTCTCAGTACCCCTGGTCAGTGTGACTCAATACCCCTCAGTCAGTGTGACTCAGTACCACCGGTCAATGTGACTCAGTATGCCTGGTCAGTGGGACTCAGTATCCGTGGTCAGTGTGCCTTATTACCCCCAGTCAGTGTGACACGGTACTTGGTCAGTCCCACTCTGCACCCCCGGTCAGTGTGACTCAGTATCCCTCGGTCAGTGTGACTCCGTACCCATGGTCAGTTTGACTCAGTACCCCCGGTCAGTGTGACTCATTACCACCGGCCAGTTTGAGTCAGTACCCATGGACAGTGTGACTCAGTACCCCGGGTCAGTGTGACTCAGTAACCCCAGTCAATGTGACTCAGTATCCCGGTCAGTGTGACTGAGTAGCCTCGGTCAATGTGACCCAGCACCCAAGGTCAGTGTGACTCAGTGCCCGTAGTCAGTGTGACTCAGTGCCCCCGGACAGTGTGACTCATTACATTTGGTCAGTTTGAGTCAATACCCTGGTCAGTTTGACTCAGTACCCACCCGGTCAGTGTGACTCAGTATCCACGGTCAGTGTGACTCAGTAACCTCGGTCAATGTGACTCTATCCCTGATCAGTGTGACTGAGTAGCCTCGGTCAATGTGACCCAGCACCCAAGGTCAGTGTGACTCATTACCCACACTCTGTGTGACTCAGTACCACCGGTCAGTGTGACTCAGTACCTTTGGTCAGTGTGACTCAGTACCCATGGTCAGTGTGACTCATTACCACCGGCCAGTTTGAGTCAGTACCCATGGACAGTGTGACTCAGTACCCTCTGTCAGTATGACTCAGTACCCCGGGTCAGTGTGACTCAGTATCCACGGTCAGCGTGACTCAGTAACCTCGGTCAATGTGACCCAGCACCCAAGGTCAGTGTGACTCAGTACCCCCACTCTGTGTGACTCAGTACCACCGGTCAGTGTGACTCAGTACCTTAGGTCAGTGTGACTCAGTACCCCCAGTCAATGTGACTCTGTACCCCCAGTCAGTGTGACGCAGTAACCCAGGTCAATGTGACTCAGTACCCATGGTCAAAGTGACTCAGTATCCCCAGTCAGTGTAACTCAGTACCCCCGGTCAGTGTAACTCATTACCACCGGCCAGTTTGAGTCAGTACTCATGGACAGTGTGACTCAGTACCCTCTGTCAGTATGCCTCAGTACCCGGGTCAGTGTGACTCAGTAACCTCAGTCAATGTGACTCAGTATCCCGGTCAGTGTGACTGAGTAGCCTCGGTCAATGTGACCCAGCACCCAACGTCAGTGTGACTCAGTACCCACACTCTGTGTGACTCAGTACCTTTGGTCAGTGTGACTCAGTATCCATGGTCAGTTTGACTGAGTACCCCCGGTCAGTGTGACTCATTACCACCGTCCAGTTTGAGTCAGTTCCCATGGACAGTGTGACTCAGTACCCCGGGTCAGTGTGACTCAGTACTCCCACTCTGTGTGACTCGGTACCACCGGTCAGTGTGACTCAGTACCACCGGTCAGTGTGACTCAGTACCCCCAGTCAGTGTGACTCTGTACCCTCAGTCAGTGTGACTCAGTACCCCAGGTCAGTGTGACTCAGTACCTGGTCAGTCCCTCTCAGTACCCCTGGTCAGTGTGACTCAATACCCCTCAGTCAGTGTGACTCAGTACCCCTCAGTCAGTGTGACTCAGTACCACCGTTCAATGTGACTCAGTATGCCTGGTCAGTGGGACTCAGTATCCGTGGTCAGTGTGCCTTATTACCCCCAGTCAGTGTGACACGGTACTTGGTCAGTCCCACACAGCACCCCCGGTCAGTGTGAGTCAGTATCCATCGGTCAGTGTGACTCAGTACCCATGGTCAGTTTGACTCAGTACCCCCGGTCAGTGCGACTCATTACCACCGGCCAGTTTGAGTCAGTACCCATGGACAGTGTGACTCAGTACCCTCTGTCAGTATGCCTCAGTACCCCGGGTCAGTGTGACTCAGTAACCTCAGTCAATGTGACTCAGTATCCCGGTCAGTGTGACTGAGTAGCCTCGGTCAATGTGACCCAGCACCCAAGGTCAGTGTGACTCAGTACCCGTAGTCAGTGTGACTCAGTGCCCCCGGACAGTGTGACTCATTACATTTGGTCAGTTTGAGTCAATACCCTGGTCAGTGTGACTCAGTACCCACACGGTCAGTGTGACTCAGTACTCCCGGTCAGTGTGACTCAGTATCCACGGTCAGTGTGACTCAGTAACCTTGGTCAATGTGACTCTATCCCCGGTCAGTGTGACTGAGTAGCCTCGGTCAATGTGACCCAGCACCCAAGGTCAGTGTGACTCAGTACCCACACTCTGTGTGACTCAGTACCACCGGTCAGTGTGACTCAGTACCTTTGGTCAGTGTGACTCAGTACCCATGGTCAGTTTGACTCAGTACCCCCGGTCAGTGTGACTCATTACCACCGGCCAGTTTGAGTCAGTACCCATGGACAGTGTGACTCAGTACCCTCTGTCAGAATGACTCAGTACCCCGGGTCAGTGTGACTCAGTATCCACGGTCAGTGTGACTCAGTAACCTCGGTCAATGTGACTCAGTAACCTCGGTCAATGTGACTCAGTATCCCGGTCAGTGTGACTGAGTAGCCTCGGTCAATGTGACCCAGCACCCAAGGTCAGTGTGACTCAGTACCCCCACTCTGTGTGACTCAGTACCACCGGTCAGTGTGACTCAGTACCTTTGGTCAGTGTGACTCGGTACCCACAGTCAATATGACTCTGTACCCCCAGTCAGTGTGACTCAGTAACACAGGTCAATGTGACTCAGTACCTGGTCAGTACCACTCAGTACCCCTCAGTCAGTGTGACTCAGTGCTCCCGGTCAGTGTGACTCATTACACTTGGTCAGTTTGAGTCAATACCCCCGGTCAGTGTGACTCAGTACCCACCCGGTCAGTGTGACTCAGTATCCCCGGTCAGTGTGACTTAGTACACCCGGTCAGTTTCACTCAGTACCCCAGGTCAGTGTGACTCAGTACCCTTCGTCAGTGTGACACAGTATCCCCGGTCAGTGTGACTCGGGACCCATTGCCCACGGACAGAGCGACTCAGTAACCCCGGCTAGTGTGACTCAGTACCCGTGGTCAGTTTGAGTCAGTACCCCCGGTCAATGTGACTCATTACCACCGGTCAGTTTGAGTCAGTTCCCCGGTCAATGTGACTGAGTATATGGTCAGTCCCACTCAGTACCCCCGGTCATGGTGACTCAGTGCCCCCTGTCAGTGTGACGCAGTAGCCATGGACAGTGTGACTCAGTAACCCCGGTCAGTTTGACTCAGTACCCCTGGTCAGCATGACACAGAACCCCCGGTCAGTGTGACTCGTACCCCTGGTCAGTGTGAATCAGTACCTCAGGTCAGTGTGACTCAGTACCCCTAGTGTGTGTGACTCAGTACCCCCGGACTGTGTGGCTCATTGCCCCTGGTCTGTGTGACTCAATATCCCCGGTCAGTATGACTCAGTACGCCTGGTCTGCATGACGCAGAACCCCCGGTCAGTGTGAATCAATACCTCAGGTCAGTGTGACTCAGTACCCATAGTCTGTGTGACACAGTACCCCTGGTCAGTGTTTCTCAGTACCCACGGTCAGTCTGACTCAGTACCCACAGTCAGTGGGACCCATTACCCCCGGACAGAGCAACTCAGTAACCCCGCCCATGTGACTCAGTACCCGTGGTCAGTTTGACTCAGTAACCCCGGTCAATGTGACTCATTACCACCGGTCAGTTTGAGTCAGTTCCCCAGTCAATGTGACTGAGTATATGGTCAGTCCCACTAAATACCCGAGGTCATTGTGACTCAGTGCTCCCGGTCAGTGTGACTCAGTAACCCCCGGTCAGTGTGACTCAGTGCACCCCGGTCAGTGTGACTCAGTAACCCCCATTCTGTGTGACTCAGTACCCCCGGTCAGTGTAACTCAGTATCCCAGGTCAGTGTGACTCAATACCCTTGGTCAGTGCAACTCAGTACCCTTGGTCAGTGTGACTCAGTACCCCCGGTCAGTGTGACTCAATACTCCTGGTCAGAGTGATTCATTACCCCCGGTCAGCTTGACTCAGTACCCCCGGTCAGTGTGACTTATTACCTCCGGTCAGTGTGACTCAGTACCACCGGTCAGTGTGACTTAGTACACCCCAGTCAGCGTGACTCAGAACCCCTGGTCAGTGTGACTCAGTACCTCCGGTCAGAGTGACTCACTAACCCCGGTCAGTGTGACTCATTACACGAGGTCAGTGTGATTCAGTACCCCCGGTCAGAGTGACTCATTACCCCCGGTCAGTGTGACTCATTACCACCGGTCAATGAGACTTAGTAACCCCGGTCAGTGTGACTCAGTACTCCCGGTCAGTGTGACTCAGTAGCCCCGGTCTGTGTGGCTCAGTGCCCCTGGTCAGTTTGACTCAGTACCACTGGTCAATTTGACTCAGTACCCCAGGTCAGTGTGGCTCAATATTCCTCGCACAGTGTTACTCAGTACCGCCATCATTGTGACTTGGGACATCCCGATCAGTGTCACTCAGTAGCCTTGGTCAGCGTGACGCAGAACCCCCGGTCAATGTGACTCGTACCCCTGGTCAGTGTGACTCAGTACCCGTAGTCAGTGTGACTCAATACCCGTAGTCTGTGTGACTCAGTACCCCTGGTCAGTGTTTCTCAGTACCCACGGTCAGTCTGACTCAGTACCCACAGTCAGTGGGACCCATTACCCCCGGACAGAGCAACTCAGTAACCCCGGCCAGTGTGACTCAGTACCCGTGGTCAGTTTGACTCAGTACCGCCGGTCAATGTGACTCAATACCACCGGTCAGTTTGAGTCAGTTCCCCAGTCAATGTGACTGAGTATATGGTCAGTCCCACTAAATACCCGAGGTCATTGTGACTCAGTGCTCCCGGTCAGTGTGACTCAGTAACCACCGGTCAGTGTGACTCAGTGCACCCCGGTCAGTGTGACTCAGTAATCCCCATTCTGTGTGACTCAGTACCCCCGGTCAGTGTAACTCAGTATCCCAGGTCAGTGTGACTCAATACCCTTGGTCAGTGTGACTCAGTACCCTTGGTCAGTGTGACTCAGTACCCCCGGTCAGTGTGACTCAATACCCCCGGTCAGAGTGATTCATTACCCCCGGTCAGCTTGACTCAGTACCACCGGTCAGTGTGACTTAGTACACCCCAGTCAGCGTGACTCAGAACCCCTGGTCAGTGTGACTCAGTACCTCCGGTCAGAGTGACTCATTAACCCCGGTCAGAGTGACTCATTACCCCCGGTCAGTGTGACTCATTACCATCGGTCAATGAGACTTAGTAACCCCGGTCAGTGTGACTCAGTACTCCCGGTCAGTGCGACTCAGTACTCCCGGTCAGTGTGACTCAGTAGCCCCGGTCTGCGTGGCTCAGTGCCCCTGGTCAGTTTGACTCAGTACCACTGTTCAATTTGACTCTGTACCCCAGGTCAGTGTGGCTCAATATCCCTCGGACAGTGTTACTCAGTACCGCCATCATTGTGACTTGGGACGTCCCGATCAGTGTGACTCAGTAGCCTTGGTCAGCGTGACGCAGAACCCCCGGTCAATGTGACTCATACCCCTGGTCAGTGTGACTCAGTACCCGTAGTCAGTGTGACTCAGTACCCGCAGTCTGTGTGACTCAGTACCCCTGGTCAGTGTTTCTCAGTACCCACGGTCAGGCTGACTCAGTACCCACAGTCAGTGGGACCCATTACCCCCGGACAGAGCAACTCAGTAACCCTGGCCAGTGTGACTCAGTACCCGTGGTCAGTTTGACTCAGTACCCCCGGTCAATGTGACTTATTACCACCGGTCAGTTTGAGTCAGTTCCCCAGTCAATGTGACTGAGTATATGGTCAGTCCCACTAAATACCTGAGGTCATTGTGACTCAGTGCCTTCGGTCAGTGTGACTCAGTAACCCCCGGTCAGTGTGACTCAGTGCACTCCGGTCAGTGTGACTCAGTAACCCCCATTCTGTGTGACTCAGTACCCCCGGTCAGTGTAACTCAGTATCCCAGGTCAGTGTGACTCAATACCCTTGGTCAGTGCAACTCAGTGCCCTTGGTCAGTGTGACTCAGTACCCCCGATCAGTGTGACTCAATACCCCCGGTCAGAGTGATTCAATACCCCCGGTCAGCTTGACTCAGTACCCCCGGTCAGTGTGACTTATTACCTCCGGTCAGTGTGACTCAGTACCACCGGTCAGTGTGACTCAGTATCCCGGTCAGTGTGACTCAGTATCCCCGGTCAATGTGACTCAGTATCCCCGGTCAGTGTGACTCAGTACCCGTAGGCAGTGTGACTCAGTGCCCCGGACAATGTGATCATTACATTTGAGTCAATACCCCGGTCAGTGTGACTCAGTATCCACCCGGTCAGTGTGACTCAGTATCCCGGTCATTGTGACTCAGTATCCCCGGTCAATGTGACTCAGTATCCCCGGTCAGTGTGACTGAGTAGCCTCGGTCAATGTGACCCAGCTCCCATGGTCAGTGTGACTCAGTACCCACACTCTGTGTAACTCAGTACCACCGGTCAGTGTAACTCAGTACCTTTGGTCAGTGTGACTCAGTACCCCCAGTAAGTTTGACTCTGTACCCCCAGTCAGTGTGACTCAGTACCCCAGGTCAGTGTGACTCAGAACCTGGTCAGTCCCACTCAGTACCCATCAGCCAGTGTGACTCAGTACCCCTCAGTCAGTGTGACTCAGTACCCATGGTCAGTGTGACTCAGTAACCTCGGTCAATGTGACTCAGTATCCCCGGTCAGTGTGACTCAGTACCCCTCAGTCAGTGTGACTCAGCACCCCTCAGCCAGTGTGACTCAGTACCATCGGTACGTGTGACTCAGTACGCCTGGTCAGTGTGACTCAGTGTCCGTGGTCAGCGTGCATTATTACCCCCAGTCAGTGTGACACGGCACTTGGTCAGTCCCACTCAGTACCCCCGGTCAGTGTGACTCAGTATCCCTCGGTCAGTGTGACTCAGTACCCATGGTCAGTTTGACTCATTACCCCCGGTCAGAGTGACTCAGTATCCCCGGTCAGTGTGAATCAGTAACCTCGGTCAATGTGACTCAGTATCCCCGGTCAGTGTGACTGAGTAGCCTCGGTCAATGTGACCCAGCACCCATGGTCAGTGTGACTCAGTACCCACACTCTGTGTGACTCAGTACCCCTCAGTCAGTGTGACTCAGTACCCCTCAGTCATTGTGACTCAGTACCATCGGTACGTGTGACTCAGTACGCTGGTCAGTGTGACTCAGTGTCCGTGGTCAGCGTGCATTATTACCCCCAGTCAGTGTGACACGGTACTTGGTCAGTCCCACTCAGTACCCCCGGTCAGTGTGACTCAGTATCCCTCGGTCAGTGTGACTCAGTACCCATGGTCAGTTTGACTCATTACACCCGGTCAGTGTGACTCATTACCACCGGCCAGTTTGAGTCAGTACCCATGGACAGTGTGACTCAGTACCCTCTGTCAGTATGACTCAGTACCCCAGGTCAGTGTGACTCAGTATCCATGGTCAGTGTGACTCAGTAATCTCGGTCAATGTGACTCAGTATCCCGGTCAGTGTGACTGAGTAGCCTCGGTCAATGTGACCCAGCACCCAAGGTCAGTGTGACTCAGTACCCCCACTCTGTGTGACTCAGTACCACCGGTCAGTGTGACTCAGTACCTTTGGTCAGTGTGACTCAGTACCCACAGTCAATGTGACTCTGTACCCCCAGTCAGTGTGACTCAGTAACACAGGTCAATGTGACTCAGTACCTGGTCAGTACCACTCAGTACCCCTCAGTCAGTGTGACTCAGTGCTCCCGGTCAGTGTGACTCAGTAGCCCCGGTCTGCGTGGCTCAGTGCCCCTGGTCAGTTTGACTCAGTACCACTGGTCAATTTGACACAGTACCCCAGGTCAGTGTGGCTAACTATCCCTCGGACAGTGTTACTCAGTACCGCCATCATTGTGACTTGGGACGTCCCGATCAGTGTGACTCAGTAGCCTTGGTCAGCGTCACGCAGAACCCCCGGTCAATGTGACTCGTACACCTGGTCAGTGTGACTCAGTACCCGTAGTCAGTGTGACTCAGTACCCGTAGTCTGTGTGACTCAGTACACCTGGTCAGTGTTTCTCAGTACCCACGGTCAGGCTGACTCAGTACCCACAGTCAGTGGGACCCATTACCCCCGGACAGAGCAACTCAGTAACCCTGGCCAGTGTGACTCAGTACCCGTGGTCAGTTTGAATCAGTACCCCCGGTCAATGTGACTTATTACCACCGGTCAGTTTGAGTCAGTTCCCCAGTCAATGTGACTGAGTATATGGTCAGTCCCACTAAATACCCGAGGTCATTGTGACTCAGTGCCCCCGGTCAGTGTGACTCAGTAACCCCCGGTCAGTGTAACTCAGTATCCCAGGTCAGTGTGACTCAATACCCTTGGTCAGTGCAACTCAGTACCCTTGGTCAGTGTGACTCAGTACCCCCGATCAGTGTGACTCAATACCCCCGGTCAGAGTGTTTCAATACCCCCGGTCAGCTTGACTCAGTACCCCCGGTCAGTGTGACTTATTACCTCCGGTCAGTGTGACTCAGTACCACCGGTCAGTGTGACTTAGTACACCCCAGTCAGCGTGACTCAGAACCCCTGGTCAGTGTGACTCAGTACCTCCGGTCAGAGTGACTCACTAACCCCGGTCAGTGTGACTCATTACACGAGGTCAGTGTGATTCAGTACCCCCGGTCAGAGTGACTCATTACCCCCGGTCAGTGTGACTCATTACACGAGGTCAGTGTGACTCAGTACCTCCGGTCAGAGTGTCTCATTAACCCCGGTCAGTGTGACTCATTACCATCGGTCAATGTGACTTAGTAACCCTGGTCAGTGTGACTCAGTACTCCCGGTCAGTGTGACTCAGCACCCGTAATCAGTGTGACTCAGTACCCCCGGTCAGTGTGGCTCAGAACCCACGGTCAGTCTGATTCAGTACCCACAGTCAGTGAGACTCATTACCCCCGGTCAGAGCGACTCAATAACTCCAGCCAGTGTGAATCAGTACCTTTGGTCAGTGTTACTCAGTATCCCAGGTCAGTGTGACTCAGTACCCTTGGTCAGTGTGACGCAGTATCCCCGGTCAGTGTAACTCAGTACCTCCGGTCAATGTGACTCAGTACCCGTAGTCAGTGTGACTCAGTGCCCCCGGACAGTGTGATCATTACATTTGAGTCAATACCCCGGTCAGTGTGACTCAGTATCCACCCGGTCAGTGTGACTCAGTATCCCGGTCAGTGTGACTCAGTATCCCCGGTCAATGTGACTCAGTATCCCCGGTCAGTGTGACTGAGTAGCCTCGGTCAATGTGACCCAGCACCCATGGTCAGTGTGACTCAGTACCCACACTCTGTGTAACTCAGTACCACCGGTCAGTGTGACTCAGTACCTTTGGTCAGTGTGACTCAGTACCCCCAGTAAGTTTGACTCTGTACCCCCAGTCAGTGTGACTCAGTACCCCAGGTCAGTGTGACTCAGAACCTGGTCAGTCCCACTCAGTACCCATCAGCCAGTGTGACTCAGTACCCCTCAGTCAGTGTGACTCAGTACCCATAGTCAGTGTGACTCAGTACCCCTCAGTCAGTGTGACTCAGTACCCCTCAGTCAGTGTGACTCAGTACCATCGGTACGTGTGACTCAGTACGCCTGGTCAGTGTGACTCAGTGTCCGTGGTCAGCGTGCATTATTACCCCCAGTCAGTGTGACACAGTACTTGGTCAGTCCCACTCAGTACCCCCGGTCAGTGTGACTCAGTATTCCTCGGTCAGTGTGACTCAGTACCCATGGTCAGTTTGACTCATTACCCCCGGTCAGTGTGACTCATTACCGCTGGCCAGTTTGAGTCAGTACCCATGGACAGTGTGACTCAGTACCCCGGGTCAGTGTGACTCAGTATCCATGGTCAGTGTGACTCAGTAACCTCGGTCAATGTGACTCAGTATCCCGGTCAGTGTGACTGAGTAGCCTCGGTCAATGTGATCCAGCACCCAAGGTCAGTGTGACTCAGTACCCACAGTCAATGTGACTCTGTACCCCCAGTCAGTGTGACTCAGTAACACAGGTCAATGTGACTCAGTACCTGGTCAGTACCACTCAGTACCCCTCAGTCAGTGTGACTCAGTGCTCCCGGTCAGTGTGACTCAGTAGCCCCGGTCTGCGTGGCTCAGTGCCCCTGGTCAGTTTGACTCAGTACCACTGGTCAATTTGACTCAGTACCCCAGGTCAGTGTGGCTCACTATCCCTCGGACAGTGTTACTCAGTACCGCCATCATTGTGACTTGGGACGTCCCGATCAGTGTGACTCAGTAGCCTTAGTCAGCGTGACGCAGAACCCCCGGTCAATGTGACTCGTACCCCTGGTCAGTGTGACTCAGTACCCGTAGTCTGTTTGACTCAGTACCCCTGGTCAGTGTGACTCAGTATCCACGGTCAGTGTGACTCAGTACTCTTGGTCAATGTGACTGAGTATCCCCCAGACAGTGTGACTCAGTAATCCCCATTCTGTGTGACTCAGTATCCCCGGTCAGTGGGAACTAGTACCCCCGGTCAGTGAGACTCAGTACCCCCGGTCAGTGTGACTCAGTACCACCGGTCAGTTTGAGTCAGTACCCATGGACAGTGTGACTCAGTACCCTCTGTCAGTATGCGTCAGTACCCCGGGTCAGTGTGACTCAGTAACCTCAGTCAATGTGACTCAGTATCCCGGTCAGTGTGACTGAGTAGCCTCGGTCAATGTGACCCAGCACCCAAGGTCAGTGTGACTCAGTTGCCGTAGTCAGTGTGACTCAGTGCCCCCGGACAGTGTGACTCATTACATTTGGTCAGTTTGAGTCAATACCCTGGTCAGTGTGACTCAGTACCCACCCGGTCAGTGTGACTCAGTAGCCCCGGTCAGTGTGACTCAATGTCCCTGGTCAGTGTGACTCAGTAACACCGGTCAGTGTGACTCAGTACCTTTGGTCAGTGTGACTCAGTACCCCCAGTCAGTGTGACTCTGTACCCCCAGTCAGTGTGACTCAGTAACCCAGGTCAGTGTGACTCAGTACCTGGTCAGTACCACTCAGTACCCATCAGCCAGTGTGACTCAGTACCCCTCAGTCAGTGTGACTCAGTACCCATGGTCAGTGTGACTCAGTAACCTCGGTCAATGTGACTCAGTATCCCCGGTCAGTGTGACTGAGTCGCCTCGGTCAATGTGACCCAGCACCCAAGGTCAGTGTGACTCAGTACCCACACTCTGTGTGACTCAGTACCACCGGTCAGTGTGACTCAGTACCTTTGGTCAGTGTGACTCAGTACACCTAGTCAGTGTGACTCTATACCCCCAGTCAGTGTGATTCAGTACCCCAGGTCAGTGTGACTCAGTACCTGGTCAGTCCCTCTCAGTACCCCTGGTCAGTGTGACTCAATACCCCTCAGTCAGTGTGACTCAGTACCCCTCAGTCAGTGTGACTCAGTACCACCGGTCAATGTGACTCAGTATGCCTGGTCAGTGGGACTCAGTATCCGTGGTCAGTGTGCCTTATTACCCACAGTCAGTGTGACACGGTACTTGGTCAGTCCCACTCTGCACCCCCGGTCAGTGTGACTCA
The DNA here is from genome assembly GCF_044704955.1 of Pristiophorus japonicus. NCBI lineage: Eukaryota > Metazoa > Chordata > Chondrichthyes > Pristiophoridae > Pristiophorus > Pristiophorus japonicus. The sequence continues at coordinate 97,266,581 of NC_091994.1, forward strand.
GTATCCCTCGGTCAGTGTGACTCAGTACCCATGGTCAGTTTGACTCAGTACCCCCGGTCAGTGTGACTCATTACCACCGGCCAGCTTGAGTCAGTACCCATGGACAGTGTGACTCAGTACCCTCTGTCAGTATGCCTCAGTACCCCGGGTCAGTGTGACTCAGTAACCCCAGTCAATGTGACTCAGTATCCCGGTCAGTGTGACTGAGTAGCCTCGCTCAATATGACCCAGCGCCCAATGTCAGTGTGACTCAGTACCCGTAGTCAGTGTGACTCAGTGCCCCCGGACAGTGTGACTCATTACATTTGGTCAGTTTGAGTCAATACCCTGGTCAGTTTGACTCAGTACCCACCCGGTCAGTATGACTCAGTAACCTCGGTCAATGTGACTCTATCCCCGGTCAGTGTGACTGAGTAGCCTCGGTCAATGTGACCCAGCACCCAAGGTCAGTGTGACTCATTACCCACACTCTGTGTGACTCAGTACCACCGGTCAGTGTGACTCAGTACCTTTGGTCAGTGTGACTCAGTACCCATGGTCAGTGTGACTCATTACCACCGGCCAGTTTGAGTCAGTACCCATGGACAGTGTGACTCATTACCACCGGCCAGTTTGAGTCAGTACCCATGGACAGTGTGACTCAGTACCCTCTGTCAGTATGACTCAGTACACCGGGTCAGTGTGACTCAGTATCCATGGTCAGTGTGACTCAGTAACCTCGGTCAATGTGACTCAGTATCCCGGTCAGTGTGACTGAGTAGCCTCGGTCAATGTGACCCAGCACCCAAGGTCAGTGTGACTCAGTACCCCCACTCTGTGTGCCTCAGTACCACCGGTCAGTGTGACTCAGTACCTTTGGTCAGTGTGACTCAGTACCCCAGGTCATTGTGACTCAGTACCCATGGTCAAAGTGACTCAGTACCTCTGGTCAGTGTGACTGATTACCCCTGGACAGTTTGTCTCAGTACACCCGGTCAGTGTGACTCCGTATCCCCGGTCAGTGTGACTGAGTACCCCCGGTCAAAGTGACTCAGTATCCCCAGTCAGTGTGACTCAGAACCTCCGGTCAGTGTGACGAACTACCCCCGGTCAGTGCGACTCAGTACACCCCAGTCAGCGTGACTCAGTACGCTTGGTCAGTGTGACTCAGACCCTCCCGGTCAGTGTGACCCAATAACCCCCATTCTGTGTGACTCAGTACCCCGGGTCAGTGTGACTCAGTAACCCCTATTCTGTGTGACTCAGTACCCATAGTCAGTGTGACTCAGTGCCCCCGGACAGTGTGACTCATTACACTTGGCCAGTTTGAGTCAATACCCCCGGTCAGTGTGACTCAGTACCCACCCGGTCAGTGTAACTCAGTACCCCCAGTCAGTGTGACTCAGTATCCCCGGTCAGTGTGACTCAGTAACCTCGGTCAATGTGATTCAGTATCCCCGGTCAGTGTGACTGAGTAGCCTAGGTCAATGTGACCCAGCACCCAAGGTCAGTGTGACTCAGTACCCCCACTCTGTGTGACTCAGTACCCCCAGTCAGTGTGATTCAGTACCACCAGTCAGTGTGACTCAGTACGCCTGCTCAGTGTGAGTCAGTATCCGTGGTCAGCGTGCCTTATTACCCCCAGTCAGTGTGACACAGTACTTGGTCAGTCCCACTCAGTATCCCCGGTCAGTGTGAGTCAGTATCCCTCGGTCAGTGTGACTCAGTAACCGTGGTCAGTTTGACTCAGTACCCACGGTCAGTGTGACTCATTACCACCGGCCAGTTTGAGTCAGCACTCATGGACAGTGTGACTCTGTACCCTCTGTCAGTGTGACTCAGTACCCTCTGTCAGTGTGACTCAGTACCCTTGGTCAATGTGACTCAGTACCCCCCAGTCAGTGTGACTCAGTCAGCCCCCATTCTGTGTGACTCAGTATCCCCGGTCAGTGGGAACTAGTACCCCCGGTCAGTGAGACTCAATACCCCCGGTCAGTGAGACTCAGTACCCCCGGTCAGTGTGACTCAGTACCCCCGGTCAGTGTGACTCAGTACCCGTAGTACCCGTAGTCAGTGTGACTCAGTACCCTTGGTCAGTGTGACTCATACCCTCTGTCAGTGTGACTCAGTATCCCCGGTCAGTGTGACTCAGTACCTCCGGTCAGTGTGACGCAGTATCCGTGGTCAATGTGACTCAGTACCCTTGATCAATGTGACTCAGTACCCCCCGGTCAGTGTGACTCAGGAACCCCCATTGTGTGACTCAGTCAGCCCCCATTCTGTGTGACTCAGTATCCCCGGTCAGTGGGAACTAGTACCCCCGGTCAGTGAGACTCAATACCCCCGGTTAGTGAGACTCAGTACCCCCGGTCAGTGTGACTCAGTACCCCCGGTCAGTGTGACTCAGTACCCGTAGTACCCGTAGTCAGTGTGACTCAGTACCCTTGGTCAGTGTGACTCATACCCTCTGTCAGTGTGACTCAGTATCCCCGGTCAGTGTGACTCAGTACCTCCGGTCAGTGTGACGCAGTATCCGTGGTCAATGTGACTCAGTACCCTTGATCAATGTGACTCAGTACCCCCCGGTCAGTGTGACTCAGGAATCCCCATTGTGTGACTCAGTATCTCCGGTCAGTGGGAACTAGTACCCCCGGGAAGAGTGACTCAGTACCCACGGTCAACGTAACCCAGTACCCAAGGTCAGTGTGAATCAGTACCCCCCCCGGTCAATGTGACTCAGTACCCGTAGTCAGTGTGACTCAGTACCTGACCAGTCAATGTGTCTCAATACCTCCGGTCAGTGTGACTCAGTATCCACGGTCAGCGTGACGCAGAACCCCCAGTCAGTGTGGCTCAGTACCCACGGTCAGTCTGACTCAGTACCCACAGTCAGTGGAACTGATTACCCCCTGTCAGAGTGACTCAGTAATCCCAGCCAGTGTGACTCAGTACCCGTGGTCAGTATGACTCAGTACCCCACGTCAGTGTGGCTCAATATCCCTCGGACAGTGATACTCAGTACTGACAGTCAGTGTGACTTGGGACATCCCGATCCGTGTGACTCAGTACCCCTGGTCAGCGAGACGATGAACCCCGGTCAATGTGACTCGTACCCCCAATCAATGTGACTCAGTACCTGTAGTCAGTGTGACTCAGCACCTGTAATCAGCGTGACTCAGTACTCCTGGTCAGTGTGGCTCAGTACCCACGGTCAGTCTGACTCAGTAGCTACAGTCAGTGGGACTCATTACCCCCGGTCAAAGCGACTCAGTAACTCCGGCCAGTGTGACTCAGTACCCGTGGTCAGTGTGATTCAGTGCCCCCTGTCAGTGTGACTCAGGACCCCCTCCCCGGTCTGTGTGCCTCAGTGCCCCCAGTCTGTGCGCCTCAGTGCCCCCAGGCAGAGTGACTCAGTAACCCCGGTCAGTGTGACCCAGTACCTTTGGTCAGTGTTACTCAGTACCACCGGTCACTGTGACTCAGTAACCCCGGACAGTGTGGCTCATTGCCGCTGGTCAGTGTGACTCAGTAACCCTGGTCAGTGTGACTCAGTATGGATGGTCAGTGTGACTCAGTACCCCAGGTCAGTGTGACTAAGTACCCCCGGCTAGTGTGATTCCGTACCTTCAGTCAGTGAGACTCAGTACCCATGGTCAGGTTGACTCAGTACCCCTGGTCAGTGTGACTCATTGCCCCCGGACAGTTTGTCTCAGTACCCCCGGTCAATGTGACTCAGTACCCTTGATTAGTGTGACTCAGTACCCTGGTCAGTGTGACTCAGTACCCCCGGTCAAAGTGACTCAGTATCCCCAGTCAGTCTGACTCAGTAACCACGGTCAGTGTGACTCAGTACCCACCCGGTCAGTGTGACTCAGTATCCCCAGTCAGTGTGACTCAGTATCCCCAGTCAGTGTGACTCAGTAGCCTCGGTCAATGTGACCCAGCACCCAAGGTCAGTGTGACTCAGTACCCCCACTCTGTGTGACTCTGTACCCCCAGTCAGTGTGACTCTGTCCCTTTGGTCAATGTGACTCAGTACCACCGGTCAGTGTGACTCTGTACCCCCAGTCAGTGTGACTCAGTACCCCAGGTCAGTGTGACTCAGTACCTGGTCAGTCCCACTTCGTACCCCTCAGTCAGTGTGACTCAGTACCCCTCAGTCAGTGTGACTCAGTACCCCTCAGTCAGTGTGACTCAGTACCACCGGTCAATGTGACTCAGTACGCCTGGTCAGTGTGACTCAATATCCGTGGTCAGCGTGCCTTATTAACCCCAGTCAGTGTGACACAGTACTTGGTCAGTCCCATTCAGTACCCCCGGTCAGTGTGACTCAGTATCCCTCAGTCAGTGTGACTCAGTACCCATGGTCAGTTTGACTCAGTACTCCCGGTCTTTGTGACTCATTACCACCGGCCAGTTTGAGTCAGTACTCATGGACAGTGTGACTCAGTACCCTCTGTCAGTGTGACTCAGTATGCACGGTCAGTGTGACTCAGTACCCTTGGTCAATGTGACTCATTACCCCCCAGTCAGTGTGACTCAGTAAGCCCCCATTCTGTGAGACTCGGTACCCCCGGTCAGTGTGACTAAGTACATGGTCAGTCCTACTCAGTACCCTTGGTCAGTGTGACTCATACCCTCTGTCAGTGTGACTCAGTATCCCCGGTCAGTGTGACTCAGTAACCCCCATTGTGTGACTCAGTATCTCCGGTCAGTGGGAACTAGTACCCCCGGGAAGAGTGACTCAGTACCTCCGGTCAGTGTGACTCAGTATCCCTGGTCAGCGTGACGCTAAACCCCCAGTCAGTGTGACTAGCATCTCCGTTCAGTGTGACTCAGTATCCGAATTCAGTGTGACTCAGTACCTGCAGTCAGTGTGGCTCAGTACCCACGGTCAGTCTGACTCAGTATTTCAGCCAGTGTGACTCAGTACCCATGGTCAGTATGACTCAGTACCCCACGTCAGTGTGGCTCAATATCCCTCGGATAGTGTTACTCAGTACCGCCAGTCAGTGTGACTTGGGACATCCCGATCCGTGTGACTCAGTACCCCTGGTCAGCGTGACGCTGAACACCCGGTCAATGTGACTCGTACCCCCGGTCAATGTGACTCAGTACCCGTAGACAGTGTGACTCAGCACCCGTAATCAGTGTCACTCAGTACCCCCGGTCAATGTGGCTCAGTACCCACGGTCAGTCTGACTCAGTACCTACAGTCAGTGGGACTCAGCACCCGTAATCAGTGCTACTCAGTATCCCCAGTCAATGTGACTCTGTAACCCCGGTCAGTGTGACCCAGTACCCGCCCCGTCAGTGTGACTCAGTACCCCCGGTCTAAGTGACTCATTACCCCCGGACAGTTTGTCTCAGTACCCCCGCTCAATGTGACTCAGTACCCCCGGTCAAAGTGACTCAGTACCCCCGGTCAAAGTGACTCAGTATCCCCAGTCAATGTGACTCAGTAACCCCGGTCAGTGTGACCCAGTACCCGCCCCGTCAGTGTGACTCAGTACCCCCGGTCTAAGTGACTCATTACCCCCGGACAGTTTGTCTCAGTACCCCCGGTCAAAGTGACTCTGTACCCCCGGTCAAAGTGACTCAGTACCCCCGGTCAAAGTGACTCAGTATCCCCAGTCAATGTGACTCAGTAACCCCGGTCAGTGTGACCCAGTACCCGCCCCGTCAGTGTGACTCAGAACCTCCGGTTAGTGTGACTCGGAACCTCCGGTCAGTGTGACTCAGTATCCCCGGTCAAAGGGACTCAGTATCCCCAGTCAGTGTGACTCAGTACCCCCGGCTAGTGTGATTACGTACCTTCAGTCAATGAACCTCAGTACCCGTGGTCAGGTGGACTCAGTATCCCTGGTCAGTATGACTCATTACCCCCGGACAGTTTGTCTCAATACCCCCGGTCAACGTGACTCAGTACCCTTGATTAGTGTGACTCAGTAACCCCGATCAGTGTGACCCAGTACCTGCCCCGTCAGTGTGACTCAGTATCCCTGATCAGTGGAACTCAGTACCCTTGGTCAGTCTGACTCAGTACCCCCGGTCAGTGTGACTTATTACCCCTAGTCAATGTGACTCAGTACCCCCTGTCAGTGTAACTCAGTAACCCCGGTCTGTGTGGCTCATTGCCCCTGGTCAGTATGACTTAGTACACCCACTTAGTATGACTTAGTACAATCTGACAGTTTCACTCAGTACCCCAGGTCAGTGTGACTCAGTACCCCTCAGTCAATGTGACTCAGTACCGCCAATCAGTGTGACTTGGAACATCCCGGTCAGTGTGACTCAGTACCCCTGGTCAGCATGACGCAGAACCCCCGGTCAGTGTGACTCATACCCCCGGTCAGTGTGACTCAATACCCCCGGTCAGTGTGACTCAGTAACCCCGGTCTGTGTGGCTCATTGCCCCTGGTCAGTGTGACTTAGTACACCCGGTCAGTTTCACTCAGTACCCCAGGTCAGTGTGACTCAGTACCCCTCAGTCAGTGTGACTCAGTACCGCCAATCAGTGTGACTTGGAACATCCCGGTCAGTGTGACTCAGTACCCCTGGTCAACATGACGCAGAACCCCCGGTCAGTGTGACTCCTACCCCTGGTCAGTGTGACTCAGTACCTCCAGTCAATGTGACTCAGTACCCGTAGTCAGTGTGACTCAGTACCCCCGGTTAGTGTGGCTCAGTACCCACGGTCAGTGTGGCTCAGTACCCACGGTCAGTTTGACTCAGTACCCCCGGTCAATGTGACTCATTACCACTGGTCAGTTTGAGTCAGTTCCCCGGTCAGTGTGACTGAGTACACGGTCAGTCCCACTCAGTACCCTCGGTCATGGTGATTCAGTGCCCCCCTGTCAGTGTGACGCAGTACTCATGGTACAGTGTTACTCAGTACCCCCAGTCAGTGTGAATCAGTACCTCAGGCCAGTGTGACTCAGTACCTGTAGTCTGTGTGACTCAGTACCCCTGGTCAATGTGACTCAGGACCCCCAGTCAGTGTGACTCAGTCACCCCGGTCTGTGTGGCTCATTGCCCTGGTCAGTGTGATTTAGTACACCCGGTCAGTGTTTCTCAGTACCCACGGTCAGTCTTAATCAGTATCCACAGTCAGTGGGACCCATTACCCCCGGACAGAACGACCCAGTAACCCCGGCCAGTGTGACTCAGTACCCATAGTCAGTGTGACTCAGTATCCCCGGTCAGTGTGACTCAGTACCACTGGTTAGTGTGACTCAGTACCTTTGGTCAGTGTGATTCAGTACCCCCAGTCAGTGTGACTCTGTACCCCCAGTCAGTGTGACCCAGTACCACCGGTCAATGTGACTCAGTATGCCTGGTCAGTGTGACTCAGTATCCGTGGTCAGTGTGCCTTATTACCCCCAGTCAGTGTGACACTGTACTTGGTCAGTCCCACTCAGCACCCCCGGTCAGTGTGACTCAGTACCCATGGACAGTGTGACTCAGTAACCTCGGTCAATGTGACTCAGTATCCCGGTCAGTGTGACTGAGTAGCCTCGGTCAATGTGACCCATCGCCGAAGGTCAGTGTGACTCAGTACCCGTAGTCAGTGTGACTCAGTGCCCCCGGACAGTGTGTCTCATTACATTTGGTCAGTTTGAGTCAATACCCCGGTCAGTGTGACTCAGTACACACACTCTGTGTGACTCAGTACCACCGGTCAGTGTGACTCAGCACCCATGGTCAGTTTGACTCAGTACCCCTGGTCAGTGTGACTCATTACCACCGGCCAGTTTGAGTCAGTACCCATGGACAGTGTGACTCAGTATCCTCTGTCAGTATGACTCAGTACCCCGGGTCAGTGTGACTCAGTATCCACGTTCAGTTTGACTCAGTAACCTCGGTCAATGTGACTCAGTATCCCGGTCAGTGTGACTGAGTAGCCTCGGTCAATGTGACCCAGCACCCAAGGTCAGTGTGACTCAGTACACCCAGTCAGTGTGACTCAGTAACCCAGGTCAGTGTGACTCAGTACCTGGTCAGTGTGACTCAGTACCCCTCAGTCAGTGTGACTCAGTACCATCGGTCAATGTGACTCAGTATCCGTGGTCAGCGTGCCTTATTACTCCCAGTCAGTGTGACACGGTACTTGGTCAGTCCCACTCACTACGCCCGGTCAGTATGACTCAGTACTCCAGGTCTGTGCGACGCAGTACCCATGGTCAAAGTGACTCAGTATCCCCAGTCAATGTAACTCAGTAACCCCGGTCAGTGTGACCCAGTACCCGTCCCGTCAGTGTGAGTCAGTACCCCCGGTCAGTGTGACTCAGTACCCCCGGTCGGTGTGACTCAGTGTCCCCGGTCAGTGTGACTCAGTACCCGCCCCGTCTATAGACTCAGAACCTCCGGTTAGTGTGACTAACTACCCCCGGTCAGGGTGACTAACTACCCCCGGTCAGTGTGACTCAGTACCCCCGGTCAGTGTGACTCAGTATCCCTAGTCAGTGGAACTCAGTACCCTTGGTCAGTCTGACTCAGTATCCCTGGTCAGTCTGACTCAGTACCCCAGGTCAGTGTGACTCAGTACCCCCGGTCAGGGTGACTAACTACCCCCGGTCAGTGTGACTCAGTACCCCCGGTCAGTGTGACTCAGTATCCCTAGTCAGTGGAACTCAGTACCCTTGGTCAGTCTGACTCAGTATCCCTGGTCAGTCTGACTCAGTACCCCAGGTCAGTGTGACTCAGTACCCCCAGTCAGTGTGACTCAGTACCCCCAGTCAGTGTGACTCAGTAACCCAGGTCAGTGTGACTCAGTACCTGGTCAGTGTGACTCAGTACCCCTCAGTCAGTGTGACTCAGTACCACCGGTCAATGTGACTCAGTATCCGTGGTCAGCGTGCCTTATTACTCCCAGTCAGTGTGACACGGTACTTGGTCAGTCCCACTCAGTACCCCCGGTCAGTGTGACTCAGTACCTCTGGTCAGTGTGACTGATTGCCCCCGGAGAGTTTGTCTCAGTACCCCCGGTCAAAGTAACTCAGTACCCTTGAATCGTGTGACTCAGTACCCCCGGTCAGTATGACTCATTACCACCGGTCAGTTTGAGTCAGTTCCCCGGTCAATGTGACTGAGTACACAGTCAGTCCCACTCAGTACACCTGGTCATGGTGACTCAGTGCCCCCTGTCAGTGTGACGAAGTACCCATGGACAGTGTTACTCAGTACCCCCGGTCAGTGTGACTCAGTAACCCTGGTATGTGTGGCTCATTGCCCCCGGTCTGTGTGACTCAGTACCCCCTGTCAATTTGACTCAGTACCCCTGGGCAGCATGACGCAGTACCCCCGGTCAGTGTGACTCGTACCCCTGGTCAGTGTGAATCAGTACCTCAGGTCAGTGTGACTCAGTACCCGTAGTCTGTGTGACTCAGTACACCCCGGTCAGTGTGGCTCAGTACACCCCGGGCACCGTGACTCAGTACGCTTGGTCAGTCTGACTCAGTACCCCCGGTCAGTGTGACTCAGTACACCCCGGTCAGTGTGGCTCAGTATACCCCGGGCAGCGTGACTCAGTACGCTTGGTCAGTCTGACTCAGTATCCGTAGTCAGTGTGACTCAGTACCCCCGGTCAAAGTGACTCAGTACCCCTGGTCAGTGTGACTCAGTACCTCTGATCAGTGTGACTGATTACCCCCGGACAGTTTGTCTCAGTACCCCCGGTCAAAGTGACTCAGTATCTCCAGTCAGTGTGACTCAGTACCCACGGTCAGTGTGACTCAGAACCTCCCGTCAGCGTGACGAACTACCCCCGGTCAGTGTGACTCAATTCCCCTGGTCTGTGTGACTCAGTACACCCCAGTCAGCGTGACTCAGTACGCTTGGTCAGTGTGACTCAGACCCTCCCGGTCAGTGTGACTCAGTAACCCCCATTCGGTGTGACTCAGTACCCCCGGTCAGTGTGACTTAGTTTCCCTGGTCAGTGTGACTCAGTATCCCCAGTCAGTGTGCCTCAGTACCCACGGTCAGTGTGACCCAGTACCTGCCCCGTCAGTGTGACTCAGAACCTCCGGTCAGTGTGACGAACTACCCCCGGTCAGTGTGACTCAGTACCCCCGGTCAGTGTGACTCAGTACACCCCAGTCAGCGTGACTCAGTACGCTTGGTCAGTGTGACTCAGACCCTCCGGTCAGTGTGACTCAGTAACCCCCATTCTGTGTGACTCAGTACCCCCGGTCAGTGTGACTCAGTATCCCTGGTGAGTGTGACTCAGTACCCTTGGCCAGTGTGATTCCGTACCTTCAGTCAGTGAGACTTATTACCCCCGGTCAGTGTGACTCAGTATCCCTGGTGAGTGTGACTCAGTATCCCTGGTGAGTGTGACTCAGTACCCTTGGCCAGTGTGATTCCGTACCTTCAGTCAGTGAGACTTATTACCCCCAGTCAATGTCACTCAGTACCCGTAGTCAGTGTGACTCAGTACCCGTAGTCAGTGTGACTCAGTACCCCTGGTTAGTGTGGCTCAGTACCCACGGCCAGTCTGACTCAGTACTCGTGGTCAGTGTGACTCAGCGCCCGTGGTCAGTTTGACTCAGTACCCCCGGTCAAATTGACTCAGTTCCCCGGTCAGTGTGACTGAGTACACAGTCAGTACCACTCAGTACCACCGGTCATGGTGACTCAGTGCCCCCTGTCAGTGTGACGCAGTACCCATGGACAGTGTTACTCAGTACCCCCGGTCAGTGTGACTCAGTAATCCCGGTCTGTGTGGCTCATTGCCCTGGTCAGTGTGACTCAGTACCCCCGGTCAGTGTGACTGAGTACCCCCGGTCAAAGTGACTCAGTATCCCCAGTCAGTGTGACTCAGAACCTCCGGTCAGTGTGACAAACTACCCCCGGTCAGTGTGACTCAGTACCCCCGGTCAAAGTGACTCAGTACGCTTGGTTAGACTGACTCAGTACCCCTGGTCAGTGTGACTCAGTACCTCTGATCAGTGTGACTGATTACCCCCGGACAGTTTGTCTCAGTACCCCCGGTCAGTGTGACTCAGTACCCCCAGTCAGTGTGACTCATTACCCCCGGTCAAAGTGACTCAGTATCCCCAGTCAGTGTGACTCAGAACCTCCGGTCAGTGTGAAGAACTACCCCCAGTCAGTGTGACTTAGTACCCCCGGTCAAAGTGACTCAGTATCCCCAGTCAGTGTAACTCAGTACCCACGGTCAGTGTGACCCAGTACCTGCCCCGTCAGTGTGACTCAGAACTTCCCGTCAGCGTGACGAACTACCCCCGGTCATTGTGACTCAGTACCCCCAGTCAGTGTGACTCAGTACACCCCAGTCAGCGTGACTCAGTACGCTTGGTCAGTGTGACTCAGACCCTCCCGGTCAGTGTGACTCAGTAAACCCCATTCCGTGTGACTCAGTACCCCTGGTCAGTGTGACTCAGTACCCTTGGCCAGTGTGATTCCGTACCTTCAGTCAGTGAGACTTATTACCCCCGGTCAGTGTGACTCAGTACCCCGGTCAGTGTGACTCAGTACCCTTGGCCAGTGTGATTCTGTACCTTCAGTCAGTGAGACTTATTACCCCCAGTCAGTGTGACTCAGTGCCCCGGGTCAGTGTGACTCAGTACCCCCGATCAGTGTGAGTCAGTCATCCTGATCTGTGTGGCTCATTGCCCCTGGTCAGTGTGACTTAGTACACCCGGTTAGTTTCACTCAGTACCCCGGGTCAGTGTGACTCAGTATCCCTCGGTCAGTGTGACTCAGTACCGCCAATCAGTGTGACTTGGAACATCCCGGTCAGTGTGACTCGTACCCCCGGTCAGTGTGACTCAGTACCTCCGGTCAGTGTGACTCAGTACCCGTGGTCAGTGTCACTCAGCACCCGTGGTCAGTTTGACTCAGTACCCCCGTTCAATGTGACTCATTACCACAGGTCAGTTTGAGTCAGTTCCTCGGTCAGTGTGACTGAGTACACGGTCAGTCCCACTCAGTATCCCCGGTCGGCATGACGCAGAACCCCCGGTCAGTGTGACTCATACCCCTGGTCAGTGTGAATCAGTACCTCAGGTCAGTGTGACTCAGTAATCCCGGTCTGTGTGGCTCATTGCCCCTGGTCTCTGTGACTCAGTACCCCCGGTCAGTGTGGCTCAGTACCCACGGCCAGTTTGACTCAGTACCCCCGGTAAAATTGACTCATTACCACCGGTCAGTTTGAGTCAGTTCCCCGGTCAGTGTGACTGAGTACACGGTCAGTCCCACTCAGTACCACCGGTCATGGTGACTCAGTGCCCCCTGTCAGTGTGACGCAGTACCCATGGACAGTGTTACTCAGTACCCCCGGTCAGTGTGACTCAGTAATCCCGGTCTGTGTGGCTCATTGCCCCTGGTCTGTGACTCAGTACCCCCGATCAGTGTGACTGAGTACCCCCGGTCAAAGTGACTCAGTATCCCCAGTCAGTGTGACTCAGAATCTCCGGACAATGTGACGAACTACCCCCGGTCAGTGTGACTCAGTACCCCCAGTCAAAGTGACTCAGTACGCTTGGTTAGTCTGACTCAGTACCCCTGGTCAGTGCAACTCAGTACCCTTGGTCAGTGTGACTCAGTACCCCCGGTCAGTGTGACTCAATACCCCCGGTCAGAGTGATTCATTACCCCCGGTGAGCTTGACTCAGTACTCCCGGTCAGTGTGACTTATTACCACCGGTCAGTGTAACACTACGTGGTCAGTCCCACTCGGTCCCCCCGGTCAGTGTGAACTAGTACCCCCGGTCAATGTGACTCATTACCCTCAGTTAGTGTGACTCAGTACCACCGGTCAGTGTGACTTAGTACACCCCAGTCAGTGTGACTCAGAACCCCCAGTCAGTGTGATTCAGTACCACCGGTCAATGAGACTTAGTACTCCCGGTCAATGTGACTCATTACCCTCAGTTAGTGTGACTCAGTACCACCGGTCAGTGTGACTTAGTACACCCCGGTCAGAGTGACTCATTACCCCCGGTCAGTGTGACTCATTACCACCGGTCAATGAGACTTAGTACTCCCGGTCAGTGTGACTCAGTACTCCCGGACAGTGTGACTCAGTACCCCTGGTTAGTTTGACTCAGTACCACAGGTCAGTGTGGCTCAATATCCCTCGGACAGTGTTACTCAGTACCGCCCGTCATTGTGACTTGGGACATCCCGATCAGTGTGACTCAGTAGCCTTGGACAGCGTGATGCAGAACCCCCGCTCAATGTGACTCGTACCCCTGGTCTGTGTGACTCAGTACCCGTAGTCAGTGTGACTCAGCATCCGTAATCAGTGTGACTCAGTACCCCCGGTCAATATGGCTCAGTACCCACGGTCAGTCTGGCTCAGTACCCACGGTCAGTCTGACTCAGGACCCACAGTCAGTGGGACTCATTACCCCCGGTCAGAGCGACTCAGTAACTCCGGCCAGTGTGACTCAGTACCCGTGGTCAGTGTGATTCAGTGCCCCCTGTCAGTGTGACTCAGTACCCCCTCCGCCCAGTCTGTGTGCCTCAGTGCCCCCAGTCAATGTGCCTCAGTGCCCCCGGTCAGAGTGACTCAGTGCCCCCGGTCAGTGTGAATCAGTACCCTTTGGTCAGTGTGACTCAGTACCCTTGGTCAGTGTGACACAGTATCCCCGGTCAGTGTGACACAGTGTCCCTGGTCAGTGTGACCCAGTACCCGCCCCATCAGTAGACTCAGAACCCCCGGTCAGTGTGACCAACTACCCCCGGTCAGTGTGACTCAGTACCCCCCGGTCAGTGTGACTCAGTGCCCCCTGTCAGTGTGACTCAGTACCCCCTCCGCCCAGTCTGTGTGCCTCAGTGCCCCCAGTCAATGTGCCTCAGTGCCCCCGGTCAGAGTGACTCAGTGCCCCCGGTCAGTGTGAATCAGTACCCTTTGGTCAGTGTGACTCAGTACCCTTGGTCAGTGTGACACAGTATCCCCGGTCAGTGTGACACAGTGTCCCTGGTCAGTGTGACCCAGTACCCGCCCCATCAGTAGACTCAGAACCCCCGGTCAGTGTGACCAACTACCCCCGGTCAGTCTGACTCAGTACCCCAGGTCAGTGTGACTTATTACCCCCAGTCAATGTGATTCAGTTCCCCCGGTCAGTGTGACTCAGTACCCCAGGTCAGTGTGACTCAGTAACCCCGGTCTGTGTGGCTCATTGCCCCTGGTCTGTGTGACTTAGTACACCCGGTCAGTTTTACTCAGTGCCCCTCGGTCAGTGTGACTCAGTACCCCTCGGTCAGTGTGACTCAATACCGCCAATCGGTGTGACTTGGAACATCCCGGTCAGTGTGACTCAGTACCCTTGGTCAGCATGACGCAGAGCCCCCGGTCAGTGTGACTCAGTACCCGTAGTCAGTGTGACTCAGTACCCGTGGTCAGTGTGACTCAGCGCCTGTGGTCAGTTTGACTCAGTACCCCCGGTCAAATTGACTCATTACCACCGGTCAGTTTGAGTCAGTTCCCCGGTCAGTGTGACTGAGTACACGGTCAGTCCCACTCAGTACCCACGGTCATGGTGACTCAGTGCCCCCTGTCAGTGTGACGCAGTACCCATGGACAGTGTTACTCAGTACCCCGGTCAGTGTGACTCAGTAATCCCTGTCTATGTGGCTCATTGCCCCTGGTCTGTGTGACTCAGTACCCCCTGTCAGCTTGACTCAGTAGCCCTGGTCAGCATGACGCAGAACCCCCGGTCAGTGTGACTCGTACCCCTGGTCAGTGTGAATCAGTACCTCAGGTCAGTGTGACTCAGTACCCTCAGTCAGTGTGACTCAGTACCCCCGGTCAAAGTGACTCAATATCCCCAGTCAGTGTGACTCAGAACCTCCAGTCAGTGTGACTCAGAACCTCCGGTCAGTGTGACGAACGACCCCAGGTCACTGTGACACAGTACCCCGGTCAGTGTGACTCAGTACACCCCAGTCAGCGTGTCTCAGTACACTTGGTCAGTGTGACTCAGACCCTCCCGGTCAGTGTGACTCAGTAACCCCCATTCTGTGTGACTCAGTACCCCCGGTCAGTGTGACTCAGTATCCATGGTCAGTGTGACTCAGTACCCTTGGCCAGTGTGATTCCGTACCTTCAGTCAGTGAGACTTATTACCCCCGGTCAGTGTGACTCAGTACCTCCGGTCAGTGTGACTCAGTACCTCCAGTCAGGGGGACTCATTACCCCCAGACAGAGCGACTCAGTGACCCTGGCCAATGTGACTCAGTACCCGTGGTCAGTGTGACTCAGCACCCGTGGTCAGTTTGGCTCAATATCCCTCGGACAGTGTTACTCAGTACCGCCAGTCAGTGTGACTTGGGACATCCCGATCCGTGTGACTCAGTACCCCTGGTCAGCGTGACGCTGAACCCCCGGTCAATGTGACTCGTACCCCCGGTCAATGTGACTCAGTACCCGTAGTCAGTGTGACTCAGCACCCGTAATCAGTGTGACTCAGTACCCCCGGTCAGTGTGGCTCAGTACCCACGGTCAGTCTGACTCAGTACTTACAGTCAGTGGGACTCATTAACCCCGGTCAAAGCGACTCAGTAACTCCGGCCAGTGTGACTCAGTACCCGTGGTCAGTGTGAGTCAGTGCCCCCTGTCAGTGTGACTCAGGACCCCCTCCCCGGTCTGTGTGCCTCAGTGCCCCCAGTCTGTGCGCCTCAGTGCCCCCATGCAGAGTGACTCAGTAACCCCGGACTGTGTGGCTCATTGCCCCTGGTCAGTGTGACTCAGTAACCCCGGTCAGTGTGACTCAGTACGCATGGTCAATGTGACTCAGTATCCCAGGTTAGTGTGACTCAGTACCCCCAGCTAGTGTGATTCCGTACCTTCAGTCAGTGAGACTCAGTACCCATGGTCAGGTTGACTCAGTACCCCTGGTCAGTGTGACTCATTACCCCCGGACAGTTTGTCTCAGTAGCCCCCTCAATGTGACTCAGTACCCTTGATTAGTGTGACTCAGTACCACCGGTCAAAGTGACTCAGTATCCCCAGTCAATGTGACTCAGTAACCCCGGCCAGTGTGACCCACTACCCGCCCCGTCAGTGTGACTCGGAACCTCCGGTCAGTGTGACTAACAACCCCAGGTCAGTGTGACACAGTACCCCCGGCTAGTGTGACTCAGTACCCTCGGCTAGTGTGATTCCATACCTTCAGTCAGTGAAACTCAGTACCCGTGGTCAGGTAGACTCAGTATCCCTGGTCAGTGTGACTCATTACCCCCGGACAGTTTGTCTCAGTTCCCCCGGTCAGTGTGACTCAGTACCCCCGGTCAGTGTGACTCAGTAACCCCGGTCTGTGTGGCTCATTGCCACTGGTCCGTATGACTTAGTACACCCGGTCAGTTTCACTCAGAACCCCAGGTCAGTGTGACTCAGTACCCCTCAGTCAATGTGACTCAGTACCGCCAATCAGTGTGACTTGGAACATCCCGATCAGTGTGACTCAGTACCCCTGGTCAGCATGACGCAGAACCCCCGGACAGTGTGACTCGTACCCCCGGTCAGTGTGACTCAGTCACCCCGGTCTGTGTGGCTCATTGCCCCTGGTCAGTGTGACTTAGTACACCCGGTCAGTTTCACTCAGTACCCCAGGTCAGTGTGACTCAGTACCCCTCAGTCTGTGTGATTCAGTACCGCCAATCAGTGTGACTTGGAACATCCCGGTCAGTGTGACTCAGTACCCCTGGTCAGCATGACGCAGAACCCCCGGTCAGTGTGACTCGGACCCCCGGTCAGTGTGACTCAGTACCTCCGGTCAGTGTGACTCAGTACCCGTAGTCAGTGTGACTCAGTACCCCCGATTAGTGTGGCTCAGTACCCACGATCAGTCTGACTCAGTACACTTGGTCAGTCTGACTCAGTACCCCTGGTCAGTGTGACTCAGTACCTCTGATCAGTGTGACTGATTACCCCCGGACAGTTTGTCTCAGTACCCCCGGTCAGTGTGACTCAGTACCCCCAGTCAGTGTGACTCAGTAGCCCCGGTCAAAGTGACTCAGTATTCCCAGTCAGTGTGACTCAGAACCTCCGGTCAGTGTGACGATCTACCCCCGGTCAGTGTGACTTAGTACCCCCGGTCAAAGTGACTCAGTATCACCAGTCAGTGTAACTCAGTACCCACGGTCAGTGTGACCCAGTACCTGCCCCGTCAGTGTGACTCAGAACCTCCCGTCAGCGTGACGAACTACCCCCGGTCAGTGTGACTCAGTATCCCCGGTCAGTGTGACTCAGTACACCCCAGTCAGCGTGACTCAGTACGCTTGGTCAGTGTGACTCATACCCTCCCGGTCAGTGTGACTCAGTAACCCCCATTCTGTGTCACTCAGTACCCCCGGTCAGTGTGACTCAGTATCCCTGGTAAGTGTGACACAGTACCCTTGGCCAGTGTGATTCCGTACCTTCAGTCAGTGAGACTTATTATCCAAGGTCAGTGTGACTCAGTACCCCCGGTCAGTGTGACTCAGTACCCCCGGTCAGTGTGACTCAATCACCCCGGTCTGTGTGGCTCATTGCCCCTGGTCAGTGTGACTTAGTACACCCGGTTAGTTTCACTCAGTACCCCAGGTCAGTGTGACTCAGTATCCCTCGGTCAGTGTGACTCAGTACCGCCAATCAATGTGACTTGGAACATCCCGGTCAGTGTTACTCGTACCCCCGGTCAGTGTGACTCAGTACCTCCGGTCAGTGTGGCTCAATACCCGTGGTCAGTGTCACTCAGCACCCGTGGTCAGTTTGACTCAGTACCCCCGTTCAATGTGACTCATTACCACCGGTCAGTTTGAGTCAGTTCCCCGGTCAGTGTGACTCAGTACACATAGTCTGTGTGACTCAGAACCCCCAGTCAGTGTTTCTCAGTCCCCACGGTCAGTCTGACTCAGTATCCACAGTCAGTGGCACGCGTTACTCCTGGACAGAGCGACTCAGTAACCCCAGCCAGTGTGACTCAGTACCCGTGGTCAGTGTGACTCAGCAAACGTGGTCAGTTCCACTCAGTACCCCAGGTCATTGTGACTCAATACCCCCGGTCAGTGTGACTCAGTGCACCCCAGTCAGTGTGACTCAGTCCCTCCCAGTCTGTGTGACTCAGTACCTCCGGTCAGTCTGACTCAGTACCCACAGTCAGTGGAACTGATTACCCCCTGTCAGAGTGACTCAGTAATCCCAGCCAGTGTGACTCAGTACCCGTGGTCAGTATGACTCAGTACCCCAGGTCAGTGTGGCTCAATATCCCTCGGACACTGTTACTCAGTACCGACAGTCAGTGTGACTTGGGACATCCCGATCCGTGTGACTCAGTACCCCTGGTCAGCGTGA
Source organism: Pristiophorus japonicus (assembly GCF_044704955.1). Lineage (NCBI taxonomy): Eukaryota > Metazoa > Chordata > Chondrichthyes > Pristiophoridae > Pristiophorus > Pristiophorus japonicus. The sequence continues at coordinate 97,284,861 of NC_091994.1, forward strand.
CACTGAATCCCCGGTCAATGTGACTCGTACCCCCGGTCAATGTGACTCAGTACCCGTAGTCAGTGTGACTCAGCACCCGTAATCAGTGTGACTCAGTACCCCCGGTCAGTGTGGCTCAGTACCCACGGTCAGTCTGACTCAGTACCTACAGTCAGTGGGACTCATTACCCCCGGTCAAAGCGACTCAGTAACTCCGGCCAGTGTGACTCAGTACCCGTGGTCAGTGTGATTCAGTGCCCCCTGTCAGTGTGACTCAGGACCCCCTCCCCGGTCTGTGTGCCTCAGTTCCCCCAGGCTGAGTGACTCAGTAACCCCGGTCAGTGTGACCCAGTAACTTTGGTCAGTGTTACTCAGTACCACCGGTCACTGTGACTCAGCAACCCCGGACTGTGTGGCTCATTGCCCCTGGTCAGTGTGACTCAGTAACCCCGGTCAGTGTGACTCAGTACGCATGGTCAATGTGACTCAGTACCACAGGTCAGTGTGACTCAGTACCCCCGGCTAGTGTGATTCCGTACCTTCAGTCAGTGAGACTCAGTACCCATGGTCAGTGTGACTCATTACCCCCGGACAGTTTGTCTCAGTACCCCCCTCAATGTGGCTCAGTACCCTTGATTAGTGTGACTCAGTACCACCGGTCAAAGTGGCTCACTATCCCCAGTCAATGTGACTCAGTAACCCCGGCCAGTGTGACCAAGTACCCGCCCCGTCAGTGTGACTCGGAACCTCCGGTCAGTGTGACTCAGTACCCCCGGTTAAAGGGACTCAGTATCCCCAGTCAGTGTGACTCAGTACCCCCGGTCAGTAACACCCAGTACCTGACCCGTCAATGTGACTCGGAACCTCTGGTCAGTGTGACTAACTATCCCAGGTCAGTGTGACTCAGTACCCCCGGCTAGTGTGACTCAGTACCACCGGCTAGTGTGATTCCGTACCTTCAGTCAGTGAAACTCAGTACCCGTGATCAGGTAGACTCAGTATCCCTGGTCAGTGTGACTCATTACCCCCGAAAAGTATGTCTCAGTACCCCCGGTGAACGTGACTCAGTACCCTTGATTAGTGTGACTCAGTAACCACGATCAGTGTGACCCAGTACCTGCCCCGTCAGTGTGACTCAGTATCCCTGGTCAGTGGAACTCAGTATCCTTGGTCAGTCTGACTCAGTACCCCCGGTCAGTGTGACTTATTACCCCCAGTCAGTGTGACTCGGAACCTCCGGTCAGTGTGACTCAGTACCCCCGGTCAAAGGGACTCAGTATCCCCAGTCAGTGTGACTCAGTACCCCCGGTCAGTGTGACTCAGTAACCCCGGTCTGTGTGGCTCATTGCCACTGGTCAGTATGACTTAGTACACCCGGTCAGTTTCACTCAGTACCCCAGGTCAGTGTGACTAAGTACCCCTCAGTCAGTGTGACTCAGTACCCCTCAGTCAATGTGACTCAGTACCGCCAACCAGTGTGACTTGGAACATCCCGGTCAGTATGACTCAGTACCCCTGGTCAGCATGACGCAAAACCCCGGTCAGTGTGACCCGTACCCCCGGTCAGTGTGACTCAGTACCCCCGGTCAGTGTGACTCAGTCACCCCGGTCTGTGTGGCTCAGTACCCACGATCAGTCTGACTCAGTACCCGTGGTCGGTGTGACTCAGCACCCGTGGTCAGTTTGACTCAGTACCCCCGGTCAATGTGACTCATTACCACCGGTCAGTTTGCGTCAGTTCCCCGGTCACTGTGACTGAGTACACGGTCAGTCCCACTCAGTACCCCCGGTCATGGTGACTCAGTACCCCCGGTCAGTATGACTCAGTATCCTTGGTCAGCATGATGCAGAACCCCCGGTCCGGGTGACTCGTACCCTTGGTCAGTGTGAAGCAGTACCTCAGGTCAGTGTGACTCAGTACCCCTGGTCAGTGTGACTCAGTACCCCTGGTCAGTGTGACTCAGTCAACCCGGTCTGTGTGGCTCATTGCCCTGGTCAGTGTGATTTAGTACACCCGGTCAGTATTTCTCAGTACCCACGGTCAGTCTGACTCAGTACCCACAGTCAGTGGGATCCATTACCCCCGGACAGAACGACTCAGTAACCCCGGCCAGTGTGACTCAGTACCCGTGGTCAGTGTGACTCAGCACACGTGGTCAGTTTGACTCAGTACCCGCGGTCAGTGTGACTCAGTACCCCCGGTCAGTGTCACTCAGTACCCCCGGTCAGTGTCACTCAGTCACCCCGGTCTGTGTGGCTCATTGCCCCTGGTCAGTGTGACTTAGTACAGTGTTTCTCAGTACCATGGTCAGTCTGACTCAATACCCATAGTCAATGGGACCCATTGCCCCCGGACAGAACGACTCAGTAACCCCGGCCAGTGTGGCTCAGTACCCGTGGTCAGTGTGACTCAGCACACGTGTTCAGTTTGACTCAGTACCCCCGGTCAATGTGACTCATTACCACCGGTCAGTTTGAGTCAGTTCCCCAGTCAATGTGACTGAGTACATGGTCAGTCCCACTCAGTACCCCAGGTCATTGTGACTCAGTGCTCCCTGTCAGTGTGACTCAGTACCTTGGTCAGTGTGACTCAGTACTCCCGGTCAGTGTGACTCAGTACCACCGGTCAGTGTGACTCAGTACCCCTCGGTCTGTGTGACTCAGTACCTTTAGTCAGTGTGACTCAGTACCCCCGGTCAGTTGGACTCAGTATCCCCGGTCAGTGCGACTCAGTACCTCCGATCAGTGTGACTCAGTACTTTTGGACAGTGTGACTCAGTACCCCCGGTCAGTGTGACTCATTAGCCCCGTCTATTATGATTCCGTACCTTCAGTCAGTGTGACTCAGCATCTCCGGTAATTGTGACTCAATACACACGGTCACTGTGACTCACTACCCTAGGTCAGTGTGATTCAGTACCCCCAGTCAGAGTGACTCAGTATCCCCGGTCAATGTGACTCAGTACCCCTGGTCAGTGTGACTGATTACCCCCCGACAGTTTGTCTCAGTACCCCTGGTCAATGTAACTCAGTACCCTTGATTCGTGTCACTCAGTACCCCCGGTCAGTGTGACTCAGTACCCCCGGTCAGTGTGACTCAGTACCCCATGTCAAAGTGACTCAGTACCCCATGTCAAAGTGACTCAGTATCCCCGGTCAAAGTGACTCAGTATCCCCAGTCAGTGTGACTCAGTACCCACGGTCAGTGTGACCCAGCACCCGCCCCGTCAGTGTGACTCAGAACCTCCGGTCAGTGTGACGAACTATCCCCGGTCAGTGTGACTCAGTACCCCCGGTCAGTGAGACTCAGTACCCCCGGTCAGTGAGACTCAGTATCCCAGGTCAGTGTGACTCAGTACCCTTGGTCAGTGCAACTCAGTACACTTGGTCAGTGTGACTCAGTACTCCCGGTCAGTGTGACTCAATACCCCCGGTCAGAGTGATTCATTACGCCCGGTCAGCTTGACTCAGTACCCCCGGTCAGTGTGACTTATTACCCCCGGTCAGTGTAACACTACATGGTCAGTCCCACTCAGTCCCCCAGGTCATTGTGACTCAGTGCCCCCTGTCAGTGTGACTCAGTACCTTGGGTCAGTGTGACTCAGTACCCCCGGTCAGTGTGACTCAGTACCCCTCGGTCTGTGTGACTCAGTACATCCCGGTCAGTGTGACTCAGTACCCCCGGTCAGTTGGACTCAGTACCCCCGGTCAGTGCGACTCAGTACCCCCGGTCAGCGTGACTCAGTACCCCCGGTCAGTGTGACTCAGTAGCCCCGTCTAGTGTGATTCCGTACCTTCAGTCAGTGTGACTCAGCACCTCCGGTCATTGTGACTCAATACACACGGTCACTGTGACTCACTACCCGAGGTCAGTGTGAGTCAGTACCCCCAGTCAGAGTGACTCAGTATCCCCGGTCAGTGTGACTCAGTACCTCTGGTCAGTGTGACTGATTACCCCCCGACAGTTTGTCTCAGTACCCCCGGTCAATGTAACTCAGTACCCTTGATTCGTGTGACTCAGTACCCCCGGTCAGTGTGACTCAGTATCCCAGGTCAGTGTGACTCAGTACCCTTGGTCAGTGCAACTCAGTACACTTGGTCAGTGTGACTCAGTACTCCCGGTCAGTGTGACTCAATACCCCCGGTCAGAGTGATTCATTACGCCCGGTCAGCTTGACTCAGTACCCCCGGTCAGTGTGACTTATTACCCCCGCTCAGTGTAACACTACATGGTCAGTCCCACTCAGTCCCCCTGGTCAGTGTGAACTAGTACCCCCGGTCAATGTGACTCAGTATCCTCAGTTAGTGTGACTCAGTACCACCGGTCAGTGTGACTTAGTACACCCCAGTCAGCGTGACTCAGAACCCCCGGTCAGTGTGACTCAGCACCGCCGGTCATTGTGACTCAATATACACGGTCACTGTGTCTCACTACCCTAGGTCAATGTGATTCAGTACCCCGGTCAGAGTGACTCATTACCCCCTATTCTGTGTGACTCAGTACCTTTGGTAAGTGTGACTCAGTATCCCCGGTCAGTATGACTCAGTACCCGTAGTCAGTGTGACTCAGTACCCCTGGTCAGTGTGACTCAGTACCCCAGGTCAGTGTGGCTTAGTACCCCTCGGACAGTGTGACTCAGTACACCCCAGTCACTGTGACTTAGTCCCTCCCGGTCAGTGTGAATCAGTAACCCACATTCTGTGTGACTCAGTACCCCCGGTCAGTGGGACTCAGAATCCCAGGTCAGTGTGACTCAGTACCCTTGGTCAGTGCAACTCAGTACACTTGGTCAGTGTGACTCAGTACACCCGGTCAGTGTGACTCAATACCCCCGGTCAGAGTGATTCATTACGCCCGGTCAGCTTGACTCAGTACCCCCGGTCAGTGGGACTTATTACCCCCGGTCAGTGTAACACTACATGGTCAGTCGCACTCAGTCCCCCTGGACAGTGTGAACTAGTACCCCCGGTCAATGTGACTCAGTACCCTCAGTTAGTGTGACTCAGTACCACCGGTCAGTGTGACTTCGTACACCCCAGTCAGCGTGACTCAGAACCCCCGGTCAATGTGACTCAGCACCTCCGGTCATTGTGACTCAATATACACGGTCACTGTGACTCACTACCCTAGGTTAGTGTGATTCAGTACCCCCGGTCAGAGTGACTCATTACCCCCTATTCTGTGTGACTCAGTACCTTTGGTAAGTGTGACTCAGTATCCCCGGTCAGTATGACTCAGTATCCCCAGTCAATGTGACTCAGTATCCCCGGTCAGTGTGACTCAGTATCTCCGGTCAGTGTGAATCAGTACCCCCGGTCAGTGTGACTCCGTACCGCCGGTCAGTGTGACTCAGTACCCCTCGGTCAGTGTGACTCAGTACCGAAGGTCATTGTGACTTGGGACATCCCGATCAGTGTGACTCAACACCCCTGGTCAGCGTCACGCAGAACCCCCGGTCAATGTGACTCATACCCCCGGTCAGTGTGACTCAGAACTCGTAGTCAGTGTGACTCAGTACCCCCGGTCAGTGTGGCTCAGTACCCACAGTCAATCTGACTCAGTACCTACAGTCAGTGGGACTCATTACCCCTGGTCAGAGCGACTCAGTAACTCCGGCCAGTGTGACTCAATACCTGTGGTCAGTGTGACTCAGTACCCGTGGTCAGTGTGACTCAGTACATCCCCCCCAGTCTGTCTGCCTCAGTGCCCCCGGTCAGTATGACTCAGTACCCCCGGTCAGTGTGACTCAGTACCCATGTTCAGTTGTGACTCAGTACCCCCGGTCAGTGTGACTCAGTACCCCCAGTCAGAGTGACTCATTACCCCCAGTCAGAGTGACTCAGTTCACATGGACAGTGTTACTCAGTACACCCGGTCAGTGTGACTCAGCAGCCGTAATCAGTGTGACTCAGTACCCCCGGTCAGTGTGACTCAGTACCCCCGGTCAGTGCGACTCAGTAACTCCGGCCAGTGAAACTCAGTACATCCGGTCAGTGTGACTCAATACTTTTGGTCAGTGTGACTCAGTACCCCTGGTCAGTGTGACTCAGTACCCCAGGTCAGTGTGGCTTAGTACCCCTCGGACAGTGTGACTCAGTACCGAAGGTCAGTGTGACTTGGGACATCCCGATCAGTGTGACTCAGCACCCCTTGTCAGTGTCACGCAGAATCCCCGGTCAATGTGACTCATACCCCCGGTCAGTGTGACTCAGAATCCGTAGTCAGTGTGACTCAGTACCCCCGATCAGTGTGGCTCAGTACCCATGGTCAGTCTGACTCAGTACCTACAGTCAGTGGGACTCATTACCCTTGGTCAGAGCGACTCAGTAACTCCGGCCAGTGTGACTCAGTACCTGTGGTCAGTGTGACTCAGTACCCGTGGTCAGTGTGACTCAGTACATCCCCCCCAATCTGTCTGCCTCAGTGCCCCCGGTCAGTATGACTCAGTACCCCCGGTCAGTGTGACTCAGTACCCATGGTCAGTTGTGACTCAGTACCCCCGGTCAGTGTGACTCAGTACCCCCAGTCAGAGTGACTCATTACCCCCAGTCAGAGTGACTCAGTTCCCATGGACAGTGTTACTCAGTACACCCGGTCAGTGTGACTCAGCAGCCGTAATCAGTGTGACTCAGTACCCCCGGTCAGTGTGACTCAGTACCCCCGGTCAGTGCGACTCAGTAACTCCGGCCAGTGAAACTCAGTACCTGTGGTCAGTGTGACTCAATACCCATGGTCAGTGTGACTCAGTACCCCCGGTCAGTGTGATTCAGTGCCCCCTGTCTGTGTGCCTCAGTGACCCCGGTCAGAGTGACTCAGTACCCCGGTCAGAGTGACTCATTACCCCCTATTCTGTGTGACTCAGTACCTTTGGTAAGTGTGACTCAGTATCCCCGGTCAGTATGACTCAGTACCCGTAGTTAGTGTGACTCAGTACCCCTGGTCAGTGTGACTCAGTACCCCAGGTCAGTGTGGCTTAGTACCCCTCGGACAGTGTGACTCAGTACACCCCAGTCACTGTGACTTAGTCCCTCCCGGTCAGTGTGAATCAGTAACCCACATTCTGTGTGACTCAGTACCCCCGGTCAGTGGGACTCAGAATCCCAGGTCAGTGTGACTCAGTACCCTTGGTCAGTGCAACTCAGTACACTTGGTCAGTGTGACTCAGTACACCCTCTCAGTGTGACTCAATACCCCCGGTCAGAGTGATTCATTACGCCCGGTCAGCTTGACTCAGTACCCCCGGTCAGTGGGACTTATTACCCCCGGTCAGTGTAACACTACATGGTCAGTCCCACTCAGTCCCCCTGGACAGTGTGAACTAGTACCCCCGGTCAATGTGACTCAGTACCCTCAGTTAGTGTGACTCAGTACCACCGGTCAGTGTGATTTCGTACACCCCAGTCAGCGTGCCTCAGAACCCCCGGTCAATGTGACTCAGCACCTCCGGTCATTGTGACTCAATCTACACGGTCACTGTGACTCACTACCCTAGGTTAGTGTGATTCAGTACCCCCGGTCAGAGTGACTCATTACCCCCTATTCTGTGTGACTCAGTACCTTTGGTAAGTGTGACTCAGTATCCCCGGTCAGTATGACTCAGTATCCCCAGTCAATGTGACTCAGTATCCCCGGTCAGTGTGACTCAGTATCTCCGGTCAGTGTGAATCAGTACCCCCGGTCAGTGTGACTCCGTACCGCCGGTCAGTGTGACTCAGTACCCCTCGGTCAGTGTGACTCAGTACCGAAGGTCATTGTGACTTGGGACATCCCGATCAGTGTGACTCAACACCCCTGGTCAGCGTCACGCAGAACCCCCGGTCAATGTGACTCATACCCCCGGTCAGTGTGACTCAGAACTCGTAGTCAGTGTGACTCAGTACCCCCGGTCAGTGTGGCTCAGTACCCACGGTCAATCTGACTCAGTACCTACAGTCAGTGGGACTCATTACCCCTGGTCAGAGCGACTCAGTAACTCCGGCCAGTGTGACTCAATACCTGTGGTCAGTGTGACTCAGTACCCGTGGTCAGTGTGACTCAGTACATCCCCCCCAGTCTGTCTGCCTCAGTGCCCCCGGTCAGTATGACTCAGTACCCCCGGTCAGTGTGACTCAGTACCCATGTTCAGTTGTGACTCAGTACCCCCGGTCAGTGTGACTCAGTACCCCCAGTCAGAGTGACTCATTACCCCCAGTCAGAGTGACTCAGTTCCCATGGACAGTGTTACTCAGTACACCCGGTCAGTGTGACTCAGCAGCCGTAATCAGTGTGACTCAGTAACTCCGGCCAGTGAAACTCAGTACATCCGGTCAGTGTGACTCAATACTTTTGGTCAGTGTGACTCAGTACCCCTGGTCAGTGTGACTCAGTACCCCAGGTCAGTGTGGCTTAGTACCCCTCGGACAGTGTGACTCAGTACCGAAGGTCAGTGTGACTTGGGACATCCCGATCAGTGTGACTCAGCACCCCTTGTCAGTGTCACGCAGAATCCCCGGACAATGTGACTCATACCCCCGGTCAGTGTGACTCAGAATCCGTAGTCAGTGTGACTCAGTACCCCCGATCAGTGTGGCTCAGTACCCATGGTCAGTCTGACTCAGTACCTACAGTCAGTGGGACTCATTACCCTTGGTCAGAGCGACTCAGTAACTCCGGCCAGTGTGACTCAGTACCTGTGGTCAGTGTGACTCAGTACCCGTGGTCAGTTTGACTCAGTACCCCCGGTCATTGTGACTCAGTACACCCCCACGGTCTGTCTGCCTCAGTACCCCCAGTCTGTGTGCCTCAGTGCCCCCGGTCAGTGTAACTCAGTACATGGTCAGTCCCACTCAGTGTCCCCTGTCAGTGTGACTCAGTACCCTGGGTCAGTATGACTCAGTACCCTCGGTCAGAGTGACTCAGTACACCCGGTCAGTATGACTCAGTACCCTTGGTCAGTGTGACTCAGTACCCGTAGTCAGTCTGACTCAGTACCCACAGTCAGTGGGACTCATTACCCCCGGACAGAGTGACTCAGTAACCCCGGCCAGTGTGACTCAGTCCCCGTGGTCAGTGTGACTTAGCACCCGTGGTCAGTTTGACTCAGTACCCCCAGTCAGAGTGACTCAGTACCCCTGGTCAGTGTGACTCAGTACCCCAGGTCAGTGTGGCTTAGTACCCCTCGGACAGTGTGACTCAGTACACCCCAGTCACTGTGACTTAGTCCCTCCCGGTCAGTGTGAATCAGTAACCCACATTCTGTGTGACTCAGTACCCCCGGTCAGTGGGACTCAGTATCCCAGGTCAGTGTGACTCAGTACCCTTGGTCAGTGCAACTCAGTACACTTGGTCAGTGTGACTCAGTACACCCGGTCAGTGTGACTCAATACCCCCGGTCAGAGTGATTCATTACGCCCGGTCAGCTTGACTCAGTACCCCCGGTCAGTGTGACTTATTACCCCCGGTCAGTGTAACACTACATGGTCAGTCCCACTCAGTCCCCCTGGACAGTGTGAACTAGTACCCCCGGTCAATGTGACTCAGTACCCTCAGTTAGTGTGACTCAGTACCACCGGTCAGTGTGACTCAGTACCCCTCGGTCAGTGTGACTCAGTACCGAAGGTCATTGTGACTTGGGACATCCCGGTCAGTATGACTCAGCACCCCTGGTCAGCGTCACGCAGAACCCCCGGTCAATGTGACTCATACCCCCGGTCAGTGTGACTCAGAATCCGTAGTCAGTGTGACTCAGTACCCCCGATCAATATGACTCAGTACCCTCGGTCAGAGTGACTCAGTACACCCGGTCAGTGTGACTCAGTACCCATGGTCAGTTGTGACTCAGTACCCCCGGTCAGTGTGACTCAGTACCCCCAGTCAGAGTGACTCATTACCCCCAGTCAGAGTGACTCAGTTCCCATGGACAGTGTTACTCAGTACACCCGGTCAGTGTGACTCAGCAGCCGTAATCAGTGTGACTCAGTACCCCCGGTCAGTGTGACTCAGTACCCCCGGTCAGTGCGACTCAGTAACTCCGGCCAGTGAAACTCAGTACCTGTGGTCAGTGTGACTCAATACCCATGGTCAGTGTGACTCAGTACCCCCGGTCAGTGTGATTCAGTGCCCCCTGTCTGTGTGCCTCAGTGACCCCGGTCAGAGTGACTCAGTACCCCGGTCAGAGTGACTCATTACCCCCTATTCTGTGTGACTCAGTACCTTTGGTAAGTGTGACTCAGTATCCCCGGTCAGTATGACTCAGTACCCGTAGTCAGTGTGACTCAGTACCCCTGGTCAGTGTGACTCAGTACCCCAGGTCAGTGTGGCTTAGTACCCCTCGGACAGTGTGACTCAGTACACCCCAGTCACTGTGACTTAGTCCCTCCCGGTCAGTGTGAATCAGTAACCCACATTCTGTGTGACTCAGTACCCCCGGTCAGTGGGACTCAGAATCCCAGGTCAGTGTGACTCAGTACCCTTGGTTAGTGCAACTCAGTACACTTGGTCAGTGTGACTCAGTACACCCGGTCAGTGTGACTCAATACCCCCGGTCAGAGTGATTCATTACGCCCGGTCAGCTTGACTCAGTACCCCCGGTCAGTGGGACTTATTACCCCCGGTCAGTGTAACACTACATGGTCAGTCCCACTCAGTCCCCCTGGACAGTGTGAACTAGTACCCCCGGTCAATGTGACTCAGTACCCTCAGTTAGTGTGACTCAGTACCACCGGTCAGTGTGACTTCGTACACCCCAGTCAGCGTGACTCAGAACCCCCGGTCAATGTGACTCAGCACCTCCGGTCATTGTGACTCAATATACACGGTCACTGTGACTCACTACCCTAGGTTAGTGTGATTCAGTACCCCCGGTCAGAGTGACTCATTACCCCCTATTCTGTGTGACTCAGTACCTTTGGTAAGTGTGACTCAGTATCCCCGGTCAGTATGACTCAGTATCCCCAGTCAATGTGACTCAGTATCCCCGGTCAGTGTGCCTCAGTATCTCCGGTCAGTGTGAATCAGTACCCCCGGTCAGTGTGACTCCGTACCGCCGGTCAGTGTGACTCAGTACCCCTCGGTCAGTGTGACTCAGTACCGAAGGTCATTGTGACTTGGGACATCCCGATCAGTGTGACTCAACACCCCTGGTCAGCGTCACGCAGAACCCCCGGTCAATGTGACTCATACCCCCGGTCAGTGTGACTCAGAACTCGTAGTCAGTGTGACTCAGTACCCCCGGTCAGTGTGGCTCAGTACCCACGGTCACTCTGACTCAGTACCTACAGTCAGTGGGACTCATTACCCCTGGTCAGAGCGACTCAGTAACTCCGGCCCGTGTGACTCAATACCTGTGGTTAGTGTGACTCAGTACCCGTGGTCAGTGTGACTCAGTACATCCCCCCCAGTCTGTCTGCCTCAGTGCCCCCGGTCAGTATGACTCAGTACCCCCGGTCAGTGTGACTCAGTACCCATGTTCAGTTGTGACTCAGTACCCCCGGTCAGTGTGACTCAGTACCCCCAGTCAGAGTGACTCATTACCCCCAGTCAGAGTGACTCAGTTCCCATGGACAGTGTTACTCAGTACACCCGGTCAGTGTGACTCAGCAGCCGTAATCAGTGTGACTCAGTACCCCCGGTCAGTGTGACTCAGTACCCCCGGTCAGTGCGACTCAGTAACTCCGGCCAGTGAAACTCAGTACCTGTGGTCAGTGTGACTCAATATCCATGGTCAGTGTGACTCAGTACCCCCGGTCAGTGTGATTCAGTGCCCCCTGTCTGTGTGCCTCAGTGACCCCGGTCAGAGTGACTCAGTACACCCGGTCAGTATGACTCAGTACCCTTGGTCAGTGTGACTCAGTACCCGTAGTCAGTGTGGCTCAGTACCCACGGTCAGTCTGACTCAGTACCCACAGTCAGTGGGACTCATTACCCCCGGACAGAGTGACTCAGTAACCCCGGCCAGTGTGACTCAGTCCCCGTGGTCAGTGTGACTCAGCACCCGTGGTCAGTTTGACTCAGTACCCCCAGTCAGAGTGACTCATTACCCCCAGTCAGTGTGACTCATTACGACGGGTCAATGAGACTTAGTACCCCCGGTCAGTGTGACTCAGTACTCCTGGTCAGTGTGACTCAGTAGCCCTGTTCTGTGTGGCTCAGTACCCCCCGGTCAGTGTCACTCAGTACCCCTGGTCAGTGTGACTCAGTACCCCAGTTCAGTGTGGCTCAGTATCCCTCGGACAGTGTGACTCAGTACCGAAGCTCAGTGTGACTTGGGACATCCCGATCAGTGTGACTCAGCACCCCTGGTAGCGTCACGCAGAATCCCTCGTCAATGTGACTCAGTACCCGTAGTCAGTGTGACTCAGTACCCGTAATCAGTGTGACGCAGTACCTCCGGTCAGTGTGGCACAGTACCCACGGTCAGTGCGACTCAGTAACTCCGGCCAGTGAAACACAGTACTTGTGGTCACTGTGACCCAATACCCATGGTCAGTGTGACTCAGTACCCCCTGTCAGTGTGACTCATACGCCCGCTAGGTCTTTGTGCCTCAGTGACCCCGGTCAGAGTGACTCAGTACACCCGGTCAGTGTGACTCAGTACCCCCGGTCAGTGTGACTCAGTACCCCCGGCCAGTGTGACTCAGTACCCCCAGTCAGAGTGACTCATTACCCCCAGTCAGAGTGACTCAGTTCCCATGAACAGTGTGACTCAGTACACCCGGTCAGTGTGACTCAGCAGCCGTAATCAGTGTGACTCAGTACCACCGGTCAGTGTGACTCAGCAGCCGTAATCAGTGTGACTCAGTACCCCCGGTCAGTGCGACTCAGTAACTCCGGCCAGTGAAACTCAGTACCTGTGGTCAGTGTGACTCAATACCCATGGTCAGTGTGACTCAGTACCCCCGGTCAGTGTGATTCAGTGCCCCGTGTCTGTGTGCCTCAGTGACCCCGGTCAGAGTGACTCAGTACATCCGGTCAGTGTGACTCAATACTTTTGGTCAGTGTGACTCAGTACCCCTGGTCAGTGTGACTCAGTACCCCAGGTCAGTGTGGCTTAGTACCCCTCGGACAGTGTGACTCAGTACCGAAGGTCAGTGTGACTTGGGACATCCCGATCAGTGTGACTCAGCACCCCTTGTCAGTGTCACGCAGAATCCCCGGTCAATGTGACTCATACCCCCGGTCAGTGTGACTCAGAATCCGTAGTCAGTGTGACTCAGTACCCCCGATCAATATGACTCAGTACCCTCGGTCAGAGTGACTCAGTACACCCGGTCAGTGTGACTCAGTACCCATGGTCAGTTGTGACTCAGTACCCCCGGTCAGTGTGACTCAGTACCCCCAGTCAGAGTGACTCATTACCCCCAGTCAGAGTGACTCAGTTCCCATGGACAGTGTTACTCAGTACACCCGGTCAGTGTGACTCAGCAGCCGTAATCAGTGTGACTCAGTACCCCCGGTCAGTGTGACTCAGTACCCCCGGTCAGTGCGACTCAGTAACTCCGGCCAGTGAAACTCAGTACCTGTGGTCAGTGTGACTCAATACCCATGGTCAGTGTGACTCAGTACCCCCGGTCAGTGTGATTCAGTGCCCCCTGTCTGTGTGCCTCAGTGACCCCGGTCAGAGTGACTCAGTACCCCGGTCAGAGTGACTCATTACCCCCTATTCTGTGTGACTCAGTACCTTTGGTAAGTGTGACTCAGTATCCCCGGTCAGTATGACTCAGTACCCGTAGTCAGTGTGACTCAGTACCCCTGGTCAGTGTGACTCAGTACCCCAGGTCAGTGTGGCTTAGTACCCCTCGGACAGTGTGACTCAGTACACCCCAGTCACTGTGACTTAGTCCCTCCCGGTCAGTGTGAATCAGTAACCCACATTCTGTGTGACTCAGTACCCCCGGTCAGTGGGACTCAGAATCCCAGGTCAGTGTGACTCAGTACCCTTGGTCAGTGCAACTCAGTACACTTGGTCAGTGTGACTCAGTACACCCTCTCAGTGTGACTCAATACCCCCGGTCAGAGTGATTCATTACGCCCGGTCAGCTTGACTCAGTACCCCCGGTCAGTGTAACACTACATGGTCAGTCCCACTCAGTCCCCCTGGACAGTGTGAACTAGTACCCCCGGTCAATGTGACTCAGTACCCTCAGTTAGTGTGACTCAGTACCACCGGTCAGTGTGACTTCGTACACCCCAGTCAGCGTGACTCAGAACCCCCGGTCAATGTGACTCAGCACCTCCGGTCATTGTGACTCAATATACACGGTCACTGTGACTCACTACCCTAGGTTAGTGTGATTCAGTACCCCCGGTCAGAGTGACTCATTACCCCCTATTCTGTGTGACTCAGTACCTTTGGTAAGTGTGACTCAGTATCCCCGGTCAGTATGACTCAGTATCCCCAGTCAATGTGACTCAGTATCCCCGGTCAGTGTGCCTCAGTATCTCCGGTCAGTGTGAATCAGTACCCCCGGTCAGTGTGACTCCGTACCGCCGGTCAGTGTGACTCAGTACCCCTCGGTCAGTGTGACTCAGTACCGAAGGTCATTGTGACTTGGGACATCCCGATCAGTGTGACTCAACACCCCTGGTCAGCGTCACGCAGAACCCCCGGTCAATGTGACTCATACCCCCGGTCAGTGTGACTCAGAACTCGTAGTCAGTGTGACTCAGTACCCCCGGTCAGTGTGGCTCAGTACCCACGGTCACTCTGACTCAGTACCTACAGTCAGTGGGACTCATTACCCCTGGTCAGAGCGACTCAGTAACTCCGGCCCGTGTGACTCAATACCTGTGGTTAGTGTGACTCAGTACCCGTGGTCAGTGTGACTCAGTACATCCCCCCCAGTCTGTCTGCCTCAGTGCCCCCGGTCAGTATGACTCAGTACCCCCGGTCAGTGTGACTCAGTACCCATGTTCAGTTGTGACTCAGTACCCCCGGTCAGTGTGACTCAGTACCCCCAGTCAGAGTGACTCATTACCCCCAGTCAGAGTGACTCAGTTCCCATGGACAGTGTTACTCAGTACACCCGGTCAGTGTGACTCAGCAGCCGTAATCAGTGTGACTCAGTACCCCCGGTCAGTGTGACTCAGTACCCCCGGTCAGTGCGACTCAGTAACTCCGGCCAGTGAAACTCAGTACCTGTGGTCAGTGTGACTCAATATCCATGGTCAGTGTGACTCAGTACCCCCGGTCAGTGTGATTCAGTGCCCCCTGTCTGTGTGCCTCAGTGACCCCGGTCAGAGTGACTCAGTACACCCGGTCAGTATGACTCAGTACCCTTGGTCAGTGTGACTCAGTACCCGTAGTCAGTGTGGCTCAGTACCCACGGTCAGTCTGACTCAGTACCCACAGTCAGTGGGACTCATTACCCCCGGACAGAGTGACTCAGTAACCCCGGCCAGTGTGACTCAGTCCCCGTGGTCAGTGTGACTCAGCACCCGTGGTCAGTTTGACTCAGTACCCCCAGTCAGAGTGACTCATTACCCCCAGTCAGTGTGACTCATTACGACGGGTCAATGAGACTTAGTACCCCCGGTCAGTGTGACTCAGTACTCCTGGTCAGTGTGACTCAGTAGCCCTGTTCTGTGTGGCTCAGTACCCCCCGGTCAGTGTCACTCAGTACCCCTGGTCAGTGTGACTCAGTACCCCAGTTCAGTGTGGCTCAGTATCCCTCGGACAGTGTGACTCAGTACCGAAGCTCAGTGTGACTTGGGACATCCCGATCAGTGTGACTCAGCACCCCTGGTAGAGTCACGCAGAATCCCTCGTCAATGTGACTCAGTACCCGTAGTCAGTGTGACTCAGTACCCGTAATCAGTGTGACGCAGTACCTCCGGTCAGTGTGGCACAGTACCCACGGTCAGTGCGACTCAGTAACTCCGGCCAGTGAAACACAGTACTTGTGGTCACTGTGACCCAATACCCATGGTCAGTGTGACTCAGTACCCCCTGTCAGTGTGACTCATACGCCCGCTAGGTCTTTGTGCCTCAGTGACCCCGGTCAGAGTGACTCAGTACACCCGGTCAGTGTGACTCAGTACCCCCGGTCAGTGTGACTCAGTACCCCCGGCCAGTGTGACTCAGTACCCCCAGTCAGAGTGACTCATTACCCCCAGTCAGAGTGACTCAGTTCCCATGAACAGTGTGACTCAGTACACCCGGTCAGTGTGACTCAGCAGCCGTAATCAGTGTGACTCAGTACCACCGGTCAGTGTGACTCAGCAGCCGTAATCAGTGTGACTCAGTACCCCCGGTCAGTGCGACTCAGTAACTCCGGCCAGTGAAACTCAGTACCTGTGGTCAGTGTGACTCAATACCCATGGTCAGTGTGACTCAGTACCCCCGGTCAGTGTGATTCAGTGCCCCGTGTCTGTGTGCCTCAGTGACCCCGGTCAGAGTGACTCAGTACATCCGGTCAGTGTGACTCAATACTTTTGGTCAGTGTGACTCAGTACCCCTGGTCAGTGTGACTCAGTACCCCAGGTCAGTGTGGCTTAGTACCCCTCGGACAGTGTGACTCAGTACCGAAGGTCAGTGTGACTTGGGACATCCCGATCAGTGTGACTCAGCACCCCTTGTCAGTGTCACGCAGAATCCCCGGTCAATGTGACTCATACCCCCGGTCAGTGTGACTCAGAATCCGTAGTCAGTGTGACTCAGTACCCCCGATCAATATGACTCAGTACCCTCGGTCAGAGTGACTCAGTACACCCGGTCAGTGTGACTCAGTACCCATGGTCAGTTGTGACTCAGTACCCCCGGTCAGTGTGACTCAGTACCCCCAGTCAGAGTGACTCATTACCCCCAGTCAGAGTGACTCAGTTCCCATGGACAGTGTTACTCAGTACACCCGGTCAGTGTGACTCAGCAGCCGTAATCAGTGTGACTCAGTACCCCCGGTCAGTGTGACTCAGTACCCCCGGTCAGTGCGACTCAGTAACTCCGGCCAGTGAAACTCAGTACCTGTGGTCAGTGTGACTCAATACCCATGGTCAGTGTGACTCAGTACCCCCGGTCAGTGTGATTCAGTGCCCCCTGTCTGTGTGCCTCAGTGACCCCGGTCAGAGTGACTCAGTACCCCGGTCAGAGTGACTCATTACCCCCTATTCTGTGTGACTCAGTACCTTTGGTAAGTGTGACTCAGTATCCCCGGTCAGTATGACTCAGTACCCGTAGTCAGTGTGACTCAGTACCCCTGGTCAGTGTGACTCAGTACCCCAGGTCAGTGTGGCTTAGTACCCCTCGGACAGTGTGACTCAGTACACCCCAGTCACTGTGACTTAGTCCCTCCCGGTCAGTGTGAATCAGTAACCCACATTCTGTGTGACTCAGTACCCCCGGTCAGTGGGACTCAGAATCCCAGGTCAGTGTGACTCAGTACCCTTGGTCAGTGCAACTCAGTACACTTGGTCAGTGTGACTCAGTACACCCGGTCAGTGTGACTCAATACCCCCGGTCAGAGTGATTCATTACGCCCGGTCAGCTTGACTCAGTACCCCCGGTCAGTGGGACTTATTACCCCCGGTCAGTGTAACACTACATGGTCAGTCCCACTCAGTCCCCCTGGACAGTGTGAACTAGTACCCCCGGTCAATGTGACTCAGTACCCTCAGTTAGTGTGACTCAGTACCACCGGTCAGTGTGACTTCGTACACCCCAGTCAGCGTGACTCAGAACCCCCGGTCAATGTGACTCAGCACCTCCGGTCATTGTGACTCAATATACACGGTCACTGTGACTCACTACCCTAGGTTAGTGTGATTCAGTAGCCCCGGTCAGAGTGACTCATTACCCCCTATTCTGTGTGACTCAGTACCTTTGGTAAGTGTGACTCAGTATCCCCGGTCAGTATGACTCAGTATCCCCAGTCAATGTGACTCAGTATCCCCGGTCAGTGTGCCTCAGTATCTCCGGTCAGTGTGAATCAGTACCCCCGGTCAGTGTGACTCCGTACCGCCGGTCAGTGTGACTCAGTACCCCTCGGTCAGTGTGACTCAGTACCGAAGGTCATTGTGACTTGGGACATCCCGATCAGTGTGACTCAACACCCCTGGTCAGCGTCACGCAGAACCCCCGGTCAATGTGACTCATACCCCCGGTCAGTGTGACTCAGAACTCGTAGTCAGTGTGACTCAGTACCCCCGGTCAGTGTGGCTCAGTACCCACGGTCACTCTGACTCAGTACCTACAGTCAGTGGGACTCATTACCCCTGGTCAGAGCGACTCAGTAACTCCGGCCAGTGTGACTCAATACCTGTGGTTAGTGTGACTCAGTACCCGTGGTCAGTGTGACTCAGTACATCCCCCCCAGTCTGTCTGCCTCAGTGCCCCCGGTCAGTATGACTCAGTACCCCCGGTCAGTGTGACTCAGTACCCATGTTCAGTTGTGACTCAGTACCCCCGGTCAGTGTGACTCAGTACCCCCAGTCAGAGTGACTCATTACCCCCAGTCAGAGTGACTCAGTTCCCATGGACAGTGTTACTCAGTACACCCGGTCAGTGTGACTCAGCAGCCGTAATCAGTGTGACTCAGTACCCCCGGTCAGTGTGACTCAGTACCCCCGGTCAGTGCGACTCAGTAACTCCGGCCAGTGAAACTCAGTACATCCGGTCAGTGTGACTCAATACTTTTGGTCAGTGTGACTCAGTACCCCTGGTCAGTGTGACTCAGTACCCCAGGTCAGTGTGGCTTAGTACCCCTCGGACAGTGTGACTCAGTACCGAAGGTCAGTGTGACTTGGGACATCCCGATCAGTGTGACTCAGCACCCCTTGTCAGTGTCACGCAGAATCCCCGGTCAATGTGACTCATACCCCCGGTCAGTGAGACTCAGAATCCGTAGTCAGTGTGACTCAGTACCCCCGATCAGTGTGGCTCAGTACCCATGGTCAGTCTGACTCAGTACCTACAGTCAGTGGGACTCATTACCCTTGGTCAGAGCGACTCAGTAACTCCGGCCAGTGTGACTCAGTACCTGTGGTCAGTGTGACTCAGTACCCCCGATCAGTGTGGCTCAGTACCCATGGTCAGTCTGACTCAGTACCTACAGTCAGTGGGACTCATTACCCTTGGTCAGAGCGACTCAGTAACTCCGGCCATTGTGACTCAGTACCTGTGGTCAGTGTGACTCAGTACCCGTGGTCAGTTTGACTCAGTACCCCCGGTCATTGTGACTCAGTACACCCCCACGGTCTGTCTGCCTCAGTACCCCCAGTCTGTGTGCCTCAGTGCCCCTGGTCAGTGTAACTCAGTACATGGTCAGTCCCACTCAGTGTCCCCTGTCAGTGCGACTCAGTACCCTGGGTCAATATGACTCAGTACCCTCGGTCAGAGTGACTCAGTACACCCGGTCAGTATGACTCAGTACCCTTGGTCAGTGTGACTCAGTACCCGTAGTCAGTCTGACTCAGTACCCACAGTCAGTGGGACTCATTACCCCCGGACAGAGTGACTCAGTAACCCCGGCCAGTGTGACTCAGTCCATGTGGTCAGTGTGACTCAGCACCCGTGGTCAGTTTGACTCAGTACCCCCAGTCAGAGTGACTCAGTACCCCTGGTCAGTGTGACTCAGTACCCCAGGTCAGTGTGGCTTAGTACCCCTCGGACAGTGTGACTCAGTACACCCCAGTCACTGTGACTTAGTCCCTCCCGGTCAGTGTGAATCAGTAACCCACATTCTGTGTGACTCAGTACCCCCGGTCAGTGGGACTCAGTATCCCAGGTCAGTGTGACTCAGTACCCTTGGTCAGTGCAACTCAGTACACTTGGTCAGTGTGACTCAGTACACCCGGTCAGTGTGACTCAATACCCCCGGTCAGAGTGATTCATTACGCCCGGTCAGCTTGACTCAGTACCCCCGGTCAGTGTGACTTATTACCCCCGGTCAGTGTAACACTACATGGTCAGTCCCACTCAGTCCCCCTGGACAGTGTGAACTAGTACCCCCGGTCAATGTGACTCAGTACCCTCAGTTAGTGTGACTCAGTACCACCAGTCAGTGTGACTCAGTACCCCTCGGTCAGTGTGACTCAGTACCGAAGGTCATTGTGACTTGGGACATCCCGGTCAGTATGACTCAGCACCCCTGGTCAGCGTCACGCAGAACCCCCGGTCAATGTGACTCATACCCCCGGTCAGTGTGACTCAGAACTCGTAGTCAGTGTGACTCAGTACCCCCGGTCAGTGTGGCTCAGTACCCACGGTCAATCTGACTCAGTACCTACAGTCAGTGGGACTCATTACCCCTGGTCAGAGCGACTCAGTAACTCCGGCCAGTGTGACTCAATACCTGTGGTCAGTGTGACTCAGTACCCGTGGTCAGTGTGACTCAGTACATCCCCCCCAATCTGTCTGCCTCAGTGCCCCCGGTCAGTATGACTCAGTACCCCCGGTCAGTGTGACTCAGTACCCATGGTCAGTTGTGACTCAGTACCCCCGGTCAGTGTGACTCAGTACCCCCAGTCAGAGTGACTCATTACCCCCAGTCAGAGTGACTCAGTTCCCCTGGACAGTGTTACTCAGTACACCCGGTCAGTGTGACTCAGCAGCCGTAATCAGTGTGACTCAGTACCCCCGGTCAGTGTGACTCAGTACCCCCGGTCAGTGCGACTCAGTAACTCCGGCCAGTGAAACTCAGTACCTGTGGTCAGTGTGACTCAATACCCATGGTCAGTGTGACTCAGTACCCCCGGTCAGTGTGATTCAGTGCCCCCTGTCTGTGTGCCTCAGTGACCCCGGTCAGAGTGACTCAGTACACCCGGTCAGTATGACTCAGTACCCTTGGTCAGTGTGACTCAGTACCCGTAGTCAGTGTGGCTCAGTACCCACGGTCAGTCTGACTCAGTACCCACAGTCAGTGGGACTCATTACCCCCGGACAGAGTGACTCAGTAACCCCGGCCAGTGTGACTCAGTCCCCGTGGTCAGTGTGACTCAGCACCCGTGGTCAGTTTGACTCAGTACCCCCAGTCAGAGTGACTCATTACCCCCAGTCAGTGTGACTCATTACGACGGGTCAATGAGACTTAGTACCCCCGGTCAGTGTGACTCAGTACTCCTGGTCAGTGTGACTCAGTAGCCCTGTTCTGTGTGGCTCAGTACCCCCCGGTCAGTGTCACTCAGTACCCCTGGTCGGTGTGACTCAGTACCCCAGTTCAGTGTGGCTCAGTATCCCTCGGACAGTGTGACTCAGTACCGAAGCTCAGTGTGACTTGGGACATCCCGATCAGTGTGACTCAGCACCCCTGGTAGCGTCACGCAGAATCCCTCGTCAATGTGACTCAGTACCCGTAGTCAGTGTGACTCAGTACCCGTAATCAGTGTGACGCAGTACCTCCGGTCAGTGTGGCACAGTACCCACGGTCAGTGCGACTCAGTAACTCCGGCCAGTGAAACACAGTACTTGTGGTCACTGTGACCCAATACCCATGGTCAGTGTGACTCCGTACCCCCTGTCAGTGTGACTCATACGCCCGCTAGGTCTTTGTGCCTCAGTGACCCCGGTCAGAGTGACTCAGTACACCCGGTCAGTGTGACTCAGTACCCCCGGTCAGTGTGACTCAGTACCCCCGGCCAGTGTGACTCAGTACCCCCAGTCAGAGTGACTCATTACCCCCAGTCAGAGTGACTCAGTTCCCATGAACAGTGTGACTCAGTACACCCGGTCAGTGTGACTCAGCAGCCGTAATCAGTGTGACTCAGTACCACCGGTCAGTGTGACTCAGCAGCCGTAATCAGTGTGACTCAGTACCCCCGGTCAGTGCGACTCAGTAACTCCGGCCAGTGAAACTCAGTACCTGTGGTCAGTGTGACTCAATACCCATGGTCAGTGTGACTCAGTACCCCCGGTCAGTGTGATTCAGTGCCCCGTGTCTGTGTGCCTCAGTGACCCCGGTCAGAGTGACTCAGTACATCCGGTCAGTGTGACTCAATACTTTTGGTCAGTGTGACTCAGTACCCCTGGTCAGTGTGACTCAGTACCCCAGGTCAGTGTGGCTTAGTACCCCTCGGACAGTGTGACTCAGTACCGAAGGTCAGTGTGACTTGGGACATCCCGATCAGTGTGACTCAGCACCCCTTGTCAGTGTCACGCAGAATCCCCGGTCAATGTGACTCATACCCCCGGTCAGTGTGACTCAGAATCCGTAGTCAGTGTGACTCAGTACCCCCGATCAATATGACTCAGTACCCTCGGTCAGAGTGACTCAGTACACCCGGTCAGTATGACTCAGTACCCTTGGTCAGTGTGACTCAGTACCCGTAGTCAGTGTGGCTCAGTACCCGCGGTCAGTCTGACTCAGTACCCACGGTCAGTGGGACTCATTACCCCCGGACAGAGTGACTCAGTAACCCCGGCCAGTGTGACTCAGTCCCCGTGGTCAGTGTGACTCAGCACCCGTGGTCAGTTTGACTCAGTACCCCCAGTCAGAGTGACTCATTACCCCCAGTCAGTGTGACTCATTACGACGGGTCAATGAGACTTAGTACCCCCGGTCAGTGTGACTCAGTACTCCTGGTCAGTGTGACTCAGTAGCCCTGTTCTGTGTGGCTCAGTACCCCCTGGTCAGTGTCACTCAGTACCCCTGGTCAGTGTGACTCAGTACCCCAGTTCAGTGTGGCTCAGTATCCCTCGGACAGTGTGACTCAGTACCGAAGCTCAGTGTGACTTGGGACATCCCGATCAGTGTGACTCAGCACCCCTGGTAGCGTCACGCAGAATCCCTCGTCAATGTGACTCAGTACCCGTAGTCAGTGTGACTCAGTACCCGTAATCAGTGTGACGCAGTACCCCCGGTCAGTGTGGCACAGTACCCACGGTCAGTCTGACTCAGTACCCCCGGTCAGTGCGACTCAGTAACTCCGGCCAGTGAAACACAGTACTTGTGGTCACTGTGACCCAATACCCATGGTCAGTGTGACTCAGTACCCCCTGTCAGTGTGACTCATACGCCGGCCCGGTCTTTGTGCCTCAGTGACCCCGGTCTTTGTGCCTCAGTGACCCCGGTCTGTGTGTCTCAGTGACCCCGGTCAGAGTGACTCAGTACACCCGGTCAGTGTGACTCAGTACCCCCGGCCAGTGTGACTCAGTACCCCCGGCCAGTGTGACTCATTACCCCCAGTCACAGTGACTCAGTTCCCATGGACAGTGTGACTTAGTACACCCGGTCAGTGTGACTCAGCAGCCGTAATCAGTGTGACTCAGTACCACCGGTCAGTGTGACTCAGCAGCCGTAATCAGTGTGACTCAGTAACTCCGGCCAGTGAAACTCAGTACCTGTGGTCAGTGTGACTCAATACCCATGGTCACTGAGGCACTCAGTACCCCCGGTCAGTGTGATTCAGTGCCCCGTGTCTGTGTGCCTCAGTGACCCCGGTCAGAGTGACTCAGTACATCCGGTCAGTGTGACTCAATACTTTTGGTCAGTGTAACTCAGTACCCCTGGTCAGTGTGACTCAGTACCCCAGGTCAGTGTGGCTTAGTACCCCTCGGACAGTGTGACTCAGTACCGAAGGTCAGTGTGACTTGGGACATCCCGATCAGTGTGACTCAGCACCCCTTGTCAGTGTCACGCAGAATCCCCGGTCAATGTGACTCATACCCCCGGTCAGTGTGACTCAGAATCCGTAGTCAGTGTGACTCAGTACCCCCGATCAGTGTGGCTCAGTACCCATGGTCAGTCTGACTCAGTACCTACAGTCAGTGGGACTCATTACCCCTGGTCAGAGCGACACAGTAACTCCGGCCAGTGTGACTCAGTACCTGTGGTCAGTGTGACTCAGTACCCGTGGTCAGTTTGACTCAGTACCCCCGGTCATTGTGACTCAGTACACCCCCACGGTCTGTCTGCCTCAGTACCCCCAGTCTGTGTGCCTCAGTGCCCCCGGTCAGTGTAACTCAGCACATGGTCAGTACCACTCAGTGTCCCCTGTCAGTGTGACTCAGTACCATGGGTCAATATGACTCAGTACCCTCGGTCAGAGTGACTCAGTACACTCGGTCAGTATGACTCAGTACCCTTGGTCAGTGTGACTCAGTACCCGTAGTCAGTGTGGCTCAGTACCCACGGTCAGTCTGACTCAGTTTCCACAGTCAGTGGGACTCATTACCCCCGGACAGAGTGACTCAGTAACCCCGGCCAGTGTGACTCAGTCCCCGTGGTCAGTGTGACTCAGCACCCGTGGTCAGTGTGACTCAGCACGCGTGGTCAGTTTGACTCAGTACCCCCAGTCAGAGTGACTCATTACCCCCAGTCAGTGTGACTCATTACCACGGGTCAATGAGACTTAGTACCTCCGGTCAGTGTGACTCAGTACTCCTGGTCAGTGTGACTCAGTAGCCCTGTTCTGTGTGGCTCAGTACCCCCCGGTCAGTGTCACTCAGTACCCCTGGTCAGTGTGACTCAGTACCCCAGTTCAGTGTGGCTCAGTATCCCTCGGACAGTGTGACTCAGTACCGAAGGTCTGTGTGACTTGGGACATCCCGATCAGTGTGACTCAGCACCCCTGGTAGCGTCACGCAGAATCCCTCGTCAATGTGACTCAGTACCCGTAGTCAGTGTGACTCAGTACCCGTAATCAGTGTGACGCAGTACCCCCGGTCAGTGTGGCACAGTACCCACGGTCAGTCTGACTCAGTACCCACGGTCAGTGCGACTCAGTAACTCCGGCCAGTGAAACACAGTACTTGTGGTCACTGTGACCCAATACCCATGGTCAGTGTGACTCAGTACCCCCTGTCAGTGTGACTCATACGCCGGCCCGGTCTTTGTGCCTCAGTGACCCCGGTCTGTGTGTCTCAGTGACCCCGGTCAGAGTGACTCAGTACACCCGGTCAGTGTGACTCAGTACCCCCGGCCAGTGTGACTCAGTACCCCCAGTCAGAGTGACTCATTACCCCCAGTCAGAGTGACTCAGTTCCCATGGACAGTGTGACTCAGTACACCCGGTCAGTGTGACTCAGCAGCCGTAATCAGTGTGACTCAGTACCCCCGGTCAGTGCGACTCAGTAACTCCGGTCAGTGAAACTCAGTACCTGTGGTCAGTGTGACTCAATACCCATGGTCAGTGTGACTCAGTACCCCTGGTCAGTGTGATTCAGTGCCCCGTGTCTGTGTGCCTCAGTGACCCCGGTCAGAGTGACTCAGTACATCCGGTCAGTGTGACTCAATACTTTTGGTCAGTGTGACTCAGTACCCCTGGTCAGTGTGACTCAGTACCCCAGGTCAGTGTGGCTTAGTACCCCTCGGACAGTGTGACTCAGTACCGAAGGTCAGTGTGACTTGGGACATCCCGATCAGTGTGACTCAGCACCCCTTGTCAGTGTCACGCAGAATCCCCGGTCAACGTGACTCATACCCCTGGTCAGTGTGACTCAGAATCCGTAGTCAGTGTGACTCAGTACCCCCGATCAGTGTGGCTCAGTACCCATGGTCAGTCTGACTCAGTACCTACAGTCAGTGGGACTCATTACCCTTGGTCAGAGCGACTCAGTAACTCCGGCCATTGTGACTCAGTACCTGTGGTCAGTGTGACTCAGTACCCGTGGTCAGTTTGACTCAGTACCCCCGGTCATTGTGACTCAGTACACCCCCACGGTCTGTCTGCCTCAGTACCCCCAGTCTGTGTGCCTCAGTGCCCCTGGTCAGTGTAACTCAGTACATGGTCAGTCCCACTCAGTGTCCCCTGTCAGTGCGACTCAGTACCCTGGGTCAATATGACTCAGTACCCTCGGTCAGAGTGACTCAGTACACCCGGTCAGTATGACTCAGTACCCTTGGTCAGTGTGACTCAGTACCCGTAGTCAGTGTGGCTCAGTACCCACGGTCAGTCTGACTCATTACCCACAGTCAGTGGGACTCAGTAACCCCGGCCAGTGTGACTCAGTCCCCGTGGTCAGTGTGACTCAGCACCCGTGGTCAGTTTGACTCAGTACCCCCAGTCAGAGTGACTCATTGCCCCCAGTCAGTGTGACTCATTATCACGGGTCAATGAGACTTAGTACCCCCGGTCAGTGTGACTCAGTACTCCCGGTCAGTGTGCCTCAGTAGCCCTGGTCTGTGTGGCTCAGTACCCCCCGGTCAGTGTCAGTCAGTACCCCTGGTCAGTGTGACTCAGTACCCCAGGTCAGTGTGGCTCAGTACCCCTCGGACAGTATGACTCAGTACCGAAGGTCAGTGTGACTTGGGACATCCCGATCAGTGTGACTCAGCACCCCTGGTAGCGTCACGCAGAATCCCTCGTCAATGTGACTCAGTACCCGTAGTCAGTGTGACTCAGTACCCGTAATCAGTGTGACTCAGTACCCCCGGTCAGTGTGTCTCAGTGACCCCGGTCAGAGTGACTCAGTACACCCGGTCAGTGTGCCTCAGTACCCCCGGCCAGTGTGACTCAGTACACGTAGTCAATGTGATTCAGTACCCCCGGTCAGTGTGTCTCAGTGACCCCGGTCAGAGTGACTCAGTACACCCGGTCAGTGTGACTCAGTACCCCCGGCCAGTGTGACTCAGTACACGTAGTCAATGTGATTCAGTACCCCCGGTCAGTGTGACTCATTACCCCTCTGTCAGTGTGACTCAGTACCCTCCCCGGTCAGTGTGACTTAGTACACCAAGTCAGTGTGACTCATTACCACGGGTCAATGAGACTTAGTACCCGTGGTCAGTGTGAGTCAGTACTCCCGGTCAGTGTGGCTTAGTACCCCTCGGACAGTGTGACTCAGTACCGAAGGTCAGTGTGACTTGGGACATCCCGATCAGTGTGACTCAGCACCCCTGGTCAGTGTCATGCACAACCACCGGTCAATGTGACTCATACCCCCGGTCAGTGTGACCTAGTACTCCCGGTCAGTGTGACTCAGTAGCCCTGGTCTGTGTGGCTCAGTACCCCCCGGTCAGTGTCACTCAGTACCCCTGGTCAGTGTGACTCAGTACCCCAGGTCAGTGTGGCTCAGTACCCCTCGGACAGTGTGACTCAGTACCGAAGGTCAGTGTGACTTGGGACATCCCGATCAGTGTGACTCAGCACCCCTGGTAGCGTCACGCAGAATCCCTCGTCAATGTGACTCAGTACCCGTAGTCAGTGTGACTCAGTACCCGTAATCAGTGTGACTCAGTATCCCCGGTCAGTGTGTCTCAGTGACCCCGGTCAGAGTGACTCAGTACACCCGGTCAGTGTGACTCAGTACCCCCGGCCAGTGTGACTCAGTACACGTAGTCAATGTGATTCAGTACATGGTCAGTCCCACTCAGTACCCCCGGTCAGTGTGACTCATTACCCCTCTGTCAGTGTGACTCAGTACCCTCTGTCGTGTGACTCAGACCCCTCGGTCAGTGTGACTCAGTACCCCCCGGTCAGTGTGACTTAGTACACCAAGTCAGTGTGACTCATTACCACGGGTCAATGAGACTTAGTACCCGTGGTCAGTGTGAGTCAGTACTCCCGGTCATGTGACTCAGTACCCGTGGTCAGTGTGACTCAGCACCCGTGGTCAGTTTGACTCAGTACCCCCAGTCAGAGTGACTCATTACCCCCAGTCAGTGTGACTCATTATCACGGGTCAATGAGACTTAGTACCCCCGGTCAGTGTGACTCAGTACTCCCGGTCAGTGTGCCTCAGTAGCCCTGGTCTGTGTGGCTCAGTACCCCCCGGTCAGTGTCACTCAGTACCCCTGGTCAGTGTGACTCAGTACCCCAGGTCAGTGTGGCTCAGTACCCCTCGGACAGTATGACTCAGTACCGAAGGTCAGTGTGACTTGGGACATCCCGATCAGTGTGACTCAGCACCCCTGGTAGCGTCACGCAGAATCCCTCGTCAATGTGACTCAGTACCCGTAGTCAGTGTGACTCAGTACCCGTAATCAGTGTGACTCAGTACCCCCTGTCAGTGTGTCTCAGTGACCCCGGTCAGAGTGACTCAGTACACCCGGTCAGTGTGACTCAGTACCCCCGGCCAGTGTGACTCAGTACACGTAGTCAATGTGATTCAGTACCCCCGGTCAGTGTGACTCATTACCCCTCTGTCAGTGTGACTCAGTACCCTCCCCGGTCAGTGTGACTTAGTACACCAAGTCAGTGTGACTCATTACCACGGGTCAATGAGACTTAGTACCCGTGGTCAGTGTGAGTCAGTACTCCCGGTCAGTGTGGCTTAGTACCCCTCGGACAGTGTGACTCAGTACCGAAGGTCAGTGTGACTTGGGACATCCCGATCAGTGTGACTCAGCACCCCTGGTCAGTGTCATGCACAACCACCGGTCAATGTGACTCATACCCCCGGTCAGTGTGACTCAGTACTCCCGGTCAGTGTGACTCAGTAGCCCTGGTCTGTGTGGCTCAGTACCCCCCGGTCAGTGTCACTCAGTACCCATGGTCAGTGTGACTCAGTACCCCAGGTCAGTGTGGCTCAGTACCCCTCGGACAGTGTGACTCAGTACCGAAGGTCAGTGTGACTTGGGACATCCCGATCAGTGTGACTCAGCACCCCTGGTAGCGTCACGCAGAATCCCTCGTCAATGTGACTCAGTACCCGTAGTCAGTGTGACTCAGTACCCGTAATCAGTGTGACTCAGTATCCCCGGTCAGTGTGTCTCAGTGACCCCGGTCAGAGTGACTCAGTACACCCGGTCAGTGTGACTCAGTACCCCCGGCCAGTGTGACTCAGTACACGTAGTCAATGTGATTCAGTACATGGTCAGTCCCACTCAGTACCCCCGGTCAGTGTGACTCATTACCCCTCTGTCAGTGTGACTCAGTACCCTCTGTCGTGTGATTCAGACCCCTCGGTCAGTGTGACTCAGTACCCCCCGGTCAGTGTGACTTAGTACACCAAGTCAGTGTGACTCATTACCACGGGTCAATGAGACTTAGTACCCGTGGTCAGTGTGAGTCAGTACTCCCGGTCAGTGTGACTCAGTACCCCAGGTCAGTGTGGCTTAGTACTCCTCGGACAGTGTGACTCAGTACCGAAGGTCAGTGTGACTTGGGACATCCCGATCAGTGTGACTCAGCACCCCTGGTCAGTGTCATGCACAACCCCCGGTCAATGTGACTCATACCCCCGGTCAGTGTGACTCACAACCCGTAGTCAGTGTGACTCAGTACCCCCGGTCAGTGTGACTCAGTACCCCCGGTCAGTGTGGCTCAGTACCCATGGTCAGTCTGACTCAGTACCCCTGGTCAGTGTGACTCAGTACCCCAGGTCAGTGTGACTTGGGACATCCCGATCAGTGTGACTCAGCACCCCTGGTCAGTATCATGCACAACCCCCGGTCAATGTGACTCATACCCCCGGTCAGTGTGACTCACAACCTGTAGTCAGTGTGACTCAATAACCCCGGTCAGTGTGACTCAGTACCCCCGGTCAGTGTGGCTCAGTACCCCTGGTCAGTGTGACGCTGTACCCCAGGTCAGTGTGACTTAGGACATCCCGATCAGTGTGACTCAGCACCCCTGGTCAGTGTCATGCAGAACCCCCGGTCAATGTGACTCATACCAGCGGTCAGTGTGACTAACTACCCCGGTCAGTGTGACTCAGTAGCCCCGGTCAGAGTGACTCATTACCCCCAGTCAGTGTGACTCATTACCACGGGTCAATGAGACTTAGTACCTCCGGTCAGTGTGACTCAGTACTCCTGGTCAGTGTGACTCAGTACCCCCCGGTCAGTGTCACTCAGTACCCCTGGTCAGTGTGACTCAGTACCCCAGTTCAGTGTGGCTCAGTATCCCTCGGACAGTGTGACTCAGTACCGAAGCTCAGTGTGACTTGGGACATCCCGATCAGTGTGACTCAGCACCCCTGGTAGCGTCACGCAGAATCCCTCGTCAATGTG